>NC_140592.1:918823725-919423725 GCF_964204655.1 Triturus cristatus | reverse complement strand
TATATAATGGATTATGCTTATATAAATGGCAGAAAGAATCGGGACCAAGGATATAGGATATGGATATAATGAATACATGAGGGCCAGTAGCTTGGGGTTACTAATTATATCCCCTGCTGCTGGAATGTATAAAATTGTGATTAGAATTAATTTACTACATATAAATACATATAATAAACCGGGTACGAACCGTCGGACGGAGCATTTTCTCCGTCCGACTCGTACCCGGTAAAAATACATTACAAACATGCAAGTACGATTCGTACGGAAACACCATTTCCGTACGATTCCTAAAAAACACCGACCCACAAAAACATTGCCACAATTCTGAGCCGGGACACCGCGGACGTCACGTCCGGACGGAGTCAGGCAGCGTTTCACGAACCAGCAAGTACGATTCGTACCGACGTCACTCCGCACGGATTATATTTTCCGGCAGCCAAAAACTGCCGGGAAATCAGGACGACGCGCAGAAGGAGCACCTGTATGCGACGGACAGCCATGGACGCCAACCTACGTGTCATCCCGGCCCTCATAGTAGTCCACCTGGTGCATCAGGAACCGACGCAGACGCCGCAGAAGGTCAGAACTACACCCAGGGGCAAAGGGGGGGGGGGCAGGGGCAGGAAACATAAACCCCACCCAAGTTAAAAATCATACATGCCCTGTACATACCTGACACCCAGGGCCTGGTCACTTCGGGGGGGGGGGGGCGTGTCCACCAAGGCCTGCGTCCGCCACCACGGAAGTCGACATGGACGGGAACCGGCAACACAACAATTGTGCTACGCACCGTACCCACGCATTAAGAGCGTGGGTACGGGTCGTACCACGCTCACCCCTACGTCACCCCAACAATGGCGGTACGGCCCGTACCCACGTCCCAAAGGCATGGGTACAGGCCGTACCGCCATTGTTGGGGTCCCATAGGTGTGCGGGCCGTACCCATGCCTCTAGGACGTGGGTACGGGTCCTACCACGCAAGTGGACAGACACATAGGGGTGTGTGGCCATCAGCCCCAGCAGTGCCCAGACATAGGAGGGGTGGGTGCAGAGTCCCCCCAGCAGTGCCCACACATAGGAGGGGTGGGTGCCTATCACTCCCAGCAGTGCCCAGACATAGGAGGGGTGGGTGCAGAGTCCCCCCAGCAGTGCCCACACATAGGAGGGGTGGGTGCAGAGTCCCCCCAGCAGTGCCCACACATAGGAGGGGTGCGTGCAGAGTCCCCCCAGCAGTGCCCACACATAGGAGGGGTGGGTGCCTATCACTCCCAGCAGTGCCCAGACATAGGAGGGGTGGGTGCAGAGTCCCCCCAGCAGTGCCCACACATAGCAGGGGTGGGTGCAGAGTCCCCCCAGCAGTGCCCACACATAGGAGGGGTAGGTGCAGAGTCCCTCCAGCAGTGCCCGCACATAGGAGGGGTGGGTGCCTATCACCCCCAGCAGTGCCCAGACATAGGAGGGGTGGGTGCAGAGTCCCCCCAGCAGTCCCAGACATAGGAGGGGTGGGTGCAGAGTCCCCACACATAGGAGGGGTGGGTGCAGAGTCCCCCCAGCAGTTCCCACACAAAGGAGGGGTGGGTGCCTATCACTCCCAGCAGTGCCCAGACATAGGAGGGGTGGGTGCAGAGTCCCCCCCAGCAGTGCCCACACATAGGAGGGGTGGGTGCAGAGTCCCCCCAGCAGTGCCCACACATAGGAGGGGTGGGTGCAGAGTCCCCCCAGCAGTGCCCACGCATAGGAGGGGTGGGTGCTTATCACTCCCAGCAGTGCCCACACATAGGAGGGGTGGGTGCTTATCACTCCCAGCAGTGCCCAGACATAGGAGGGGTGGGTGCAGAGTCCCCCCAGCAGTGCCCACACATAGGAGGGGTGGGTGCAGAGTCCCCCCAGCAGTGCCCACACATAGGAGGGGTGGGTGCCTATCACTCCCAGCAGGGCCCAGATATAGGAGGGGTGGGTGCAGAGTCCCCCCAGCAGTGCCCACACATAGGAGGGGTGGGTGCAGAGTCCCCCCAGCAGTCCCAGACATAGGAGAGGTGGGTGCAGAGTCCCCCCCAGCAGTGCCCACACATAGGAGGGGTGGGTGCCTATCACCCCCAGCAGTGTCCAGACATAGGAGGGGTGGGTGCAGAGTCCCCCAGCAGTCCCAGACATAGGAGGGGTGGGTGCAGAGTCCCCCAAGCAGTCCCAGACATAGGAGGGGTGGGTGCAGAGTCCCCCCAGCAGTGCCCACACATAGGAGGGGTGGTGCAGAGTCCCCCCAGCAGTGCCCACACATAGATGGGGTGGGTGCAGAGTCCCCCCAGCAGTGCCCACACATAGGAGGGGTGGGTGCAGAGTCCCCCCAGCAGTTCCCACACAAAGGAGGGGTGGGTGCCTATCACTCCCAGCAGTGCCCAGACATAGGAGGGGTGGGTGCAGAGTCCCCCCCAGCAGTGCCCACACATAGGAGGGGTGGGTGCAGAGTCCCCCCAGCAGTGCCCACACATAGGAGGGGTGGGTGCCTATCACTCCCAGCAGTGCCCAGACATAGGAGGGGTGGGTGCAGAGTCCCCCCAGCAGTGCCCACACATAGGAGGGGTGGGTGCAAAGTCCCCCCAGCAGTCCCAGACATAGGAGAGGTGGGTGCAGAGTCCCCCCAGCAGTGCCCACACATAGGAGGGGTGGGTGCCTATCACCCCCAGCAGTGTCCAGACATAGGAGGGGTGGGTGCAGAGTCCCCCCAGCAGTCCCAGACATAGGAGGGGTGGGTGCAGAGTCCCCCCAGCAGTGCCCACACATAGGAGGGGTGGGTGCCTATCACCCCCAGCAGTGGACAGAGACATGGTGGTGTGTACACCATCCTACAATTAGCAAACCTCCATGAGGTGCATGAAGGCATACACAAAGTGCGACTATCTTGAGAGTGGCATGACAACACATTACTGACAGCAGTGTCCCACTCCCATGAGTGCGGATGTCCATCCCCCACTGCATGACAAACCACATGTGGGTGCCATGACCAATTACACATGCATACCCACCCCAGCAGCTGGCAGCACAATACACACACTGAGAGCATGCAACAATACTGTATATTCATGTGCCACCCTACTAAACTAAGAGACCCAAAGGGAACACACACTGTCACGCATATTCCAGGACTCATAGAAATGTACATGTGCTGGGGCAGCCAACAAGTTGATGTCTCCCATGGAAGGAAAAGGGTGTAGTACCCACAGACACAATGCCCACAATTGGCAGTCAGGTGACCTAAGACCCTGCAGAACACGTAACACATGTGTGCGAGGCTGGGAGTACACACATGCATAGTGCGTAAAAGGGAACATGTCCACATGAAGTCATGGCAATATACCCCATACACAAGTACAGTGACCACCAAGGATGCCACAAATGATGCAGGTGGAGACATTGCTGAGCATGCATGCTCAAAGTTGAAGGGATCCGTCACACACCCAGGAAATGTAGACACAGCTCAGCACAACAATATGGAAACACCCTGCAGGGAAGATGTCAGGGTCCACAGAGGAAGGAACACACCTTGGGAGAATGGCACCATACAGCAAGAGCTTACATGACCAAAGATAATTTGCAGATACCTTGGGATGGCACACAGATACCAGGGTATACCCCATGAGCAGCACATTACTACATTTCCCAGACGCCTAGCACATTATCACCACCCCAAATCATGGAGCAGCACCACCAACAGCAACACCAGAATAACATTAGTGTGCAAATGAAAACAAAAAGCTTTATTCAGCAGAAAAAAAATAGAATAGCAAATTTACACTATTTACAAGGCTCATAGGCCAGTCCATCATAGCAATCCAGGTGGGGGACACATTGGGACGCGTGTCCCCTAGCTTGCTTGCACAGTTCAGAGTTCCTGTTCTTCCACAGGGGGGGGCATCATGTGGGGGGAAGGACTAGGCACCGCAGGGACAGGAGGGTCAAGGGTTGTGGGTGCAGAGACGGAGGACTCCACCACAGGGGGTGGGGCAGCACCAAAGGTGGTGGTCAGGATGGCGCTGCACACGGTTGCAAGGTCCCCCAGCGTCTCCCCTGAACCCGAAGGAACGACAGGCCCCAAGAAGGGTGGGGTCGGAGGGATGGGTTGCAGCGCTACTGGGGGAGTGTGTGGACAGGGGGGGGACTCAACTACCCTGACTGTGTCCTGCATCCAACGCTTGCGGGGTGGTGCCACACTGGGGCTGATGGACAGACCGGGCAGGCAGGACTCTTTGTCCGACTGTTGGGCAGGAGAGCTGAGGGGAGTGGATTTGGAGGAAGTGTGACGTGAGGACTGCGGACTCCCACTGTGGCTGCGTGTTTCCCGTTTGCCCCCCGCCCCAGTGGGTGTGCCTACTTCACCCTGTGCGTGCGTGACAGGGGGTGTGCGCTTCGCCTTCCCTGGTGGTGTGCTGCCTGTGTCTGGCGGGGTGCGTGCATGGGGACGTCTGGGTGTGCTTCGGACAGGCATGGGAGTGGGAAGTGTGGATGGGTCAGGGGTAGGGGGTGGGACGGAGCGCTGCAGGAGACCCACTGCTGCAGTCAGTGACGAGTCTATGGACCTCAGCCACATGCGTTGGTCAGACTTCGCAGCTTACATGCCCTCCATGTACGACACCATCTGTGTCAGCAGTCTGGTGTGGCCATGGAGGACATTAAGCTGCGATGTCTGACCAACCTGCAACTGCCGCAGAATGTCCACAGACACGGCATTGACGGCAGCAGGGGGGACAGGGGCAGGGGGTGCGGTGCCTGGCACGAAGGAGACATGTCGTCGCCTAGCACGGACGGAAAGGACCTGAGCAAGTGGTGATGGGAATGGAGGGGGCGGCGATAGATGGAGTGCTGCTTTCAGCTGTGGGAGCAGCCTCCGCCCCCTCTGGGAGCTCAGCCTCGGACCCGTCTGCGTCATAGTCGGTGGTGGGACTGGACAGGTCCTCCACCTCACTCCCCTTGGCCTCCGTGCCACTCGCTGAGCCAGACTCGCCAGCACTGGTGGCAGCGCTGCTGGATCCCTCCTCAAGGTCCGTGCCAGTGTCTCCCTTGGTTTCCCCCGACGATGCTGTGGGCAAGGTAAAGAGACAGGAAATAATCAGACACCTGTATACATATGACACATGAGTCCATACTACATAGGTCACAATGCATAGCATGAAAAGCAATATGAGTAACATCTTCAAAACTCCGCACATATGTAGGCCCTGCACCACACAGTGGGTTGACCCACCATGCCACTGAAAAATAATGGAGAGCATGACACAACAGCAAATAACTTGATATCACATTATACAGAGGAGCTAGTGTCTGGGGGCAGTCGAGCACAGCCTCTGGACCACACACCATTGCCAAATAAAGGATGAGCAGGAACCATGTCTTTAAACTTTTGACACATGCTGCTAAGCAAATACATTAAACCATGCACAACATGACTGGTACAATACTTGTTGAGTGTCTGTTCAGACATCCATCACACACAGGCCAGACCTGGCAAGGATACATAAGGGTTGGACTTGTAGGCCTTTCCCGCACAAACCCCCCCCTACCTGAGACAATGTGATTGAGACAGAGGAAGTACTTACACCTCGAACTCGGTGATACAAAAAATGGCCCTCCAGAAATCCTGATTGCACACAAACTACCCGTCATGCGCCTGACCACACATATTATTGACAAACAACCATCATCAGATAGTTGTACCAAAACACACAGGCACTGGCCACTGTGAGTATGCACAAGCCAAATAGGGTCACCCTGTACAGTGGACACATGCAGCACACTTCACGTATATACAAATTAGGCCAGGTTACAGTGCCACAGAGCGCAACCCATGCTGAAGACACAGAGAATGTCCACATTGTTGGATGACACACATGATAGCTAGGAAAAGGTGCCCCAGGGGACTGTAGTGGCGACACCCCTCCATGGCCCTGGATGGATATGACTGCAACAGAAGCGACCGTCCCTGCACTATACATATCTCACACTCAAGAACATCATGTCTGAGGGCACAACATTGGTCATGCATGCTGTAAGGCAGTACACTCTTAAGACACACTCCTATGTCGGGACTCAGCATCAGTGCCAATTAACATGGACCCCCCAATGACTGAACTGGACAGGGCACAGGCAAGGTGCCAAAACATGTTACACACCACCCCCACACATGATGCTGCAAGCATTGGGCACTTGGATTAACTGCCAGACTAGATAACCTTGTGCAAGAGTGACTACCCACAGACCACGGAACACATGTCAAGGAGGGGAAGGGAGGAAGTACAGCACAGTCTGACTTTGGGGAACAGGATATGCACTGCACATATAAACCCTGGCAGTGTATCCATGCAATTGCGCACTTCCAAAAGCTGGTGACACACAACAAACACACATGTACCTACCCCCTTCCTGCTGCTGCTTCTCCTGTAGGCGCCTATCCAAGTCAGGGAAGACCACCGCCAGCACACGCTTCATGATGTGGGTCAGGCGCCGGCGCCCACGGTTCTTATGGCTCTCAGGTGAGTCCCCCAGCAGGACCCGGGCGATCCTCCTGGTCCAGCACCGGATGTCCTGCCAGCGTTTCCTCACCTGGGACAGGTGCCGCTTCCGACCCTCCACCGACCTCACTGCACTGACGGCTTCCTTCCAGATGACCCGCTTGGCATAGGTGCCTACCTGTGATGATGAGAAAGTGAGACAACATCAATACACCTGCTACATGGCACAGAGACACATATTTGAACAATTTGGCTGTTTTGAACAGGGCATAGTATGCAGCAAACTCATTGCACCTTTCTCATAGGGACATTATCCTCTGGGGAAGGTCAAATGCACTATGTGGCATTGAAAGTACACATGTGGCATGAGGGGTGCAACACAATCACTGATCCCGGCTCACACTGTGCATCACAAGCTATACCACGATCATGTACAGCACCTTAAAGCAGTCACATGCCGCTGGCCACGGACCCAAACTCAGCAGGGTACACAGACACACACAGGCACAGGACAATCACTTGCCATTGGCAACTGCGGGTACAAACCTCACTCGGCAGATGTGCCACTTGACTGGGGGGTGTCACAGGTGTTGGGCTAGCACAGCACGTTAGACACACAGCACTGCTCCCTGCTCACATCCGATGGGTAGAGTATATGCATCCCTCATGCAGCTGGGCTGCAACACTCCACATAGACACTCACCCACATGACAGGGGACTGACACACACATCGATGTCCAGGGGACGAACACATCATATGGACACTCTCACCACAGGTACACTCAACTCACACACATCTGTGGGTACAGTCACCTGTCACACTGGGGAGACCACAGAATCACAACAGGACTGAAGAAACAACATTCCCAAGAGGATTCGCCAGGCTGAATGTGGCATGCACCATGCAGTGATTGTCACAGTAAGCACTATGCAAGTGAGGAGTGCAGAAATGCACTACAGCATGCTCTGCATGGGAGACATGAGGCATTCCCCCCCTGGGACCCACTCTAACGTACATTGCATGTCTGTCACACCTGGACACATTGCCAGAGGTGACAGTCACAGAAGAGGGGCACAGTCCAAGCTAGTGGAGTAAGCACTCACCTGCTCCCCTGGTCTCCCATACAGGCTGGGGTACTGTGGGAGGATCACATCCAGCAGGGCATGGTTCTCCTCCTGTGTGAATGGCTGGGCCCTCTCCACAGACCTGGACATGGTGCCAGAGGACTCACGAGCAGCAGCAGTGGTGTGGAATGAAAGGTTGTGCAGGCAAGTGCTCTCTCATGGGTCCTGGCTGCCTTATGTTTGCCTTGCTGGCCTGTTCAATATACAGGAGTACAAAGTGATTGGTCAATCTCATTTGCATCCTACGTTTCCTCCAATCCCTTTAAACCTACCCCAGTGTGTGCCTTTGCATGAATTCAAAATTGAGCATGATGTCCAGTCAACAACCACATTGCAACATTGTATATTATCTCCAACCGACTTCTGGTGCCCACATGATAAAAAAATTTGAACTAGAAACTCGGTCTCCATGACAACCAGCATGCATTTAGGGCCTTATTCTTGTCCCTCATGTGTCCCCTATGTACTTTTACTATTCACACACAGGTACGGTGTGTTCCACGGCCCTAGGGCACCACTATTCCAGTGATACGGACCGTACACGCGTGTGTACGGTCCCTATCACTATGGGAGTGCTGCCGTAGACGTACGCCATAGTGATACGGACCGTACACGCGTGTGTACGGTCCCTATCACTGTGGGAGTGCTGCCGTAGGCATACGCCATAGTGATACGGACCGTACACGCGTGTGTACGGTCCCTATCACTATGGGAGTGCTGCCGTAGGCGTAGGCCATAGTGATACGGACCGTACACACATGTGTAGGGGTCATATCACTATGGCGTACGTCTACGGCAGCACTCCCATAGTGATAGGGTCCGTACACACACGTGTACGGTCCGTATCACTATGGCGTACGCCTACGGCAGCACTCCCACAGTGATAGGGACCGTACACACGCGTGTACGGTCCGTATCACTATGGCTGTACGCCATAGTGATACGGACTGTACATGCGTGTGTACGGTCCGTATCACTATGGCGTACGCCTAAGGCAGCACTTCCAGAGTGATAGGGACCATACACACGCGTGTACGGTCCGTATCACTATGGCGTACGCCTATGGCAGCACTCCCATAGTGATAGGGACCCTACACACGCCCTCAGAGCATGTGTACGGTGCGTTTCACACCTTACACTGGTGACAGGCGGCACACAGAATGGAATTGAGCTGTCATACTTGGGCAAGTCTGGACATCAAGGCATTGTCAGTGCAGTCCTACATGTCTCGGGCATAGGTGTGTCAGGCGGTGATGTGGCACATTTCTCCTCATGTTTGCAGCCAATAGATGTGTGATGAGCTGTGTACACATGTCATGTGTGATGGTGCACTATGCGCCACACATCCCCTTCACTCCTTTGACATGTGTGCATGTAGTTCAGACTTGTTCACCAATGCGTCATTGGCATGGCACAGTCACCAACAGCCGCAATTGTCCCCTGATGGCAGGTACACGGATCATTACACCTGACATGTGACTACCGGCGTTGCATGATGTGACTATGTCATGTGTGTGTCATGTGTTCCCATTAGCTTGCTGTTGGTGTACCGTTAAATGCATCAGCAGTTGCTGCATCCAACATGTGTCTGTGTGTAAATGGTCATGGCACACTCTTACGCACACCAGGCCACATGTGGAATCAGACGTAAGGTGTGTATGTATGCATCGAACATGGACTTGCCAGACAAGGACATATCTGCGTAGTCTCAATGTATGTGTGATCAGTCTTGACATGTACCCCTTCATGGCAAGGTGTGTGGTCTGTCCTTTTTTGTAGGACATGTGAAATGTGCCTCTAGTGTTCCGCAACCTGTCTGTATGATTAACATCCTTGTTCTGCACATATGTGGTTGTCTGTCACTCCTGTAATACCTCTGCCTGTTCAGTTACACTGGCCCACTGATAGTATCATGGCATGTCATGTTCAGCTTCAGAAGCCATGTTTGTGACTGGCTCTTGGTAGGAGTGTCACCTGGCTGGCATACGTGTCCACCAGGATATGTTGCACAGACCGGACACAGTATGTAGCATATGTGTATTGCCTGTTGACCATGTGCTCAGTACATTGACATTGTTGGTGTACTGTACTCACTCTTCGTTGTCCCTTCCACATGACTGCAGGGCTCCGCCTCTCCCCCGACCAATGCCAGACTTGGCTGCCCTGAGGGAACGTGACTGTATACGCCGCTACCGCTTCACCCGACCGTTGATTGAGAACTTGACCGCAAGGCTGGCACCACACCTCCAACCACTACACAGGTATCCTACTGCACTGACACCCAAGATGAAGGTGATGGCTGCCCTACATTTCTTTGCCACGGGTACGTTTCAAAATACCATAGCTCATGTTGGTGGCATGTTCCAGACCATGTTCAGCCATGTCCTGCATGATTTTTTAGAGGCCATGTTGGTTTACCTGGATGAGTACATTCATTTCCCAACTCGTGAGCAGTTGAGAGGTGTCAAGGGTGAGTTCTAGGCCCTGGGAGGGATGCCCCATGTCATTGGGTCCATTGATGGGACACATGTTGGTACCACCACAGGCACAGGAGGTAGCCTATAGGAACCGCAAACATTACCACTCCATTAATGCCCTTGTGGTGTGTCTTGCCAACATGGTGATTTCACATGTCTGTGTTCGTTTTCCAGGATCAGCACACGATGCCTACATCATGAGGCATAGCAGGGTCCCTGAAATGATGCAGCTGCGCAACAAACGAGTATGTATTGTGGGTGGGTATACTCTGTCTGTCCTGTATTTTGCGTCATCTTCATGTCTTAATGCTTCTCCTGACCCACTTCTGTCCATGATGTTTCCATGTAGGGGACTCTGGCTATCCCAACATGCCATGGCTGATCACGCCTCTCCGCAACCCCAGAACGGCTGCCGAGCACCGCTACAACAACGCCCATGGGCGGACCAGGCGAGTGATAGAGAGGACCTTTGGCCTCCTGAAGAGCCGATTCCGGTGCCTCCACAAGACCGGCGGCGCACTCCCATATGCACCGGTCAAGGTCTGCAAAATCTTCATCGTGTGCTGCATGCTGCACAACATGGCTGTGGAGAAAGCTGTGCCACTCATCCTGGATCCGGATGAGCAGGAACATCCACCCGTGGAGGATGAAGGGCTTGGTGATGAGGCAAGTGATGTGGAGAAGGAGGAGGAAGAGGACATCCGGAGTGGGCTCATACGCAACTTCTTTGCTTAGTGGTGAGTTGCAGTGTCTGAGTGTGCACGCATTGAGCCTTGTGTGGCATGTGTTGCAATGTGTGTGTCCATCTGCATGTATGCCAAGTGAGTCAGAGGTGTGTTTGGATGTATCACTCGAGTGATGGTGCAATGGAAGAATGTATTTCCTGAGTCATCATTTTGACCTAGCATTTTGACAACCTTCTACGTGTCGAGTACATGCCCATGCATGCGGATGTGCTTCTTTTGGCTGACTTCTTGTGTGCCTCTCATCCCCAGGTATTTGCGCATGCTGGCTGCTGGTGGCATTGTTGTGCTCCTGCTATTCCTCATGAACACAGCAACGTGTGCTGAATCAGCGTTACATGCACGGACATGTAGAAAATCTCCTTAGGGTAAGGGATGCAGCATGGCTTTTTGGGTGTGGTATTTGTTTGGAATGTGTGTGCACTGCTCCTGTTCATGTTTGGTTACTTTGCATACATGTAGTATCACCATGGGGCACATGACATGGAGCTGGATTCACCTGAATTGATAGTCACACTTGGTGACAGTCATCTGTAATGGGATAGTGGATTATGATGGAGGCATCAATGTGTGTGACACTGCCCTAGCAAACATACGGGATGCACCGGGTTGACATAGTGTGGGACATCCCCATTAGGGGCTCAAAGGTGAATAGCAGCATCTCCGTGAGCAGCAGGGGCTGTTTAGCTCAAAGCCGTCACTTGTGTGCCAGTTCTATGGATTTCCAGCATCTGTGGTGCAAAGGGGGGTGCCAGTGTAGGTCCCACATGTTCATCCACATGACCTGTGCAGCTGTTAATATTGATGCATTTGCATTCCGGCACACATGACTAATAAAGGTGTCCTTCTGACTCCAAGGTGCCTCATCTCTGTCAATGGTGTACTCTTGCCACTGTGCATGCGGCATGTCTGGCATAGTTATCAGAGATTGTGCATATGAGTCTATGTGTAGAGTAGCAAGATGCAAGCTGTTTGTCAGGGATTATGATCTGTATAGTGCATGTTGTACATGGCTGTGCAGGTATTTTGCCATGTGAGTCTCCACGATGGCCACTGTGCTGCATGTGCATCCATTGTCTGTGTGTGTGCCATGTTGAACCAGACACTCCTTCCTTAACATACAGCTTTAGCATATTTCCTTTCTGACATCCTTGTCTTTGTGTGCGACTTGTGGCATGGTTTTCTGGACATGGCGCATGCTGCTGCAGGCCCTGCAGCAAGGACACACACAGTTTCTATATTTAGCCTCACACACACGCCTCTAAGACGCAACCCCCTTCCTCCATCCACCCATTGATTTGGGTGTAATCTGCTTGTGTGTGACACAGTTGCGTTGGCAATGGCTGGACCGTCTGCACATGCTACGTGCACATTGCACGTGCCTCATGTCCTTGCATGTGCCACATCACGCTACAACATGATGTTGAAGCCACCCACTAAGCACTGTCCATCCAATACATCTGTTGCATGCACTCAGGCATGCACTAATCGGCCACACAACACCTTTGCATTATGAGTGTGCAACTCCAACTGCCTACACGGCGCTGGCATGGCTTCCAGGCCCTGTCACACCAACCAGGTCATGTCCCTCATACTCCCCACCGGCTCTGTACCCCAACAAGACCATGGTAGTGGTACTCCAGGCCTCTGCATGTAGTATGTTGTCATTGTGGGACACATGGCAGAGGTATGATGTCTCAGCGTGTCAATGTACAATGTGTCCAGGATCCCCCTCTACACCATGACATGCGCACTGCATCTCATCAACATCTGGTGTCCCATTGACAGCCAGGTGCTCCTCACACTCCCCAAAGACGCAGTCCCTGCCAGTTCTCACATAGAATAATGCATGGTATACATTGGCAGAAGGCTGAACATCAGCCACCTCATGCTGTACTTGTACACGACTGAGGTGTTCATCTGCGGATTGTCCCCTTACAGCTGGGTCAACTGCTTGTGTCCCACCCGCAAGGGCCCTGCACAGGCAGACAGTGTCCACGCACACAAGCTGATGTTCAACATGGATTGCTTGCTCACATGTGCTATGCTGCCCACCAGGATCTGTACCTCAGGCTGCAGCACACTCTGCATTATGCACATGATCCACAGTTCGATCCACCTCAAGGCAAGATCTACCATCCCCCAGGCCAAGTACAATATCCGTGTCTAATCCTACCCTGCACTCTACGGACAAGTATGTTACAACTCCCATGATACTTGTCCACATCCAGGGTGCATCTGCACAGCTCAGCTTCACCATCCGGCGGCCCAGCCACATCACCGTCCAGCAGAGATAGCTGCAATGGATCACTGTCTACTGCAGGATGACCTTCACACTCCACACCCACAATCAGGAGGCAGGCCACGACCCCGACCCCAAACCAACCTTGTACCACTGCCATCCAAGACCCCATTGGGCCATCTCCGTGCATCCAACCTTGGCCTGGCCACCATTCTTCACATCCACCAAACTCCAGCATGCAGGACATAGTTCTCCCACCTGGCTGAACATACCTGGGACTCCCTCCCCGCGAAACTCTACATGTGCCCTGACCTCTGCGCATGACTGTTGGTTGTCAAAATAGGTCTGTCTGCACAGATGTGCAGGCACCCCCTCAGCTGCTTGGGCCCATCACGGGTGTGTATGGTGCTCCATGTCTGTATTGGATGATACTTTGTGAGCCATGTGTGTCCTGTGCCAGACTCAGACCCCAGGGTATGGTTGGTTGGAGTTACTTCAACACTCAGGCATGGTTTGGCATTACAACACACACATGTTATGGAATAATACAAAATGAGGGCATCATGTCGTTATTGTGAGGTTTTTTATTAGTGGTGGGGTACATGTTTGGGGGGATGACAAGAGGTGCTCACCGGGCATCTAGAATCCAAAGTTCACTGGGGGAGTTGGTATCCTTGCCATTGGAAGTTATCAGAGTCCATGCCACAGTCTTTGTCAACATTCGTCAGACAGTGACCAGCAAGTCCATGTGGCAGAGAATGTCATATGATGATGTGCTGCTGTTGGCCCAGAGGGCCAGGTGCCAGGCCAGGTGACCTGGGAGATGGTGATGTTCCGTTGACTCTCACTGTCTTTTGCGTGGATGACCCACCTTCCTCCGGGGACCCTCAGAAGCACGCCGTGACGATGTCTGTGATGCTCCGTCAGATGTATCCTCCTCCTCCTGATCCCTCCCTGTGGCTGGTGGTGATGTTCGCCTGGTGGCACAGGGAGGGTTGCCCATGTTTTCGGCAATCCGACGGAGTGAACGGCTCATGTCCGTTTGCACCGCCACAAGCTCAGCCAGTCTTGCCTCCATCCGTCCTTGGTGTCGCTGTTGACTGGCATATTGCTCGGCCTGCATGTTCTTGATCTCGTTGAGGGTCTCCACTACCTGGCTGATGCCCCTGGTGTCACGCCGGTATGTGTCCAGGATGTTGCGGACGTGTGTCATAACCGGTTCCTCAGCTGGCTGGTCAGGTTCGCGCCTCCGCCGTCCTCCACTCCCACCACCCCTGCCCACTTGAGCCTGACCTGCCGTTGTGGGTACATCGGGTCTCCGGGACCCCTGAGGGATGGCATTTGCGGGTTCGCCTGCCTCCTCCTGGGTTGCCGGAGTACCTTGTCCCTCCTGGTCAGACTGGCTGCGTTGTTGTATGGGAGCAGGGCTCCGGGCTGTATCCTGGGATGTGGCAGGTATGGGGGTGATGGTTGGCACAGTTGTACCTGATGCAGGTGCTGCAGGTGCTTGTGCACCAGTGGGGCCAGGTTGGTCAGGGTCATCCACAGAGTGGTGAGAGTCGTCGCTGCCGGTGGGGTCATCTTCACGCTGCGCCTGGTCCTGTGATTCTTCCCCCCCAGTGTTGGGGGGAGATCGACGACGTTGCCCTGTGTGTGAGAGGGACAATGTTAATTGTGTTACATGCAACATCCATGTTTCATACATATTGAAGTTTGTACTGTTCCTCTGGGAAGTTAGATATGTGTAGCATTCCTCTCACAGTGCACTTGTGCATGGGTATGTCCCTTGCCCACAGCTTTCAACACTTTACCTATGTGTGACACACTCTTTGTTGATGCATCATTTTTTGACGCAGTCAGCAGTGTAGCGAGCGGGCGTAGCGAGCCATGCAGAACCACCTTACGTGTTGCACCATAGGTGGGCAAATGGTGCATTTTCATATCTATATGAGACTGCAGGTAGGTCACTTATGCATTTGTTACTGGGTTCTGACAAACACAGTGAGTGGGTATACTGGGTGTAAGGTTGTGTTTGTGCCTGCAGCATGGATCTACTCGTGCACAGATTGATACATGGGCCAGTGATTTCACAACGAAAAAGGGGTGTTTCACACACTGGCAAACCTTGTCTACATGCACACAGTCCACCTGCTGACGAGAGGACATGCCCACTACACTCAAGGGTGATTTGGTCTCCCTCTGTCTCCCGCACTCTCCCTCCCTGTGTCAACCTCCTCCCTCTGTCTGTGTCCCTCTGTCGTCCTCTGTCTCCCTCTGTCTCCCTCCCTCTCTCTCCCTCTCCCTCCATCTGTCTGTGACCCTCTGTCACCTCATCCCAGCTTCCTGGGCACACACACTTTGCTGGTCTTTCAACGGCCATTGGCTTGTTCATGTGGCTTTGTTTGTGTTCTCCCGGCCCCATTGGTCAGAGTGTCTCTGAGTCTGCGCTGCTGCGGCGGTGTGTGCTGGCACTCTTTCAAAGTGATGCCTCTTCATTGGCTGCTGTCATGTGCAAATTGGGCCTTCAAAACGATGTCATCCTGCAACGCGGCCACCATTTGCAGACGACACAGTACTGTGTCGGGACAGACTGTTTGTATAGCTGTGCCCTAGGCCATATGGGCTGAGGGCCTTGGTGTCTGCTTCTGAGTTGCACAATGTGTTTTGTGGGGCCCACCCTCCCGGCGTTGCGGACATCCTGTCTTGTGTTGGTGTTTTGTGTGGCCTGTGACTTGGCATGGCCTTGCTTGGTGCATGGGGCATGGAGGCGTTAGTGGCATGTGCGTGTATTTTTGAGTGTGATTGTGTCCGGTGATGTCTTTGGGGTGGTTGCGTGCGTTATTGGGAGTTGGGTTGTGGATGCGGTTCCCCCATGTGACGTGAGTTGTTTGTGTACTCACCAGGCTCGGCGACTCCTTCTACTCCGTGTACTCCCACCGGCAGCAGCGTGCCCATCACCTTCTCCTCCCAGGGATGGTAGTGTACCGGTCTGCGGGGCGGCCCACCTCCAGTGATGTTCCCCTGGTCATGTTCGTCTGTCATTTTGCGGCGGACCGTCCTCCGCAGATCGTACCACCTGGCTTGGCATTCCTGCCTGGTCCTTCTGATGGGCGCAACAGCATTGACCCGATTGACGATCCTCTGCCACATGGTTGATTTCTCCGCTATGCTGGTCTGTCTGACAGATGTTCCAAAGAGCTGTGGCTCGACTCTGACGATTTCGTCGACAAGGATGTCCAGCTCCTCCCTTGTGAACTTTGGATTCTTGTTTGTGGGCATGGTGTGGGGTGTGGGTGTGTATGGTTGTGGGTGTGTGGGTGTGGTTGTGAAGGTGTGTGTGTGTATGTGATGAGGGGGTGTTTGTGAAGGTGGTTGTGTGAAGGTGTGCAAGTGTAAGGTGTAGTCAAGGTTGAGGTATGGTGCAGTGGTTTGTCTGTGGGGTCTGTCAGCAATGGATCTGTTGCAAAGGCTCATGGTTTGTGTGTGTGGGCTCTTTTTATTGGTCCATTTGTGGGTGTGTATGTGTTTGAATTTTGGGTGGGTGTGTAATAAGTGGTGGTTGTGGTTTGGGCCTCTGTTTACCAGTTTGGCTGTTGCAGGTCAGTGTATCGGATGTATTTGGTCTTGTTGTACGTGTTTTGTGGTGTTGTGCGTTTCGAATGAACTCTCCTTGTGGTGTTTAGCAGTGTCCTGGTTCAGGACGGGTGTTTTTGGTGTCTGTACGGTGCGTACATCGGCCATGTTGGTGTACAGTGCTGACATTTGCTATGGCTTGGTACGACTCGTACATGCGCGATGCTGGGTGAGGGTGCTGGTGTAGGGGCCTGGGGTAGGGTGCGTACAGACACGGGCAGAGTGGTGGTCTGCACCGTCCATAGGTGGTGGGGGTACGCACCGTACATACACGGGTGGGGGTATGCACCGTACATACACGGGTGGGGATATGCACCGTACATACACGGGTGGGGGTACGCTCCGTACATACACGGGTGGGGGTACGCTTCGTCCATACACGGGTGGGGGTATGCTCCGTCCATACACAGGTGGGGGTACGCACCGTACATACATGGGTGGGGGTACGCACCGTCCATACATGGGTGGGGGTACACTCCGTACGTACACGGGTGGGGGTACGCTTCGTCCATACATGGGTGGGGGTACGCTCCATCCCTACACGGGTGGGGGTACGCATCGTACATACACGGGTGGGGGTACGCTCTGTCTATACACGGGTGGGGGTACGCTTCGTCCATACACGGGTGGGGGTAGGCTCTGTACATTCATGGGTGGGTGTATGCTCCGTCCATACACGGGTGGGGGTACGCTCCGTCCATATACGGGTGGGGGTACGCTCCGTACATACACGGGTGGGGGTACGCTTCGTCCATACACGGGTGGGGGTATGCTCCGTCCATACACGGGTGGGGGTACGCACTGTACATACACGGGTGGGGGTACGCTCCTTCCATACATGGGTGGGGATACGCTTCGTCCATACACGGGAGGGGGTAGGCTCCGTACATTCACGGGTCGGTGTACGCTCAGTCCATACACGGGTGGGGGTACGCTCCGTCCATACACGGGTGGGGGTACGCTCCGTACATACACGGGTGGGGGTACGCTCTGTCCATACACGGGGGTGGGGGTACGGCGCGTACATTGGGGGTGGCTGGGGGGGTGTTCGGCGCGTATGCGGGCTCATGTTTGGACGTCTCCATGGTTGCTATTGATGTTCGCTCCGTACGGTGTTTTTTCCATACGGTTGTACATTCGGACGGACGGGACGGATCGTACTTGCGTGCTCGGACTTCAGTTTTCCGATTCGTACGTAAAAATGTCCGGGGACGTGTCAGACACTTTTCCCGTCCCGAGGACTTGTCGGGGAATTTTCCCAATGCGATTCGTATGGACTTTTTCACATACGAATCGTACTTGCCAGTTTGTACGGGACTTGTACGATTCGTACGGAAAAAAATCCGGATACGATTCGTACGGGGAATATTTTTAACGGATCGGAATCGGCACCTAAATATAAAAATATAAGTATAGATAAATATAAATATATATAAAAAAACGATCTTATAATTACAACTCTAATACATCTTTCCCTCTAACCCGGCAGGACTATAACATCTTGACATTCCTGAATCCATCTAAGGCACAGATTAAGATCAAATTTATCTGAGTCCCCCTAAAAGTGCTGAAAATGTGTAAAAGAGAGCATCAATCTTCCCATATAATAGAAAATATATATCAAAATTTCATAGGAATCCGCATGATAAATATCAAATAAAAACCAATAAACCAAGATTAAACATTTTCTAAAAAATCTATAGAAAATATATATCAAAATCTCATGGAAATCCTCACGATAAACATCCAATAGAAACCATTAAAACATGCTAAAATATATCTAAAATACCAACCATAAAATGTTGTAAAATCATTAATTCATAAATACGTGTGCAAATCCTCTGTTGTATTGAGACCTCTGGGAAGCTTAGAGTCAAATTCTAAAATGTATCTTGGTTCTAATCATCGTAACTTGCCTTCACGATCTCCACCTCTCTTATGTGGTGGTACTGACACTATTGCATAATACCTAAGGTCTTTGAGACTGTTATCATGAAACTCCTTAAAATGTCTTGCAACTGGGTAAGTGGCATCATTATTAGTGATGGTCCTCATATGTTGTAAAATTCTTTTGTGTACTGCCAGCTTAGTACTTCCTATATATTTGAGATTGCAGCTGCACTCTAATACATAAACTGAAAATTCAGTCTTGCATGTTAAATGCTGTTTGATATTATGTATTTCATTATCAAATGCAGTACGGTAGGAGCTGGTGTTAATTCCCTGCTGGCAAGTTTTACACATAGTACATTTAAAAAATCCCTTTCTAGCTGTTAGCCATGTTGTTTTTCTCTGGTCTTCCGGGCTGCTTTTTACTAATGCATTGCCCATGCCAGAGGTTTTTCTAAAGGTAATTGAGGGATTATTGGGTATAAGTTTCCCTATAATGGGGTCATCTCTTATTATTGGCCAATTGTGCCTAATAATGGTACGAAGTTGTTTTTCTTGTTTGGAGAAACCTAGAATAAGTCTAATAGGTTCCATTGTATTATTTTTGTTGTCAGACTTTTTCTTATATTGTAGCAGGCCTATTCTCGCTTTTTGCTTGGATTTAACTATAGCTGCTTCAATGACCTTGCTCTTATATCCTCTTGCTAAGAAGCGGCTGTGGCATTCTGTTTGCATTTTTTCCGCTTCAACCTCATTGCTACATATACGACGTGTACGTAGCATTTCCCCATAAGGGATGCTGTTAATGAGGTGAGTGGGATGAGCACTAGATGTATGTAATAGCTTATTACCTGCTGTAGGTTTCCTAAACAGTGTAGTTGTGAGACTATTAGTTACTATTTTGATTAGCACATCTAAAAATGTAACTTCTGTTTTACTTATTAACATGCGTAAATTTAAGATTGACATTATTCTCATTCAAATGTTCTATAAAGTCTAACGCACTTTGTTCAGTTCCTTTCCATATGATAAATAAGTTGTCAATAAATCTTAGCCAGCTTACAATGTGTCAAGAATATATGTTCATACTGCCTCATGAGGACCAGCTCCTCCCACCAGCCCATGAATAAACATGCGTAACTGGGGGAAAAGCTGGCCCCCATGGCAACTCCTTGAGTTTGATGATACATTTGATTATTGAAGGTAAAAAGATTGTTATCTAGGCAGAACAGCAGCATGTTCAAGAGCATCTTATTGTGTTGTACATATTGTATGGGTCTATTAGACAGGAAATATTCTACTGCCCGGAGACCATCTATATTTCTGATACAAGTATAAAGTGATGATACGTCCAAGGCTATGAGTAAATAATTCTCATTCCATTTTATATCTTTAACCTTTCTCAAAAAACCACTTGTATCTTGTACACACGATTTCAATCCTATCACATGTTCCAGTAAGAAATAGTCCATATACCTGGACACATTTTCTAAAGGTCCATTGCATGCAGCTATAATAGGTAAGCCCGGTGGTCTGATAATATTCTTATGTATCTTTGGTACAAAGTACATGACCGGAGTGGTCGGATATTCCTTTTTCAAGAAATTAAACTCGTCCCAATTAATCAGCCCCACACTCTTCCATACAAGAAGCAAAGAGAAAAATTGTTCCTGCATTTGCCTATATTTGGAAATAGAGCTCCTCCGATAACATTCTAGATCCTTTAGATGATTGTAAGCTTCTTCCAGATATTGGTCTAAGGGCCAGAGCACTATGTTCCCACCCCTGTCTGCATTTCTTATGACGACCTTTTTGTTATTACTCAACTTTTTCATAAGAGAATAGTAACTTCTTTCTTGATGAGTATATTTTGTGTTCAATTTATTCAGGGAATAATTTCAACTTTTAATCTGTGCCACCAATTGCTCACTAAAAATGTCAAGGGAATCTCATGGCATAATGGGTACAAATTTGGACTTGGTCTTAAACGGGGTGCTGGGTTTGTCAGCTTTTACTGTTAATATTTCTAATCTCTGACCATGAGCATCCTGATTTGTTTGCAGGTCCATACTACTAGCAGAATGTAATTGTCCCAGTTGTAGTTCATGCATATCTTGCAATAATTCTAAATCAGATACCATTAGACCCGTTGATCCATTTCCACTGTTCGATATTTCATTTGTATCTGTTTTATCCTTTGTTGCTTTCAACAGATGAAATTTAGCAAGCATTAATTTTCTGATAAAACGGTAAATATCTGCCCTGGTTTGTACATAATCAAAGTTAGATTCTGGGCAATGGGAGAGGACTAATGATAATAATTGCTCCTCTGCTTTTGTCAGATTAAAGTTGGCCAGATCAATAATGGTGTTTTCTGCAATGATGCTGGGATCTGTAGTAATGGTATTATCTTTGTCGGCCTCTTCTATCTGCGATTGCCTCAACCTCGCCCCCTCCTCTTGATTTCTCCTGTTTCTCTGGGCTTGTCTTCTCCCCCTTCTCCTCTGAGTACGCCTGCTGCCGCAGGTCCCTTGTTTCGGGGTCGCAGTGTTTCTCTCCAACTTCTTTTTAAAATGTCCAGCTCTTCCCCCAACGTTAGTCTTATAGCTCCTTGTTCTTGTCTTCTCCTTGTATTTTCAGTGTCCGATTCACTATCTAATGCAGAACTTAATTCGGATCCAGACACCGACTCAGTGTGTTGCTGATTTGATTCTTTATTGTTGGCTCCTTGTGTTCGCCGATTCGTTGTTGCTGTTCTTAGCGAATCATACCTCCTGGCGAAAGTAAATATTGGCCATTGGCGAAGTCATCTCTGTCACGCCTAAATTTATATGTTTTTCTTGCTTTTATTTTGTCTTCTTCCTTATTGAGTCGATTTGTCATTTCATCCTGCAATTTCTGTCTGCTCTGTTGATCCCCTTGCTGTTGAATCTCAATTTCTAGTGAATCTATTTTTTCTTGGAGTTCCGTTCGGTCTATTTCCGCACATTTGGCTAGTATACCCACTAATCGACGTGAAGATTCCAGGTTACATTGAGCTCACTCCGCCATCATAAGTGGACTTGGTGTTTTGTAACTGGGGGCGATCATAATGCAGAGACCCCTGGGGATCCTCCCCACACCAAGGTACCTCTGCAATGATCTAGCCTCCAACCACTTTGATTGTTCCTGTCTTTTTAATTTCTCTAATATCCAATAATTCTCCTTGAGTCCCTTGTTTCTGCCATTGCTGTCTCTTTCAGTCTCTTTATTTACATTGTGTGTTACGGCTGGGTCGTCCGAGAACATTTCCTCCGCCACTGTTTCTCTATTTATAAGAGTGTCAGCGGACATGCTTGGTGGATATTGTACAATTTATAATTTGTCCCAATATGCCTATACTATATATCTAGTATTTGCTGATAGAGTATATGCTTTGGTGCACACCTCCTCCCCTGCTCGTAACAGATTCCACGTACCTGTCGGCTTTCCACCTTTGGAAAGAAAAGCTCCTGCTCCCATTGTCACTTCTCCGAGTAATCCGCGAGTTGAGTGCTACTCTGCCTTCGATGGTGCCTGCCAGGTAATTTTCGTAATTTCTTGTTGTGCAGGGGGCTCCGGTTGTTCCTTTGCGGGAAATCTTTTGTTTGTGCCCCCGGGGTCCCAGCTAACTCCAACTAGCTAGCCCGCAGTGTCGTCAGCGTGGTTGCCTTTCGGAGCCTCCTTATTGAGAGGGGGTCCACAAAAAGGAGGCAGCCTCTCCATTCAATATTTGTAGTTCCTCGTTCACCTCCTTTCCCAGAAAAAACGAGTGTGGACCCAGATCCGTGCTTCTAAATAAATGTATTTGTATGCCACCAAGCTAGTCCGCCATGACGCATTTCGGCCGTCCTTCGGCCTTGATCACATGACACGCTTCGAACTGTGATTGCCATTTTTAAAGTGCTAGTACCTCATTTACATTTAGTTGATATAGACAACATACTATAATTTCATCTGTGTAGTAAAACCTTTCTGCATTATGTATATATATATATATTTGTATAAAAATATATATGCATATAGAGTTCTACATTATAAACAAGCATTATCCCTGTATCCAACCATAATTCTACAGATTGAGCATACAGATCCCTGTATAGCCTAGTAATGTTGCCTGAACCCCCATGGGACGGTATAGTCAAATTAATATCTATATATATAATATATATATATATGACCTACTGATGGTCGCCAGTAGGCAGATATAGTTAGGACCTATTTTCCATAGGAAATCCGCAACATTCTATTTGGAATAACTTTGGCGCCGATTGACGAATCTTTGCGAAATTTTCAAAACTTTTGGCCAGCTCCGGTCCGCTCCTATCCGGAAAGTTTCATGGTGATTCGTCAAGTGGGGGCCGAGAAAAAAGGGGGGTCTCAAAACGCGTTTTCCCCATGCATTTTCCTATAGGACCTTTAGCCTCAGCTACAGCTGGAACTGCTGAACGGAATTACACCAAATTTGGCAAAGAGGTAGTCCTTAGTTCAGACTCGTGCCTTTTGCTTAAATGGTGTAAATCCGTTCAGTAGTTCCTGAGAAAATGACATTTAAATGTACATATATATCTATGGCCTCGGAGGATCCGCATACCCTAAGCACAGCCTAAGCGCACCCTGCTGTGCACTAGCTGTATTTTAATTGGCTGCCAACACCCTGAATCAGAAAGTGTTGGCAGCCATCTTGTGCCTCGGTAGAACCGAGGCACAAGAAATCAGCAAAAGAAACACAAAAAAAGCAAAAAGGGGGCAGGGTAGGACCCCCCTGACCCCCTAGGCCTGCTCAGGGGGTCCCACAAGGACCCCCAGGGCCCAAAAAAACATTTTAAAAAAAATCGACAAGATTCGAGCACCCAGCACGAATTTCAGCCGAAAATTTTAAAAAATGAAGCGCGGGCTCCCACGCTTCTTTGGTAATTGGCCCCAGGAGGGGCCAAATCCTGGAGGCATTTTCAAAAAATAGTGTGGGGTGGTCCCAATCCCCCCACACTGCCCCGGGGACCGCCACCCCCTGGGGCTTATTAATATTGGGTGGGGGTGCTCTCGGGCCCCCCCAGCCCCGGGGACCGCCACCCCCAGGGCTTATTAATATTGGTTGGGGGGATCTCAGGCCCCCCCAGCCCCGGGGCCCACCACCCCCGGGGCTTATTAAAATTGGGTGTGGGGGCTCTCAGGACTTAACAGGCCCAGGGACTGCCACCCCCCAGGGCTTCTTCAAAATGTGGGAGGGGGCCACACAGCCCCCTCCTGGAGCCTTGTCTAGGCCCTGGGGACCGCCACCCCCCAGGCTGGCTCCTGCAGTGTCCTGGGATGCCCACCCCCGGGACACTGTAGTTTGCAATGACAGGGCGGGAGCCTCACGGCTCCCACCCTGTCATTGCAAACTGCTTTCCTATTTGGAAGAGAGAGCAGGAAACCTGCTCTCTCTTTCAAATAGGAAAGCAGATTGCTTTTCCACAGGGGGAGCTGCATGTTAGCTGCTCCCCATTTGGAAAATCAATGCCGGCTCCGGGAGCCGGCTGGGACCGTGGGGGGATTGGGGTCCCCCCATGGCCCCCAACAAAGAGGGACAGCCCTGAGGGATGGGGTCCCCGGAGCTAGTAGTGGCCCGGGAGGAGGGCCACACGGCTCCCCTACTCCAAAAAAAAGAAACAACCCCGGGGGATGGGGCCCCCAGGGCCATAAGTGGCCACAGGAGGGGTGCAAGGCAGCCCCCCTCCAAAATAAAAATTAAACTAAATAAAAAGGGCCATGCCCTGCGGGATGGGGTCCCCGGGGCAAATTATGGCCTCAGGAGGGGGGCTACGCGGCCCCCTTCCCGATTTTTATATTTGAAAAAAATAAAATTGGGGGCAGGCCCTGAGGGATGGGGTCACCAGGGCCAATAAATTAGAAAAAGAAGGGGGGCTACACAAAAATAAAAAAAACGGGATCGGGCCGGAGGTCACGCCCCCTCCTTGCACCACTCTGCAAACGTGCCGCCGTTGCGTTTGCAGAGGGGGAACTCATTCCCCTTGAATACTGGGTGTCCCTGGGGGCCAACTAGCCCACCAGGAACCTCCAGTATGCGCCAGGGGGCTGCGTTGCAGAGAGGTGTAATGAGGCCACGCCCCTTTTTACATCTCTCTGCAACGCAGCCCCGTGGCGCTTAATGTAGGTACCTGGTGGGCTAGTTGGCCGCCAGGGGACCTCAGAATTGAAGGGGACTTAATCCCCCAACTTAAAACACGCCATGGGGCGCGTTTGCACAGTGGTGAAGGTAGAGGGCAGGGCCTGAGGTGATATGTGTGCAAACATGCCCTGTGGCGCGTTTTAAGTTGGGGAATTCATTCCTCTTCAATCCAGAGGTCCCCTAGGGGCCAACTAGCCCACCACGTACGTCCACTAAGCGCCTTGGAGCTGCGTTGCAGTGTGTTGTAAAAAGGGGCGTGGCCTCTGAACACCTCTCTGCAACGCAGCTCCCTGGCGCACACTGGAGGTACCTGGTGGGCTAGTTGGCCCACAGGTGACCACAGGATTGAAGAGGAATTAATTCCCCAACTTAAAACACGCCACAGGGCGTGTTTGCACACGTCACCTCAGGCCCCGCCCCCTTCCTTCACCATTGTACAAATATTTCTCTAAAATCAGCCGAACTACGAATTCCGATTTACTCACCTGTTATCAGGAGAGAACCCAGTGCTACATCTTTTAGCCCAGCACTGACCCTGAAAAGTAATTCTAAGCGTACTTACCAGTAACTTGTATTTCCTTCCATAGGAATCCATTGTGTGGTTTTCACCAGAAAAGTTTCTGTGTCGATTTTTGAAACTTACAAATATTCCTCTAAAATCAGCCGAACTACGAATTCCGATTGACTCACCTGTTATCAGGAGAGAACCCAGTGCTGCATCTTTTAGCCAAGCACTGACCCTGAAAAGTAATTCTAAGCGTACTTACCAGTAACTTGTATTTCCTTCCATAGGAATCCATTGTGTGGTTTTCAGCAGAAAAGTTTCTGTCTATTTTCACAAACTAAATATATTCCTAAAAAATCGTCTGCATGACTTAAACACATTCTTTCAACTGTTTACAGGAGATGTACCAGTGCTGGATCCAGGATCCACCACTGAGTAAGAAAAACTAACGATAACACTACTTACCTGCTAAGTGAATTTTCTGCCATAGGATAATGTTGGTGATTCTATGTGAACAATTTTCTAAGTGTCAACTTTTAAAATACAATAATATTCCCTAAAAATCACTACTGTAACCAAAACGCTTTTACTCAACTGTTTACAGGAGATGTTCAAGGACTGAATCAAGGATCCAGTCTTGTGGTTATAAAAGTAATCCATAAAGTAACTAATTGCATTTGACTAGAAATTCACATTCAGCTCAATGTTGCATTGTGTTTGAAATTGTGTTGACCATTGCGCCAACTGTAACTACTGTACTTAAAATTCTATTGCCTATTTGCAAAGTATTTAAACTAAAGTAATTCATTCTGAGAAAGTACATTTTGTATTGTAATGTATAATGTAATTATAATGTAATTAAAAAAATAAAATATCTAAAAATAAATAGTTTAAAAAATGTCGTAAATCAGTATAAAAAATATCAGTATAACAATTAATACATTAAAAATTGTCATTTACAAAACCTTTGAAATTCACTGATAAAAACCATAGGTTTCAGGCCTGATATAGTTAGGAATTAGCATTTTAAAAACCTTTGAAATTCACTGAAAAAACCATAGGTATCAGGCTTGATATAGTTAGGAATTAGCATTTTAAAAACCTTTGAAATTCACTGGAAAAAACAAAGGTTTCAGGCCTGATATAGTTAGGAATTAGCATTTTAAAAAACTTAGAAATTCACTGAAAAAAACATACGTTTTAGGGGGGTTATAGTTAGCTGGACATTTCACTCGTACAAAACCATTGAAATTCCTCCGATATAGTTAATATCTCGCACTCCCGCAATCCACTGCTGATGATGTCACATATTACATCACTCATGACATGGTCAGTGACATCACTAATGACATCTCAAATGACATAAAATATATATTCACTGAAAAAACCATAGGTTTCAGGCACGTTATAGTTAGAAATTAGTCAGTCATGCATCTACTAAAAAATCCAGTCAGGTACTTCTACATCCACTCATTCTTCAATAGACCTTAGCACAGATATATATGAAAAATATTCAAACTTTACAGAAACATACATTCACTGGATGATGTCATCAATGATGTCATCAGTGATGTCATTTGAGATGTCATCAGTGATGTCATGAGTGATGTCACTGACCATGTCATGAGTGATGTAATTTGTGACGTCATCACCAGTGCATTGCGGGCGCGCGAGTTCTAGTTAGCTCAACTAACTATAACGGGCGAATTTCTCTTGCTTTTTATGAGTAAAATGTCCAAGTAACTATATCGTCCCTGAAACATATGTTTTTTTCAGTGAATTTCTAAGGTTTTTTAAATGCTAATTTCTAACTATAACGTGCCTGAAACCTATGGTTTTTTCAGGGAATTTTTAAGGTTTTTTAAATGCTAATTTCTAACTATAACGTCCCTGAAACCTATTGTTTTTTCAGTGAATTTCTAAGGTTTTTTAAATGCTAATTTCTAACTATAACATGCCTCAAACCTATGTTTTTTTCAGTGAATTTCAAAGGTTTTTTAAATGCTAATTTCTATCTATAACGTGCATGAAACCTATTTTTTTCAGTGAATTCCAATTTTTTTAATGCTAACTTCTAATTTTAATGTTCATTTAGCCTATAGTTTTTTCCGATACCCAAGAAGGACACAACACCCACTGCCACAACCCTCAGAACCTCTCCCCTGTACAACCCCTCTCCCTACTACCACCAAGGCAGTGCAGAACAGGACAGTGAACCCTCCAAAAACAGCATGGTCCCTTAGCCATATAATAACTCAATGTTGGGAAATGTGGCAATCGTTTTTTCAGTAAATTTGATTTTTATACTAATTTCTAACTTTAATCTTCCTGAGACCTATTTTTTTGTGAATTTCAAAGGTTATTTAAATACTAATTTCTAATTATAATGTTCATAAAACCTATGTTTTTCTCAGTAATTTTGATATTTTATAACTTTAATATCATAAAATTTTTATTTTTATTTTTTTTATTTCTTATTTAATGTCTTGTTGTTTTTTAAATAATAAACAACTACATACAGTATGAAAGGGAGCCCAGCCCAGAGCCACATCTGAAGACCAACACATGTCATAGACCTACTGATCAAGCACCTCCGACACCCAAGAATGCCACAACACCCACCACCACCCCCAGGACCCCCCTCTACCACCAAGGCAGCGCAGAACAAGACAGCAAACTTTCCGAAAATGGCATGGCCCCTCAGCCACACAATAGCTGAATATTGGGACAGGTGTGAACAAACTATATGTGAAGGAAGCAATTCACCCATGAATAACAATGCACACAATGCAAAGTGTAGCAGTGACGTTCTGGAAACATCTCAGTATGAAGAAAACACACACCTCTCCATGTGCACAAATATTACTGGTGCTTGTAGTGTTGTGGACAGTGGACCCAACCATGTTACGTCAAACACTAGGGACGATCTCAGTCATGTAGCTGTATCGTCCCCCCCTGTAAGCATAAGCGTAACCATAGTGGGCTGGTCTGACGTACGCCACTTCAGCGTAGCACTGTGAATAAATAGTCTGGGGCTCTGGGCGTGGTTCACTCGTGAACTGTGAAGACCAACGACTGTGCCAGAGCGGCGGGCCTCACCCTGCCACGAGGCTGCCACCATGACCGTGGGTCTCCTCGACACAGGCCCCCTGCGAACCCAGCAGCACAGCACCGCAGACTTATGTTTGTACTGCCTTCAATCTACACTGCGGACAGCAGGCATCACAATTCAGATGGAGTAGCAATTGCAGATGACGTAAGATACTTTCCTCCCAGTGCAGCCCTCTTGGACAACGCATCATGCCAAGGTGTGCACACGCTGAGCGCCAAAGGTACCACTAACTCAGTGCACCACAAGTCATCGACACGTGGCCTTACTGAGGCAGAATTCAATAGACAAAAGACATTGCTCCGAGTGCGCCCCCCCGAGCCACGCATCATCGCAGGGTACGTACAAGCTGAGCGCCAAAGGTACTACTAACTCAGTGCACCATAAGTCATCGCCATGTTGCCTTATTAAGGCAGAATTCAATAAACAAAAGACATTGATCCGAGTGCGGCCCTCCCGGACCACACATCATCGCAGGGTACGTACACGCTGAGCGCCAAAGGTACTACTAACTCAGTGCACCATAATTCATCACAAAGAAGAGTGAACAGTTTTATGTCAGCAGTGAGGCATAGTATCACTCGAAAATGACCCAAAAATACTTATAATATTAAAAGAACAGAAGAATCGAAGTACATTAATTATTACAATCCAGTAATTTTGAAGATATGGAATGCAAATATGGACATACAATATGTTGCAGATAACTCAATTACTGTTCCTCGCATACTATCCAAATAGAAGTCCATACCTGGAAAACATATGTCTATATGAAATACTGCAACATTATAGTTTCAGAAAGAAAGTTACAGAAAAAATAAATGAAGGGAAATATGCTGTAATTGGATCTGATGGATGTTTCTTAAAGAATGCCAATGGAAATTTGATTAATCACAGGAAATTAAGTTGTGATACTCCAGATAAAAGAGAGTTTTTCTATTTAGCTCTTCTGCAACTCTTCAAACCTTGGAGGACTGAATAGGAATTACTTGGAGATTTTGACTGCCAGGGTGCACACACGCTGAGTGCTTCAGGTGACACTAACTCACTGCACCACAAGTCATCGCCGCGTGGACTTATTGAGGCAGAATTCAACGCAAGCCACAACACATGGTGCCACTAACCCTGTTCAACACAAGGTGCAAACCTTGGTGCAACTTACTCTGTTCAACACAAGCCGATCCCACATGTGGAACTGTGTCCTGAGTCCTCTTGAATGGCAGTGACCCCAAGTCTGTGGCAGCGACCACAGCACCAGACTCCCTTTGATCAGTTAGGCATATTTCCATATGCAAGGCTGGCGACACGTGGTGCCACTAACCCCGTACAACACAAGGCGCGATGCGTGGTGCCACTATCCGTGTTCAACACAAGCCGATCCCACATGTGGAACTGTGTCCTGAGTCCTGAATTCCAGTGACCCCAAGTCCGGGGCAGCGACCACAGCACCAGACTCTGTTTGATCAGTTAGGCATATTTCCATATGCAAGGCCGGTGACACGTGGTGCCACTAACCCTGTACAACACAAGGCACGACACGTAGTGCCACTAACCCTATGCATGTGGCTGTGGGCCCTTGCTCACCGCTACCTCTGGCCTACAGTGCAGTCAGCAGGGCTCACAATTCAGATACAGTCATGATTGCAGATGATGCAGTAGGCAAGAGACATAGCTCCCACTGTGGCCCATTCACACCAAGCAGCATCACAGGCTCATACACTTCGACAGTGTATTCTATACATATTTCATCTTTTCATGATACGCCTACACTGTGGTCAGTAGTGCTCACAATTAAAATTAAATCTTGATTCATTAATTACAGAGTCCACTAGGCAAGTAACTATCAAAGGCCTAGAACCTACATAATATCCTTTTAGAATCCTTGCTTCAAGAATTTTTTTTATATCATTTATAGCTTTAGTACAATCAACAAATTCATCTTCAAGTGCAAACAAACACTCAATAACAGTCTACACTGCAGGCAACAGAGCTCGCAATTTGAATTTTTGACATATGATGCCACTAACCCTGTTTTACACAAGCCGCGACACGTGGTTCTACTAACCCTGTTCAACACAAGCCAATCCCACATGTGGAACTGTGTCCTGAGTCCTGAATGGCAGTGACCCCAACTTCGTGGCAGTGACCACAGCACCAGACTTCCTTCGATCAGTCAAGGATATTTCCATATGCAAGGCCGATGACACGTGGTGCCACTAACCCATACAACACAAGGCACAACACGTGGTGTCACTAACCCTGTTCAATACAAGCCGATCCCACATGTGGAACTGTGTCCTGAGTCATGCATGACAGTAACCCCAACTTCGTGGCAGTGACCACAGCACCAGACTCCCTTCAGTTTTATTTGTTGTTGTTTTGTTTAAATAAAATATTTTATATGTAAATCTGTACATGACTAAGATTCTTGTTTGTCCAACCGCACAGGGATAATTCTGTGCCCAAGAATGTTGTTGGGGGTATGTTGGTAATGTGGGAAGAGGGTGCGTTACCTGCTGATGTGGGGAGAGGCAGCGTGAAAGGGGTATCTCTCACAGAAAGAACTCCGGTATGTTTTCAGAAATGACTCGGACAGATGCCAGCTGACCGACTGAATCATAAAATAACTTTTCAATGCATATGTAGTGTGACTTATGAACAGTTCGCAACCAGGCTCGCAGAGGGACAACTGCAGCCCGTCTGGTCGACTCACAGGTGCAGTACTATGAGCCGTCCGCTCCCAAAGGAACAGCAGCGTAGTAGCTCGCAGAGGTACAGGCACAGCAGCATACTAGCTCGCAAAGGTAGAGAGCTGCAAGCCGACGGACTGGCTTCTAACGCTATAGCTGCGAAGTGGTGAAGTTGGGAAGAGGGAGCGTGAAAGGGTTATCTCGCACAGACAGAGCTTCGGTATATTAAATTGCCCCCAGGACCTTTTGTTATATATTTTCACTCGATGCAAGAAAGCGTGCTTTGTGGACCAAGACCTTACTCCCTATCAAACTTGGCGTAATTCCGTTCAGCAGTTTGACCTGTAGCCTTGTCTAAAGTTTCCTATGGAAAATCCAAGGAGAAAACACGTTTTCACACCCCCACATAGCTACCTGATGCAGGCGTACTCGCTGTTGGTGTGCAGGTCAGTGCTCATGTTGACAGTGCTCTAGCTGTCAACATGTCGCGGCCACTCCCTGAGGACAGGTTTGCACACACACCACACCCATCCGGCACATGCGTCACAGGCCATGTGACCACGCAAATATAATGCATCGACAACGTCACATCCTTTATTGCCAGTGGTGAATAGATGGCGGACGCTCCACAGGTCTCATTCATAAAGAGTCCATGAAAAGTTGCGCAGAGGGTTAGTCGCACCCTGAGCTGTATGGCCGTCAGGGGCCTACTACCACGTGACGCAGACTTGACTTGCACAGGGTTAGTGCCACCCAAAGCTGATGTGGCCGTCAGGGGCCTACCACCACGTGGCGCAGACTTGAGTTACACAGGGTTAGTCGCACCCTAAGTTGTATGGCCGTCAGCGGCTTACCACCACGTGGTGCTGACTTGCATTGCACAGGGTTAGCGGCACCCAAAGCTGATGTGGTCTCTGCCATTCATGACTCAGGACTCAGCGACATCTGTGAGATCTGCCGGGCCGCGGGGCTTTGACGGGCACGTGACGTGCCCACTGATAGACACTCCGGTGGCAGCAGGTAATTATTTGGTTATGGATGTGCAAGGGCGGCAGTATCTCTCTCTCTCTCTCTCTCTCTCTCTCTCTCTCTCTCTCTCTCTCTCACTCACTTCCCTCTCTTCACTCTCTGTCTCACTTTCTTCCTTCCTTTCCTTCTCTTTCTCCATCTCCCTTCTCCCTTTCTCACTCCCTTTCTTTCCTTCACTCTCTTTTTCTCTCTGGCTTTTTTTCCTTCTCTGTGTCTCGCTCCTTTGATATGCGCATTACACTCGTACTTATTTTGTGCTTTATTTTCCAGACTGTGTCGTCGACATTCATGGTCCCGACAGGAGTCTTCCGCCTTGTTGTTTTGTGTTCATTTTGTTAAATTTACTTTATCCTTTATATATACGTTTACGAAAAAAGAAAGTTTGAAGAAAAACAAATTCAATAAAGTTTTTGGTTGTTACTTAAGTGCTGGGTGAATCTTTCTCATTCTTATTACTGTTATTTGGTGGTGTCCACCATGGTGTTAGATTCTGGGGCATTTATCGCGGGAATACTGGTGATGTCTGCAGTTTGCATGAGCTTCTGAATAGTGTGTTAGATTTATCTCAACTGCAGTTGCATTAAAGTGCTGATAATGAGATGCAGTGTAGGCATTCCCGTGCAAACACACACGAGGTGCACCCTTGCGATTTATTATAAATACTAAAATCCTGTATTGAATTGCACTGTGGTCGTGGGTGCATTTACAGTGTACACACAAAATCAATGAAGAAATCCAATTGTATTTATATTGATTGGGAATAGTGGGTCAGGTGCTGGATCTTGACGGGATAAACTGCCCAGTTAATTTATTTTTCTGTACACGAAAAAACCACATCACAGCTTTCACAACGGAATGCAAAAACTGTGATGTGAAACAAATTCCGGCGATGAGCCGCGTTAGCACCAGAGATTTTACACCTGCTTTCTGCTGGTGTTAAGCAGGACCACTACCTGCGGCATGAAAGGACCACAGCCCAGAGCCACACCTGAACACCCACAGGTGCCATAGAGTCAATGAGCATGATACACGGATACCCATGAGGGCCATAACACTCATCGCAACAACCCCAGGACTGCCAATGCCCCCCGAACCCGGATCTGAGCAAGTATATCCGTGTGGTCATTGTGTTAGCATGATAGGCACGGGCCCTGCAACATAAGTGTGCTGTCTTCAGCAGACGTTACCATGTCACCTCAGCGTTGGCAGTGAGCCTGGAGATGTAGCTACGCATGCATCCTCCTGCATGCACAAACGGCAAAGGGAACGGGGTGTCTCACACATGTCCGTGTGCAAGAAGTGCAGTAAGTGTGTCTCTGTGTTCTGGAGTTGTCGCCACAAGGGCCGCAGCAGTCGATGTTATAAAGTGGCATGCACCACCTCCAAATAGCAGTATCACGGTGTGATTGGAACGCCGCAGGACATGCTTGAATAGCCATTACAAAAGTGTGCCGTAGGAGTGCATGGGATACAACAGCGCAGCGCACAATAGTGTGGGGGCTCGTGGGAGGCAGGAATAGCTCTTTGGCAACGTAACACACAGTGAACCCACCCATGTGCCACGTGCTGGGCATCTCATCCATGATGACCAGGGTCGCAGACATCCCACAACACCCACGACCGGCCTTTGTACACATTCTGTATGAATGCTGCTGGAAAAGTTCCTGTAAGGATGAAAGGTTCTTTGTCTGAGCTATCTTGCACTGACACATCTGCTGCTCCGAGAAGGAACTTACAAGTGGCCAGCCCCCCCCGACAGATACGATAATATTTGCACCCGTCTCCCACACTACGCACTGCCCGATTTGAGAATGAGTAGACATCCCACACTCAAAAGTCCTTCATCGTAGTTAGCGTGCATGAAATGGCCTTCACAGGTACTCCCACAACAACCCTGCCCTGCACCCATTGCACACAGATGCGGCTCATTGCACTAAGCTGTGCCATTTCATCCACAAGACTGGCACACGGCAAGCCAGTGCACCTACAAGCAGAGCCACTGATGCATAGCAGGGCAGCCCAAACACATGTTAGACTCCATTCACTTCCACCTATACCTTGCACATCTGCTGCATGTCCAGGGTGCACTGCCTTTGGCAGTGCTGCAGATCACTTACCAGCACCATATACAAGTTACCGTGTTCCAAACCAAACTTCCTCCTACTACGTATAAAATATTGCTGACACTACTTGGACAGGTGTGGCACAGCGCCCAGAGCACATGACTTCACAGCATAGGATACACAGTTTGGGCTCACAGTTTCATACCCGAGTCCAGCAGCAGCTCAATTTAGCAGCATGACACTCTAGGCAATACCTCACTTAATTTCCGTACCCTGCACTTTCAGACCGGTAGGGGTCAGTAGTTCAGCGGCTTTATCCCCGAGTCCGGCAGCAGCTCAGCTTACGCCCCCAGCGCCATCAGACCCGTACCGAAGTGATTTGATACACGTGAATTTACCTTCGCACTCCCTGTATAACACCCCCTAAGCACCATACACAAGTTACAATGTTCGAAACAAAAGTTCCTCCAAGTAGGTATAACTACATGCTGACACTATTTACACAGATGTGGCACAGCAGCCAGAGCACATGACTTCACAGCATATGACACACAGTTTGGACTCACGCTTTCATCTGTGAGTCCGGCAGCAGCTCAGCTTAGCAGCATGAGACTCTAGACAATACCTCACATATTTTCCATACCCCAGCACTTTCAGACCAGTAGGGGTCAGTAGTTCATCCTAGTAGGTATAAACACATGCTGACACTACTTCCACAGGTATGGTGCAACGGAGGGGGCACATGACTTCACAGCATAAGACACACAGTTTGGGCTCAAGCTTTAATTCCCGAGTCCCGCAGCAGCTCACCTTAGCAGCATCAGACTCTAGACAATACCTCACTTAATTTCCGTAGCCCTGCACTTTCAGACCGGTAGGGATGAGTAGTTCGCTTCGCACCCCTGTATAGCACACTCTAAACAACCCACAGAGGTTACAGTGCTCCTACCCTCCTTTTTCCTACTTTTTTCACCCTTTTTTCCCCTTACTCGCTTCAACAGATTCACAAAATCGCTGCCAACACTTCCTAGTTGCAACCGCTCGCACCGCTCTCAGCCAATAAGCAGCAAGCTCGTGCTCGTAACACCTCAGCCAATCAGATGGCAGAATTCCCAAATATCGATATCTGTAAATTTTGATATTTCTCCAAAACTACTGAACGGATTTACACCATATAAACAAAAGCGTGTTTTCTAGACCAGACCCTTCTCCCAGCCAAATTTGGGGAAATTCCGTTCACCCGTTCGACCTGTAGCCTTGTCTAAAGTTTCCTATGAAAATTGCATGGAGAAAACACGTTTTGGGACCCTCTCTTTTCTCAGCCCCCCCTTGACGAATCCCTCCCAAACGTTCAACATAGGAGCTGATATGAACAAAGAATTAGTTTTGAAAATTTCATGAAGATTCATCATACGACGCCAAAATTATAAGCAAAACAAAAAATGCTCTTCCTATGAAAACTTGGTCCTAACTATAACTACCTACTACCTACTGGCGAATATATATATTCACTGACAAAACATAGGTTTCAAGCATGTTATTGTTAGATATTAGCATTTAAAAAACCATTGAAATTCACTGAACAAACCATAGGTTTCAGGCACGTTATATTTATAAATTAGCATTTAAAAAACCTTAGAAATTCACTGAAAAAACTTATAGGTTTCAGGGACGTTATAGTTAGTTGGATATTTCACTCGTACAAAACCATAGAAATTCCCCCGTTATAGTTAGTTGAGCTAACTATAACTCGCTGCCCCGCAATGCACTGCTGATGTCGTCACATATTACATCATTCATGACATGGTCAGTGACATCACTGATGACTAAGCCTGGGCGAAGCACTACGCTACGCTCGCGAAGTTTGCGAAGTTCGCGCTACTTCGCACTACGCGAACTGCACGTAGCACAGTGCGAACACGCGTAGCGTAGTGTTACGTAGTGCTGCGGTCATTTTTTGCTTGCTCGCGGTCTTCAACGTCAAGTTGGCGACCGCGAGCAAGCAAAATGACACCCCGGCGAGACTTTTTCCTTGTTCACGATCAGCAACATCAAGTTGGCGATCGCGAGCATGGAAAATAAACCTCCCGGCGAGATTCCCAACGCGAGGAGGTCAGGTTTCTCATTGCGAGGAGTCACGTATGCTCGCGACCGCTCGCGATGAGAAACTACCAGTTCGCATTGAGAAAGCTGCCGCTCGAGTAAAAATCTACTCGAGCAGCAGAAAACTACAGCTCGCACTGTGCAAGATGCCATTTTCAATGATTGCACAGTGCCGGTTGCTTGTCCGCACTGTGCAATAATTGAAAACAACATCTTGCACAGTGCGAACATGTTACTACGCAGTTCGCGAAGTGCTACGCGTAGCTCACGTAGTGCGAACTTCACTTTGCGTAGCTTCGCGAAGTGCTACTTCGCGAACTACGCCCACCCTTACTGATGACATCACTGATGACATCTCAAATGACATCACTGATGACATCATCCAGTGACTGTGTTTTTCTCTAAAGTTTAAATATGTTTTATATATATGCCCAGGTGTATTGAAGAATGAGTGGGTGTATAAGTGTCTGGATGGAGGATTTAGTAGGTGAGTGACTGACTGTATAAGTGAGTGATTAAATGTGTCTTACTGAATGCATGGGTTAGTGACTAAACATCGCTACATGAGTGTCTATATGGGTTATTGATTGGTTGTCTGAGTATTTGTATGGGAGACTGAGTGTGTGTGTGGGTGGTTGGGAGGTGTGTGACTCAGTACATAGATGTGTGAGTGGTTGATTCACAGGGTGTAAGGGTTCAAGAGTGCATGTGAAAACAGCTGTACAGGCGGGTGAGTGTATGTATGGGTGTGTTGGTGAGAGATTGGATGTCTCAGTGGTACATGTCCAAGTAACTAAATATGTAAAAGGCAGTGTATGGGAGACTTGGAGTATATAAATGACTATACATGAGAGTCAGTGATTGTGAGAGTGGCTGTATGGATGAGTGTGCACTTGTATCAGTGATTGTATAAGAGAGTAAGTATGTGTTAGTATATGTCTGAATAAGTGAGGTGGTGTGTGTATAACTGTATAGGTGAGGAAATGGGAGTGTGATTGATTCTTTGCCTGACTGACTAGGTGTGTGAGTAACTCCATGGATGAGTGGTGGTGTGTGAGTGTCTGTATAGGTGTATGAGGGCATATGATAGTGTTATATTGATGAGTGTATGTATGAGTGATTGTATGGGTGAATGAGTGGATGTGTGTGTAAACCTGGGAATCAGTGAGTGCATGTGTAGTAACTAGTATTGGTGTGTCTATGGTTTCGAAAATGGTAGTCTGTATTTTACAGTGGATGTATCAAAGATTATATTAGAGTGTGAGGAGGTGCATCAGATTTTCACATGGATGATGTCATCAGTGATGTCATCCGTGATGTCATTTGAGATGTCATCAGTGATGTCACTGCCCATGTCATGAATGATGTAATATGTGACGTCATCAGCAGTGCATTGCGAGGGCGCGAGTTATAGTTAACGGGGGAATTTCTACGGTTTTGTATGAGTGAAATGTCCAACTAACTATAACGTCCATGAAACCTATGGTCTTTTCAGTAAATTTCTAAGGTTTTTTAAATGCTAATTTCTAACTATAACGTGCCTGAAACCTACGGTTTATTCAGTGAATTTCAATGTTTTTTTAAATGCTAATTTCTAACTATAACGTGCTTGAAACCTATGTTTTTTTCAGTGAATTTCAATGGTATTTTAAATGCTAATTTCTAACTATGCCTACACAGGTAGGAAGAAGGAGGAAGAAAAGCGCAGAAAGAAGCAAGACAAATGAAGAAATAGGCAACAGAAGTCCAGAAAGACGAAGAAAAGTGCAGAAAGAAACAAGAGATGTGCAGAAAGAACCAACAGAGGAGCAGAAAGTCTTCCTGTGCCCCCAACTTTTTACTGATGGGTACTGGTGGTAACTGACTGACTAACCAGGACCGGAGCCAGTGCTATGCTAAAAGACACTTAGAATAAAGTGAAAACACCTACATACACTAGGGAACAATATGCGTTGGGGTACCCCGGTGATTAGCATGACCTCTATTTGTCATGAGTTAGTGCCTGGGTCATTGCATGAGTACATGAGTACTGAGTGGATGATTAGAATACTGCAAGGAGAGTGCATGGTGAATTTATAACTGCTTGGGTTTTGGCGGAGTGATTGGATAAGTACATGGTGCTGGCTGGGTGATTGGAGGAGTGCATAGGTAGTGACAAGGAGATGGCTGGATTGCATCAGTCGGACTTAGGGGATTGTAGCAGTGCATGTGTTAGTGCCTGGGTCATTGCATGAGTACATGGGTACTGAATGGATGATTAGAGTGCTGCAAGGACAGAGCATGGTGAATTTATAAGTTCCTGGGTTTTGGCAGAGTGATTGGATAAGTAATGGTGCGAGCTGGGTGATTGGAGGAGTGCATGGGTAGTGACAGGACGATGGCTGGACTGCATGGGTACTGCTCAGGGTATTGCAGCAGAGCATGAGTTAGTTCATGAGTCATTGCATGAGTGCATGGGTAGTGACTGGATGATTAGAGTGCTGCAAGGAGAGTGCATGGTGAAAATATAAGTACTTGGGTTTTGGTGGAGTGATTGAATAAGTACACACATGTCACATCAGGCCCCGCCCCCTCCCTTCACCACTGTGCAAATACACCCCCTGGCGGGTTTTAAGTTAAGGGAATAATTCCCCTTGAATCCTGAGGGTCCCTGGGGGCCAACTAGCCTACCAGGTACCTCCAGTGAGTGCCACAGAGCTGCGTTGCAGAGAGGTGGTCCGAGGCCACGACCCTTTTTACACCACTCTGCAATGCAACTCTGTGGCACTTACTTGACGCACCTGGTGGTCTAGTTGGCCCCCAGGGACCCTCAGAATTCAAGGGGCCTTAATTTCCCAACTTAAAACGTGCCACAGGTTGCGTTTCCACATTTGTCACATCAGGCCACGACCCCTCCCAGCACCACTGTGAAAACGCACCCCCTGGTGCATTGTAAATTGGGGAATTAAGTAGGCCTGGGCTAAAAATCCATTCCGCTCGGGGAAATTGTGATAATTTGACATTTTCGCGTTCCGCGGAGAGCGCGAAAATGTAAACATTTCCGCAATCCGCATTTTACCGTAAATTTTTTGCTTGCTCACGCTGTAAAATAATACATTCTCATGTGCGCGCGATCGCCTTACCTGAATCCCCGCGTTCGCCGACATGTTTTCTCGATCCGGTCGCGTTCTCCATGAGATGTTGGATTGTTGGTAGCCATTTGCGCTGTCTCGCGACAGTTCGCGCCCGCAGTAACGTCATTCGTCACGCGATCACGTCTTTCTTCTCGCGATCATGCACCGCGAGACAAGTGAAAACAAGATGGCCGCGCCCGCGAGCAACTGCATGGGTAAGTTGGCAAGCCGCGACCCCGCAGAAAATAGCGCGAACGGGCGGGAAAAAAACTTCTGCATCTTCGCGATTTTTCTGCGTGTTTGCGGAGATTTTTAACATTTTCGCGATAATTTGCGAAAGTGAATTTCGCAAATTTCGCCCACCCCTAGAATTAAGTCCCCTTGAGTCCCGAGGGTCCCTGGGGGCCAACTATCCCCCGGGGCATAGCCACATATAATTTTTTTAAAGGAGGGGGCTGCATGGCCTCCCTCCTGAGGCCCCATCCCCCGGGGCTGGATGTTATTTATTAATTTTTTATTTGGGGAGGGGGGCCATGTGGCCCCCCTCCCGGGCCACCTCTGGCCCCGGGGATCCCATCTCCCAGGGTCTGGCCATCCTTTTGTTTTTCATCTCTGCGGCCCCCCCTCCTCTGGCCAATTATGGCCCCGGGGACCCTATCCCCCGTGGCCTGGCCTCTCCATTTTTTTTTTAATTAATATTCACAGGTGATGGGGGCCACATGGCCCACCTCCTGGACCACTTCTGGCCCTGGGGACCCCATCCCCCGGGGCCTGGCCTCGCCATTGGGGACCGTGAGGGGAGCTCCAATGCCCCCACGGTCCCACCGGCTCCCCATGTCCTGCGGGAGCCAGCATTGCTTTTCCACACGGGGAGCTGCTGACATGCAGCTCCCCGTGTGGAAAAGCAATCTGCTTTGGATATCGGAAGCGAGAGACAGCTTAAACTACTCAAGCATTAGACATTCTAAAGTTATATTTATATTTTTTATTTATCATTTGTGCATCACTTTCAAGTTAATATAAATCATACTTATAACTCATATTTATACTTATGCACAACATTAAAAATTATATAACTCATGCACCACCATACACAGTCTTCTCACCTCGCTCGCCACACTACATTAGCTATAATTCACCCCTTCTCCATGCACTACCTATACCCTTGCATACTACAGACATTAGAGATTGTTAAATGATTGCAAAAATAACAACACTTATGGAATCTGATATTATATAATGTGGTAAATCATAGTGCATGGTACAGTGCAAGGTAACTATAACTTGCGCCCTCGCCATACACTGCTAATTACTCCACATGTTACATCATTACTCAAGCCATCTTCTATGACATCATTGATTATATCAATGCAACCTTTGAAATTATTGATGAAAAAACTGCGTATGGGGGTGCGAGTTATAGTCACCTTAGGGCACGCGTTATAGTTACTTGAGCTAACTATAACTGCTGAAGGCGATTGGGTACTCTTCCGGAATCCACTAAAGATGTCATGGTCATACTACTGCCAAAAGTCACAACCATGGGAGCTCGGGTTACCGAATTTCGTCCCCACTCAATGTTAAATACCGTTAAGATCCTCAGTAAGGTCCTGGTGCTTCGCTTACTTACTTACATGCAGCCCCTTATACACAAAGATCAAAGTGGCTTTATCCCCACTCTCAACACTTCCCAGAATCTTAGACAGTTGCACCATGTAATGACCCATCCCATGACCCTCGAAAATCCAAACGCACTACTAATGTCAGTAGACCTCGATGGGACTATCTTTTCGAAGTCATGCTAAAGTTGGGACATGCGCAGAACTGGGTTAAGTGGGTTAGACTGTTGTACAACACCCCGCAATCTCAGGTTAAAACGGGCGCTATGCTCTTCCCACAATACACAGTTTTCAGAGACCCCTCGGATGCCCCCTATCTCCATTATTACTTGCCTTGGCCATCGAGCCCTTGGCAGAGCTATTCAGGTGAAATGCAGGGGCACTGGCATAACAGTTGAAGGACTTGAGCATGTCATTTTTTGCAGACGATATTCTTTTATATCTAAGAGACGAACACAGGGCATTATGCTCGCCCTATAATGCCTGGGGAGATCTGTGGAGGTGTCGGGCCTGCAGGTTAATAAATCTAAGACACATGTCTTTCCCATCTCTCCGTGGATGGCACGGCACCAGGACTTTCCCCCTGACCTCCTTTCAATACCAGGGGATACAGATCTTCCACCAATTAGAAGACCTTTGGTAGGCCAATTTGTGGAAGAGCCTCCATTCCCTGAAGGCCTGTGTGGCCTCTTGACGATCCCTCAAAATCCACATAATGGCCAGGATCTCACTCACCAAGATGGTTATGCTTCCACGGCTGCTTTATTTTTTTGTGAATTTACCAGTGGGAATACCATATGCATGGTTCAGGGGCCTGTACGTTTTGGTAAGAGACTTGATCTGGGACTGCGGCCAACATGGGATATCTCTAGCCACAACTTTGATGTCCACTGAAGGGGGGAGTATTGGCGTTCCAGATTTTGAGTTATATTTCCTGGCTTCACAACTCCAGGGGATTGCAAGATGGCTTGACGGGACTAGTCAAGGAGGGCTGGGAGTGATCGGACATAGGATACACAGGGAGACCTTACTGGTGGGACTGATTGATCCACTAATGATCCCCCAGAACCCAGGGGTGTTACTCACTGCTGCAGTAAAATGTTGGTACAGATGCGTGTCAAAGACAAAAGACATACAGTTACATGTACCAGCGCTGCCCTTGGTTGGTCCCCCACATGGTGAACATACCTCGTATTTCACTAAGAGGCAGATGTTGGCCTGGACAGGTGCTGGACTGGTCACAGTGGGAGACTGCTACCACCAGGGCACTCTATTGCCACTAGATGACTTGATGGAACAGTATGACTTGCCGCTGGGACAATTTCTCAGATACGAAGTGCTGAAACGGACATTCCAAGAGTTATGGGCGAAAGACCGGGAGGAACCTGAGGCACATGATATCCTGCAATTACTGGTAACCTTGGAATCAACCAGACACTTGGTGACATGGCTCTACAGATCCCTCACCACAATGGTGTCCAAGCCCCTGCTAGCCTTGCGGGGCAGGTGGGAGAGTGTGCTGGAAAGAGAGTTGTCGGATCCGGAGTGAAAGAGAATTCTGGCGTCCCCTCGGAGGGTCTCTAGGAGTACAAGATCAAAATACACACAATTCAATTATATACATATGATGTACATGACACCACGCATACTCCAAGTAGTATAGGAGGTGGACCCCGCCCTTGCCCCAGGTGTGGACACCTAAATGCCAATTTTGCACACATGGCGTGGCATTGCCCTGATTTGAAGCCCTACTGATAGGAGATACTTAAAGCCCTAAAGATGAGAATCTGGCGGTCCACGCCTGTTCTTTGGAGGCATGTCTTCTGGGAATGATAGATATCACACTATGTATGCAGCCCTTCAACTTCCTTATAAATGTTTTCTAGAATTGTCTATTATTGTTTTTCCTACATAATTTCTTGTTGTATCATCGGCATGCTCGATTTCCTGATATGAAAACTCGTAGCACAGTAGTGTTGACTGAATATCTCAGTTCATAAAAATACGGGGCTATTCTGCCATGATTCCTGGGATTATTTGAAACCACATAGCCCCCTCCTCAGAGGTAACAAGAGGGGTAGGTGGACCCCAAGGAATTTCAAGAGCCAATGGAACTTGATCCCCTAACTAGTAGTGTGCCAGAAGGTGCATTTGCTGAGTGGTGGAGAAAGTGGGCATCACCACTGGAAACCTCTCAGCAAACTCACTGTGTGGGACTTACTGAAGGTAACAGGAGGGGTAGTTTGCCCCCAAGGACCCTCTGGAGCCAAGGGGACTTCATCCTCCTACGAGTAGTACACCAGGAGGTGCGTTTGCAGGGTGGTGGAGAAAGGGTGCATGACCCCTGCCAACCTATTAGCAATCCTGACTTTTGGGACTTACTGGCGATAATAGGAGCGGTACTTGCCCCCAATGGCCCCTACTATTACCTGCAGTAAGTCCCACACAGCGGGATTGCTAAGAGGTCTTTGGAGGCCACGCCCCCTTTCTCCACCACTGTGCAAATGCATCTCGTGGCACACGACTGGTTGAGGGATGAAGCCACTTTACTCCTGAGGGATCTTGGGAGCCACAAAGCCCTCCGGTACCATCTGTAGGTCCACCACAGTGGAATTCCTGAAAGCTGGTGGGAGGCCCAGGCCCCTTTCTCGACAACTCTGCAAACGCGACTCCTACTTTAAAAACCATAGAAATTCTCTGAAAAAACAAAGGCTATGGGAACGTCATAGTTAAGAAGTAGCATTTAAAAAACCTTTGAAATTCACTGGAAAAAACAAAGGTTATAGTTAGGCTCAGGTTCCACTCATGCAAAACCAGTGAAATTCAGCAGCTATAATTAGCTAAGAGAATCATAAATCACGCCACGCAATGCATTTTTTATGACCTCACATATTACATCACTATTGACATATTCAGCGACATCACTGATGACATCATCCAGAGAATCACTGACACACCCACTCACACCCCCATAGAACCTTTCATACAGCCACTCCCACACAACCATTCACAAACCCATTCACAGACCCATACCAGTACCTATACATTCGCCCACTGATTCAAAGATCTACTCACACATCCACTCGCTCACCCATACAGCCAATCATACATGCCCTCAGTCACTAACACCACCATTGACATAGCCACTCATACACCCATACAACCACTCACATACTGAGTCAGTCACCCATAGAGCTACTTACACACCTAGTCACTCACCCACACAGTCAATCACAGAGCCACTTACTCACCAATACAGATATATACACACATACTCACTTACTCATACAGATACTAACACATACTCACTCACCTATACAGTCACTGACACAAGCAGACACTCACCCATACAGCCACTCTTACATTCACTCACTCACCCATTTAGTCACTCATATACCCCATCACTCACTTATACTGCCATTCACATACCTAGTTACTCACCCATATACTACTGAAACATCCAGTTACTTACCCTCACAGCCATACACACACTCACTCACCCATACAGCCCCTCACACATATACTCACTAACCCATACAGCCACTGACAGACACTTACACAACCATACAGGTACTTGGACAAACAATCACTCACCAATACAGCCACTCATGTACCCACTCACACAACCATACAGCTATTTAGACAACAACTGACAGACTGATACAGACATTCACACAACGAGTCACTCACCCATACATTTACTTAGATACCTAATCACTCACTTATACAGTCAGTCACGCACCCACGGATTCCTCAATACGCCTCAATAGCTCAGCTAACTATAACGGCTGAATTTCACTAGTTTTGATCGAGTGAACCCGGAGCCTAACTATAATGTCCCTGTAACCTTTGGTTTTTTCAATGTATATATAGTTAGGACCTATTTTCCATAGGAAATCCGCAACATTCTATTCCCAATAAGTCTGGCTCCGGTTGACGAATCTTCGTGACATTTTCCAAACCTTTGGCCAGCTCCGGGCCGTTCCTATCCTGAAAATTCCAGGGTGATTTGTCAAGTGGGGGCCGAGAAAAAAGGGGGGTCCCAAAATGCGATTTCCCCACGCAATTTCCCATAGGACCTTTTGACACAGCTGCAGCCCGAACTGCTGAACGGAATTACGCCAAATTTGGCAAAGAGGTAGTCCTCAGTTCAGACTCATGGCTTTTGCATAAATGGTGTAAATCCGTTCAGTAGTTCCTGAGAAAATTAGAGTTAAAAGTACAGATATATCTATGGCCTCGGAGGATCCGCGCACCCTATGCGCACCCTGAGCGCACCCTCTGCGAACCATGCGCACACCTTCCCGATCACATGCTGAATGCTAATTGGCTGTCAAGTGTCTGTCAACATTCGAAACCAGGAACTGTTGGCAGCCGTTTTGTGCCTCGGTAGAAGCGAGGCTGATTAAGTAAAGGAAATAAGTGTGTGAAAGATGTAAAGGGGGTAGGGTAGAAATACTCTGACCCTCTAGTGTTGCTTAGGGGGTCCCAGAAGGACCACTGGGGACCCCTTTAAAAAAAACAAAAAAACTGCAAAATGCGCGCAGGGTGCGCGGATCCGGCCAAAAACAAAAAAAACCCGAAGCGCGGGCTTCCGCGCTTCCTTAATAATTAGGCCCCGGGGGGGCCAAATCCCGGGGGCAAAATCAGTAAAAATTAATGGGGGACTTAGGGGGGCCCCCCATCCCCGGGGACCGCTACCCCCTGGGGCTAGAAAATAAATAGGGTGGGGGGGATGAACGCCCCCCCCCAAGCCCCGGGAACCACCACCCCCGGGCCTTTATTTATTGAGGGAAGGGGGCTGCGGGGCTGCATGCCCTCGAGGGCCCTGGGAACCTCCACCCCCCAGGGCCGGCTCCTGCAGTGTCCTGGGGTGCCCACCCCAGGACACTGTTGTTTGCTATGAGAGGGCGAGAGTCTCCCGCCCTCCCAAAGCAAACTTTGTTTGGATTTTGAAAGAGAGAGCAGGGAAACATGCTCTCTCTTTCAAAATCCAAACGAGATTGCTTTTCCACATGGGGAGCTGCATGTCAGCAGCTCCCCATGTGAAAAAGCAATGCCAGCTCCCGAAAGACGCGGGGAGCCAGCTGGGACCATGGGGGCGTTAGGGCTCCCCCCACGGTCTCCAACGTGTTTTTATAAGCCCCGGGTGATGGGGTCCCCGGGGATAATAAAAATTAGTGATAGGGGCTATTTTTTTTTTACGGTAAAATTAGGAGTCGCGCATCCTAACAAGTTGGGTGCACGATTACTCTCGCGTAGGGTGCGCTGTTCCTAACGCGTTGGGTGCGCGAATCCAAGGAAACAAAACGGAAATTTTTGGGAGATAAAGCTTAAGTGTTTTGTTCTTGAATGGCTCTAAAAAGAGCCGTTGTGTTCATTGAGAGTTTTTGGTACATATAAGTAAGTACCTATACAGAGTCTAAAGTTGTTGAGGAAGACTCTGTTTCCTTCGTCAGTAAAGTGTACTTCATCTCTCCTATACATCTCTTGCATATGAAAGCGCAGATTGTTATTGTAAATGGACCCCATTATATAGTCTCGGAGAAAAGCAGAAACAGATTTTTTCACATGTTTCCTAGCTTTCTCAATCTGTGGACAAAAATGATTGGACCAGTTCCATTTCTGCCTTTGGCATATGTTAGAATACACAAAGGCAGTTTTGGGAAAAAGGGAAATCAATTCTGCAAAGGTGTCCTTCATGAGCATTTCCAGACCTACCCCAGTCAAAGTGCCTCGGTCATTGCCACCACAGTGCACCATTATGAGGTCAGGGTGTTGGAGATGCATAAAGGATTTTACCAATGGCATCAATTGGTGCCACTTTAACCCTCTCTGTCCAATCCATTTAATGTCTACATTTGGCAAACCTAGGTCTTTGTAAATGGCTTTGTTTTCTGCCTACCTTTGGCTCCAGAAAATATAGCTGTGTCCCACAATCCACACTCTAAGCATCTTGAAGGGAGGTCTGGATGCACTCATATGGTCTCTGTAAATGAAATGGCAGTTTGAAAAGTAAGATTTTTCTTAAATGGTGGATAAGATGCAGTTTTGAAAAAAGAAAAGAAATGATTGGTTGTTTGACAACCTTCTACACTGAAAACTAGGGTGCATGTTTCTGTTTTTTAAATGCATGATTCTTATTGGTTAAGAAAAACTGATTGAAAGGAACATTATATATGATAAGCTGATATGTTGAAAAGTCAAGCACACTTGCTGTTTTGATTAGCAACATTGAGTGCGCTGAACTTGTGACCTGTGTGCTCAGTTAAGTGTTCCATGACCTGTTTCTATGGTAACAGGCAGAAGGCAGATTGGGGGTAGGGTTCAAATTTATGTCATTTGGAAAGGGTTGAAATGTTTAACCAATAGAAATGTGTGTTGGCTTTTGAATTAATGTGGGAAGGAATGTGATTTGATGTTTACATGTTTATGTGTGTAAAATGAGAGGGAAACTTTGCCATTCTTTGGTTCTGCTGACAGGTGCACAGTGCAGAGATTCTGTATAAGAAAATCTGGTGTGTGACTGATATCTGGTGTGTGACTGACATACTTCTTAATCTACAAAACATCTTGAAAGGTGAGGTATTTAATTGTGAGTGGATGTATGTGGTCTATTTTGATTTTAATCAGACTAATGTATTTCTCCTGCAAAAGTGCAAGGAGTACTGTTTTTTTGTCTACAATCTTATTGACAGTGTGTGTGCATGTAGAAACCATTCTGTGATAAGCATTTGTTTTTTTCATGTGTTTGCAGACAGATAACTGTGCTGTTTTTATGTTTTGATAGAATTAGAAACCAGTCATTGTTTATGTATTTGCAAAATGAGTCCTGTTTCTACACTAAAATGTAGTACTTCTTCTAGATTAAGAAATGTGTTTTGGTACAGTGCAAGGGATAGTGTTGTTTGTCTAGAATCACACAGTGAGTCTGTGTGCATTTCGGAATCATTTTGAGAGAAACATTTTGGTACTAATGTGTAGTAGAAATTTTTCTGCAATGTGTGCAGTCACTTTACATCTTGTAGACTAGTGAATATATTTTGTACAGGGGATAGTTGGCTGTCTACAATCGCACTGTGAGTCTGTGTGCATTTGTGCAATTATTGTGAGAAAAGCATTTGGTAACATCATGTATTTGCTTGCAGATTACTGCTTTAAAATTTGGTTTGTTGTCAAGTTTGAGTAGCGTTAGAGGCCAGTCATTGCTTATGCAATTGCAAAATGAGTCAGGCTTTCATAGTAGTGTGCAGTATTGAAATATGTAGAATGTGTGCAGTCACCTTACCCCTTCTAGAGTAGTGAATGACTTTTGGTAAAGTCCTAGGGATAGTGTTGCTTGTCTAGAATTACACTGTGAGTAAGCATTGTGAGAGAAGCATTTGGTAACATTGTGTATTTGCTGACAGATAACTGTTTTAAAACCTGTCATGTTGTCAAGTTTTAGTAGCATTAGATGCCAGTCTTTACTTATGCATTGATAAAATGAGTCAGGCTTAGACACTAAAGTACAGTACTGAAATATGTAGATTGTGTGCAGTCCCCTTACCCCTTCCACAGTAGTGAATGTGTTTTGGTAAACTCCTAGGGATAGTGTTGCTTGTCTAGAATCACACTATGAGTCTGTGTGCATTTGGGTAACCGTTGTGAGTGAAGCATTTGGTAACATCATGTTTTTGCTGACAGATAACTGTTTTAAAAGCTGTCATGTTGTCAAGTTTTAGTAGCGTTAGAAGCCAGTCTTTGCTTATGCATTGATAACATGAGTCAGGCTTTGACACTAAAGTACAGTACTGAAATATGTAGATTGTGTGCAGTCCCCTTACTCCTTCCAGAGTAGTGACTGTGTTTTGGTAAAGTCCAAGGGATTGTGTTGCTGGTCTAGAATCACATTGTGAGTCTGTGTGCATTTGGCCAACCATTGTGAGTGAAGCATTTGGTTATATTGTGTATTTGCTGACAGATAACTGTTATAAAACCTGTCATGTTGTCAAGTTGTAGTAGTGTTAGAAGCCAGTTATTGCTTATGCATTCATAAAATGAGTCGGGGTTTGACACTAAAGTGCAGTACTGAAATATGTAGATTGTGTGCAGTCCCGTTACCCCTTCCAGAGTAGTGAATGTGTTTTGGTAAAGTATAGGGGATAGTGTTGCTTGTTTAGAATCACACTGTGAGTCTGTCTGCGTTTGGCCAACCATTGTGACAGAAGCATTTTGTAACATTGTGTATTTGCTGACAGATATTTGTTTTAAAACCTGTTATGTTGTCAAGTTTTAGTACCATGAGAAGCCAGTCATTGCTTATGCATCCATAAAATGAGTCAGGCTTTGACACTAAAATGCAGTACTGAAATATGTAGATTGTGTGCAGTCCCCGTACCTCTTCAAGAGTAGAGAATGAGTTTTGGTAAAGTCCAAGGGATAGTGTTGGTTGTCTAGAATCACACTGTGAGTCTGTGTGCATTTGGGAACCAGTGTGAGAGAAGCATTTGGGTACTTCATATCTTTGCATACACATAACTGCTTAAAAACCTTTCCTGTTCTCAAGTTTTGGTAGAATTAGAAGCCAGTCATTGCTTATGTATTCACCCAGGAACTGTCCTTGCAATACTGTAAACATTCAGTTAATATCCATGTAGTAACGGAGTGAGGCAGGCCTTAGCACATGCATTGATTCAAACGCCTATCCACTATGCATGCAGTCCTCTAACCATCTACTCAGTTGTCTTTCACACCTTCAATTCCCCAGTCAATATCCATACTCTTCCAGGAAACACCCTGTCATTGGCCTTGCACTCCTCTACTGATCCATTCAGCACCATGTACTAATCCATTCACTGTGCGTAAACCCAACCACTTATAAATTCATCCAGGCACTGTCCTTGCAGTACTGTAATTATTCAGTCAGTACCCAAGTACTCATGCAGTGGCCAGGCCTTAGCACATGGACTGCTTCAAACTCCTATCCACTATGCAGGCAGTCCTCTAACCATTTACACACTTGTCTTTCATACCTGCAATTCCTCAGTCAGTATCCATACACTTCCAGCAAACATCCTGTCACTTCCCTTGTACTACTCTAGTGACCCATTCAGCACCATATACTAATCCATTGACTGCACTAAAACCCAACCACTTATAAATTCACCGAGGCACTCTCCTTGTAGTGCTCTAAGGACTCAGTCAGTACCCAGGTACTTATGTAGTGAACCTGGGGACTTAGCAAATAGACTACTTTACACATGTATCCACTATGCATTCTTGTCTCTAACCACCTACACAATCATTTTTCAAACCTTCAATTGCCCATTCAGTATCTATATACTCCAATAAACACCCTGTCACTCCCCTTGCACACCTCCAGTGATTCATCCAGCACCATGTACTAATCTATTCACTGCGTCAAAATACAAAAACTTAAAAGATTCATCCAGGCACTCTCCTTGCAGTACTCTAATGATTCAGTCAGTAGCCAGATACTCATGCAGTGACGCAGGCCTTAGGTCATGGACTGCTTCAAACATCTGTCCAGTATGCATGCAGGCCTCTAACCACCTACACACTTTTCTTTCACACCTTCAATACCCTAGTCAGTATTCATACAGTTCCTGCAAACACACTGTCACTCTCCTTGCACTTCTCCAGTGACCCATTCAGCTCCATGTACTAATCCATTGTCTACATCAAAACCCAACCACTTATAAATTCACCGAGGAACTCTCCTTGTAGTACTCTAATGATTCAGTCAGTACCCAGGGACTTATGTAGTGAACCCAGCCTTAGCACATGGAGTACTTCAAATGTCTATCCACTATGCAGGCAGGCCTCTAACCACCTACAAAATTGTCTTTTACACCTTCAATTGCCCAGTCAGTATCTATATAGTCCCTTGCACACCTCCAGTGACTCATCCAGCACCATGTACTAATCTATTCACTGCGCCAAAACCCAAAAACTTAAAAGATTCATCCAGGCACTCTTCTTGTGGTACTCTAATGATTCAGTCAGTACCCAGGTACTCATGCAGTGACCCACGCCTTAGTCCATGGAGTGCTTTAAATGTCTGTCCAGTATGCATGCAGGCCTCTACTCACCTACACACTTGTCTTTCACTTCTTCAATTAACTAGTCAGTATCTATAAACTCCAGTAAACACTCTTTTGGTCCACTTGCATACCTCTAGTGGCTCATCTGGCACTATGTAGTAATCTATTCACTGCACCAAAACAGAAAAACTTAAAAAGATTAACCCAGGCACTCTCCTTACAGTAGTGTAATGATTCAGTTAGTACCCAGGTAATCATGCAGTGTCCAAGGTCTTAGCTCATGGACTGTTTAAACATCTATGCAATATGCATGGAGGACTCTGGTCACCTACACACTTGTCTTTTAGTTCTCCAATTAACTAGTCAGTATCTATATACTTCAATAAACACCCTGACACTCATCTTGCACTCCTCCAGTGACTGATGCAGTACCATGTACTAATCTATTCACTGCACAAAAAACGAAAAAGTTAAAAGTTTCACCCTGGCAGTGTCCTAGCAGTAGTTTTATGATTCAGTCACTATGCAGGTACTCATGCAGTGAACCATGCATTACCACATGGATTGCTTCAAAGGTCTATCCAGTATGCAGGCAGGCTTCTAACCTACTATACACTTGTCTTTAACAGCTTGAATTCCCCAGTCAGTATCCATGTACTTCCAGCAAACACCCTGTCACTCCCCTGGCACTCTTTCAGTGACTTATTCAGCACCATGTAGTAATGCATTCAGTGCGCCAAAACTGAAACACTTATAAATTCACCCAGGCACTTTTATTGCAATAGTCTAATCATTCAGTCAGTACCCATGTACTAATGGAGTGAGGCAGGCCTCAGCACATGGATTGATCCAAACGTGTTTCCACTATGCATGGAGGGCTCTAACTACCAACACAATTGTCTTTCAGACCTTCAATTTCCCAGTCAGTATCTATAAACTCCAATAAACACCCTGTCACTTCAATTGCACACTTCCAGTGACTCATCCAGCACCATGTACTAATCTATTCACTGTGCCAAAACCCAAAAACTTAAAAGATTCATCCAGGCACTCTCCTTGCAGTATTCTAATGATCCAGTGAGTACCCAGGTAGTTTTGCAGTGATCCAGGTGTTACTCCATGGACTGTTTCAAATGTCTATCCACTATTCATGCAGGTCTCTAGCCACCTACATACTTGTCTTTCACACCTTCAATACCCCAGTCAGTATTCATACAGTTCCTGCAAACACCCTGTCACTCCCCTTATACTTCTCCAGTGACTCATTCAGCACCATGTACTAATGTATTTACTGCGCCAAAAAACAAATACTTATAAATTCATCCAGGCACTCTCCTTGCAATACTCAAAACATTCAGCCAGTAATTAAGTACTATTGGAGTGAGGCAGGTCTAAACACATGGATTGATTCAAACGCCTATCCACTATGCATGTAGGTCTGTAATCACATACACACTTGTCTTTCACACCATCAATATCCCAGTCAGTATCCATACACTTCTAGCAAACACCGTGTCACTCACCCAGTGTCTCTCCTTATAGTACTGTAATTATTCAGTCAGTAAGCATGTAGTCTTTCAGTGAGGCAGGCTTTAGGGCATGAACTGCTTCAAAGTAGTTTGCACTATGCATGTAGTTTTTTAACCATCATCACACTTGTGCTTCAGGGCTATAATTTCTTAGTCAGTATTTATAGAAAATGTGTTTGTATAGTAATAGAAAAGTATACATTTTAAAGTTATTAATATACATTAATTTGTGATTATTTTTTACAGATACTCTTTTTCACCATTAAAATAGAGAAATCATGCCAGAAAAAAAAAGAAAAAGAAAGGAACAGAGAAAGGAGAGTTATTTGAAGGAAAATCAACCACAAGTATTGAATGAACAACATAATGTGGCTAAAAATAAAAAATCATCTATCACAAAGCAATTTATTACAAATGTTTGTAGGACCAGACAGAATGTACAGAACACTGAAACCTGAGAGAATGCTTCAACTAGAAAAAATATTCAAAATAATAGGAAAAGCAAAAAAGCAAATGGACAGTCAAAGGAGACAAAGTATGGTAAAAGAAGGCAAAATCAGTATAAGGAAATACGCAAAAAAATATTTTACAAGAGAGTAGTACATAATTTGCTGAAAGATGTGAAGAAATATAAAAAGAGAGCTCTATTTTATAAAAAGAAGAAGCATTTTGAAACCATTGCTGAAAAGGCTTTTGAAGTAAAAAGGAAACTATTTATTTTAGTATTAAACAGAATTCGATCACTAGATAAACCAATCCATTTAATGAAGGCCAAATGTAGAAGGAAAAGAGTAATTAATAGAACACATTTTTGTGATGTTTTTTTGGGAGAATGGAAACACAGTTCCAGTTCAGAGCCTTTCTTTAATGAAGAGAGTTATTTACAGAGCAAAAATGTATTGCATGCAGTTGACACCAGTGGTCGAGGTTATGAGGTTAGAGATAGTTGTCCAATTGAGAAAGAGAAAATGGTTGAAAGGAATGCAGAAGAAGTGATAGCTGATGAAGTTCTAGGGAGACGTCCTAAACATCCTGTGTACACTTGGGATTGCAGTAGTATTTGTAGTGTACGACAAGAATCTATTGATAAATTATGTAGTTTTTTATGAACATATAGTAAAAAAAGTTTTAAACAAAAGATTAAGGTGTTGCTAGGACTAGACCCTTGCAGAGTGAGAAAGAATACTGATTTGCAAGGTCATTCTCTGGCTTGTCTTTCTAGGAAAGTTTGTAAAAGTGTTTTTCGCCATTTCAGGATGTTGGCAGTACATCATACTCAAATGAGGAAGTTAGTGAGAAGATTGTATTATGCAAAAAGTCCAGCACTAAAGTTAAATGAGTTGAACAGTGCTCTTTTGCATGGGTCAGTATCAGATGTGAAGAAGGTTTGTGATGATATTGAGTTTTGTTAGTTTGGTCCTCAGCAAGAGAGTGCAGAAACTGACACATTAGTAGAACAAAATGTTGAAGTCAATGTAGAACCCGTGATTACAAAAAATGTTGAAGATCAAATCACAAAGTTTAAGGCAATTTCAGGTGAAAGACCAAATGTTTCTTGTATTTGTTGTCGGCGAAGTCACTATAAAAATCAGACTAGGAGTGTCAATCTGTATTTAAAAAGTGAAATAGAAAATAATGATAAGTGGAAGGAATTTGCAACTTATTTGTTGGTAGAGGATTATTTTGATTTGGGATCTGAGCAGTGTATTTGCAAATATTGTTATAACAAATTAGATGAGAATAAAATGCCTGCTAGAGCTGTGCATAATAATCTAGAGTTGGTTGCTATTCCTCCAGAGCTGATAGATTTAAATACGTATGAGTCTATTCCTATTCAATGTGTGCACCCGTTTCAGGCTATTGTTCGTATGGAGCCTAAACCAGGTAAATTACCTCCATCAGAGTTACAAAGAGGGTTGAAAGGAAGAGTTGTGTATTTACCGTTAGATTTAAAGAAAAACATTGAAACTATTGGTGTAGACCATGCAGAAAATGAACCACTAGTCATTCTAGTTAATGGTGTTCCTACTAAGAATAAGAAAATCTGGCAAGAGTTGGTGGATGTTAGAAAAGTGCAAAAGGCATCATTGTATCTGATAAAAAATAATGAGTACTATAGAAATGTGTTTGTAGGAGAAGAAGCAATAGATTTAGCAGAAGATACTGAAACATTAAGTGGACAAATTGAAAAAGTGGACATGTCCAGATGTGAAGAAATCTATGAACATTACAGTGTACATCCACTTCATTCCAAAGAGGTGATGGGGAATACGATTGAGTTGTTCCAAATGAAAAAAGCAAGAGGAAGTCCCATGAGTATATGGGAAGAGAGCTTGGAAGCTCGTTGTTTCCCGCAGTTTTTTCCAACAGGAAAAGGTGGACGATATGATGAACGTCCTGTGCAGATTCCTGCATCTGAATATCGGAAAACAAGATTATATGCAGAAGATCCAATATTTCGACAATCTATCCCTTATATGTTTCATCTTCTGTTTAAAAGTGACTTGTCTGGACTTTCATATGCAGTAAATCACATTTTAAAAACTGGAATGCATCTGCAAAATGTAACTTCAAAGGATTTTATGGACAGAGTGCATCAGAGAGATGATCATTTAGAATCTCAGTTGATTAATTTGATGGCATGTCAGCGTGGGACTAATGAATATTGGTACCGTCGTCATGGAGAACTGAAATGTATGCTACGGAACTTAGGAACTCCTACATGGTTCCTTACACTAAGCTGTGCTGAGTATGCTTGGGATGATTTATTTGAATTTCTTCAAGAGGCAAATTTCAATATAAAAAATATTGAATACAAGACACCTGGAGAATTGTGCTCTTTGGATCCTGTTAATGTATGCAGATATTTCAATCATAGATTTGAAGCTATGATTTCTTCATCTGCAATAAAAAGAATCCTCCTCTTGGAGAAGTTGTGGATTTCTTTTGGAGAAAGGAGTATCAAGCAAGAGGTGCTCCTCATATATGTTGTTATGGATCAAGGACGCCCCCACATTTGGAACAGATTCAGATGATACTGTTTTGTCTTTCATTTAAGATTATGCCACATGTGTCGTACCCAATAGCAGAGAAGATAAAAACTTAAAACAACAAGTCTTACGATTCCAAAGCCATAGGTGTGGAAAATGCTGTCGACGAAAGTACAAGTCAAAGACTAAGTTCTATACCAAATGTCGTTTTGGATTTCCACATCCTGTATTATCCAAAGGAAGAGTGAACAGTTTTATGTCAGCAATGCGACATACCATCACAAGAAAGTCTCAGAAAAATACCTACAACTTAAGAAGAAGCGAAGAGTCAAAATACATAAATGACTACAATCCAGTTATTTTATCCATGTGGTACGCTAACATGGATATTCAGTATGTTGCGGACAATTCCACTGCTGTTGCTTGATATGTAACGTCCTACATTACTAAATCAGAAAAGACGGAATTGAAAGAAATGTGGGAAGAGATTTCTCACGAGAAGAGTCTAAGTAAGAAATTATACAGTTATAGTTTGAAGATGTTATCGCATTGAGAAATTGTAGCATATGAATGCTCAGACCGGATATAATCTGCAAGTCTATACACCAAAAGTAGAAGAATCATTTGGGTGAGTCTAGGTCTTTCAGCAATGCGAAATTGGGTACTAAAATCTGTTTAAGAAATTGAATATTTTGCAGAAAACGAACCAGAAAGTACAGATATTTTGAAAATGAATATGTTGGACACATATTACCCCAAACAGAAGTCATCATCTTGAGAACATGTGTCTCTATGAAGTGCTGCAAAACTACACTTTTAAACTGAATACTACAGAGAACATCAATGATGGAAAATATGCAGTTATTGGTTCCGAAGGATGTTTGGTGAAACAAAGGAAAGGAAATTTAATTAATCACAGGAAACTGAGTTGCGACACTGCTGATAAAAGGGAATTTTACTATTTAGCCCTTTTGCAAATGTTTAAACCATGGCATTCAGAACTGGAATTACTTGGAGATTTTCAGAGCTATGAAGATTCATTTAATGCTTGTAAATATAGCATACAATGCAGTGCTTTTGCAAATTATGTGAAAATGTTGAATGATGAAATGGATCAAGAAGCTACAATTGCAGCTGAGATTGCTAGAGACAGTTCTCAAGACAGTCAAAGATCTGCTGCACTGACTCAAGATCCACTAGGACAACCAATTGTTGAAAATGAAGCAGCAATTGCCATGAATGAGGTGGAAACAGCAATGTATCAAGCTCAAGAAGATGTAATTCAGTTAGGAAACTTGGAAGAACAACTAAATGTTGAACAGAAACAAATATATCAACAAGTGAAAGAGCAGATTGACCATGGATTACTTCATGAAAAGAAAGGGTGCTCATAAACATCATTTCAACCTATCCGAATGTATGTGAGTGATCAAGCTGGAAAAGGAAAAAGTTTCTTAATTAAAGTAATTACAAGTTATCTGCAGACAACAACTGAGTCGCATTTGTCTTGTGTTGTCACTGCTCCAACTGGGTTGGCAGCACATAATATTAAAGGAATTACTTTACATTGTTTACTAATGCTACCAGTAGAGCATGACAACAAATTGGAATTCCACAAACTATCTGGAGAAGCTTGTTGTGAAGTTTCAAGAGTCCTGAAGAAAATTAAACTTCTCATTATTGATGAGGTAAGAATGGTCTCAAACTTGATGCTTGCCTTTGTGCATTTCAGAATGCAGCAAATTCTTAAAACAGAGTATGACATTTTATTTGGAGGAAAACACGTCATAGTTTTTGGAGATCTACTGCAACTGACTCCGGTAAAAGGACAACCGGTATTTAAAACACTTGCATATGAAGATACCAGAAAGTCTCTTGGTAGTGTTGGTAACGTGAACATTTGGACATATTTTGAATACAAAGAACTGACAAAAATGATGCTGAATATGGAAGTATTCTTCAAGATATAAGAATTGGACTTCTGACAGAACATGGCAAACAAGCTTTGGAGAGTCGATTAGTTTGCAATTTGTTTCCAAATGAAAATGTAGTTCCTGAGAAAGTGTACATGAAAATTGCAGAAAATAAATCAGTGATCTGCTTAATGCGCGAGTGTTCTATATTCAACGAAGAACTATTGAAACTGGAAAATGAAGAAATTATAAAAATGGAAGCCATCGATAAAATAGAGCATGAAGGAATCACTATTATTTTGACGGGAAAATTTAAAACAAAACTGGATTCTTTAGAAAAAAAAAACGGCTTGTTTAGAAAAGACTCTGTATGCATGTGTAAACTTTCGGGTCATTTTAAGGCGTAATTTGGATGTAGAAAAAGGTTTAGTTAATGGAGCAATGGGTACAGTGGTGGATTTTGTTAATTATCAGAAAAAAGAAGGAATTAAATGTTTTAAAATTTAATTTTATCAGATTGAAGAAGTTAAAGAAATTGGTCGTTGTTCAGTTCAGTTCCTTTTTTGCTTGTTAAAGATTTATATGTCCGTAGGAAACAATTTCCATTTTCTCTGGCATATGCAGTGACTGTTCATAAATCTCAAGGAATAAGTGTAGAAAGTGCATTGGTGAACATTGGATCTTCCATATTTAAAGAGGGTATGGCATATGCTGCTTTGTCGTGAGTTAGAAAATTATCTGGTTTGTTTTTGATTGATTTTGATGAGACAAAGGTTACTGCAGATGCAAACTGTGTAAAAGAGTATAATAGGTTAGGAAGGGCGTGTGCTACCAATTTTGGTCAATATCCTGTATTTGAAAAGAGTGTGGTTGGTCGAAAAAGAAGGCTTGGGAATATCTGTAGTGAAGGTGTAGAGAAGGGAAAAGAACAAGATAATCTTGTGAAAGCAAGTAAAAAGAAAAAAGACACTATTGAAAAGATTGTTGGTTATCAGTTTGAAAATAGTTCAGGTGTCAACTGCTATCCTAATGTAGTGGTCAATGTTTTTTTTTATCTTGAAGGTTTGCAAGAACAAATTATGCAGAATCGGGAAAAAAGATTTTGTTCTTTGTTGCATTCTGTTTATGAAAACTTGACAACAGATACAAGTAAATACAAACTGTTTCAGATGTTCGTAATCTTTCGGATGTGTGTTTTGGTTCTACACATTTTACGCAAAATATCCAACAAGATGCTCAGGAATCTTTAATGTATATGCTTACCTTTTTTGAAAATGAAGGTGTAGAAATAGAAAATATTTTTGGCCTTTTTTACAAATGGGAACATCATTGTGAAAATTGCATGTATACATCTAGCACTAATGTAGACACTGAAAGATTTCTGTATTTAACATTACGAGACTGTAAATCAGTGTCTTTCAATAAATTAGTTAAATGTGCAAATCAAAACATGGAGTGTAGCCAATGTAAATCAGAAATGTTATCCACATTATTTTTAAGAAAATATGGACGATATATAATTTTAATGATACAACGTTGTACAGCTGATGGAAGAAAATTGAATACTTTAATAAAGCAATTTGTATCAACACAACTATCATTATCAGGAAGGACTTTGCAGCAATTGCAATAATTTTCCATGATGGTCCTTCCACAACATCTGGACATTACACTTCCTATTTAAAATGTGACAAAGGCTGGACACTTTGTAATGATGCCCAGTTGGTTTTCAAACAAGGTTTGCCTAGTGAATTACCAAATTCCTACCTAATATTTTTAAAGCCAAAGTTTTAGGAAGATAATTCACTCTCTGAGGAATTTATTATTATAATTTAATAGGATTACCATTGGATAATTTACATAAAAAGGAGTGCAAAAATACCATTTGGCCTCAAGGAAAGGTATATGTTTGAAATATGGACTTTTTCGTGCTCATTGAGTGAATATTTTAAAGCGACAACATTTACAGTTTTTATTAGTTAAAGTTATAAAATGTTGTTAGCCATAAGCATTTCATATATGTGGGATTTGTAATTTCTGGTATTTTACTGAGAATAGCATGTTTGGTTTTAAAAAAAAATCTTTTTGATTGTTTTTTTTTGCCCGCTGTTATGTGAAGAGTACGATTGAAATCACTATTTCTAGTGAAATTCAATATATTCCGAGAACAGCAAAAAAGGCAAACAAATTACTTTGTTTAAATTATGCTGTGTTGTTAGAAATGTATTATTACATGTTATAACTATTTTTTCTTTTCTTTCACAGATCCTAATTCTAAAATAAGCAATTTACCCTAATTTACAGTATAAAAAAGATCTGAAAAAAATGTGTACCATTTTTTATTATTATTTCTGTGAAGGTAAGTTTAACTAAGTATTAATAAGTACAATGGGCAGATCTGGAAGAAGCTACAAAGTTTAAATACGTTTTTCAAAACACCCTGTTTATACCTATGTTGTTTTCGAATCTCCCTGTCATAGGATATCATGTGACCTGCAAAAAAACAGATTTGAGAGGTTCATAATATTTCCCATTGTACCTATTGAAGGACAGCAATCATTTCAATCATTCTTCTTTGAGCATCTTTGCAGACAAAACTCTGTGCTTACCTCCTATCATTCACAAGCAATTTTTCAAACAGAAATATGTCACTTTTTGTAACATAGTTATAGCGCAAGACACTCTTCCATATTTACAAAGAGAGGAAAAGGCACTCTGTGTACCTTTTCTTCTCCATGTAAATACAACCTCATCATACACACCACTTTGGGTTTAAAGGGCGTTCTATAAGTATTGTTGTGCGTGATTGCGCTGAATACTCATAGAACAAGACACATCTCCAGATTTATCAGAAATCATAAATCTCGACATGTGTGTGAATGCTGCACCATTCTCCAATTGGTGTAGCAAAGCACAACAAAGAGAATTGTTTTCATTTCTCCTCATTTTTTGACCTTCAATGCATGCTAAAATGTTCAGCATACATTGAAGGAGAAAAATGTGTTTACTGATTGTTTTTGAGCAGGAAGGTGTGTCTTCCTGCACAAAAACAAACACCACATGACACAGATATCCTTGCACCATGGTGCAAGGGTGCCTGTATCACTATATGGCTGCAGTTTAAGCAGCCGTGCAGAGAGAAGCATAGATTTGCAACATATTTATGTACCTATGTTGCATCCCTGTGCTTCGGAAGAACTACAGCACCATGCAGTTAAAGAGGTTATTGTGTGATGCTGCAGCACTTCCTCATAGTTCTGCACTTATACATTCACCATACGCTACTAATGCATTCGTTCAGTCAATTACGTACTACACATACATTCATCTAAACTTTCACACACTAACAAACAAATATAGCTCCAGGAAAGTTAGTTCTTAGAAGAACTTTTTATTTTTCTTCTTTTTTCTTTTATATTTTTTTCCTCGTTTTTTAAACAATTTTAAAAAAAATTGTTTTTTCTTGAAAAAAAAGGAAAACACAGAACTAAAGGAACAAAACAATGAACTTCAGGGAAAAAAAAAACTAGCAATGCTGGTTCTCTTGCTTTCGACAGATAAGGTCAATCGACTGCTCTCCATAGCAAAGTACAGCGTTGCATTTTATGCAGAGCACTTTTAAGGTTGCAAACTGTTGACGGATGTCCAAATTTTGCACAGATGGATCCACCCTTGAAGTACTTGGCTGCAATGCATTTGATGGAGCTGGAAGAACTCGCATTCTTCGGCATTCCTCTCGAGCAAGGTTCACCGGAGGGAGGGTCCTCAGATGCTTCATCATACTGGCTGTACCGCAGGAATATTTTTTGTTGGGAACCCCTTGGGAGAGCACTCACTGGCAGATCTTACATGTTACAAAGGTGGCATTGGTTTTGGTTTGCCCCTCAGGAAAAGTAAAAAATTTCCAAACCACAGATGTATATCTTGGTTGGCGTGGTGGTTCTTCCAAAAATTCATCCGCAGATGCAGGTGATGCCTGCTGCCCTGAAGCCATTGTTTTTGAAAAAAGTTTGAACTAAGTGTAAACTTAGCAAGAAAAAGTTCTTCTCTGCAGAGAGATGCTCCTCCAAAGAAGGTCAAAGAAGAATGATTGAAATGGGTGGGGTCTTTCAATAGTTAGAATAGGAAGTGTAATGAACCAATCAAATCGCTTTTTTTCAGGTCACATGGGATCCGCGCACCGTGCGCATAGGCAGCATGCACCCAGCCCAAATTCGCGAAATTGCATTTTAAAGGAGTTTAGATTATGTCTTTAATTAATATTCACATGAAATACATATATATATGTTTTTTGGAACGTGTCGCGTATGGGCTTGAAGTCGCGTACCGGTCGCATAGCAATCACGCACTGATGTCATTTGAGAAGTCATCAGTGATGTCATCAGTGATGTCACGGACCATGTCATGCATGATGTAATATGTGACGTCATCAGCAGTGCATTGCTTGGGCGCGAGTTATAGTTAGCTGAACTAACTATAACGGGGGAATTTCTAGGGTTTTGTACGAGGGAAATGTCCAGCTAACTATAACGCCCCTTAAACCTATGTTTTTTTCAGTGAATTTCTAAGGTTTTTTAAATGCTAATTCCTAACTACAACGTGCTTGAAACCTATGGTTTTTACAGTGAATTTCAAAGGTTTGCTAAATGCTAATTCCTAACTATAACATACCTGAAACCTGTGGTTTTCCCTGATGCAGTGCAGACAATGTTCACAGCCAATCACAGTTGGACATTGTACTTTAAAAATGTGGGCTGAAATGATTCACGTAATTGTGGCATCTGAGGAAGTTCGAATGAACGAAACGTGTCATGCCTAGTGATTTTATTAAAGCGCTGCTTTCCTGACAACCCGTGTGTGCTCGACTTCTGTGCTCACAGCAAAGGAGTGTGGTCTGGATGTTTGGGGTGCAGCCATCAGCACCCTGTGAGCGCCCACCTCGGAAGTGATTCGGCGGTATTGGTGGCATTTTGGTAGCAGTTTGAAAACTTTTCAAAAACGCCGAAGACCCGCTTACCTGGAACAGTGTAACTTGCCATTACAGATGGACTACGACTTCGTGGGAGGCGGCTCCTCACTTGGGAAGTGCCTACTGTTCCTGCTCCGGGATGGCAGCGGTGAGGTGAGGGATCGGGTGAACAGCTGCCAGTAGAAGATCGCGCCCGCAAGAGAACATAGGCAAGCTGGGGAAACGGAGCAGACGCCACCCACTGGGGCAAGTACTTACGTTTGGTGACTGTTCCGCATGGACTTACATGGCTAAGTCCGAGCCAGGTTTTCCCTGATGCAGTGCAGACAATGTTCACAGCCAATCACAGTTGGACATTGTACTTTAAAAATGTGGGCTGAAATGATTCACGTAATTGTGGCATCTGAGGAAGTTCGAATGAACGAAACGCGTCATGCCTTGTGATTTTATTAAAGCGCTGCTTTCCTGACAACCCGTGTGTGCTCGACTTCTGTGCTCACAGCAAAGGAGTGTGGTCTGGATGTTTGGGGTGCAGCCATCAGCACCCTGTGAGCGCCCACCTCGGAAGTGATTCGGCGGTATTGGTGGCATTTTGGTAGCAGTTTGAAAACTTTTCAAAAACGCCGAAGACCCGCTTACCTGGAACAGTGTAACTTGCCATTACAGATGGACTACGACTTCGTGGGAGGCGGCTCCTCACTTGGGAAGTGCCTACTGTTCCTGCTCCGGGATGGCAGCGGTGAGGTGAGGGATCGGGTGAGCAGCTGCCAGTAGAAGATCGCGCCCGCAAGAGAACATAGGCAAGCTGGGGAAACGGAGCAGACGCCGCCCACTGGGGCAAGTACTTACGTTTGGTGACTGTTCCGCATGGACTTACATGGCTAAATCCGAGCCAGGTTTTCCCTGATGCAGTGCAAACAATGTTCACAGCCAATCACAGTTGGACATTGTACTTTAAAAATGTGGGCTGAAATGATTCACGTAATTGTGGCATCTGAGGAAGTTCGAATGAACGAAACGCGTCATGCCTTGTGATTTTATTAAAGCGCTGCTTTCCTGACAACCCGTGTGTGCTCGACTTCTGTGCTCACAGCAAAGGAGTGTGGTCTGGATGTTTGGGGTGCAGCCATCAGCACCCTGTGAGCACCCACCTCGGAAGTGATTCGGCGGTATTGGTGGCATTTTGGTAGCAGTTTGAAAACTTTTCAAAAACGCCGAAGACCCGCTTACCTGGAACAGTGTAACTTGCCATTACAGATGGACTACGACTTCGTGGGAGGCGGCTCCTCACTTGGGAAGTGCCTACTGTTCCTGCTCCGGGATGGCAGCGGTGAGGTGAGGGATCGGGTGAGCAGCTGCCAGTAGAAGATCGCGCCCGCAAGAGAACATAGGCAAGCTGGGGAAACGGAGCAGACGCCGCCCACTGGGGCAAGTACTTACGTTTGGTGACTGTTCCACATGGACTTACATGGCTAAGTCCGAGCCAGGTTTTCCCTGATGCAGTGCAGACAATGTTCACAGCCAATCACAGTTGGACATTGTACTTTAAAAATGTGGGCTGAAATGATTCACGTAATTGTGGCATCTGAGGAAGTTCGAATGAACGAAACGCATCATGCCTTGTGATTTTATTAAAGCGCTGCTTTCCTGACAACCCGTGTGTGCTCGACTTCTGTGCTCACAGCAAAGGAGTGTGGTCTGGATGTTTGGGGTGCAGCCATCAGCACCCTGTGAGCGCCCACCTCGGAAGTGATTCGGCGGTATTGGTGGCATTTTGGTAGCAGTTTGAAAACTTTTCAAAAACGCCGAAGACCCGCTTACCTGGAACAGTGTAACTTGCCATTACAGATGGACTACGACTTCGTGGGAGGCGGCTCCTCACTTGGGAAGTGCCTACTGTTCCTGCTCCGGGATGGCAGCGGTGAGGTGAGGGATCGGGTGAGCAGCTGCCAGTAGAAGATCGCGCCCGCAAGAGAACATAGGCAAGCTGGGGAAACGGAGCAGACGCCGCCCACTGGGGCAAGTACTTACGTTTGGTGACTGTTCCGCATGGACTTACATGGCTAAGTCCGAGCCAGGTTTTCCCTGATGCAGTGCAGACAATGTTCACAGCCAATCACAGTTGGACATTGTACTTTAAAAATGTGGGCTGAAATGATTCACGTAATTGTGGCATCTGAGGAAGTTCGAATGAACGAAACGCGTCATGCCTTGTGATTTTATTAAAGCGCTGCTTTCCTGACAACCCGTGTGTGCTCGACTTCTGTGCTCACAGCAAAGGAGTGTGGTCTGGATGTTTGGGGTGCAGCCATCAGCACCCTGTGAGCGCCCACCTTGGAAGTGATTCGGCGGTATTGGTGGCATTTTGGTAGCAGTTTGAAAACTTTTCAAAAACGCCGAAGACCCGCTTACCTGGAACAGTGTAACTTGCCATTACAGATGGACTACGACTTCGTGGGAGGCGGCTCCTCACTTGGGAAGTGCCTACTGTTCCTGCTCCGGGATGGCAGCGGTGAGGTGAGGGATCGGGTGAGCAGCTGCCAGTAGAAGATCGCGCCCGCAAGAAACATAGGCAAGCTGGGGAAACGGAGCAGACGCCGCCCACTGGGGCAAGTACTTACGTTTGGTGACTGTTCCGCATGGACTTACATGGCTAAGTCCGAGCCAGGTTTTCCCTGATGCAGTGCAGACAATGTTCACAGCCAATCACAGTTGGACATTGTACTTTAAAAATGTGGGCTGAAATGATTCACGTAATTGTGGCATCTGAGGAAGTTCGAATGAACGAAACGCGTCATGCCTTGTGATTTTATTAAAGCGCTGCTTTCCTGACAACCCGTGTGTGCTCGACTTCTGTGCTCACAGCAAAGGAGTGTGGTCTGGATGTTTGGGGTGCAGCCATCAGCACCCTGTGAGCGCCCACCTCGGAAGTGATTCGGCGGTATTGGTGGCATTTTGGTAGCAGTTTGAAAACTTTTCAAAAACGCCGAAGACCCGCTTACCTGGAACAGTGTAACTTGCCATTACAGATGGACTACGACTTCGTGGGAGGCGGCTCCTCACTTGGGAAGTGCCTACTGTTCCTGCTCCGGGATGGCAGCGGTGAGGTGAGGGATCGGGTGAGCAGCTGCCAGTAGAAGATCGCGCCCGCAAGAGAACATAGGCAAGCTGGGGAAACGGAGCAGACGCCACCCACTGGGGCAAGTACTTACGTTTGGTGACTGTTCCGCATGGACTTACATGGCTAAGTCCGAGCCAGGTTTTCCCTGATGCAGTGCAGACAATGTTCACAGCCAATCACAGTTGGACATTGTACTTTAAAAATGTGGGCTGAAATGATTCACGTAATTGTGGTATCTGAGGAAGTTCGAATGAACGAAACGCGTCATGCCTTGTGATTTTATTAAAGCGCTGCTTTCCTGACAACCCGTGTGTGCTCGACTTCTGTGCTCACAGCAAAGGAGTGTGGTCTGGATGTTTGGGGTGCAGCCATCAGCACCCTGTGAGCGCCCACCTCGGAAGTGATTCGGCGGTATTGGTGGCATTTTGGTAGCAGTTTGAAAACTTTTCAAAAACGCCGAAGACCCGCTTACCTGGAACAGTGTAACTTTCCATTACAGATGGACTACGACTTCGTGGGAGGCGGCTCCTCACTTGGGAAGTGCCTACTGTTCCTGCTCCGGGATGGCAGTGGTGAGGTGAGGGATCGGGTGAGCAGCTGCCAGTAGAAGATCGCGCCCGCAAGAGAACATAGGCAAGCTGGGGAAACGGAGCAGACGCCGCCCACTGGGGCAAGTACTTACGTTTGGTGTCTGTTCCGCATGGACTTACATGGCTAAGTCCGAGCCAGGTTTTCCCTGATGCAGTGCAGACAATGTTCACAGCCAATCACAGTTGGACATTGTACTTTAAAAATGTGGGCTGAAATGATTCACGTAATTGTGGCATCTGAGGAAGTTCGAATGAACGAAATGCGTCATGCCTTGTGATTTTATTAAAGCGCTGCTTTCCTGACAACCCGTGTGTGCTCGACTTCTGTGCTCACAGCAAAGGAGTGTGGTCTGGATGTTTGGGGTGCAGCCATCAGCACCCTGTGAGCGCCCACCTTGGAAGTTATTCGGCGGTATTGGTGGCATTTTGGTAGCAGTTTGAAAACTTTTCAAAAACGCCGAAGACCCGCTTACCTGGAACAGTGTAACTTGCCATTACAGATGGACTACGACTTCGTGGGAGGCGGCTCCTCACTTGGGAAGTGCCTACTGTTCCTGCTCCGGGATGGCAGCGGTGAGGTGAGGGATCGGGTGAGCAGCTGCCAGTAGAAGATCGCGCCCGCAAGAGAACATAGGCAAGCTGGGGAAACGGAGCAGACGCCACCCACTGGGGCAAGTACTTACGTTTGGTGACTGTTCCGCATGGACTTACATGGCTAAGTCCGAGCCAGGTTTTCCCTGATGCAGTGCAGACAATGTTCACAGCCAATCACAGTTGGACATTGTACTTTAAAAATGTGGGCTGAAATGATTCACGTAATTGTGGCATCTGAGGAAGTTCGAATGAACGAAACGCGTCATGCCTTGTGATTTTATTAAAGCGCTGCTTTCCTGACAACCCGTGTGTGCTCGACTTCTGTGCTCACAGCAAAGGAGTGTGGTCTGGATGTTTGGGGTGCAGCCATCAGCACCCTGTGAGCGCCCACCTCGGAAGTGATTCGGCGGTATTGGTGGCATTTTGGTAGCAGTTTGAAAACTTTTCAAAAACGCCGAAGACCCGCTTACCTGGAACAGTGTAACTTTCCATTACAGATGGACTACGACTTCGTGGGAGGCGGCTCCTCACTTGGGAAGTGCCTACTGTTCCTGCTCCGGGATGGCAGCGGTGAGGTGAGGGATCGGGTGAGCAGCTGCCAGTAGAAGATCGCGCCCGCAAGAGAACATAGGCAAGCTGGGGAAACGGAGCAGACGCCGCCCACTGGGGCAAGTACTTACGTTTGGTGACTGTTCCGCATGGACTTACATGGCTAAGTCCGAGCCAGGTTTTCCCTGATGCAGTGCAGACAATGTTCACAGCCAATCACAGTTGGACATTGTACTTTAAAAATGTGGGCTGAAATGATTCACGTAATTGTGGCATCTGAGGAAGTTCGAATGAACGAAATGCGTCATGCCTTGTGATTTTATTAAAGCGCTGCTTTCCTGACAACCTTGTGTGCTCGACTTCTGTGCTCACAGCAAAGGAGTGTGGTCTGGATGTTTGGGGTGCAGCCATCAGCACCCTGTGAGCGCCCACCTTGGAAGTGATTCGGCGGTATTGGTGGCATTTTGGTAGCAGTTTGAAAACTTTTCAAAAACGCCGAAGACCCGCTTACCTGGAACAGTGTAACTTGCCATTACAGATGGACTACGACTTCGTGGGAGGCGGCTCCTCACTTGGGAAGTGCCTACTGTTCCTGCTCCGGGATGGCAGCGGTGAGGTGAGGGATCGGGTGAGCAGCTGCCAGTAGAAGATCGCGCCCGCAAGAAACATAGGCAAGCTGGGGAAACGGAGCAGACGCCGCCCACTGGGGCAAGTACTTACGTTTGGTGACTGTTCCGCATGGACTTACATGGCTAAGTCCGAGCCAGGTTTTCCCTGATGCAGTGCAGACAATGTTCACAGCCAATCACAGTTGGACATTGTACTTTAAAAATGTGGGCTGAAATGATTCACGTAATTGTGGCATCTGAGGAAGTTCGAATGAACGAAACGCGTCATGCCTTGTGATTTTATTAAAGCGCTGCTTTCCTGACAACCCGTGTGTGCTCGACTTCTGTGCTCACAGCAAAGGAGTGTGGTCTGGATGTTTGGGGTGCAGCCATCAGCACCCTGTGAGCGCCCACCTCGGAAGTGATTCGGCGGTATTGTTGTCATTTTGGTAGCAGTTTGAAAACTTTTCAAAAACGCCGAAGACCCGCTTACCTGGAACAGTGTAACTTGCCATTACAGATGGACTACGACTTCGTGGGAGGCGGCTCCTCACTTGGGAAGTGCCTACTGTTCCTGCTCCGGGATGGCAGCGGTGAGGTGAGGGATCGGGTGAGCAGCTGCCAGTAGAAGATCGCGCCCGCAAGAGAACATAGGCAAGATGGGGAAACGGAGCAGACGCCACCCACTGGGGCAAGTACTTACGTTTGGTGACTGTTCCGCATGGACTTACATGGCTAAGTCCGAGCCAGGTTTTCCCTGATGCAGTGCAGACAATGTTCACAGCCAATCACAGTTGGACATTGTACTTTAAAAATGTGGGCTGAAATGATTCACGTAATTGTGGCATCTGAGGAAGTTCGAATGAACGAAACGCGTCATGCCTTGTGATTTTATTAAAGCGCTGCTTTCCTGACAACCCGTGTGTGCTCGACTTCTGTGCTCACAGCAAAGGAGTGTGGTCTGGATGTTTGGGGTGCAGCCATCAGCACCCTGTGAGCGCCCTCCTCGGAAGTGATTCGGCGGTATTGGTGGCATTTTGGTAGCAGTTTGAAAAGTTTTCAAAAACGCCGAAGACCCGCTTACCTGGAACAGTGTAACTTGCCATTACAGATGGACTACGACTTCGTGGGAGGCGGCTCCTCACTTGGGAAGTGCCTACTGTTCCTGCTCCGGGATGGCAGCGGTGAGGTGAGGGATCGGGTGAGCAGCTGCCAGTAGAAGATCGCGCCCGCAAGAGAACATAGGCAAGCTGGGGAAACGGAGCAGACGCCGCCCACTGGGGCAAGTACTTACATTTGGTGAATGTTCCGCATGGACTTACATGGCTAAGTCCGAGCCAGGTTTTCCCTGATGCAGTGCAAACAATGTTCACAGCCAATCACAGTTGGACATTGTACTTTAAAAATGTGGGCTGAAATGATTCACGTAATTGTGGCATCTGAGGAAGTTCGAATGAACGAAACGCGTCATGCCTTGTGATTTTATTAAAGCGCTGCTTTCCTGACAACCCGTGTGTGCTCGACTTCTGTGCTCACAGCAAAGGAGTGTGGTCTGGATGTTTGGGGTGCAGCCATCAGCACCCTGTGAGCACCCACCTCGGAAGTGATTCGGCGGTATTGGTGGCATTTTGGTAGCAGTTTGAAAACTTTTCAAAAACGCCGAAGACCCGCTTACCTGGAACAGTGTAACTTGCCATTACAGATGGACTACGACTTCGTGGGAGGCGGCACCTCACTTGGGAAGTGCCTACTGTTCCTGCTCCGGGATGGCAGTGGTGAGGTGAGGGATCGGGTGAGCAGCTGCCAGTAGAAGATCGCGCCCGCAAGAGAACATAGGCAAGCTGGGGAAACGGAGCAGACGCCGCCCACTGGGGCAAGTACTTACGTTTGGTGACTGTTCCACATGGAATTACATGGCTAAGTCCGAGCCAGGTTTTCCCTGATGCAGTGCAGACAATGTTCACAGCCAATCACAGTTGGACATTGTACTTTAAAAATGTGGGCTGAAATGATTCACGTAATTGTGGCATCTGAGGAAGTTCGAATGAACGAAACGCGTCATGCCTTGTGATTTTATTAAAGCGCTGCTTTCCTGACAACCCGTGTGTGCTCGACTTCTGTGCTCACAGCAAAGGAGTGTGGTCTGGATGTTTGGGGTGCAGCCATCAGCACCCTGTGAGCGCCCACCTCGGAAGTGATTCGGCGGTATTGGTGGCATTTTGGTAACAGTTTGAAAACTTTTCAAAAACGCCGAAGACCCGCTTACCTGGAACAGTGTAACTTTCCATTACAGATGGACTACGACTTCGTGGGAGGCGGCTCCTCACTTGGGAAGTGCCTACTGTTCCTGCTCCGGGATGGCAGCGGTGAGGTGAGGGATCGGGTGAGCAGCTGCCAGTAGAAGATCGCGCCCGCAAGAGAACATAGGCAAGCTGGGGAAACGGAGCAGACGCCGCCCACTGGGGCAAGTACTTACGTTTGGTGACTGTTCCGCATGGACTTACATGGCTAAGTCCGAGCCAGGTTTTCCCTGATGCAGTGCAGACAATGTTCACAGCCAATCACAGTTGGACATTGTACTTTAAAAATGTGGGCTGAAATGATTCACATAATTGTGGCATCTGAGGAAGTTTGAATGAACGAAACGCGTCATGCCTTGTGATTTTATTAAAGCGCTGCTTTCCTGACAACCCGTGTGTGCTCGACTTCTGTGCTCACAGCAAAGGAGTGTGGTCTGGATGTTTGGGGTGCAGCCATCAGCACCCTGTGAGCGCCCACCTTGGAAGTGATTCGGCGGTATTGGTGGCATTTTGGTAGCAGTTTGAAAACTTTTCAAAAACGCCGAAGACCTGCTTACCTGGAACAGTGTAACTTGCCATTACAGATGGACTACGACTTCGTGGGAGGCGGCTCCTCACTTGGGAAGTGCCTACTGTTCCTGCTCCGGGATGGCAGCGGTGAGGTGAGGGATCGGGTGAGCAGCTGCCAGTAGAAGATCGCGCCCGCAAGAAACATAGGCAAGCTGGGGAAACGGAGCAGACGCCGCCCACTGGGGCAAGTACTTACGTTTGGTGACTGTTCCGCATGGACTTACATGGCTAAGTCCGAGCCAGGTTTTCCCTGATGCAGTGCAGACAATGTTCACAGCCAATCACAGTTGGACATTGTACTTTAAAAATGTGGGCTGAAATGATTCACGTAATTGTGGCATCTGAGGAAGTTCGAATGAACGAAACGCGTCATGCCTTGTGATTTTATTAAAGCGCTGCTTTCCTGACAACCCGTGTGTGCTCGACTTCTGTGCTCACAGCAAAGGAGTGTGGTCTGGATGTTTGGGGTGCAGCCATCAGCACCCTGTGAGCGCCCACCTCGGAAGTGATTCGGCGGTATTGGTGGCATTTTGGTAGCAGTTTGAAAACTTTTCAAAAACGCCGAAGACCCGCTTACCTGGAACAGTGTAACTTGCCATTACAGATGGACTACGACTTTGTGGGAGGCGGCTCCTCACTTGGGAAGTGCCTACTGTTCCTGCTCCGGGATGGCAGCGGTGAGGTGAGGGATCGGGTGAGCAGCTGCCAGTAGAAGATCGCGCCCGCAAGAGAACATAGGCAAGCTGGGGAAACGGAGCAGACGCCGCCCACTGGGGCAAGTACTTACGTTTGGTGACTGTTCCGCATGGACTTACATGGCTAAGTCCGAGCCAGGTTTTCCCTGATGCAGTGCAGACAATGTTCACAGCCAATCACAGTTGGACATTGTACTTTAAAAATGTGGGCTGAAATGATTCACGTAATTGTGGCATCTGAGGAAGTTCGAATGAACGAAACGCGTCATGTCTTGTGATTTTATTAAAGCGCTGCTTTCCTGACAACCCGTGTGTGCTCGACTTCTGTGCTCACAGCAAAGGAGTGTGGTCTGGATGTTTGGGGTGCAGCCATCAGCACCCTGTGAGCGCCCACCTCGGAAGTGATTTGGCGGTATTGGTGGCATTTTGGTAGCAGTTTGAAAACTTTTCAAAAACGCCGAAGACCCGCTTACCTGGAACAGTGTAACTTGCCATTACAGATGGACTACGACTTCGTGGGAGGCGGCTCCTCACTTGGGAAGTGCCTACTGTTCCTGCTCCGGGATGGCAGCGGTGAGGTGAGGGATCGGGTGAGCAGCTGCCAGTAGAAGATCGCGCCCGCAAGAGAACATAGGCAAGCTGGGGAAACGGAGCAGACGCCGCCCACTGGGGCAAGTACTTACGTTTGGTGACTGTTCCACATGGACTTACATGGCTAAGTCCGAGCCAGGTTTTCCCTGATGCAGTGCAGACAATGTTCACAGCCAATCACAGTTGGACATTGTACTTTAAAAATGTGGGCTGAAATGATTCACGTAATTGTGGCATCTGAGGAAGTTCGAATGAACGAAACGCGTCATGCCTTGTGATTTTATTAAAGCGCTGCTTTCCTGACAACCCGTGTGTGCTCGACTTCTGTGCTCACAGCAAAGGAGTGTGGTCTGGATGTTTGGGGTGCAGCCATCAGCACCCTGTGAGCGCCCACCTCGGAAGTGATTCGGCGGTATTGGTGGCATTTTGGTAGCAGTTTGAAAACTTTTCAAAAACGCCGAAGACCCGCTTACCTGGAACAGTGTAACTTGCCATTACAGATGGACTACGACTTCGTGGGAGGCGGCTCCTCACTTGGGAAGTGCCTACTGTTCCTGCTCCGGGATGGCAGCGGTGAGGTGAGGGATCGGGTGAGCAGCTGCCAGTAGAAGATCGCGCCCGCAAGAGAACATAGGCAAGCTGGGGAAACGGAGCAGACGCCGCCCACTGGGGCAAGTACTTACGTTTGGTGACTGTTCCACATGGACTTACATGGCTAAGTCCGAGCCAGGTTTTCCCTGATGCAGTGCAGACAATGTTCACAGCCAATCACAGTTGGACATTGTACTTTAAAAATGTGGGCTGAAATGATTCACTTAATTGTGGCATCTGAGGAAGTTCGAATGAACGAAACGCATCATGCCTTGTGATTTTATTAAAGCGCTGCTTTCCTGACAACCCGTGTGTGCTCGACTTCTGTGCTCACAGCAAAGGAGTGTGGTCTGGATGTTTGGGGTGCTGCCATCAGCACCCTGTTAGCGCCCACCTCGGAAGTGATTCAGCGGTATTGGTGGCATTTTGGTAGCAGTTTGAAAACTTTTCAAAAACGCCGAAGACCCGCTTACCTGGAACAGTGTAACTTGCCATTACAGATGGAGTACGACTTCGTGGGAGGCGGCTCCTCACTTGGGAAGTGCCTACTGTTCCTGCTCCGGGATGGCAGCGGTGAGGAGAGGGATCGGGTGAGCAGCTGCCAGTAGAAGATTGCGCCCGCAAGAGAACATAGGCAAGCTGGGGAAACGGAGCAGACGCCACCCACTGGGGCAAGTACTTACGTTTGGTGACTGTTCAGCATGGACTTACATGGCTAAGTCCGAGCCAGGTTTTCCCTGATGCAGTGCAGACAATGTTCACAGCCAATCACAGTTGGACATTGTACTTTAAAAATGTGGGCTGAAATGATTCACGTAATTGTGGCATCTGAGGAAGTTCGAATGAACGAAACGCGCCATGCCTTGTGATTTTATTAAAGCGCTGCTTTCCTGACAACCCGTGTGTGCTCGACTTCTGTGCTCACAGCAAAGGAGTGTGGTCTGGATGTTTGGGGTGCAGCCATCAGCACCCTGTGAGCGCCCACCTCGGAAGTGATTCGGCGGTATTGGTGGCATTTTGGTAGCAGTTTGAAAACTTTTCAAAAACGCCGAAGACCCGCTTACCTGGAACAGTGTAACTTGCCATTACAGATGGACTACGACTTCGTGGGAGGCGGCTCCTCACTTGGGAAGTGCCTACTGTTCCTGCTCCGGGATGGCAGCGGTGAGGTGAGGGATCGGGTGAGCAGCTGCCAGTAGAAGATCGCGCCCGCAAGAGAACATAGGCAAGCTGGGGAAACGGAGCAGACGCCGCCCACTGTGGCAAGTACTTACGTTTGGTGACTGTTCCGCATGGACTTACATGGCTAAGTCCGAGCCAGGTTTTCCCTGATGCAGTGCAGACAATGTTCACAGCCAATCACAGTTGGACATTGTACTTTAAAAATGTGGGCTGAAATGATTCACGTAATTGTGGCATCTGAGGAAGTTCGAATGAACGAAACGCGTCATGCCTTGTGATTTTATTAAAGCGCTGCTTTCCTGACAACCCGTGTGTGCTCGACTTCTGTGCTCACAGCAAAGGAGTGTGGTCTGGATGTTTGGGGTGCAGCCATCAGCACCCTGTGAGCGCCCACCTCGGAAGTGATTCGGCGGTATTGGTGGCATTTTGGTAGCAGTTTGAAAACTTTTCAAAAACGCCGAAGACCCGCTACCTGGAACAGTGTAACTTGCCATTACAGATGGGCTACGACTTCGTGGGAGGCGGCTCCTCACTTGGGAAGTGCCTACTGTTCCTGCTCCGGGATGGCAGCGGTGAGGTGAGGGATCGGGTGAGCAGCTGCCAGTAGAAGATCGCGCCCGCAAGAGAACATAGGCAAGCTGGGGAAACGGAGCAGACGCCGCCCACTGGGGCAAGTACTTACGTTTGGTGACTGTTCCACATGGACTTACATGGCTAAGTCCGAGCCAGGTTTTCCCTGATGCAGTGCAGACAATGTTCACAGCCAATCACAGTTGGACATTGTACTTTAAAAATGTGGGCTGAAATGATTCACTTAATTGTGGCATCTGAGGAAGTTCGAATGAACGAAACGCATCATGCCTTGTGATTTTATTAAAGCGCTGCTTTCCTGACAACCCGTGTGTGCTCGACTTCTGTGCTCACAGCAAAGGAGTGTGGTCTGGATGTTTGGGGTGCAGCCATCAGCACCCTGTTAGCGCCCACCTCGGAAGTGATTCAGCGGTATTGGTGGCATTTTGGTAGCAGTTTGAAAACTTTTCAAAAACGCCGAAGACCCGCTTACCTGGAACAGTGTAACTTGCCATTACAGATGGAGTACGACTTCGTGGGAGGCGGCTCCTCACTTGGGAAGTGCCTACTGTTCCTGCTCCGGGATGGCAGCGGTGAGGAGAGGGATCGGGTGAGCAGCTGCCAGTAGAAGATTGCGCCCGCAAGAGAACATAGGCAAGCTGGGGGAAACGGAGCAGACGCCACCCACTGGGGCAAGTACTTACGTTTGGTGACTGTTCAGCATGGACTTACATGGCTAAGTCCGAGCCAGGTTTTCCCTGATGCAGTGCAGACAATGTTCACAGCCAATCACAGTTGGACATTGTACTTTAAAAATGTGGGCTGAAATGATTCACGTAATTGTGGCATCTGAGGAAGTTCGAATGAACGAAACGCGTCATGCCTTGTGATTTTATTAAAGCGCTGCTTTCCTGACAACCCGTGTGTGCTCGACTTCTGTGCTCACAGCAAAGGAGTGTGGTCTGGATGTTTGGGGTGCAGCCATCAGCACCCTGTGAGCGCCCACCTCGGAAGTGATTCGGCGGTATTGGTGGCATTTTGGTAGCAGTTTGAAAACTTTTCAAAAACGCCGAAGACCCGCTTACCTGGAACAGTGTAACTTGCCATTACAGATGGACTACGACTTCGTGGGAGGCGGCTCCTCACTTGGGAAGTGCCTACTGTTCCTGCTACGGGATGGCAGCGGTGAGGTGAGGGATCGGGTGAGCAGCTGCCAGTAGAAGATCGCGCCCGCAAGAGAACATAGGCAAGCTGGGGAAACGGAGCAGACGCCGCCCACTGTGGCAAGTACTTACGTTTGGTGACTGTTCCGCATGGACTTACATGGCTAAGTCCGAGCCAGGTTTTCCCTGATGCAGTGCAGACAATGTTCACAGCCAATCACAGTTGGACATTGTACTTTAAAAATGTGGGCTGAAATGATTCACGTAATTGTGGCATCTGAGGAAGTTCGAATGAACGAAACGCGTCATGTCTTGTGATTTTATTAAAGCGCTGCTTTCCTGACAACCCGTGTGTGCTCGACTTCTGTGCTCACAGCAAAGGAGTGTGGTCTGGATGTTTGGGGTGCAGCCATCAGCACCCTGTGAGCGCCCACCTCGGAAGTGATTCGGCGGTCTTGGTGGCATTTTGGTAGCAGTTTGAAAACTTTTCAAAAACGCCGAAGACCCGCTTACCTGGAACAGTGTAACTTGCCATTACAGATGGACTACGACTTCGTGGGAGGCGGCTCCTCACTTGGGAAGTGCCTACTGTTCCTGCTCCGGGATGGCAGCGGTGAGGTGAGGGATCGGGTGAACAGCTGCCAGTAGAAGATCGCGCCCGCAAGAGAACATAGGCAAGCTGGGGAAACGGAGCAGACGCCGCCCACTGGGGCAAGTACTTACGTTTGGTGACTGTTCCACATGGACTTACATGGCTAAGTCCGAGCCAGGTTTTCCCTGATGCAGTGCAGACAATGTTCACAGCCAATCACAGTTGGACATTGTACTTTAAAAATGTGGGCTGAAATGATTCACGTAATTGTGGCATCTGAGGAAGTTCGAATGAACGAAACGCGTCATGCCTTGTGATTTTATTAAAGCGCTGCTTTCCTGACAACCCGTGTGTGCTCGACTTCTGTGCTCACAGCAAAGGAGTGTGGTCTGGATATATATATATATATTCACTTAAAAAACCATAGGTTTCAGGTATGTTATAGTTAGGAATTAGCATTCACTATTCACTTAAAAAACCATAGGTTTCACACGTTATAGTTAGCTGGACATTTCCCTCGTAAAAAACCATTGAAATTCCCCCGTTATAGTTAGCGCAGGCAACTATAACTCACGCAATCCTCTGCTGATGACGTCAGATATTACATCACTGTATTTAGACACCTATTTACCCATGTCTTCTTCCATTAATCTTTAGCTATACATATATTAAAAATATTTATTTTTCAGAAAGACACATATGTAATCAGTGATGTAATATCTGACGTCATCAGCAGAGGATTGCGGTCACGTGAGTTATAGTTGCCTGCGCTAACTATAACGGGGGAATTTCAATGGTTTTTTACGAGGGAAATGTCCAGCTAACTATAACATGTGTGAAACCTATGGTTTTTTAAGTGAATTTGCAAGGTTTTTTAAATGCTAATTCCTAACTATAACGTGTGTGAAACCTATGGTTTTTTTAAGTGAATTTGTACGGTTGTTTAAATGCTAAGTTATGTATTTATCAATATTTTTTTTTCAGGTTTTTCACCGTGCGCGCACCGTAGGCGCACCGTACGCACACGCGCACCAAGCGCCCACGATGCGTTGTGCGTGCACTCCGCGATTTTTCGAAAAAAAATAAATATGTTTTTTACCCTTGGGGGTCCTTCTGTGACCCCCTGACAAAGTCTAGGGGGTCAGGAACTGTCCATCCTGCCCCCTTTTCACGTTTTCCACCTTTTTTTTTCACTGCCTCAGACTGCGAGAGACAAAATGGTGGCCGACACTTCCTGATTTCGACCGATTCGAAAGTTTACTGACATCTAACAACCAATCAGAATTGCGCTCGCGCACGGTGCGCGCTTATAGATATATATGTACTTTTAACTGCAGTTTTCTCAGGAACTACTGAACAGATTGACTCCAGATATCCAAAAGGCACATCCCTGACCTGAGGACTACCTCTCTGCCAAATTTCAAGTAATTCTGTTCAGCCGTTCGGGCTGTACTTTGGACTAAAGGTCCTGTGGGAAAATGCATGGGAAAAACGTGTTTTGGGACCCCCTTTTTTCTCAGACCCCGCTTGACGAATCCCCCGAGACTTTCAGGGTAGGAGAGGAGCGGAGCACCCCACCTATTTTATAAAATTCGCGAGGATTCGTCAATCGGCGCCAAAGTTATTCAAAATAGAATTTTCAGATTTCCTATGGAAACACGGTCCTAACTATAACTATCTACTGGCGACCGCCAGTAGATAATATATATATATATATATATACATACATATATATATATATATATATATATATATATATATATATATATATATATATATATATATATATATATATATATATATAGTATTGTGTGGTGGTGTGGCCACAGGAGATGTCATCAGGACGTTTAATCCGCTCTACCAATGGGAAGGCACTGTGTTTTATTTAAAATCAATGTGCGAATCCCTGGCTATATGAACCCGCATTGAGTAAATCAATGTGCGAATCCCTGGCTATATGAACCCGCATTGAGTAAGGCAGAAATGCCGAAACGCGTCTGTGGGATACAGTTTAATAAACAAGAGTGGAATTTACCTTACCTGAGTCTGGTGAGTTATGGAGTGAATAAGCGGTGAACCTGAGCTGTGTCGGAGTTTGTTGTATCCCAAGAAGGCTGTGTGGAAGGATGTTGTAAACAAGCTGCCCGTGCTGTTACCGACATGCCCTCTTGGTCAGGTGCTCCACAGCAACTGGAGTGAGTAAGGACTTTATGGCATACACACTGTGGAGCCCCCCTACATTGGAGTTTAAGGTATGTGAACATGCAGTGGGTATTTGTTTAAACTAGTTAGCATGTTGCCCACTAGTACACACACTGGGGAGAGAGGAGAGCAGTATTGTACTGCATAATGGGACACTGCCTGGACATTTAAAACATTTACCAGATTTTTGAGAAGTACACGTATCAGACTCAACTCTTGGGAATTGTTGGGACATTATTATGTGTCTACACGGAGGTCCCTGCACCTCACGTGTTAACGGCAGGCTGGATGACAGCAGGATATGCGGAGTTACACGCTCACAGAGAGGGACGCCGTAGTGGTGCCACAACACATGAGGTGAAACGCTGCCAACAAGTGATGAGGATTGCTTGGAGTTGTCGTGTACCAAACTGGGCACATGCCACGGTGAACTGTTTGGACATGGTATTGTGTGGTGTTGTGGCCGCAGGAGATGTCATCAGGACGAGGAGCCAGTCCCCTTTCTACGTTTACTCCGCTCTACCAGTGGGAAGGCACTGTGTTTTATTTACAATCGACGTTTGAATCCCTGGCTGTATGAACCCACAGTGAGGAAGGCAGATACGCCGAAACGCATCTGTGTGGTACAGTTTAATAAACAAGAGTGGAATTTACCTTACCTGAGTCTGGTGAGGTTATGGAGTGAATACGCGATGAACCTGAGCTGTGTCTGAGTTTGTTGTATCCCAAGCAGGTTGTGTGGAAGGATGTTGTAAACAAGCTGCCCGTGCTGTTACCGACATGCCCTCTCGGTCAGGTGCTCCACAGCAACGGGAGTGAGTAAGGACTGTATGGCATACACGCTGTGGAGCCCCCCTTCGTTGGAGTTTGAGGTATGTGAACATGCGTCCGGTATTTGTTTAAACCGATTAGCATGTTGCCTGCTAGTACACGCACTGGGGAGAGAGGAGAGCGGTATTGTACTACATAATGGGACACTGCCTGGGCATTTAAAACATTCACTGGATTTTTGAGAAGTACACATATAAGACTACCAGCTCTTGGGCTATTGTTGGGACATTATTATGTAGCTACAGGGAGCTGACTGCACCTCACGTGTAAACGGCAGGTCGGATGACAGCAGGATATGCGGAGTTACACGCTCACAGAGAGGGACGCAGTAGTGGTGCCACAACACACAAGGTGAAACGCTGCCAACAAGTGATGAGGATTGCCTGGAGTTGTCTAAACCAAACTGGGCACATGCCACGGTGAACTGTTTGGACATGGTAATGTGTGGTGTTGTGGCGGCAGGAGATGTCATCAGACGAGGAGCCAGTCCCCTTTCTACTTTTACTCCGCTCTACCAATGGGAAGGCACTGTGTTATTTAAAATCGACGTGCGAATCCCTGGCTGTACGAACCCGCATTGAGTAAGGCAGATACGCTGAAACGAGTCTGTGGGGTACAGTTTATTAAACAAGAGTGGAATTTACCTTACCTGAGACTGGTGATGTTATGGAGTGAATACGTGGTGAACCTGAGCTGTGCCAGAGTTTGTTGTATTCAAAGCGGGCTGTGTGGAAGGAAGGCAATTTGTGAGTCGCAATTAAGGAATGTGTAGGAATTGCAAATTTGTTTGCGATGCCTACATGCATAGGCAATAGCGATTCTTTAATTGCAATTCCTTAAAAATCGCAATTAAAGAATCGCTATTGTCTATTTTGATGCATGTGCACCTAGATGGGTATGTGGTCTGGACTCAAACTCTTTCAGTGTTATATTTCACCCACTCAATTCTCTGCTGCATGGTTTTTCTTCTCAGTATTTTTAGCAGTTTTTCACAAAAATGTAAAAAACTTGACTTGCATGGGTTTAATGTAATTAATTTGTTTTGCTTTTCATGAATAAGAGGTTTCCAGCTCATTTCCTTTTATCTGTTTACACAAACAGACTTTTGCCCAGCCCAATTTCTCATGTTTGTACTCTCAGTCTCTCTCCCATCTCCATCTTATGATGCTCTGGGTAGGAAAGCAAGAATGAGGTCATAAGTGATTATCTAAAACGTTATTTTCGGCTTAGCATTTTTTGTAGTATAATGGCACTGTCTTGTGCGTGAGATCACGTTGCAACTTTTTTTTGACAGCTTGTAGCACAAAGCAGATAGGCTTAACTTTGGAGATATGAATAAAGCATTTATCAGTATTAAAACAGTTAAACATTTGAAAACACAGCAACCAATGAAAATTCCATTCCAATTTGTAGGAATAAAGACAATTTAAAGAACAAATAAACATCAAAAAGACAAAAATCAAAAAATAGGAACTGAATTTGTGAAGTTTTAATTCTCTTTTATCTCCAAGAGGCACAAAGCTCCAACCATAGGCAATTGGTTGCAAGGAGTCATGTCAAAGTCAAAGGTTAAGGCTGATCGCAATGAAGTGTAGGTTGGATGCAGAGGCCAGGTTTGACCCTGTTGGAAGTTTTACCTTAGTCTCTGAAATGGAAGTCAGGAATCTTCAGCAGAACAAGGTAGCAGGCTATGGCCATGATGGGTTTCTTGATTCAAGATAGACATCAGAAGGCGTCTGGTGAAGATGCTGACTTTTGCCTGAAAACCTTTGAGTGGTAGATATTTCAAATTTGTGCCCAAGGAAGGTGCCTCACTGGATGGATAATTTTGGTGACTTCTCCTAATGAAGGTTTATACCTATGGAGTTAGTCACTTTTTTTTTTAACCTCAGATATCTCCAGTGGGGGCAAGGATGCACAAGGTCAGATATGTTCTCTGCAATGTCCTGCTTAAATGAATTTGCTGCTTCGGGAAAATTCAGAGTGGGAGAAACTTGTACCTTTGGCCTAGCAGCAATGCATCTTTGCCAGATTTACTTGGTGTAGGGTGCCGGTATTCTATCAGTTCACCTGGGAAAAACCATGAAAATGTTTTTAAATCCTAGCTTTTAGGGTTAGGTTAGAAACATACGCAATGACAGGTGTCCAAGGCCCCAATGACCTCAATGACAACACTTGGGGTCTCAAGATTCACTTCAGGGAAAGTCACCAGCAGGGTCCAGGGCAGATCTAGTTGGAACTGGTCAGCTGGGCTCTTCAGGAAGGTGACCCTCTTGCAGTTTGTGTATCCCTGTAGGTTAACAGAAGGTCAGCTACTTCTCAATCCTGGGTACAAGTGGGAGAGGGCACAGCCCTAGAGGGTCTCTCTCAAAAGGTTGAACAGCAGGTACAGTCCTTCTTCTGTCTTCCAAATGTCCAGATGGGTTCTCAGAGGGGTACTCGGGTGCCACATTTGTGCCCAGTGCCAGTCTGCCAGTGGGGCAAACTCCTGGCCATTCCATTCTCAAGGACACTGTAACTCACATTCACAGCACTTCCTGAGTATTTTATTGTACACTATCACGTAGTGCACCTCTCTACCTAAACAAACATGGCAGAACCACTCTTCACTTGTGTAGAGCTCTTTCTGCCCACTCAGAGGTGTGGCTATGATAATGGGCAAATGCTCCCTTGTGGTTACTAAGAACCAGTTCCTTGGGCATCCCCTCTCCCCTGGCATTTATGCCTGACTGACTAGCTGGACAATGAATGTGCCAGGCCCAAGTGTGATCTATATCTGCTTGTGACAAAATAGGCACCTTTAGACGTTTAATTAAGGTCCTGAGAATAACCCAGGTGGCCATCCTGTCAGGGGATAAAGTATCTCCCCATCCCCAAGCCCGCTGTCTTGAAGCAATACACATCTTACCACGGGATAGCCATTCACAGTTAGGGGCCACTAAACACTGGCAGAAAGGCACATTTTGCTTAGGCAGAAAAAAGTCAACATTCTAAAAGTGGCTTTTTAAAAATAGTAATTTAATATCTGACTTGAGTACTAGATTGGACTTTAAATTCCTAATAATTGTATCCCTTGAACAATGGTTCAAACTATTCCAAACTAAAGTTATTCTTTACAAGGTGTTATCTTAGTGCTTTTCTGTAGGGGAGCCAGCCTTGCCACAGTGAGAAATTACTGTGGGGAGTTTTCACTGCCAGGGCATGTTAACCATAAGTACACATGCCCTACTTTTTTAATACCCCTGACCTGTGGACATGGGGCCTTCCTTAGGGGAGAGGTGTGAGTATTAAAAAGGATGGTTCCGGTCTGTCAAAAGGGTTAATTTGCCAGGTTGAATTAGCAGTTTAAAAACTGCACACCTAGGCTGCTGTGGCAGGCCTAGAGTCATGTTTGACATGATTATTTTAGTGGTGGCACAATAAGTGCTTCAGTCTTCCTGTGACATTTAACTTACAGGCCCTAGAGTACCATATATAAGGGACATATAGGTAAGTTAAATATGCCAATCAAGAATTTAAAACTTCTACATGTTTTGGGGGGTCAGAAATCATATACTGGTTACTGGACGGCAGTGTCCCAGTGGTCAGAGTTTATACGCCATAAAATCCAGCAAAAAGTGTGGGTGTGTGTGGGGGGAGGGGGCAGGACACCATGCACAAGAACGCTTTTTCTCACAAGTCTAAATATGCTAATAATACCCAGCTTATTTTCACCATATCCGAGAGCGCTGTTCTGTCCATTCAAAGTTGATCTTATTTCCAAATCTTAGTCGATTAAGTAAGGCTATCTGCAACACAGAGAACACTGAAATCCTTATTTTTGGCTAGTCTCTATCTATTTGGTCTCTCCCTTGATGCCCTGCCGAACTTGCAGTCCCTTCGCTGCTGGGGAGGTTTGCCAAAAACATGACAGTCAGTCAGACATAATCAGGAGCTCTCCTTTGGCCCTCACAATTCTCCAAACTCTGCTGTTTGAGCTCTACAAATCTGTCATTCGTTCAGTTTTATTTCAGGCCTTCTAATTTTTGTATCATTTCAATGAATTACATATGACAAATAGCTTTCTGCAAGTTGCTTGCCACTATTTATAATTGTATGTATAGTAAATTGCCAGTGGTATGTGCAAACTTCAGTTTAATTGTATTTATCAACAGACTCTTTTATTTTTCTTTGAATGGGTAGCTCACATTTACTATTCATTCTGGTAGAACATTACCGTTAGAAAATGTCCTCATCACTTTAAGTGTTATACATTGTGTTAACCTGAACCCTTTACTAGATACTAGGAAAGTGCAAAATTCACATAATTTACTTTCATATAATTATGTGTGTGAAATGTGAGTACAATTACGAAACATTATTCATAATTACTTGAAATGAAAATCAAGCATTTAGCATTGTAATTTGGAACAAAATGCGTCCTTGTTTCCTGTTTGGATGTGACGCCGCATTTTCCACTAAAAACATAATGCAAAAAAATCAACTGCTTGCATTCAGGTAATCTGCTTTGTTCCTGTGTTATAATTTAGTCATAAACGCAGTAGAATTTCACTTTACACCTAGCAAGCATAAACTGAAATATCCCAAATTACTCGAATTAAGCCAGTATATTTTAAAAATTCACCCAGGCGTAGTAAATCCCACCCAGTTACTAGTGGTAATAGGCTTGTGCAAAAACGTGTGTCCAAGGGGCAGTTAATTGTCATTGAACAATAACTGGAATCCTCGCATGTCTCCTACACCATGACTCCTATAAATATAAGAGATATGTGGTGGATTTAGGGACTTCATCATAACCTCTTACAAGGGAGTCAATAGTAGAAGATGCACGCTCACCAAGGAATTATGAATCTCATTTATTAGATTATGACGTAAAGCAGCACTGCAAGGAATCTTGCTGCACTGCCCTACATCAAAACAAAAGAGCAGGAATGTGCTGTATCTGTGACATGCAGTGCATTCCTGTCCTTTTTCCCTCTGCTGGCGCACAAAGGGCTGCAATGTGCCAACACAGGCACCCTTGCACCATTGGGGGGTTGATTGAGTTTGTGGAGGAAGGGACACCTTCCTGCACAAAATCAATCAATTCAGGTGATTTCCTCTTTCTATGAAAAAAGGAAAAAACTAGAAGAAATGCGCCTCCGTAATACCACCCTGTGGTGGCGTTAGATTCTGAAGTATTGGCAGGTTTGTAATTTCTCATAAATCTGTGAATGCTTCAGATTCCATGGGTGTTGGATGTATTTTAAATAAAATTTGCAGAAGAATAAAAAATGCAGATCATTCTGTTTGCTGGTACCATCACAGGGGCAGGGGTTACATTCTGTAGGATGATTATAACCCAAGGGGAAACCCAGCAAAAATTTTATGGAGCCTGCCCTTAATCGAAATAACAGAGACCTCTCCCAACTGGACATGGGAAGAGTAAGATAAAGTGGGAGGGGTTGCCTGCACAGGTCATTCTCCATGTATCTAACAACGGTGGATTTGGATATTTCCCTTTCCATCCTTTCTGTTTCAAAGAGTGCATATAGTGCTTGTTTAACCTCTACCTTATCTTGACATCCGATTCTGGAGGGATCTGAGAAGAGATCTCCTCTGTTCACGGCACTTAGTAATTTTAAAACTCCAGCAAGCCATGGGATTGAAAGACCGTGATCACATTTAAGGCAATCTTTAATTATATCTTGTGTTAGGGAGGCTGCGTTGTTCCTCCAGATTCTCAACCAGAATAAGGCTGGTCTGCTTCTAATAAAATCACAGATGTAAGGGAGATTTAGCTCTTTGTGACAGATAAATTCAGAGGACGAGATTGGGGCACCCAATACCTTCCTACAGAAACGTGTCTCTTCACGTTGGATACCGGGGTTTTTAGCAAGGGCCCAAACTTCAGCCCCGTAAGTGGCAACAGGAGTACACTGCAATCTAAAAAAATTTAAAATAGCACTGGTTGCGCCTAATTTCTTAGGGCGTGGAAGACTCAATATTGAGTTGATGGCCTTCGAGAACATGCTCGTGGCGTGGGCAAAATGCCCACTCCATGAGTTGTTCGCAGCGAAAGCCACCCCAAGATATATAAAAGAATTTACGGAATCTAGTTTATCAGACCCGATATGGATGGTATTAAGTTTCCGTTTACCAGGTCCGCATGACATAACGAAAGATTTTTTAAAATTCACACGCAGGTCTAGGCTCTCCATATGATGTACAAAATTTTCCACAAGCAGACGGAGGGCGTTAGGGGTGCGGCCCATAAGGACCGCATCATCTGCGTATAGTAGAACTGGCAAAGGATGCCCCTGGACAATTGGCACATCTCTGGTTACTTGTTTTAAAACCTTTGCTATGCCATTGATGTAAATGATAAACAACAGGGGTGTTAAAACGCACCCCTGTCTGACCCCCCTGCCAATTTTTATAGCTCCGGAAACTTCACCTCCCAACCCAATCCTGACTTGCGCCCTGAGATCAGTATGGAGATACGCCAGGAAATGCACTAGAGGCTCATCCAGTCCATAATTGAGAAGTATGGACCACAGTTTTGATCTGTTTACCAGATCAAACGCAGATGAAAGATCCATAAAAGCGAGATACATAGGGGATGATCGAGCAACGGTATACTTATCAATTAATAATTTTAGATTCAAACATTGCTCGACCGTGCCCACCCCACTCCTGAATCCCATCTGACATGGATCCAGTAGGTCAGAATCTTCCGCCCACTCTACCACCCTGTTGTAAATAACTCGCCCGAGTATTTTTAAAGTGTTGTCCAGAAGCGAGATTGGGCGGTAGTTAGCTGGATCTGACCTATCGCCCTTTTTATAAATTGGGACTATGATGCTAAAAGACCACGTCTTAGGGATGGGCACTCTTGACAAACTGTTAAAAACATTGTGTAAAATTGGCGTCCATAGATCTGAACTATACTTTATAATATCTATGGGAAGACCATCTGGGCCAGGGGCCTTGTTGCCAAGGCTCTCTCTGACGGCTGTAACTACCTCAGAAAGATCAATCCGCAGGTCTCGCAGCTGTCCCAGATCTGGGGTAATTATTTCCTCAAAGGGAGCAGCATATATATTGGAAAAGTGGGCTTCCCAAGTGCTACTGGTTATATTGCAGCTGATTGGGGATAAATGTTTACCCATGTCGCGCATTTTCCTGACAGCGGACCAAAATGGCCTGCTGCTCTTCAGATTGGCGCTAACAACCAGGGACTCCCACTGTTCCATCAAAAGTGGCGCCTTTCTTTCAGCTATTTTTTGTTTGGAAAATTTCCTAGCTGTTTGTACCTCCGCTATATTCCTTGGCTTAGTGGTTAATACCCTGCGTAGTTCCCTGTTTGCCATAGAACAGGCAGAGTCGAACCATCTTGGGTCTTTCGCCTTTGTGGGTAGTGGGACTAACAAATAATATTTAATTGCCACGCATAGTTTACCAAAATCGGTAACTATTCTGTGGCAATCCCCGTCGGGTGATAAACAAGAATTTATTAATACTGGATGATCATTTTTTACACGATCAAGTAGGGCTTCACAATCAATTCCCCTCCATTTTAGACGGAGACCATCCCCTGATGGTATAATATCTCTTGCGCCACTAAGTTTGGCATATACTGGGCTAGAGCCCAAATACAAAGTAACTGTAAGGGGGTTATGGTCTCCATATGATGTCTCTACCACATTTGAGTCTGTGACACGATCTATTAGGTAGGGGGATGTGAAAATAAAATCAATCGTCGAAGATGAATCTCTCCCTCTATACGTGGGGGCACAGGTCATCCTTGGAGATTGGCTTACTTCCATTACATTACTAAGGATGTGTTTGTTTAATATCTTACCGAGCTCAGTACCTCTACGGTCTGCTGAATCTGGATAGCTTTTGTCCTCTAATCGATGATTTCCTGGAATTTTCGCGTTGAAATCGCCCCCAATAAGAATCCCTGACTTCTCATCTAGACCTATATTCATGTTCATTTCAAGGTATACCAGTAAATTAGAAAGTGCTATATAGTTCCGATTTGGTATCGAATTAAAATCATTATTATAAAAGTTAATAAAATAAATCTTGGTCTTTCGCTTGTATTCAAGAACCTGAATGTTTGGGTTTCCGAATGATAAATCCTTAAAAGTACCACCCGCCAATATCCTGATCCCAATAAAAAGTCCTCCCATTGCACGACCAAAGGCAGGCTTAGAGGCGAACACGCTAAAACAATGATAACCCTCTAGGTGCACGTTCCCTACGGCCCAGGTCTCTTGGAACATGATGATGTCTTTGCCATCCAATAGCTGGACCCATTGAGGGTCAGACAATCTTGATTCTATACCTGCAACGTTCCAGCTAAGGATTGACAAATCACAGCCACTTGGGCTACTTAAATGCTTATCCCTAGTAATCTGCCTGGGGTTAATTTGCAGGGTTGTTGTTACATCCTCACGTGCAACTGATGATTCGACCGTGGCAGGCTGTGCGGCCATGGGTTGAAATATAATAATTTTTGTGGGATCTAAAAGTTCCTCAGTTACATCGGCTGCCTCTACACGTTCAATATTCCTAACACTGTCCCCCAGTCAGTCCAGTTCCTCTAAGTTTGAAAAGGCATGTTCGAATCGATTATAGGTTGGGACATTATACAGGTACCTCCTCTCATGCTCATCCGGATAAAAATTTTGATTGGTCACTGCATAAGGCCTCTCCCTGGGAATGCGCTGGGGAACGGCTAAGGAAGGGGGATATGACATTTGGTGTGCTGGTAGTGCAGTCACGTTACCCAACGAAAGGCCATTTCTGGTGTCAGGATGTTGGTCCTGATGGTAACGTCGGTTGTTAATTCTAAAATTAGTGTTAATGTCCTGGCGGTGTCCCAGGAAATGAGTCCCAAAACTAGGATTGGGATCTATTAAGTGCCTGTAAAAGTACCCAAGAGGGAGAAGGGTGGTGTTATATTCCCAATAGGAGGGCTGTGGAGCATTTGCTAGCGTGCATTGAGCCCATTGAGGGGACTTAAAATTTATGATTATACAGTCCCCTTCGAACTTTTTCTTTAAGGGACCCACCCACCCCACTCTTTGGGTATGAATAATCTCTCCAGCGCCATCCATCGGAAATTGACAATGTCTGGATAGCCAATGTGTCAATTTCGAGAGATTTCACCTACATGAAAAAATCACCTTTGCCGACAGTAAGTGCTTGCAGTCAAATCCGAATTACAGGGCATCAGGCGAGAACATTTTGGAAAATGTGGTGCAACTCTAGCTTTCAAGAGTAGGTTGTCCAGTTTGTTGATACTAGAGGATAAGATATTGCCACAATGGTTAGCTAACAGTGCAAGAAATAGCTCAAAGTCATTTTATGCTGTACTTAGCATTTTCCAGTGCCTTTCTATTTTTGCATTCTCAAGCTCACAAAACGAAAAGGCTGGGGCATATTTTACATAAACCATATTGTTACAAAAAAATGCTGGGGTTTTAGACTAATCCAGGGGTTTGTTTCCATGAAGAAAATGTCTCTAGTTAATCAAGATTATAGCCAACATTTCTGAATTTTTCTTGTATGCATCTAGCTGCATAGATGAGTCGAAGACTGTGTGGTGGATAGACCCTGATGCAAACGAGCCTGACATTGGAGCCATCTGAGGCTCTGCTATGGGAAACCAAGCAGTTCTCCCACTGTGAATGAAGTGGAGGAAATGTCAATGTTACAGATTCAGACACCTGTCAATTTCTAATCTTACACTCACCACACTCAAAATTACCCCAAAGAGCCTCATTTAGGTCCTGGCGGAATCCGAAGCATACCGCAAGCTGTCGCTCTCTTTAATTAGAGTTATGGAATTTGGTTAATGTTGACGAGCATCCATTGGCTCAACCGATACTAACCCTTGACTCAGCAGTCTGCCCTCCTCCGAATCAATGGGTCATATTGATAGTCGTTCCACCCTACTGAGGACGGGACCACTGTCACTTATTCTCCCTGACCTTGTTTTTCCATGCAAAGCTTAGAGGAACTAGGATTGGAAAATGCTGAATGGTCCCATGGAGAGGTAAACAATTCTCTGCATGTTGTGTCAATTATCTTTAGTTTAGCTAAAACAAACTTTGATTTCTCTCATCAACAAAGTATGCCAAGCAAGGATTTGGCTTGGCAAACCTCCAATGCTGTAAAGAAGTTTATGTGGCAGTGAAAACCATTACTGCACCTAGATCCCCCTCATTCATACAAACATTTGGCAGAAGGTTTAACCATCATCCAGGGTCTAAATAAGGCCGTAAGTCTTCTATAAATCATTTTCTAAATAGCATTGAAGATGCTTATCTTTAAAGAATTGAAAGTATACCTCTAACTAAAATTATGTGCTTAAAAGGTGGTGTACAGAGGACTAGTGATCAAATATTGAGGCTTGTTCTTCTACAGATTCCTTTCAGCCACTTTTACTTACTTTTTTATTTATTCACTTCATTTACAATATGTGTTAATGAGTGTCCCAGCCATATTGGGCACTGGCTTGCAAAAACGAATGCAGCAAGATACATAGAGAATTTTTTTGTTAGATAGTATAGTTGTCAGACCCCATTTGGGGGCAAGGGGCAGGCATAAAATAGTGAGCCTCAAACATGCCTCTGAAATCCGGGGCCTGCCCTACTATGGCTCTGAAAACCGGCCAAGTACAGTCCTTTCATCAGGGTAGCAAAGGTGAGCAGTCACAGGCTTCTCAGGGAAGCAGTGTGGCAGTGATTGAGCTCAAAGTCCACCAGTCAACCAACCGAACCAGTAACATGAATGTCTAGCCCATTTATTATCGGTGGAAGAGAAGCACCGAGTACCGAACCAAAAGGAGCTCATAGAATTCCTAAAAGAGCCATGTCTCCTCCTCCCTCACTTCAGTGTCTAGGTCTCCTTTCTCCAGCTACGGGATGTGAGTAAAACATTTCCACTGTTCGGGAGCATAATCCTCACCCTCCCTATTGTTCAAGGCCAGGCCAGAGGCATTCAAAATGGATCCTACTGGCATCATTTACTCCTGCTCACTCACATGCACCATGCATGCACCATGCAGGCTACACAGATTAACATCATTAAAATGCACTCGGGAAATTATTACAAAGGACTGTCCCAGCACATAAAAGCAGGACTTTCCCAGCGACGGCTCAACAGCTTCGGCGGACGAGCGTCGCAGCCCTACCAGCAGTTTCAAAAATGTGAAAAAAGATAATTAAACAGATTTAAAACCCGTTTCATTATCGCTTTATTTTTCTTGTGCTGAGTCTTGGGGGCGGGTCCAGGGTGGTGACAGGCTGGAGGAGGAGTGGTGAGCACAGCCTTCACTGTGCATGTTGTTTTGGCTGGCCTGTTTGAGGCTGGCTAAACCCACATGCACAGTAAAGCTCTCTCGAACCCCAGCTACATTGCTGAGGTTGGAGAGAGCAGGCACATGCTCTTTGTCTGTCCTGGAGTGCAAATCATCGGCACTCAGACTGAATCTGCTCTCATTCATGACAGCAGCTTCAGAATCGACCACAGGGCAATCTGGGATCCACTGCCTGCTTGCAGCAGAGTGCAAGAGGGGCAGATTAGCGCGAGGCAATACTGGAGGGAGGCAGTTAAGTAATTATTTTTTTTTTTTGTATTTGCCTCCGTTGTGGTACACCTCCCCGAATCCCTCCACCACCCGCCTCCCAGCCGCTCCTCGACTTTACTCAAGTGCAAAAGTAGGCCGCCACTCATGGTGTGGTCAAACTACTAATCCTTAAAACATGGTGTACCATCAACACTGCTCTATGTGCTTAACCCAACGACAGGGACAGTAGCCCCACCCTCCTTAAGAAGCTCGCTATTCTCAGCCAACTTCTTTTATTGTTGGTCAGCCACTTCTTTAGCCAATTATTCCTGTGTCTCCAAATGAGTGTATGCTTGATGCAATAGCTTGATGAACGAGCCAAAAACAAAAGATACCCGAAACACACAGTCAGAGACACGTGGTGGGGAAACACACCCCTTTATCATGCAGGGGACATTCCAAATATTCACCATGGGACTTAAGGCATTGCTATTCAGCTTGCTTATCAGTCTTCTGTGAGCCTCCAGTCACCTCCATGGTTCCCACTATTGCTCACTGGGTATGCGAGCAAAAAATGATAAAAATGCATAGTATCACAACAACGTTAAGTAAAATATTCCTAAAATATGAAGGGGCAGATTTACAAGCCCCGTGCGCCACTTTTGCGCCGCCGTTGTGTCACTTTTGTGATGCAGCGGCGGCACAAAGCAAGCGCCATCCTGCGCCAGATTTACAACGTGACGCATCTAGGGAGATGCGTCACGTTGTGAAGCCCTGCGTCAGGTTTAATATATGCAGGGTGGGCGTTACGTCAGAAAAAGCCTCGGAAAAGAGACGCAGTGAAATCTACAAGATTTCACGCAGTCACTTTTCCGACGCTGGTGCGTCAAATCCTTACGCCTGCTTCAAGCAGGCGTAAGGCGTGACGCACCATGTTAGTGATAGGGTAGGTTGGAACAATGTTGGAGTTGCATCGCGCTTGCGACACAACTTCAGCACTGCGCCAACCTTACGCCGGCAGATGCGTCACGCATCTGCTTGTCCTTGCGCCACGATGCACCGCATTGTAAATGCGGCGCATCTGCGGTGGCACAAGGGCAAACTTGCGTGACGCATCTTCCCTGGCGCATCCCTGCTGATTTGCAGGGATGCGCCAGGGAACATAAATCTGCCCCGAAATATCTTACAACACGAATGCCGGATGCACTGTTTTATAGAATGCAATTCAATCTGAGCACTCAAACATCTTACTTGTGATATTTTCACGTCCGGCTCTCCGGTTATTCCAGAAAGATCTGCGCGGTCGCTGAACATGTCGGTCATTCCTAGACCTCCAAGAATGTCTTTTAGATCCACAGTGGAGGAGATGGAGAACTTTGGCACTTGGAGATGCGCTGAGCCCCAGCTGCAGAGAGACAAGCACACAAACACACACGCATTAGCTACATAAGGAAACAATTTCAAACTCTCGTGAAAATGGCTACAAATACCATATCTTGAAAATTGTTAAAGCAAAACCTATTAACGACGTTTAGAAAGAAACAAATACCACTGGAACGAGTGAAGGGAATAGAGTGGTAAGTTAATTAAATTATAAACATTTACTTCAATGTGAATTAACTTTTTTATTGTCAATTAAATATGAATTATTTTTATGAAAATTATGCAATTGTTTAATTGTTATATTGGTATGTAAATTAATTTCTTCATTTTTATGGAAATTTGAATTTTGTAATTTTGTTAGTTACCTATATTTCACTGCTGGCTTGGTGAATACTGTAGGTAACTAAGATAGGTGGTTATTGACGTAATAATACGTTTTTAATTAATTGTTTATCATATTTAATTGATTACTTGATAAATGTTTATGTTTATGTTTGATGGTTCACTTATAATGTAAATTATTAGGTTTTTTAAATGAGTTATTAATTAAGAGGTAAGTGTTTTTATGACAGGGTCACTGTATATTCCATCGACTCTCGCAAGAGTCTTGTGAGACCATACTAGGCCCCACAGAAAGCTTGACCTGCAGAAGCTTGTGAACAACTCCTGCAAGACTCTCGCAGGATTGCACCAAATTTCAAAATCACCCAATAGAAAAGGTCATACAGTATAACAAGTAACTGTGCTCCATACAAGCAACAGTGGGTTACAAGCTAACCTGCTTTTCTAACTGTGAAAAATCTACCAACTACATGTATACTTTTGACTCCCTTACAATCATTCTCCTCTCATGTAACTCCATATTACTGCTGAAGCTTACTCGTTCTATTGAGGACTGAGGGGCATATCATCAAGAGCAATATCGCCGCTTTAGCGGCACTTTTTGCTGCTAAAGCGGTGATATTTTTATTGCCCTATCAGCAAGCTGTCGCTAACATCTGTTAGCGACAGTTTACTGGCAATAGCACCCCCTTGTCAGCACGGCTCCCATCACATCGCTAATGAGATGAAAAGGAGGCGTGCCTGACAAGACTCCCTTGGGAAAATATTGATAACTCAGCTTCGTCATATTGACAACAAGGGTTAGCGATATTTAAAATCACGTTAAGTATGCCTTAACCCAGGAATTTAACGTCTGTTAAATTCCTGACTAAGGCATACCTAACATGGGGGACGGATTGTGTGGCTAAGACCACAGACCCTATCATCTAGGAAGTCGCCGTTTTTCACCAATGAAAATGGCGATATGGACACTATCTCTGGAATTTTTATCGCCTCGGCGATGTGCGTTGTTGATAACGTGCTAACCGGGCGATACATTCCAGAGATAGCCAGCGATAAATATGCAAGCGCGCTTTGCGATATTTATCGCCGGACCTTGATAATATGCCCCTAATTTTTTGTGACAGACATCTTCATGGTCCGCCTATAGATTTTGGGACACAGCTTGATCTACTAGGCTAGAGAATATGCCATTATTTGTGATATTGGAAAAACTTGAATTTATTTGGATTGGCCATAGAGATATGAAGTGGAATTAATTGTTATCAAAGGTTGATAGCATTTTAGAGTGTGAACACCCAGGCCTGATGACAGTGGAATGTGGTTGGAATTACCTAGGCACAATCCAAGGGGATGCTCTTAGAATACAAATGTAAGAGACCTTTTCACAATTGATGTCTCTCGTTCCTCAAACAGCCTTTGTAAATTCAAATATATGTCGAAGGCAACAATAGCAATGGTCAATAGAGAATTGCCCTAAGATTGAGACATCTGGGAAGCATGTCAAGAAAACATTTTCTGCATTTCTTTGTGACCATGACATGATCTCTATTTATCAGAACAATATCTGTTTTGATATGCTAAGTGTCTATAGGCGAGATGGAGTTAATTTCACTGCAAGAGGAAACAGGATCATCCTTAATAACATCAAGGAATGCATCCAGGTCTATGTGTAACTGAACACTACACACTGTAAACACAAAGGCTCTTGTCAGAGCAATCCTATTCCTACATAATGGGATTCTTCATGTTAAAACTCCCTTTTTGTTGGGATACTGACACCCGCGAGAGTCTTGCGTGAGCACCCAAACCCTTGCCTCCCCTCGTATATTTGTCTGACGCTCACAAGACTCTTGAAAGCTCAAACATTTATCCTATATCTCATGAATGACAGCCGTGCATATGTCGTACTTTAATCTCTGGGACCGCGTAGGGGACAGGGCCCCACCCCTGTCTATCCTGGTATTAGCGAACCGCAAATGGTTAATACGGTATGTACGAGTGCTTTATATATCGTTCTAGCTATGAATGCACTGTGTACACGTTATTATGCTTCACTACGCGGGTTCCATTTTGGAAGCGGTGGCCATCTTGTCATTGCCCTCACATAGGCTACAATGGAGCAAATACGGGCCTCACAGTACATGGGCTTTTCCTTTGACTTCTCTGTGACCTGGGCAGCTGGCTCTGCTGCCCCGGGTCAAACTGGTCTCACGAGCTCCCCTTCCTCCGTCCACCTGTGATTAGCATCAGGGCTTGACCCGTCGTAAAACCCTTTCATTCTACATGAGCCTCCGGCTAATCTCTTTTACACCTGACTGTTCCTGCTTTATGACTTGTTTCCCAAAACAGGAGATGCTCATGTTTATTGGGGGGCCTATTGATATCCGATGTGGGATCTGAACCTTACTGTGTAAATCATTGTGGGCTGGCCGAACTGGAATGTGGGATGGTCATCATGACTCTGCCTTTTCTTTTGAAATGTACACTTGTTTATTACCGTATTATAAACCCTAGGAATGTATGCTTGAGGCAGGAAAAAGCGTATTTAAGGTGAAGTCCGTTTCTATGATTTTCAGCAGTCTCCTGAGAACATACACGCTGTTGTACTTCTAGGATACCTGTAATTGGTCTGCAGCCAATAAACGATTCTTTGACTTCACCCAGAAGACTCTGTGTTTCTGTAGGTCTGGAACAGGGTGAACCCAGAAGTCATAGGGTGTGTGCCCCTGCACCGCTGGGTCTAGAATACCCAGTACTTCAGTTTGGCGCCCAACTCGGGACGATTTCAGCGGTACCAGTCCAAGCCAGAGGTTCGTGAGGAGCTTCGTGTGGAAATTCCGGAGGAAGGCCGCCACTTCATCGACCCCTGCATGTCGACGTGGTCCGAAAGTCTTTTCTGCGAGGTTCTCCGCGTCCCGACGGCTACGAAGGACTGCTGCCCTGATTAATCGACCTGTTTTGGACCCTTGACGAGTTTGAGAGAGCGAAACAATCGAGAGAGTCTTCTGGTGACGCCATCGATCAGCAATATTCAGTTAAGTATAAGTGGAGCATTTGTTTGGTATCCCTCAGGATCGTTTGATTTGGTAATTTGGAGTTTGCAAACGCCAAAGCCAGAGGACTCGTGTATTCACGAGACTATCGTAATCGATAATCCTTTGACGTTTGGATCTAGACTAGTGAGCGAAGATGCCTGGTTCTGGAATATTTGGTAGATTATTCTGTTTGGGTTGTGGAAAAGATTTCCAGCTGGAGGAATCATGCCCGGTTCCTCCGGTTGGAACTCCAACTTATGAGCTCTATGTAAAACATGGCGTAGGCCCCATTGCATATAACGAAGTATGGATCCACTACACCAGGAAAGACGGTGTTTTAAAATGGCCCCAAAATGGTAGTTTCGATACCGATATTTTAGATAATTTGGAAATTAGATTGTTCAAAAAGAAAGCCCGGCCGGCGATGTTTGACTCTTTCCGCTTGTGGCGAAAGTAAACCAAACAAAAGGAAATTAAGCTAGCGAAAAAGAATAAAAGGGAGAGAGGTATGACAGTAATGCAAGCAGCTGTACAGTTTAAAGACAATGAGGAGGAGCAGCTGAATGAGCAATTGCACAGACAGCGTAAGTTAGGGATTGACAAATGTTACCCAGCTTTACCACACTCTAAGCAGAATGAGTTAGAAGAAAAGGAGAAAGATCCCCTGATGTCGCATTTGTTGAGTTCGCCACTCCCGTAGGCTCAAAATGCCACGGCGCCTCCCCAGCTTGTGAATATGCCACCTCCAGTTAATATACTGCAAGCCTTGCTGCTACCGCCAGCTGCTGCGCAGCCGGCTCTTATCCATATAGCGCAGCCCTCTCAAGGGCCGCCAGTTGTGTTTCCGACTGCCCCCGCGCTTCCTGCGACTTTGCCTAATTCAGCAGCTGCCTCCCCTGACACTCTTCTTTGCACCACTCCAGTACCTGTTTCTGCATCCTCTTTTCTCCCCTCTGTTTTTCCCCCTGTTTTCGCCTCAGCTTCTCCTTCAGCGCGACAGCGCTTAGCTAATGTGGTTACTACGTTAATGTCGCCTCTCTTTGAGTCATCTGGTGCGACTCCTGGATTACGGCGTAAGCAATTGCGCAGTCAATTGCCTAACCCTGATGAGAAAAAGGTAATAGATAGCATGGCGCGTAGATGGATTGTTTTCCCTTCATTGTATGATGTGAAATCAGTTGTCAACGTTTTCCATCAGTGGGATGCCCCAAAACAGAGATATGTGTTTGAAAAAATGTGCGAAATTCTCTGTGAAGAATTGGAGGATAGTGGTAAAAACCCGAGCCCGCAGGAGTTGTGCAGAGTGAGGTTTGATTTTGGAACTGGTACAATTGTGGATCGCGAGGTAGATAAAGCAGTTGCGGTTGTATTGTCTTTCAGGAATGATGATTGTCAACAGTCATTGTTTGAACAAGATGTCCTTGTGGGGAAAAAGGTAAAAGCGCGACAATACCCCATGAGAGAAGTTCCCCCGGTATGGAAGGAAGCAGTTGCAGCTGATGCCGGTGCCGGTATCGCTGCTGTGCCAGCGCATTTCCAGCGTGTTTGGGTACATGTTCCATGGAAGCGTTCTGAGGTGTTAGCGCTTAAGCAGACATTGCCTGATCCCCGTAAAAACCCTGCAGGATATTATAAAGAGTTGTCACAGACGGCAGGGTCATGCGTTATGAATCTGGCCGACATAGACATGTTGTTTGGTAATGTTGTTTCACAGCCCCTATGGGGATCAATTCGTAATGCAGATCACGATGTAGAACTAGGTGCTACATGGGCTGACATCATTGCCGCTGACGCTAGACAGACTGGTGGCGCGAAACCTGAGCCTTTAATAGCAGAACTCCCTGGTAGAATCATCACATATATGAAGACAATAATGCCTGTGATGCGCGTAAATTGGGACAAGCTATCTGCATGTAAGCAGAAGAAAGATGAGACAGTGTCAGACTTCTTTACCAGGTTTGAAGAAACGTTTATTGACCATAGTGGGCAAGATATGAGTACTGAGGGTGGCCAACGGTTATTTGTGGATACGTTTGTGCAGAATCTACTTCCTGACCTGTGTAAAAAGTTAAAAGATTCAGAAAGTTCTTGGGCTGTTTCCTCTTCAGCGCAAATACTGGCTACTGCACAGTATTATGAAAATAGAGATAAAGACGAAAAAGATAGAACAGATAAGAAAACGAAGGAACTAAAGACAAAGGTCCTTTTACAGCAGGCTTACCCACCACGTGGAGGTCAGAATAATTATAGGCAAACCCAAGGTGTCTATCACCAACCCCAACAATTTCAGAACAATCAGCAAATGAACGGGTATTATCAACCACGTGTCCCTGTAGGTCCCAACCAATGTTCATACTGCAAAGAGGAAGGTCATTTTAAATATAGTTGCCCTAAATTAATGCAGCGGAACGGTAATGCGTATGGCGCAAGAGGTAGGGGTGGTCAGCAAGCTCCTAGAGGCAGAGGGCGTGGAAGTGTTCCCCAGAACGCGCGTCCTCTTCCGCCCCAAAGCGCCATTAATAGCTTTGATCAGCAAGCTAACGCGACTAGTAATACAGCCCAGTATTACAATAATGATTATTATGCAGAGGACGGCGATGCAGAAAATAATGATTACTAGGACAGCCGTAGGCAGAGAGAGGGAGTTGTTTCAGTGCCAGTGGATCAGAGCGGACCGTATGTTGAGGTGACTACAGCAAATGTAACGGAGCCCTTTCTGCTAGACACTGGTGCTGCAAAGAGTTCAATCATGCATTCAAAACTCCCTGGCGCACCTTTGTCTGGCGATATAAATGTTTCAGTAGGTTTTTCTGGCGCCCCGGTTAGGAATCCGATTTCTAGTCCCATGTCACTTTCTATTGGGCCTTGCGAGCTGAAAGCACCCCTGATTCTGACAACAGGGTGTGGTGAGAATTTGCTAGGGTTAGACTTGTTGAAGAGATTGCATCATACGCTGTATTGTTCACCGTCAGGAGTACAACTTACATTAGGCAGGAAAGTGATTTCCCCAATGTACTTGTCTAAAAATACAATGCCGCCTGAATTGTCATCCCTTCCGGATGTCCTTTGGGCTACTGGTCCCAATGATGTGGGCCTCTTGGAGATACCGCCATACGTGGTGACTTTAAAGGCTAATGTCAGACTGCCACGCATTCCCCAGTACAAGATCTCTAATGAAGGCCAGAAAGCATTGTTAGACATTGTCGGCGACTTGATTAATAAGGGTGTGATTGAAGAGACAAGAGGCAACGTTTGCAATAGTCCGATTTTACCTGTCTTAAAACGAACGGACCCTTCACAGCCACCTGTTTACAGATTTGTGATTGATCTTAGAGAGGTTAATAAGATTGTTGTGCCACAGTTTCCAGTTGTCCCTGATATAACTGCCTTGTTAACGATGATTCCAGCCTCTGCTGCATGGTTTTCAGTGATCGATTTAAAGAATGCTTTCTTTAGCATCCCAATTGCAAAGGAGAGCAGAGACATTTTTGGCTTTAGTCTGGGAGGCCGAAGCTTCCGCTTCAAACGCGCTCCCCAGGGCTACTGTGAGAGTCCATCAATATACAGTCAAGCTTTGAAAGCGCAGCTTGATGCACTTGTTTTACCTAGTGGCGCTATTCTGATTCAATACGTGGACGATTTGCTAATCGCCGCGGATACTGAAGAGATTTGCAAAGAAGCTACATTGTCATTGTTGCACCATTTATCTGCTTTCCATCACAAAGTGTCTCTCTCTAAGCTGCAATATTGTCGACAAGAAGTGACCTACTTAGGTCATCTCTTATCGAAGGAGGGAAGGAAACTGACCCCAGAAAGAATTCAAGCCATTGCACAGTTGAGTGTGCCAAAAACACAGAGAGAAGTGCGTGCTTTATTGGGCATTACCTCATACTTTAGGCACTGGATTCCTAATTTTTCCTTGTTGGCAAAACCTTTGTTAGCCTTAACATGCAAAGACACACCGAATCCTATCCCATGGTCTGAAGAGTGTCAGAAAAGTTTTGTGGAATTGCGTGATGCATTGTGTTCAGCACCTGTGTTGGGCACTCCTGACTATAGCAAGCCTTTTACATTGTATGTTCACGAGAAAGATGGTTGTGCGTTGTCAGTGTTAACACAGCCTTTTGGCGACAGACCGCGCCCATGCGCATATTTTTCATCAACCTTGGACCCTGTAGCGAGGGCATTGCCAAGCTGTCTAAGAGCGACAGCTGCTGCAGCAATGTCTATCCGACAATCTGCTGGTCTGGTAATGGACAACACATTGATCGTTATGGTTCCACATGCTGTAGACACATTATTAAATAGGACCAAGACACAACACTTGACTAGTGCGCGATTATCAGGCTATGAGCTCACACTGTTAGCAAACCACATGCACATAAAGAGATGCAACACACTGAATCCAGCTACGTTGTTGCCAATTCCAGCAGACTCAAATGAGATTGAGCAACATGACTGCCTGTTCAGAACAGAAGAAGAGACGAAAGGGAGAGTAGATCTAAAAGATACTCCCCTGACTGAGTGTGATGGTACTTTATGGGTGGATGGTTCGTGTTTTAAGCTCCCTAATGGTGACACGACTGCTGCATATGCTATCACGACTTTACACACGGTCGTGGAAACTGCACGAGTGCCACATAATTTGGCCCAAGCAGCAGAATTAATCGCCCTCACAAGAGCATGCGTGTTGTCTGAAGGAATGAGAGTGAATATTTACACAGATAGCCAGTACGCCTTTGGCGTGGCTCATAATTTTGGGCGATTGTGGAAAGAGCATGGGTTCCTGACGTCACATGGAGCTAAAATTCAGAATGGCAAGTTGGTGAGTCACTGACCCTACCGTTGCAAGTTGCGATCATGAAATGCAGTGCGCACAGGAAAGTCACAGATGATGTTGGACGTGGGAATGCGTTTGCTGATGAGATCGCGAAAGAAACAGCACAGAATGTGAAGACTAGAATGTATGTTGCAGGCCCCGCAAGATGGGTTGATGATGTTGGAATGTGTGAAAACACAATAGAGAGTGTGAAGTCCCTTCAAGCTGAAGCCACAGAGAAAGAATTAAGCAAGTGGAGAGAAAGTATGGGTAAGTTGGATGAGAATGGTTGTTGGATTGATCTGACAGAACACAGGCGATGGTTGTTGCCTGACGCATATGTGCTTCCAGTGGTTACTATGGCACATGGGATGGCACATATCAGTACGAAAGGAATTTGTAAATTGTTGGCTCCAGTGTGGCAGAATGCTGGAATTCCCAAGTGTGCAGAGAATGTGGTCAAGAATTGCATGGTATGCTTGAAGTACAACCCTGGTAGGGGAGCCCCAACTCCAGCTGGTCATTTTGCACCCCCATCATGTCCATTCGAAGTTTTGCAGCTGGACTTTATTCACATGGAAAGATGCAACAACCTGAAATATGTACTGGTGGTTGTTTGTGCTTTCTCGAAATGGATAGAGGCTTATCCTCTGAAAGATAACACTGCCCTATCCACAGCCAAAGCCCTTGTGAAAGAATTTTTCCCTAGGTTTGGAATGCCAAGAATGGTGTGGTGTGATAATGGAAGTGAGTTTGTGGGTAAAGTGATGAAGAATGTATGTGAAGGTTTAGGCATAAAGCAAAAGTTCCACGCTGCAAATCACCCCCAATCAGCTGGATTAGTAGAACGCTACAACGGCGCTCTAAAACTTAAATTGGCCAAGATCCAGGCGAGCACCGGTCTTAAATGGCCTGACGCTCTGCCTTTAGCACTCCTGTCCACCAGAATGACCGTACACTCACGAGTGGGACTTAGTCCCTATGAAGTTGTTTTTGGCCGCCCGGCCAACGTATGGGGTGTACCGAGGCCTACGAAGTTTAGTGAGATCGAGCATCCAGTACTACTCGATTACCTGTATGATTTGACTGTTAAACTGCGTGTTTTGCACCAACAGGTACATGATACTCTTCCCCAAGCTTCTGAAGCTCCTGGACACCCTATCAACCCTGGCTCATGGGTGCTGGTCCGAAATTTCCAGCGCAAGAGCAACGACGAGCCTCGCTGGATCGGCCCTCACCTTGTGCTTTTATCAACAAGATCAGCGGTACGAGTAAAGGGGAAGAAGCACTGGATCCATGGCACCCACTGCAAAGTAGTCCCCTTGCCTCTGCCATATGACCGGTGGGTCCAGGAGGGTATCGCCGACTCTGAGGCAGACACTGTACCTCGTTTTGTTTCATTCAGTGACGCACACATAAGAGGCACAGTTTCAGACCAAGAGAGTGACAATATTTTGCAAGAAGCTGTGCCACTGTCAAATCGACTGGACACCACAGAGCCTGAACTTTTGTTCCAAGACCAAACAGTACCTGGCCGTCTCCGCTATAATCTGAGACCAAGGCCCATGGACAAATAAAGATTTCCTTGCTATTTTTCCTTTTTGACATTATAAGCTCTCCCATCTGAAGGACTTTCTTGATTTTTGTTTTTCGAACCACCATCCGGGTTCTGCCGCAGGGTCGCGGTGCCAAGACTTTGGGGCACAGGCCGAAGACGTTAGGTCAACGGTTCTGGTTGGTCTAGGGCGTTTCCCTGGACTGACAGGCGTACTCCTTAGCAGAAGAAACTCATCCGCCGCGAGCGGCCCGATTAGAGGATGGAGTTTTTTAAGATGGAGAGACCGATTGAGGAAATGAACTTTAAAGCAAGGATGTGTAGAATTGTAAAAAGTAAATGTTTTGTATTTTTGTGCCTATTTACACAGTGTAGTATAATAATGTTCATCGTAGGATTTGTGTTTTTCTCCGCTCAAAGGCCCATTGCACCCACTGAACAGCCTATACCTCTTTCTACCGCCTCCTCTCACTCTTTTCACCCTTTGCCTGAGCACGAACAGACCAGACGATCAGAGTTCGTAAATAACTCATTTATCCAGCTCTTGCACCAGCACCAACTAGTAATGAATACGACCAATTGCTGGGTGTGTGGGTTAATGCCACATACCATTAACAAGGGTATTCCCTATCTGGTGCTACCATTTAGTTACAATGGATCGTCATGACAATTCCAAACTATGTTCCTCTATGCTCTAGATGCTTACTCCCCGCGACAACCGCGTTCCATCAGACCTGGTACAAATAATAAAGCCTTAGTGAGAGGAATTGCCGATATGAGTAGGGATATTGATGCATACTCATCCATTCCCAAAGAAGAGCTGAGACCTTATGTAGGATGGAACGCGACGGGGTACAGTATTAGTCTGGGTGAAAGACAGCGAAAAATCTCATCTCCAATCTGGGTCGTACCCCACATGGGCCGGTTCTGCTTACAGGGTAATGGTCAAAACCCTAGAGCTCAGCTGGGAAGAAGTGACTGTACTGAAACGTACACTTTCCCGTCACAGTTTTCCCCTGCATTTTTGACTGCCAAGGGTACATATTTCATCTGCAATGACCGAGCATATACGTGGTTGCCCCCTGATTTCTCGGGCACATGTTATATTGCGAACTTGCTACCGCCAACATTTACTGCTGCCTCTGATTATCACTAGGGGTGGGCGGAATTTGCGTAATCGCGTTACGCAAATCTCCGCGAAATGGTAAAAAATCTCCACGAACATGCAGAAATTCCGCGAACACGCGGAATTGCTTGTTCGCGATACTTTTTTCTTGTTTGCGATCGCTGTTTGCATGCTCGGGGTGAAATATCTCGCGAACACGCATATTGAGAACGCGAACAAGCAAAAAATTTCGTGAAGTCGCGGTACGCAGATTTTTGGGCAATTTCGCGTTCTCCGCGGAACGCAAAATTACCCAAATTCCGCAAATTCCGCGAACGGAACGGAATTTACTGCCCAGGCCTAATTATCACAAGACCAGAGTTGTGAGAGGCGTGATTAGTAAGGAGGATACTGCCGGTCAGGAAGCGGGAGACTTCTTCTTGGGTTTCCTGCCGTTTTGGGGACCCATGGTCAATAGTAGGAACCTGAGACAGCTGACTCGTGTGGTTGAATTCACTGTCAATGTAACGGCTGGTGCCCTTGGTAATCTGACAGCTGAGCTCCAAGCGGATCGCCTTATGACTTTGCAGAACCGCATGGTTCTAGACGTTATTCTTGCAGACCGCGGTGGGGTATGCAAGGTCATCCAATCCAGTTGTTGCATTTTCATACCAGACAACGCTCCAACAGTGTATCAAGCCATCTCCAAACTCCATAAAATATCTGAATCCATACACGTGGATAAAGGAGATTGGTCACTGGTGGGGTGGTTCTGGGAACTGATATCTGCCTGGGATTGGAAAGTTCTAATGGTCATTGGAATGATCTTAGCCATTCTTTTCCTGTTCTGTCTGTGCATACAGTGTGCTCCTGCGATATGTGACCTCTGTGCTACCTTATGTGTAAGGAAACCTGTATCGAGGGACGAGCTAAGTAATAGGATGATGCTACAGCAACATCTCCATGACTTTGTGAACATTGACCTAGACTCAGATTAAGATGAGTATAGTGATTGCCTATGTAAGGGCAAAAGGAGGGTCTGTCGTACTTTAATCTCTGGGACCGCGTAGGGGACAGGGCCCCACCCCTGTCTATCCTGGTATTAGCGAACCGCAAATGGTTAATACGGTATGTACGAGTGCTTTATATATCGTTCTAGCTATGAATGCACTGTGTACACGTTATTCTGCTTCACTACGCGGGTTCCATTTTGGAAGCGGTGGCCATCTTGTCATTGCCCTCACATAGGCTACAATGGAGCAAATACGGGCCTCACAGTACATGGGCTTTTCCTTTGACTTCTCTGTGACCTGGGCAGCTGGCTCTGCTGCCCCGGGTCAAACTGGTCTCACGAGCTCCCCTTCCTCCGTCCACCTGTGATTAGCATCAGGGCTTGACCCGTCGTAAAACCCTTTCATTCTACACGAGCCTCCGGCTAATCTCTTTTACACCTGACTGTTCCTGCTTTATGACTTGTTTCCCAAAACAGGAGATGCTCATGTTTATTGGGGGGCCTATTGATATCCGATGTGGGATCTGAACCTTACTGTGTAAATCATTGTGGGCTGGCCGAACTGGAATGTGGGATGGTCATCATGACTCTGCCTTTTCTTTTGAAATGTACACTTGTTTATTACCGTATTATAAACCCTAGGAATGTATGCTTGAGGCAGGAAAAAGCGTATTTAAGGTGAAGTCCGTTTCTATGATTTTCAGCAGTCTCCTGAGAACATACACGCTGTTGTACTTCTAGGATACCTGTAATTAGTCTGCAGCCAATAAACGATTCTTTGACTTCACCCAGAAGACTCTGTGTTTCTGTAGGTCTGGAACAGGGTGAACCCAGAAGTCATAGGGTGTGTGCCCCTGCACCGCTGGGTCTAGAATACCCAGTACTTCACATAGTATGTTGTGCATAGTAGACTATGCAAAGACACAGGCCTCTCAACTGAGTGCTCACTCTTGAGAGAGATTTTCTCTACCGTTTCCTATTTTATTTATGATTCTGCGATCTTGTGGGGGTCGTAAAAATATTTTTTAGAAAGAATTTACACACTCCTTCATTACAGTACTTATTCCTTATGGTTCACACTAGTAGGGTATGAGGACAAACTGGCCTCTCCACTGAGAGCTTTCCACAGAATGACAGGTGTGCATAGTAGTGTGTGAAGAGAGACTGGGTTCTTCACTGACAAATCTCCCAATGGAAACAAATGTGTTTTGTAGGCTCAGGAGAGGGACTGGCCTATCAACTGAGGTCTCACCTCAATGTGACTAAAGTGCATAGTAGGATGTAAAAAGAGACTGCCTTTCCACTGGCACCTTTCTCTAGGGTGAGCAGTATGAAGAGTAGGGTATGAGAAAAAGTAACCTCACAGCTGAAACCTCTCTATTGCATAACAAGTGTGAGAAGTTACTGGCCTCTCCACTGAGACCTCTCCCCAGCGCAATAACCAGGTATATTAGTGTGTGGGAAGGGTTTAGCTTATCCACTGACACCTCTCTCCAGGATGATCAACATACGCAGTTGCGTAGGGAAACATTGTCCTCTCCGCTAAGACCTATCGCCAGGGTGACAAGGATGAGCAGTAGGGTGTGAAGAAGCAGTGGTTTCTCTGCTGAGATCTCTCCTTAGAGCAACTGAGATGTGCACTAATGTGTAGGAAGAGAGTGGTCTGTCTGCTAACGCCTCTCCCCAAGGTCACAGTTGTCTGTAGTAGGCAATGGGGAAAACAAATCTCTTTGTTCATACCTCTTCCCTTGTTGACAGGTATGCATAGTAGGCTATCGGTAGGAAGTGGCCTTTCTGTTGACACAACTGTCTTGAATGATGTGTGTAGGGAGAAACTGGCGGCTCTACAGTGATATGTCTCTCAGATGATGGGTATGAAAATTAGGGTGTGGAAGGGGGGTACCTCTCTGCTACAGCTCTTCCAAGGGTAACAGATAATAGATGTACGTAGTAGATTGTTTGCAGGGACTGGCCTCTCTGCTGAGACCTTTGTCTCAGAAGAAAAGAATGCATAATAGGGTGTTGGGGGGAATGGCCTCTCCACTGGGACCTTTCTCTCAGATGATGGGTATTGATAATAGATTGTGGGAAGAGACTAGCCTCTCCAAAGACTCCTTTCTTAGATGATTTGTGTGCATAGTTGTTGGACTTGGCCCTTTTTGCATGGTCATCCCTGAACTTTTTGCCTTCCTCCTAGCCTTTTTTTCCTGACATGGTGTTGGTGGTTTTAGGACTCTGGGCCCTTTAGCACTGCTGTCCAGTGTAAAGTGTGTGTGCTCTCTGTGGTAAACATGGTAACATTGGACTACACCTGTTTGGCGTATTTAATTTACCTGTCAGTCCCTTGTAAAGTGGTATCTCAGATACCCAGGGCCAGTAAATTAAATGCTACTGGTGGGCTTGCAGCGCTGATTGTGCCACCCACCAAGGTAGCCTTGCAAACCTTTCTCAGGTCTCTGCTATTGCAGGGCCTGTGCGCGCAGTGTTACTGCCGCTGTGACGTGACACCTAAAGTGTGTGCCACGTCTGTGACCCCCCTTTCACTGCATGCCAGTCACCCTTAAGTTAGGCCCTAGCTAGTCCTATGGGCAGGGTGCATTGTAGGTAAAAGGTAGGACATGTACTTTAAGTGCATGACATGTCCTGGTAGTCACAAACAGCCATTTTGGTTTCTCACTGCAGTGATGGTGCCCTCTCATAGGAATACATTGGGGATTCCCTGTTAAGTGATTCAGTGGTAATTCCTGATATGAGAGGAGCAGCGTGGTCAAGTTTGGTATGGTTGGAATAGTAATAATAAATGCTGTGCAAGGGTGTGCACGGATTTATTATCACTATTTTAGAAATGCCACTTTTAGAAGTTGGCCTTTCTGTGTGCTATGTGTCTGCCTGCCTGATGTGTATTGCATGTCGGGCTCTGGAGTGACAGGGGCTGGTGAGGTGTGTGGCTCTAGGGAGGGTAGAGTGAGTCAGCGCTAGGCTGAATGGAAGATCTGAATTTGGAGTAGTGGGAGGAGTAGTCCCCTGACCCTGAATAGGTCTGTGCCTGCCTGGGTGAATGCTAGCTCCACCCCCTGTGGAGTGTCTGATGACCGAGCCCCCACCTGACAAAGGGGAAGTGGAGCCCGGTAAACCAAGTGCTCCACTACCCCAGAACCAGTTGTGACTGGTTCCCAAAGCTCTGTGCCAATGGCAGAACAAAGGGAAAATGTGTTATAAATACTGGGGCTGTGACCCCATGAAAGTGTGCTTGTGCTTCCTTGTGCTTCGAGGTTACTTGCTGCTGCTGGGCCCGAGGAGGAACCGCCACAAGGGACTGCCTCCCTGCTCGTCCGCCTCGGCCCAGCCTTTTTGCCCCGGGACTTTGGGGGTAAGAGGAGAGGACTGCTCCTGTGTTTTTGGCACACCTTTTGTGCCCAGCCTTTGCCCTAAACCTTTTTGAGGGCGGAGCGCCTGGTGAGAGATATATCTTACTCTCGGGGAGTGTGCTGGGGCTTTGCAGCGCTGAGCTGTGACCTATCCAGAGGGAATCCTAACGTGGAGATTCCCTCGTATTGCTGGAGGAAAGCAGGAGCCCACCCCGCATTGATGCCACTGGAAGCGGGAGCCTACCCAGGTGGTTAATGCCCCTCTGAGCGGGAGCCCGCCCCGCCTTTGTGCATATTCGAAAGCGGGAGCTCACCCTGCATTTGCACCGGAGTCCGTAGACCGAGCAAAGCCGCCGCTACCAGCGACACGGAAGCCAGGCACCTGCGGCCTGACTACGGGCGGAGCCAATTGGAGAGCCTCCTGAAACAGAGGAGACAGGAGAGACTGTGCTGGGCGGATTCACCAGAAACTTTGCTCCGGGTCCTACCGCATTGGCCCTGCACTGACTAGCTGAGAGGAGCAGACAGAAATTTTCCTAAACCCGGACCACGGTAGTGAAAGTCCCCACAGTCCTCACCTTGGGCAACTGCACCGCTAGATTGCGGGTAGCTGCAGGTGAAGAGCAGGAGGATCGGAGCTGTGGCTTCCTCTGTATCTTCTTTGTTACCGCAAAGGAGGCACGGTTGGTGCCACGGTGAATTTCTACAGCTGCACCACTAAGAGCACGGGCAGCTGCAACAAGGGGACACTTTTTGTTTTCCGAGTCCCGGAGGAGGGGTCAGAGGGCACTGCGGTGCCACGGTTAATGGCCACAGCTGCACCGTGAGAGCGCGGGCAGCTGCACATGGGGGCATTCTTTCTTTCGAGAAGCAAGGGTGAGTTGCACCCCACACCCCCATTAGACCACAGGCCAGTGGAGGCCACATGTGCAGTTAGTGCCCTGACTTCGGAGGACGGAGGGCATTTGAGCCAAAGAGAAGGCGAGTTGGCCTGGGGGGTCATTGTCGGTACCTGTGTATACCAGTAGGGCACAAGGCCCGAAAGGAAGGCATACAGCAGTTTTGCCAAAGGTGATGTATGCACCTGAGGGGTGTTACTAAGGTACCCTCCTAATTGTGTTTTATGCCTAATGTTATTACCTAATGTGGTGATGCCTTATGCAAATATCCTGCTATGATGTTTTTGCCCAAAGTGATTCAGACATAACGTGTTTAAGTTGCTAGGGATAATGCTGAGTTCATTATTGTACCTGTAGTTACTGGTTGTGTCATTTTTACTACTTGTGCTTTGTGATGGTTCTAACAGTGGCCCTATTGGCCCTGTCATGTATATAATCCCCTGTAAATTATTAACTTGTGCCAGTTGGCACACTGTATATGTGTGATTATGATTCGAATGTGTTTTGGATAATACAAAGGCTATTTTATTTCACCTTTTGTGGAGTTTCTTTCATGGTTTAACTAGTGTGTTGCTGCTGTGTGTGTGTGTTGCGCAAACGCTTTACACATTGCCTCTGGGATTAGCCTGACTGCTCGTGCCAAGCTACCAAGGGGGTGAGCAGGGGTTATCTTCCCTTGCCCTGAGTAGAGTGGTGGTTTCTGCCTGGCTTAGGAACAAGCCCTAGCCAACCAGAAATCCAATTTCTAACAGTAGTAGGGTCTGGTGAACGACTGACTTCTATGCTGAAACCTCTCTCTTGGGTGGCATAATTGTCTAGTATGATTTGAAGATGGACTTGCACTCCACTGAGCTCTCTCTCTTGAATAACATGTGTGCATATTAGGGTATGGGGAGTGACTGACCTCACTGCTGAGATGTCTCTCTTGGATGAAGGCTGTGTGTAGTAGGGTCTTGCAGAGGAAATGGCCGCTCTCCCTTTGATGATGGATGTACATAGTAGGGTGTGGTGAGGGACTGCCTTCTCCGCTGAGATCTCTGTCTCAGAGGATGGGTATGCATAGTAGGGTGTGTGAAGGGACAAGCCTCTCCACTGAGAGCCCTCGCTTGGACGATATATTTGCGTAGTAAGGTGTGGGGAGAGACTGGCCTCTCCACAGAAATCTTTCTCTCAGATGACATATGTGCATAGTAGGGTATGTGGAGGGACTAGCCTTTCAACTTGGAACCCTGTCTTGCATGACAGATTCCCAAAGTAGGTTGTAGGTAAGGACTGGCCTCTCCATCCTTGTCCACTAAGCCGGGTATGGTGGCTTAGTGGACTAATGCATACACTGCAGGGACCTGTGTTCGAACTGATGGTCACAGGTTCAAATCCCGGCAGGTCCACTCAGCCTTTTATCCACCTTAGGTCGATAAAATGAGTACCATTGAGTTGGGTAACAATAAACATCTGTTATTCAGCGCCTTGAGACCAAGAGGTAATAAGTGCGCTTTACAAATACACATGTTATGTTATTTTGTTAATGTTGTTCTGACCTCTCTCTCACATGCCAGATGTGCATAGGAGGGTGTGTGGACAGACTGACCTCCACTCTTATACCTCTTCCTAAGGTGACAGGTATGCATGTTATCATGCAAGAATGAACTGGCCTCACCATTGACACCTCTTCCAAGGTGAATAGCATGCTTTGTAGTGAGTCGGGAGAAAGTGCCCTCTCCCTTCAGATCTCTTACCAAATCGATAGATGTGAATAATAGGCTCTGATAAACAAATACCATCATAAGGAAGACTGCTTCCTACAGTGATAGGTGTGCATAGTTAAGTGTATTCAGAGATTGCACAATTATTTTAAATGGAATTTACATTTGTTTCCATCACAGTATTTAAGCCTTACAGACCTCCTCTCAGTACCTAGGGGGACAGAATGCCTTTGTCCTGCCCCCTTATATAGCTTTTATGCTTCATTCCCACAACACCAACAATATTTCACAGTAAACAATAATGGTGGCCATTTCATTTCTAAACTTCCAACATGCAGCCAATCAGAGTACTTGCTCCTGTGGGACTCACAGGAGCCTCTTGCTCCCGCAGGAAAGAGAAGGCTCACAGGAAATATGGGCCTCTTGACCAATCACAGGGCTCCATTTTTTATTTAGTGCTCTTGCGAGCCTCTTGCAACACTTTTGTGGACCCAACCGTCCAGATATCCATATTGTTTTTAACCTTAATTTCTCACAAACTACTGAACGGATTAACACCAAATCCCAAATAGTAAAATCTGCAGACCTAGATCTAGCTTCCTGCCAAATTTGGTGTAATTCTGTTCAGCTCTAGCCCTGTCTAAAGAAGTCTATAGAAAAAGCATTGGGATTTGGTGTTAATCCGTTGCTTTTTGAGTAATCCTGGGCGTAGTTTGCGTTGTTGCGCTACGCTACGCGAAGTGCACTTCCCACTATGCACACTATGCGTATCTACGCGAACTGCGTAGTGCGGTAGGGAAATGCTGTTTGCAATGATTGCACAGTGCCGGATGCTTGTCTGCACTGTTCAATCATTGCGAACGGCATCATGCACAGTGCAAGCAGTCGTTTTCTGCCGCTCAAGATGATTTGTACTCGAGCGGCAGCTTTCTCAATGCAGACTAGTAATTTATCATCGCGAGCAGTCGCAAGCATACGCCACCACGTGCAATAAGCAACCTGACCTTCCCGCGTTGAGAATCTCGCTGGGAGGTTTATTTTCCACGCTCGCGATCGGCAACTTGCTGTTGCCAATCGTGAATGAGGACAAAGTCTCGTCGGGATGTTGATTTTGCTCGCTCGCGGTCACCAACTTGACGTTGAGGAACCCGAACGAGCAAAAAATGTCAGTTATGCGTTTTTGATCAGTGCTACATGCAACTCGCATAGCGCGTAGTTGTGCTCGCTACGCAAACTCCGGGAGCGTAGCGTGGCTTTCCGCCCAGGTCTATTTTTGAGACCCCCCTTTTTTCTCAGCCCCTGCTTGATAGATCACTTCTATGCACAAACTAGTCACAAAGTAGCACCATTTTGGAAAGTTTTGTGGCGATTCATCAAATGGCGCTAGAGTTATTATCAAAACAGATCTGACCGCCACTAAGTAGTATATATATATATACCTTAACCAAAATTCTCTCAATCTGAAGTTTGTGGGACAACATAGTAAGACCACCATAAACTTCTTAGATATTCGAATTAAATATTTAGGGGAGAAATTAGAGACCACTGTTTTTAGAAAGGCTATAGCAGGAAACACTATCCTTCATGCGGATAGTGCTCACCCAGCACCCTTAATTAGGAGCATCCCCTTTGGGGAGTTCTATAGAGCACGGAGGGCATGTAGCATTCAGGAAGAGTACCATTGAATAGAACAAGAAATTACCAACAGGTTTATTCAGAGAGGGTACTCGCCTAAAATCATAAAAGGAGAGGCCACCAAAGCCAGGAATCTAGAGAGATAAAAAGTGTTGTTTGAACCTTCAAAAACCCATCACAGGAAATCTGATAAAAAGCAGCAAAACACTCTGGAGAATCATAGATTTATAACAACTTTTAACATCAAACATCAGGAAATCAGGTCCATTTTGAATAGACACTGGCATCTAAAAAAGGCTGATCCAGTGTTGGGTCCCTTAGTAAAAAAAGCATCCAGATATTACTTATAGAAAATCTAAGTCATTAAAAGATCTGGTTGTGAAAAGTGAATATCATGAAAGGAAAGGAGGTGCCCCCATGTGGTTACAACAAAAACCCGGTTTTAAAAAATGTTTTAAGTGCAAGGCGTGTCAACATGGCATGAATCGCACTGATTATAAGAACTTTTTTGATAAAACCATCACTATTAAAAGTTTCTTGACCTGTAGATCTAGTTTTGTTGTCTACCTACTACAATGCCCATGTTTAAAGATGTATATAGGAAGTACAACTCTTCCTGTATACAAAAGAATTCTGCAACATCAGAAAGCAATTGTAAATCACGATAGGACTTATCCGATTTCAAGTCACTTTGAAACCCATCATCAAAGCAATCCCTCTAGCTTACAGTACAGCTGTATAGCAGAAATCCCCAAGAAAAAAAGAGGTGGGGATAGGGAAAAAGAACTCAGAAAATTGGGAACATATTTTATACTTGAGTTCAATAGCAGGGAACCTCATGGTCTGAATGTAGATGAGGATTTATATACTTGCTTGTATTAAAGAAAAAGATGGAAGTAAGAGAATGAAGATAAAGCTTCACTCAGAAAAGACCATTAATTCTTTGTGTTTTAAAATTTTAGTATTTGTTAGGAAATCATCTAAAGAGGGACATAGTTACCAATAACTGATGTTATATTAAATAATGTCTGTTGAATAATTCTTGGACAATATGGGTGCTATAGTCTTTCAATATGAGAAGGAATGAGAACCTTTTTAACCATAGCATCTTATGATATTTGGAAAATGAAAAATCCAAAATAGAAAATCTTTTAAGTTTTTTTTAAAAAAAAGTGTTTTTATGAAGTATATGGAATATGTTTTTCTAATGGAAACTTCCCCTAGTATATTCCTTTTTTCTATTCTCCCCCATTGTTTTTAAAAAACAAATATACTGTGAAGCACTTGCACTTTGATTAACTATAGTACTGTAAATGAGTATTCAGGATTGATGGAGTAAATCATTTCTTGTTTACTAAAGCACTAGCACTTTATTTATTTAAAAATTGATCGCAAGAAATATCGTTAAACTATGACAATATTATCTTCCCCTTTGTGCATTTTTTTAAATATATGAAGTCTTTAGCTTCTATTGATGAATTTATGAAATTCAGTTAGGGAATTTGATTGGTTTGCACCCAAGCACTAGCACTTTACCACCAAGAATTGCACAGTATATAACATATATATATATATGACCTACTGGCGGTTGCCAGTAGGTAGATATAGTTAGGACCTATTTTCCATAGGAAATCCGCAACATTCTATTTGGAATACCTTTGGCGCCGATTGACGAATCTTCGTGAAATTTTCAAAACTTTTGGCCAGCTCCGGTCCACTCCTATCCTGAAAGTTTCACGGTGATTCATCAAGCGGGCGCCGAGAAAAAAGGGGGGTCCCAAAACGCATTTTCCCCATGCAATTTCCCATAGGACCTTTAGCCGCAGCTACAGCCCAAACTGCTTAATGGAATTACACCAAATTTGGCAAAGAGGTAGTCCTTAGTTTAGACTCATGCCTTTTGCTTAAATGATGTAAATCCGTTCAGTAGTTCCTGAGAAAATGACATTTAAAAGTACATATATATCTATGGCCTCGGAGGATCCGTGCACCCTATGCACACCCAGCGCGCACCCTGCCGTGCACGAGCTGTATTCTAATTGGCTGTCAACACTCCAAATCAGGAAGGGAGGCGAAGAGGCTTGGGCGTCTCCCAGGCTCGATGTGTGAGGCATTGGTGGTCCCGCTCCTCAAGCCCGGAAGGGATTCCTCCGATCCGGGGTCTTACCGTCCCTTATCGATGCTGACGGTGGATTATAAAATACTGAGCAGCATCTTGGCCTCGAGGCTGCTTGGCCACATGAGCTCCTTGGTACATGAGGACCAGGCCGGCTTTATTCCCAGGCGTAACACGACCATGAACATTCGCCGGTTGTTCCGCTTGCTAGGGGAACCGCTTGTGGACGCCCCGTGCCCGGTGGTCCTATCAGTGGATTTAGAGAAGGCTTTTGATAGCCTGGAATGGGACTACCTTTGTGCTGTGTTGCGGAGGTTCGGCCTCGGAGAGGGCTTTATCAGATGGACCAGGGTTCTGTACGCCTCGGCGTCAGCCAGGGTCCGGGCGGGACCGCTGATTTCCTCACAATATCCGGTGGAACGAGGCACGAGGCAGGGATGCTCGTTATCCCCACTGCTCTTTGCGCTGGCGGTGGAACCTCTTGCGCTGCATCTCCGGTCGGGAGCCCATTACACGGGCCTGTGGACTCCTTCGGGCCCGCATTACATTTCACTATATGCAGACGACCTGTTGCTCTTCCTAGAAGACCCGCTCGCTGCCCTACATGGGGCTGCGACGGGGCTCACGGAGTTTGGGGAGGTCTCGGGCCTCCAAGTGAATTGGACTAAGACCTGTCTTTTCCCGGTCCGCAGGGGCACCCCTACCCCTACTCTGAGTAGGGAGATTAGATGGGAACCCGACTGCTTTAAGTATCTAGGGGTGTATGTCTATCATGAACCTTCTGGCCTCCTGGATGGGAACATTGCCCGGGGCATTCGAGCACTTCGAGGCAGTATGGGCTTTTGGGCCACGCTACCGCTTTCGGTGGCGGGGCGGATTGCTTTGCTCAAAATGGTGGCGCTCCCCCGGTTGCTATATTATTTCCGGACACTACCGATCTGGGTCCCACCGACCACGTTTCGACTTTTACGATCCATGATAGTCGGATTCCTTTGGGGTTCGGGCCGCCGGCGGGTGGCCCTTAAGACCCTACTGAGGCCGAAGGAGGAGGGTGGGCTTGCGGTGCCAGACTTCGAAAAGTATTATTTGGCGGCGCAGCTCCAGGCCTTCACCCAGGAGATCGCCCGGGAGTTCCGGGGCCCCGAAGAAAAGAGGGGAACGGGCATGGCCAGGCATGTTCTCTCCTTCATAGTGATGAGACAACGGTTGGCCTTGCAGGACTTGTCAATGGAGGAGCGGACTGTTCGCCTGTGCTGGAACCGAGCTCACGCCCGGGGCCACCTGCGAACACCGTACGCGCCCGAAATACCGCTGGGGATGCTAACGGCTCTGCCCCATGGGGGTGATTGGTCGCGGCTGGCGACCTGGGAGGACGCCAGTCTACAGCTAATCGGTGATCTATACGAGGACGGGTCGCTCTTGCCCTTCCAGGAGCTCAGTGAGCGCTTCGGGATTCCCCGCGGCGACTTTTTGCTGCACTCGGCCCTTGTTCGAGCGATCCAGGCGCACTGGAGACGCGGGCAGGAGGAACCTCCTTTATCCCCGGTATGCCAATACGTAATGATGTCTGCGGGCACGGTAAAGGCGGTCACTTGCCTTTACGGCAGACTGATCAATGAGGGGCTGGCTCCCCTCACCACTTTGAGAAACCGCTGGGAGGAGGACATTGGCAGGGAGATCCCGGAGACGACCTGGGCCCAGCTAGTGCGGAGGGCCTGGAAGGGCACACGCCACGCCCGCTTTCAATTGGTCCACTACTACGTGCTCCATAGAGCCTATTTGACCCCGGTGAAAATCAGGCGCTATTTTGATACGGCTTCGGCAGAATGCCCCAGGTGCCCGGCCCAGGAGGCGGACCTCCTCCATATGCTGTGGGCCTGCCCGGGATTGTCATCCTATTGGGAAGAAGTGGGAAAGACCCTGGAGGAGACGACAGGGAGATCCTTATCGCTTGACGCGGCGGTGGGTCTCCTGCACTGGTTCCCTCATACCCCCAAGAATAAAATATCTAGTAAGTTCATTGATCTGGGGCTGCTCCTTGCTAAACGTGAGGTGACCAGGAATTGGAAGGCACGAGCTGGGCCGACGGGAAGCCGGTGGCACAGCGAACTTTTGAAGTGGGCGGCGGGGGAGAGTACGCTCAGATACCAGCTAGCTTGGAGGCAGCGTAATGAGAAGGCACAGGAGGCAGCGCTGGAATGGGAGATGTTAGTGCAGGCCCTGAGGGATTATTGCACCCCCAGCGACTCTGAACATGAGGAAGAGGCCCGCCCCGAGTCCCGATAGACGATTGCACTTTTCAGCTCTATTGCTTTCCCCGTGGGTCCTCTTGTAGATCCTGTTGCGGTTGGTGCCGCGCGCTGATGGCGGGGGGGGGGGGGGTTTCCTGGGTTGGGGGTGTTTTAAGTGTGGGGTGTTCTTTTGGGTTTATAGGCTTGTTTGGAAAAGCAGATGACGGATAGCGGGTCCTCCGGGCCAGCCTCGATATCCTCCTGAGCCCCCATTGAATTTCGCCGCCCGACCCTAGGGTTGTGGGCTGAATGGCTGTGTAAATACCTTACGGTGGGGGGACGGAGGGTTGTATCTCATTGATCGAGCTTGAAATATAATGCTGGCCGCTTATGTAACGACTTACTGATTCCTGCAATAAAAATATTTTCAAAAAAAAAAAAAAACACTCCAAATCAGGAAGTGTTGGCAGCCATCTTGTGCCTCGGTAGAACCAAGGCACAAGAAACCTAAGAAACAAACGTGCAAAACGCGAAAAGGGGGCAGGGTAGAAACACCCTGACTCCCTAGGCCTGCTCAGGGGGTCCCACAAGGACCCCCATGGCCGAAAAAAGCATTTTTTTTAAAAATCAGCGAGATTCGCGCACCCAGCGTGAATTTTGGCCGAAAATATAAAAAAATGAAGCGCTGGCTCCCGCGCTTCTTTGGTAATTGGCCCCCGGGGGGGGGGGCAAATCCCAGGGGCATTTAAAAAAAATAGTGTGGGGGGTTCCAATCCCCCCCACACTGCCCCGGGGACCGCCATCCCCGGGGCTTATTAATATTGGTTGGGGGGCTCTCAGGCCCCCCAGCCCCGGGGACCGCCAACTCCCAGGGCTTATTAATATTGGTTGGGGGCTCTCAGGCCCCTCAGCCCCGGGGACTGCCACCCCCCGGGCCTACAAAAAATTGGGTGTGGTGGGGCTCTGAGGCCCCCCAGCCTCGGGGACTGCCACCCCGGGGCTGCTAACAGATGTGGGAGGGGGCCACGCGTCCCCCCTCCTGGAGCCTTGTTGTGGCCCTGGGGACCGCCACCCCCCAGGGCCGGCTCCTGCAGTGTCCCGGGGTGCCCACCCCAGGACACTGCTGTTTGCAATGGCAGCGCGGGAGCCTCACGGCTCCCACCCTGCCATTGCAAACTGATTTGCTTCATTGAAGCGAGAGCAGGGAAACCTGCTCTCTCTTCAATGAAGAAAAGCAGATTGCTTTTCCATATGGGGAGCAGCATGTTAGCTGCTCCCCATGTGCTCCCCATGTGCGCGCACGGTGAAATACCTTAAAAAAAAATACATATTAATAAATACATAACTTAGCATTTAAAAAAACGTACAAATTCACTGAAAAAAACATAGGTTTCACACACGTTATAGTTAGGAATTAGCATTTAAAAAACCTTGCAAATTCACTTAATCAACCATAGGTTTCACACAGGTTATAGTTAGGTGGACATTTCACTCATAAAAAAACAATGAAATTCACCCGTTATAGTTAGTTCAGATAACTATAACTCGCGCGACCGCCACTCTATCACAAGGATGATGTTATCAGTGATGTCATGAGTGATGCCACTGACCATGTCATGAGTGATGTAATATGTGACGTCATGAGCAGTGGATTGCGGGCGCGCGAGTTATAGTTATCTGAACTAACTATAACGGGGAATTTCATTGGTTTTTTACGAGTGAAATGTCCACCTAACTATAACCTGTGTGAAACCTATGGTTTTTTAAGTGACTTTGCTACGCAAAGTGCAGTTCGCACTACGCGAGCTACGCGTAGCACTTTGCGAACTGCGTAGTACCTTGTTCGCACTGTGCCAGATGTCGTTTTCAATGATTGCACAGTGCGGACAAGCAACCGGCACTGTGCAATCATTGAAAATGGCATCTTGCACAGTGCGAGCTGTAGTTTTCTGCTGCTCGAGTAGATTTTTACTCGAGCGGCAGCTTTCTCAACGCGAACTGGTAGTTTCTCATCGCGAGCGGTCGCGAGCATACGCGACCACTCGCAATGAGAAACCTGACCTCCTCGCGTTGGGAATCTCGCCGGGAGGTTTATTTTCCATGCTCGCGATCGGCAACTTGATGTTGCTGATCGCGAACAAGGAAAAAGTCTCGCCGGGATGTCATTTTGCTTACTCGCGGTCGCCAACTTGATGTTGAGGATCGCGAGCAAGCAAAAAATGACCGCAGCACTACGCAACACTACGCTACGCGTGTTCGCACTGTGCTACGTGCAATTCGCGTAGTGCGAAGTAGCGCGAACTTCGCAAACTACGCGAGCGTAGCGTAGTGCTTTGCCCAGGCTTAATCTGAATGCCTTCTTGATGGAATCAAAGTAAAAAACTGAAAGTATTCCTACTGAGGAGACTGTAGTAAATGAGGAAATTAGGAAACTTCATAACAAATAAGTCTTCCAAGATGGCCACCAGAGACAAAAGAGCCCAAATGTAGCACAAATATCACCCAGATGTAGCCCAAGCATAGCCCAATGACAGAATGTCCCAGAGTGTTCTAAAGAACAACTAGAGTGCTAACAGTCTTACTTATTACAAAAGTATGGAACACCTGAAGCCTTCTTGATTGGGATAAAGTGGTAACACTTAAAACATTTAATTTTGCAAAGGAACAAAATGAGGGGGTTCATTTTGCCATAGAAATTATGATTAGTGCTGCAGAAAGAAAAATTAGGGCACATTTTGACTTCTCAAATCCTCTTCTATTTCATTAAAACATTCTGACATGCAGACTGAAACATGCACTTTGATTACCAGCAGCAGACTTCCCTGGTGAGCAGTAGCTTTACTACAGTGATCTAATAAGCAACTAGAGTGCTAACATTCAGAATTTATGGCAAATGTGTGACACATCTGAATGCCTTCTTGATGGAACCAAAGTGAAGAAGCATTGAAAATGCAATAGGTCTCGCTCTCGTTTAAGTTAAAGCAATTCTGTTTGTAATTAGGTGGCTTTTTAGCTTTGCTTTTATTAGTGTTTTTCAAACTTTCATGTACATAACATGCATATGTATGCACATATGTATATGTATATGTACGCATGCATTTATATTTGTATTTATATAGATATGCAGATTATATATGTTTATATATGCATGTATATGTATATATATACACATACATATATATAAATGCATATGCATATATATGCATATATATATGTGCATATGTGTGTGTGTAGAGAGAGGTAGAGAGGTAGAGAGGTAGAGGTGTAGAGGTAGAGAGGTAGAGGTAGAGAGGTAGATGTAGAGAGGTAGAGAGTAGTAGAGAGAGAGGTAGAGAGAGGTAGAGAGTAGAGGATGAGAAATAGGGAGTAGAGAGTGAGTAGTAGAGAGTAGTAGAGAGTGGGTAGTAGAGAGTGAGTAGTAGAGTGGAGTAGAGAGTAGTAGAGAGTGAGTAGTAGAGTGAGTAGTAGAGAGTAGTAGAGAGTGAGTAGTAGAGAGTGAGTAGTAGAGAGTAGTAGAGAGTGAGTAGTAGAGAGTGAGTAGTAGAGTGAGTAGTAGAGAGTAGTAGAGAGTGAGTAGTAGAGAGTGAGTAGTAGAGAGTGAGTAGTAGAGTGAGTAGTGGAGAGTAGTAAAGAGTAGTAGAGAGTGAGTAGTAGAGAGAGAGAGTAGTATAGTGAGTAGTAGAGAGTAGTAGAGAGTAGTAGAGAGAGAATAGTAGATTGAGTAGTAGAGAGAGAGTAGTAGAGAGTGAGTAGTAGAGAGTGAGTAGTAGAGAGTAGTGGGGAGTGAGTAGTAGAGAGTGAGTAGTAGAGGGTAGTGGAATAGTGGAGACTGAGTAGTAGAGAGTAGTAGAGAGTGAGTAGTAGGGAGTAGTAGAGAGTGAGTAGTAGAGAGTGAGTAGTAGAGAGAGAGTAGTAGAGAGTGAGTAGTAGAGAGTAGTAGAGAGTGAGGAGTATAGAGTGAGTAGTAGAGAGTGAGTAGTAGAGGGTAGTGGAGTAGTGGAGACTGAGTAGTAGAGAGTAAAAGAGAGTGAGTAGTAGAGTGAGTAGTAGGGAGTAGTAGAGAGTGAGTAGGAGAGTGATTAGTAGAGAGTAGTAGAGAGTGAGTAGTAGAGTGAGTAGTAGAGAGTAATAGATAGTGAGTAGTAGAAAGAGTAGTAAAGTGTGAGTAGTAGAGAGAGTAGAGAGTAGTAGAGTAGTAGAGAGTGAGTAGTGGAGAGTGAGTTGTAGAGAGTAGTAGAGAGAGAGTTGTAGAAAATGAGTAGTAGAGAGTGAGTAGTAGAGTAGTAGAGAGTGAGTGGTAGAGAGTAGTAGAGAGTAGTAGAGAGTGAGTAGTAGAGAGTAGTAGAGTATTAGAGAGTGAGGAGTGGAGAGAGAGTAGTAGAGAGTAGTAGAGAGTGAGTTGTAGAGAGTGAGTAGTAGAGAGTCAATAGTAGAGAGTGAGTAGTAGAGAGACAGTAGTAGAGAGTGAGTAGCAGAGAGAAGTAGAGAGTAGTAGAGAGTGAGTTGTAGAGAGTGAGTAGTAGAGAGTCAATAGTAGAGAGTGAGTAGTAGAGAGACAGTAGTAGAGAGTGAGTAGCAGAGAATAGTAGAGTGAGTAGTAGAGAGGGAGTAGTCGAGAGAGAGTAGTAGAGAGTGAGAAGTAGAGTAGTAGAGAGTGAGTGGTAGAGAGTAGTAGAGAGTAGTAGAGTGAGTAGTAGAGAGTAGTAGAGAGTGAGTAGTAGAGAGTAGTAGTAGAGAGCATTAGAGAGTGAGTAGTAGAGAGTGAGTAGTAGAGAGTGAGTAGTAGAGAGTGAGTAGTTAAGAGTAGTAGCGAGTGAGTAGTAGAGAGTCAGTAGTTTAATTTAAAAGGAACACAATGAGGGGGTTCATTTTGCCATAGAAATTATGATTAGTGCTGAAAAAAGATAAATTAGGGCACATTTTGATTGACTTCTCACATCCTCTTCTATTTCATTAAAATATTCTGACATGCAGACTGAAACATGCACTTTCAATACCAGCAGAAGACTTCCCTGGTGAGCAGTAGCTTTACTACAGTGATCTAATAAGCAACTAGAGTGCTAACATTCCGAATTTATGGCAAATGTTTGACACATCTGAATGCCTTCTTGATGGAATCAAAGTAAAAACTAAAAGTATTTCCTACTGAGGAGACTGTAGTAAATGAGGAAATTAGGAAAATTCATAACAAATAAGTCTCCCAAGATGGCCACCAGAGACAAAAGAGCCCACATATAGCACAAATATCACCCAGATGTAGCCCAAGTATAGAGCAATGACAGAATGTCCCAGAGTGTTCTAAAGAACGACTAGGGCGCTAACAGTCTTACTTATTACAAAAGTATGGCACACTTGAAGCCATCTTGATTGGAATAAAGTGGTAACACTTAAAACATTTTATTTGCAAAGGAACAAAATGAGGGGGTTCATTTTGCCATAGAAATTATGATTAATGCTGCAGAAATAAAAATTAGTGTACATTGTGACTTCTCAAATCCTCTTCTATTTCATAAAACAATTCTGACATGCAGACTGAAACATGCACTTTGAATACCAGCAGCAGACTTCCCTGGTGAGCAGTAGCTTTACTACAGTGATCTAATGAGCAACTAGAGTGCTACTATTCAGAATGTATGACAAATATGTGATACATCTGAATGCCTTCTTGATGGAACCAAGTAAACAAGCATTGAAAATGCAATAGGTCTCGCCCTCGTTTAAGTTAAAGCAAATCTGTTTGTAATTAGGTGGCTTTTTAGCTTTGCTTGTATTAGTGTTTTTCAAACTTTCAAGTACATAACATGCATATGTATCCATATATGTATATGTATATGTATATGTATGCATGCATTTATATTTGTATTTGTATAGATATGCAGATTATATATATGTTTATATATATATATATATATATATATACACATATATATAAATGCATATGCATATATATGCATATATATATGTGCATATGTGTGCATGTAGAGAGAGGTAGAGAGAGGTAAAGAGGTAGAGGTGTAGAGGTAGAGGTGTAGAGGTAGAGGTGTAGAGGTAGAGGTAGAGAGGTAGAGGTAGAGAGGTAGAGGTAGAGAGGTAGAGAAGAGTAGAGAGAGAGGAAGAGTGAGGTAGAGAGGTAGAGAGTGGAGAGTGAGTAATAGAGAGAAGACAGTGAGAAGTAGAGAGTAGTAGAGAGTAGTAGAGAGTAGTAGAGAGAGGAGCAGAGAGTGAGTAGTAGAGAGTGAGTAGTAGAGAGTGAGTAGTAGAGAGTAGTAGAGAGTGAGTAGTAGAGTGAGTAGTAGGGAGAAATAGAGAGTAGTAGAGTGAGTAATAGAGAGTAGTAGAGAGTGAGTAGTAGAGAGTGAGGAGTAGGAGAGAGTTTGTAGTAGAGAGTAGTAGAGAGAGAGTAGTAGAGTGTGAGTAGTAGAGAGTAGTAGAGAGGGAGTAGTAGAGAGTGAGTAGTAGAGTGAGTAGTAGAGAGGGAATAGTAGAGAGTAGTAGTAGAGTAGTAGAGAGTGAGTAGTAGAGAGTAGTAGAGAGTGAGAAGTAGAGAGTGAGTAGTAGAGAGTAGTAGAGAGCGAGTAGTAGAGAGTGAGTAGTAGAGAGTGAGTAGTAGAGAGTGAATAGTAGAGAGTGAGTAGTAGAGAGTGAGTAGTAGATAGTAGTAGAGTGAGTAGTAGAGAGTGAGTAGTAGAGAGTAGTAGAGAGCGAGTAGTAGAGAGTGAGTAGTAGAGAGTGAATAGTAGAGAGTGAGAAGTAGAGAGAAAGTAGTAGAGAGTAGTAGAGTGAGTAGTAGAAAGTGAGTAGTAGAGAGAGAGTAGTAGAGAGTGAGTAGTAGAGTAGTAGAGAGTGAGTGGTAGAGAGTAGTAGAGAGTAGAGAGTGAGTAGTAGAGAGTATTAGAGAGTGAGTGATAGAGAGTGAGTAGTAGAGAGTAATAGTAGAGAGTAGTAGTGAGTAGTAGAGAGTGAGTAGTAGAGAGTGAGCAGTAGAGAGTAGTAGCGAGTGAGTAGTAGAGAGTGAGTAGTAGAGAGTGAGTAGTAGAGAGTGAGTAGTAGAGAGTGAATAGTAGAGAGTAGTAGAGAGTGAGTAGTGGAGAGTGAGTAGTAGAAAGTAGTAGAATAGTAGTAGAGAGTAGTAGAGAGTGAGTACTAGAGAGTAGTAGAGTAGTAGAGTGAGTAGTAGAGAGTAGTAGAGAGTGAGTAGTAGAGAGTGAGTAGTAGAGAGAGAGTAGTAGAGAGTGAGTAGTAGAGTAGTAGAGAGTAGTCAGTCAGTGTCAGTCAATCAGTCAGTCAGTGTCAGTCAGTGTCAGTCAGTCAGTGTCAGTGTCAGTCAGTCAGTCAGTGTCAGTCAGTCAGTTAGTCAGTGTCAGTCAATCAGTGTCTGTCATTGTCAATCAGTCAGTGTCAGTCAATCAGTGTCAGTCAGTGTCAGTGTCAGTCAGTGTCAGTGTCAGTCAATCAGTGTCAGTCAGTGTCAATCTGTCAGTGTCAGTCAGTCAGTGTCAGTCAGTCAGTGTCAGCTAGAGCAGCTCTGCTGACCTGGTTCTCTGGCTCTAAAGCAGCTCTGCTGACCTTGTTCTCTCCCTCTAAAGCAGCTCTGCTGACCTAGTTTCTCTGGCTCTACAGCAGACCTGCTGACCTGGTTCTCTGGCTCTAGAGCAGCTCTGCTGACCTAGTTCTTAGGCCACAGAGCAGCTCTGCTGATCTGGTTCTCTGGCTCTACAACAGCTCTGCTAACCTGGTTCTCTGGCTCTAAAGCAGCTCTGCTGACCCGGTTCTATGGCTCTAAAGCAGTTCTGCTGACATGGTTCCCTGGCTCTAGAGCAGCTCTGCTGACCTGGTTCTCTCCCTCTGGAGCAGCTCTGCTGACCTGGTTCTCTCTTTCTAAAGCAGCTCTACTGGCCTGGTTTCTCTGGCTCTACAGCGGCTCTGCTGACCTGGTTCTCTGGCTCTAGAGCAGCTCTGCTGACCTGGTTCTTAGGCTCTAGAGCAGCTCTGCTGACCTGGTTCTCTGGCTCTAAAGCAGCTCTGCTGACCTGGTTCTATGGCTCTAAAGCAGCTCTGCTGACTTGGTTCTCTGGCTCTAGAGCTGCTCTGCTGTCCTGGTTCTCTGGCTCTAAATTAGCTCTGCTTACCTGGTTCTCTGGCTCTAAAGCAGCTCTACTGGCCTAGTTCTCTGGCTCTAAAGCAGCTCTGCTGACCTGGTTCTCTCCCTCTAAAGCAGCTCTGCTGACCTGGTTTCTCTGGCTCTACAGCAGCTCTGCTGACCTGGTTCTCTGTCTCTAGAGCAGCTCTGCTGACCTGGTTCTCTTGCTCTACAACAGCTCTACTGACATGGTTCTCTGGCTCTAAAGCAGCTCTGCTGACCCGGTTCTATGGCTCTATAGCAGTTCTGCTGACCTGGGTCTCTGGCTCTAGAGCAGCTCTGCTGACCTGGTCCCTTGGCTCTAAAGCAGACCTGCTGACCTGGTTCTCTCCCTCTAAAGCAGCTCTGCTGACCTGGTTCTCTCGCTCTAAAGCAGCTCTACTGACCTGGGTTCACTGGCTCTACAGCAGCTTTGCTTACCTGGTTCTCTGGCTCTAGAGCAGCTCTGCTGACCTGGTTTCTCTGGCTCTACAGCAGCTCTGATGACCTGGTTCTCGGCCTCTAGAGCAGCTCTGCTGACCTGGGTCTCTGGCTCTAAAGCAGCTCTGCTGACCAGGTTCTCTCCCTCTAAATCAGCTCTGCTGACCTGGCTCTCTGGCTCTAGAGCAGCTCTGCTGACCTGGTTCTCTGCCTCTAGAGCAGCTCTGCTGACCTGGTTCTCTCCCTCTAAAGAGCTCTGCTGACCTGGTTCTCTGGCTCTAAAGCAGTTCTGCTGACCTGGTTCTTTGCCTCTAGAGCAGCTCTGCTGACCTGGTTCTATGGCTCTAAAACAGCTCTGCTGACCTGGTTCTCTGGCTCTAGAGCAGCTCTGCTGACCTGGTTTTCTGTCTCTACAACGGCTCTGCTGACCTGGTTTCTCTGGCTCTACAGCACCTCTGCTGACCTGGTTCTCTGCACGCACGATGCACGCACCCGACTTTGCGAAAATATATTTAAAAATAACATAAGTTTATTATAAGTACAAATATGTTATTTTTATGACTATCTTAGATAATCTCTTGTCCTAATATGTATATTAAAGACACACACATATCATTTTGGAACATAACATATTTTTGCGGGAGCTGCGCAACCAGCGCGCCCCAGCACGTATATGACATCACGCGGGACCCACCACCGCGCAAGCATCTCGTACCGTAATGTGCATGTGTCGTGAATGCGCGGGAGCAGGAGTCACAGACTGGTCGCATACCAATCGTGCACATCACGTAATATTAAATGTATATGATGTAACTGAAAAACACGCAGCCGTCGCACACCGTACGCGAATCCTTCACGACTTTTCTAAAAAAGTGACTAGAATCTGCACACCCACCGTGATGTGTACGCTTTTAATGGTTTTTTTTTGCAATTTTCAGAAAAATATATAATGTTATTTAATGAATAAAATATTTATAAATGAACAGTTAAAAAAACTGTAGAAAATCAGTACAAAAAAATAGGTATAACTAATATCACACTTAAAAATTAGCATTTAAAAAACCTTTGAAATTCACTGAAAAAAAACATAGGTTTCAGAGACGTTATAGATAGAAATTAGCATTTAAAAAACTTTGAAATTCACTGAAAAAAAACATAGGTTTCAGAGACGTTATAGTTAGAAATTAGCATTTAAAAAACCTTCGAAATTCACAGAAAAAAACATAGGTTTCAGGGGTGTGATAGTTAGCTGGCCATTTCACTTGTACAAAACCATAGATATTCCTCCGTTATAGTTAGTTCTGCTAACTATAACTCGCGCGCCCGCAATGCACTGCTGATGATGTCACATATTGCATCATTCATGACATGGTCAGAGACATCACTGATGACATCACTGATGACAACTCAAATGCTCCAACTACCCAGACTCAGGTGAGAGCCTTTTTAGGCCTCACTGGGTATTGCAAACGATTTGTCAAGGGGTATGGATCAATAGTGACACCCCTGAAAGACTCAACCTCTTAGAAAGTTCCCAAAAAGGCTCAGTGGACAGTTAGCTGTCAAAGGGCATTTGATGACCTGAAGCAGGCCATGTGCACGGCTCCCATTCTGCAAAGTCCTGATTACTCCAAGAAGTTCATTGTGCAAACAGATGCATCTGAGTTGGGGGTAGGGGCTGTACTGTCACAGTTAAATGATGAAGGTCAGGATCAGCCAGTAGCTTTTATTAGCAGAAGGCTGACCCCCAGAGAGAAACGTTGGTCAACCATTGACAGGGAGGCCTTTGCTGTGGTTTGGGCTCTGAAGAAGTTGAGGCCATACTTATTTGGTACTCACTTCATTGTTCAGACAGACCATAAGCCCCTCTTATGGCTAAAACAGATGAAGGGTGAAAACACCCAAACTTTTGAGGTGGTCCATTTTCCTACAGTGGATGGACTATACAGTGGAACATAGAACTGAGAGTAACCATGCCAATGGAGATGGACTCTCCAGATATTTCCACTTAGAACATGAAGACTCAACTGGTAAAGGTTAGTATAATGTCCCTGCGTTTGGGGGGGTTGTGTAGGAGAGTAGGATCTGTTTACTATGGTTACCCCCAATTTTTGCTGATGTTTCACTGTTTTTCGACTTTAGTCTTGCTGGAGCCCTGCTATCCAGAACCTCAGCCTAGCTGCTTCCACTCTAAATTGATTCCCTGTACTTTAGGTACACTCCAGATTGGATTCTGGGATACCCTTATAAGTCTCTAGTATATATTATACTCTGTACCTACGGCATAGGTATCCCAGAGGCCTACCAGGGGCTGAAGAATGTATTATGCCACTCCTTGAAAGCTCTCCAAAATGACACCACAGGACTGCTACAGCAGCCTGGGTAAGGTGGTGCATGAACCCCTTACAGGGAAATAGGTTCACTATATCTCACCTATCACTGCACATATAAACTTATCAGTCACCCCTATAGCAGACCTTATCAATCGTGAAGGCAGGGTGCGTGGTTTTATGTGAGAGGGTGCCCATGCATGAGCAGAGCACCCCTGCAGCCTTCGGAATCTATCCTCCGGGGTTTTCAGTGGTGCAGCCTGTCCATATACTCTTAATGGTAAATGCTAACTTTGGACTGGCTCCACGGAAACATGTCGTGTTTGGTGTCAAACACCATGGAATCATACCCCCACACTAGCAACTGGTGTGGGAGTATAATCCCACCCTTCTAGAGGGAGCGACATGGCAACACTGGTATACCCGTTAGAAACTTAATGGAGCCTTAGCATCACAAGATGGATGTTGCATCCACAGACACAAGTCTGGCCTCCTGCTGCTGACCGAAACTCTGGCAAGGGAGACCTGGACAATAGGTTTCCTGTCACAGGGAGGTGTAACCACCTCCCAGACAGGCTTTTGTGTATTGGAGCTTGGTGGGAGCACTCCAAGAGTGCTTTGAAGTCTGCACTGGGGGCATATTTGGTGTCCCTGTGCATAGTCCAGCTCAAACCAGTTGCAGGGGCTACCAGCCCCTGATCTGGCACGAAACTGGACAAAGGAAATGGGTGCAGCCACCCCTCTTTCCAAACCCTCCCATAGGTGGGTCCATAGAGCTAGTCCAACCCCTTCCTTGGGTAAAAGAAAGGAACCTCTGTAACCAGAACTTTAGATTTCCCTTGACGAAACTCTGATACTGATTCCTGGACCATCAACGATCTGTTCAACGCCAGATGACTGAAGAATCTTCCTTGGAGTAAAGGAGTTACTCCCCTGCTTGGCAGGCACCGAAGACGCATCTGACCGGTCTGCATCTCCAAAGCTCCAGCCGGACGCTAAAGAGACTTTGCAGAGGCTGATCCGAGTCCCCAGGAAAGCTAAGACCCATAGCCCTCTTGGGTACGTGGAACCGGAACTCCTGGACACCTTGCACATTTGCAAGTGCATATGCTTCTTTTCGACTCTTGAGGCTGTGCTATGGGATACTTGTAGCCCACACCCTGAGCAGTGCATCCACCAAAGATTGCTGGCCTACCCACTCCGAGTGACCCAAGGGCCGCCATTTTGTGTTTTCTCTTGAGGTCCCTTTGCGATCCCTTTTCTGTTGACTTTTGGATCCCTGAGAAGGGTAACTGAATTCTAATTGGGCTTACCTCATTGCTCTAAACGGGCCCTGACTCACCGTTGCTTGGGGAGTCTCCAGGATCTTGCTGGTCCGCACCGAAGCATGTTTTCTCCTTCTGTGTGGGTTGCTGTTGCCAAGGTTTGTTGGGTCCAATCCGGATACCATTACTGCAGCACTTGACATCCTTTGGGGCACAGCTCGAAATCAGCTCCTGGTTGTCATCAACACCTCCTGGTCCTCGTGGCTGAAGAGTCAAGATACACCTCTACGCACCTGAAACACCTGACATCGGTGGGCATTCGACTATCATGCCCCTGGTCCCTGGCAAGTGACCCAGACTCTGTCCCCTCTGCTTTCAGGTTCTTCACATCTTCGATCAAGGCTTGGATCTTTTCGGACACTTCTCCTCTTCCCGGCAGCAGCACTTTGTACCAGTTCGCCATTGAAAACGACGACGCGACCCGACCCCAATTGACACCTATGCACCCGGCTTTCCTGGTTGAGGTAACTCAAGTACTCTGGTGCTCCCGTGGGTGTGGGTCCTAGAAACCTCTAAGTCTAAAGGGGTTAGCTCCAAGTCCTCTCCTAAGTGTCCTTAATCTTTAAAATTGCAACCGCAACTTTCCCCTTAGAAGCTAATAGGAGCTTACGGCTGTCTTCTCACACTGCACACGGTCCCCGTGGGTCCCCTGTGTCACTACTTTGGGTGGTTCCTTGGGGTCCCAGTGATTCTACATGCTCTAGGCCTTGTGTCTAGTCAAGTTGTGGTTCTTATACCACTATTTTAGTATATGGTTTGTGTTAGACCTGGCACCTTGGCGTGAGTCTCCCGTCTTTTTTTCACTGTGCCTCATGTGTTTTTATGGTGTTGGCCGCTCAGCGCACTGTGCCACTGCCAACCAGTGCCACGGTGCAAGTGCTCCCTATGTAAAATGTATATGTTGGTTGGATTCCATGATTGGCTTATTTGGTTAACTGTCAGACTCCAGTAAAGTGCACCAGGAGTGCCAGGGCGTGTAAATACAAATATCGCTGGTGGGCTTGCAGCACAGGTTGTGCCACCCACAGAAGCGGCCTGGTAAAATGTGTCTAGGTCTGCCATCGCAGAACCTGCGTGCAGTCTGGTACTGACATGCTGACTGGCAAGTGCACACACTTGCCATTCCCTAAACCTTCCCTTAACTTCATGTTAGTCACCCCTATGGTAGGCCCAAGGGCAGGGTGCGTTGTAAGCATAAGGTAGGACAAGCCCTGATGTGAGTGGCATGTCCTAATAGTGAATTACAGCCATTTTCGTTTTTCACTATTGTAAGGCTACCCTGTTCTCATAGGTCAGAATGGGCTGGTAAGATTGTTACATCCTATGATCCTAACATGCCCAGGGAACATGGTAGAAGATCGAGTTTAGTATGCCTGAACTCAGAATAATAGGGTACATCTTTTCGTAAGGTTTATTTTAATATTCTGCATTTGCAAATGCCACTTTTTAGAAAGTTGGCCTTTGCTTGCCTAACCATTTCAGCCCGCCTCTGCGTGATGTGTATCTGCTGTCTGGCTTGTGTGAGTGACAGGGCTGGGGAAACCCAGATGGGCAGGGCTAGGTAGCCTGGTGGTGAATAGAAAGTTTGACAGGTAGATGGGTGGGAGGAGTACACCTGGACTCTGAATAGGACTGTGCTCTGCCACCACAATGCCGGCTCCGCCCCCTGTGGAGCGTCTGATGACTCTGCCCTGCACTCTGAAAGAAGAAGCCTGCATTGCGTCAACAAAGTGCTCCAGAACTGGACTGAACTAGGCAAGGGCCCTCCTGGCCTGGGAGAACAAAAGAAATGTAGTATAAATGTAGGAGCCCTGCTCCTAAGAAAGCAGATCCGCTTTGAACCAAGAAGAATCTCTGCCTGAGGAGGAGGTGCCAGGAAAGCTGTAAGGAGGAAGACTGTCCCTATCCTGGGGGACTGGCCTGCAGTGGTGACCTTGCTGCCAAAGGAGAGAAGAGGAACCTTTTACTAGAGACTTTGCTTTATTTTTATTTTCAAGAAACTTGTGCTTTCAAAAACGATCTCCAAGGGCCTGGAAGCGAGCTTGCCCCCTGAACTGAGCCCCAGGACCATTGGGCTCATCCTGACCTTCACTCGCCTGCCGCTGGACTGTGGTGTTCCTTCCCTCGCCGGAGCCGTGACTCCCATGCCCCTCAGCCCCTCCTTGAGCCGTGACCGGACTGCTTAGCCGCCCCTGCCTTGGGGAGAGCCTGCTGGGCTGCCCCCGTCACCTCGCTCGCCGGAGGCCCGCTGCGCACCGTCACCCCTCCCGCCGGTATCGGCGCTGTGAGCATCTTCAAGCCTCGGACGGCCCGAACGTAGAAAGCGTGCCCGGCTGCCCCGCTTTGCTCACTTGCCACCCTGAAGCACCCCGCTCTTGCTGTGAGCCTGAAGGACCAGACCCCCCTTGTAAAGCATGGGAGCCCCGGACGCCGCCTCGCCCTTCTGAAAAGAGCCGCTGAATGTCCTGCACCCGCCTTCACGAAAAGAGACAAGGTACTGTACTTATGAACTCCACCGCGAGCTTGCATCAGATCCAGGGTCCGCAACGTTCTGTTCTCCCTGTTGTCTGACGCGTGCCTCCCGGTTACCGTCTCAGCGCGAAGTGCGCTAAGGCCCACAGTTCACCTTGTTGTCCGCATAAGAAGACTTTCCGTATAAAAGAACTTTCCGTATTCATAAACATCGTGGCCCCACCGTTTCCCCGTTACTGGGTCTTGTACTAAGTCTGCTGAAAATATATAAACGCCTTATTTTTGTATACAACCTGCTTGGTGTCCGTTTATGGTGCATGCAAAGTATTTACTGTGTGTATAATTACAAATGCTTAACCGTGTATGACCTGAGGTTTAGCCTTGACTGCTCGTGCCACGCACCTAGAGGGTGAGCAGGGGTTATTCTAAAGAGCCATCCTTCGCCCTGACTAGAAGTAAAGGGTCCCTGCTTGTCGCTGGTACTTGCCTGCGCCAACCAGAGCCCCCTCATTTCTAACAGTTGGTACGCCCCTAGGACTAAATCTCATACTGTGCTATTTACTGTGAATATTTGACTTGTAACTTGTGTTCTTCGTCTTCTAGCCTCATAAAGAGACTAGGGGGGGGGGTTTAGAATAAATACATATATTTTATATATACCTGGTGTGGATCTCTTTTCATTTGGTCATTCAAGAGATTATAGACTGGTAAAACAAGCTGATTTACATTCCTTCAAGACTTAGCCTGAAGGCTGCTCTCCATAGCTACCACTAGGATAGGTTTCAATAAAGGTTGTCTTCAACCTATCATAATTGAGGGGTTGTTTGGACTGGTACAAGGTCCTCACTATAATTAGTGGACAGTATATACCAGTTCAACTTCTCACATTGGTGTCTAGCGTGTGTGATTCCAGCTTACTATTGTTTAACCAGATAATCTCAATTGCATTGACTAACTGAAAACCACTAAAGGTATCTGAGGTACATATAAATTCAAGCTTAGAATAACAGTAAGTTCTACTAAACTTAGAGTTGTGTGTTAACCCCTTCTCTGCCAGGCCTTTTCCCCCTCCTGTGCCACGCCCTTTTTTGGCTATTTGGGGTAGTGCGCGCTGAGGCCCCTGTAACTTTTTGACCACATAACGTATCCACGCCAAATTTGCGTCCTTTTCTTCTAACATCATGGGGATTCTGAAGGTACTCAGGGTTTGTGGATTCCCCTGGAGGGGTCAAAGAAATGAGCCGAAATACAGCAAAATTTAGTTTTTGGGGGGGAAAATGGGAAAAATGTGCTGCAAATGAAAGCATCTGGGTTTTTCCCTGCAAATGTTATCAAAAAAGGGTTTGTGGGGCTGAAATCACCATTTTCCCAGCTTTTAGGGGATACCAGACTTTTGTCAGAAACCCAAAATTCTTTACACAGTTTTGGCATTTTTCTGGGACATAGCCTATTTTTGCTATTTTTTGTGCTTTCAACCTCCTTCCAGTTAATGGTAGAAATGGGTACAAAAGCAATAATGGATCCTGGAAAGCTATACATTTTAGAGAAGTAGACAAAATTCTGAATTCAGCAAGGGGTCATTTGTGTAGATCCATCAAGGTTTCTTTATAGAAACTAACAGTTAAATATAGGATAAAATGAAAATTTGTTGAAAAAAAGCGCCTTTTGTGTCAACGTTTTCACCTGTAACTTCTTCTAATTTTGACAGCTCTTTGAAAAGCAATATACCGTTACATCCGCTGGACATTACTGGTTGTGGGGATGTATAGGACTTGTAGGTTCACCAAGAACCCGACGAACCCAGAGCCAAAAACTGAGCAGCAACTTGCAATGGTTTTTTATTATGTACCGGGTATACAGTAATTATTCTATAAAAACGTGTACATGGAAAAATCGGTATGAAAGACACCTATGTATTTCTGAAATGGGAACAAATCATCGAGATTAGAAACAGTAGATATTTGCACATTTCCAAAATTGGGATACTCATACTAGCATGAGAATTATCAGTCATTTTTTAGAATGACTTCTTTTTTACACAATGTCTTTCATTTGGAAGGCAGAAATGCATCGAAAGTCAATAGGTAATAACAGTTCCTTTACAAATCTGAATTACCCTACGTCTCCCGATAAAAATGGTACCTCACTTGTAGGGGTAGGCATAGTGCCCACGACAGGAAATGGCTCAAACCCAACGTGAACACACCACATTTTCACAATGCAAAATGACCCTTTTTTGGCAAAGTGCCGAGCTGTAGTTTTTTAACAATAGCTCTGCCGGCACCTAGGGAAACCTAGCAAACCTATACATTTTTGAAAACTAGACACCCAGGGAAATCCAGGATGAGGTGACTTGACTGCCTCCCACCAGGGTCTATTACCCAGAATCCCTTGCAAACCTAAAAAATTGCCAACAAAAACACATTTCCCCCATATTTCTGTGGTGGAAAGTTCTGGAATCTACTTGGATCCAAAAATTCCCACCCACCCCGTGTTCCCCAAAGTCTTCCGATAAAAATGGTACCTCACTTGTGTGGGTCGGCATAGTGCCCGCGACAGGAAACGGCGCAAAACGCATCATGGACACACCTCAATTTCGCAGTGAAAAATGAACCTTTTTTGGCAAAGTGCCTAGCTGTAGTTTTTGAACCCTAGCTTTGCCGGCACCTATGGAAACCTGCAAAACCCACACATTTCTGAAAACTAGACATCCGGGGGATTCCAGGAAGGTATGGCTTGCATGGATCCCCCAACGTTTCCTTACCCAGAATGCCCTGCAAACCTCAAATTTAGCTGAAAAAATCACCTTTTTCACACATTTTTGTGTGGGAAAGTTGTGGCATCACCGGGCTGACACAAATTTCCTAACACCCAGCGTTCCCCCGGGTCTCCCAATAAAAATGGTGCCTCAGTCGTGTGGGAGGCCCAAGTACCCGTGACAGGCAAGGGCCCAAAACGTATTGAGGCGACATGAAAATTGCCTACCTCAAAACGACCTGGTTTTGCAAGGGGGGTCACCTGGGTTTTTGGCCCGGTGCTCGGCGGCCACCTAGGGAAACGTACAAAACCCACACATTTCTGAAAACTAGACAGCCGGGGAATTCCAGGGAGGTATGGCTTGCGTGGATCCCCCAACGTTTCCTTACCCACAATGCCCTGCAAACCTCAAATTTAGATGAAAAAATCACCTTTTTCACACATTTTTGTGTGGGAAAGTTGTGGCATCACTGATACTGATTCCTGGACCTTCGGCGATCTGTTTAACGCCAGATGACTGAAGAATCTTCCTTGGAGTAAAGGAGTTACTCCCCTGCTTGGCAGGCACCAAAGACGCATCTGACCGGTCTGCATCTCCAAAGCTCCCGCCGGACGCCAAAGACTTTGCAACCCAGGAGGTGGGTTTCCAGACTTTGCAGAGGCTGAACCGAGTCCCCAGGAAAGCTGAGACCCGTAGTCCTCTTGGGTACGTGGAACCGGAACTCCTGGACATCTTGCACATTTGCAAGTGCATATGCTTCTTTTCGACTCTTGAGGCTGTGCTATGGGATACTTGTAGCCCACACCCTGAGCAGTGAATCCACTGAAGATTGCTGGCCTACCCACTCCGAGTGACCCATGGGCCGCCATTTTGTGTTTTCTCTTGAGGTCCCTTTGCGATCCCTTTTCTGTCAACTTGTGGGTCCCTGAGAAGGGTAACTGAATTCTAATTGGGCTTTCCTCATTGCTCCAGACGTGCCCTGACTCTCCATTGCTTGGGGAGTCTCCAGGATCATGCTGGTCCGCACCGAAGCATGTTTTTTCCTTCTGTGTGGGTTGCTGTTGCCAAGGTTTGTTGGGTCCAATCCGGATACCAACACTGCAGCACTCGACATCCTTTGGGACACAGCTCGAAACCAGCTCCTGGTTGTCATCAACGCCTCCTGGTCCTCGTGGCTGAAGAGTCAATATACACCTCTATGCACTTCAAACACCCAACATCGGTGGGCATTCGACTATCGTGCCCCTGGTCACTGGCAAGTGACCCAGACTCTGTCCCCTCTGCTTTCAGGTTCTTCACATCTTCGAACAAGGCTTGGATCTCTTCGGACACTTCTCCTCTTCCCGGCAGCAGCACTTTGCACCAGTTCGCCACTGAAAAGGACGACGCGACCTGACATCAATTGACACCTATGCACCCGGCTTTCCTGGTTGAGGTAACTCAAGAACTCTGGTGCTCCCATGGGTGTGGGTACTAGAAACCTCTAAGTCTAAAGGGGTTAGCTGCAAGTCCTCTCCTAAGTGTCCTTAATCTTTAAAATTCCAACCGCAACTTTCCCCTTAGAAGCTAATAGGAGCTTGCGGCTGTGTTCTCACACTGCACACAGCCCCGTGCGTCCCCTGTCTCACTACTTTGGGTGGTTCCTTGGGGTCCCAGTGATTCTACATGCTCTAGGCCTTGTGTCTAGTCAAGTTGTGGTTCTTATACCACTATTTTAGTATATGGTTTGGTACGCCCCTAGGACTAAATCGCATACTGTGCTATTTACTGTGAATATTTGACTTGTAACTTGTGTTCTTCGACTTCTAGCCTCATAAAGAGACTAGGGGGTGTGTTTTAGAATAAATACATATATTGTATATATACCTGGTGTGGATCTCTTTTTATTTGGCCATTCAAGAGATTATAGACTGGTAAAACAAGCTGATTTACAATCCTTCAAGACTTAGCCTGAAGGCTGCTCTCCATAGCTACCACTAGGATATGTTTCAATAAAGGTTGTCTTCAACCTATCATAATTGAGGGGTTGTTTGGACTGGTACAAGGTGCTCACTATAATTAGTGGACAGTATATACCAGGCCAACTTCTCACATTGGTGTGCAGCGTGTGGGATTCCAGCTTACTATTGTTTTACCAGATAATCTCAATTGCATTGACTAACTGAAAACCACTAAAGGTACCTGAGGTACATATAAATTCAAGTTTAGAATAACAGTAAGCTCTACTAAACTTCGAGTTGTGTGTTAAGCGCTTAGCACTCCCTTTCTACAACTCAAGAGAGTTTAGAAGGCCACACTAGAGTAGGTAGTGCATACACCACACCTCACTAGTGATGTATTCAAGGTCAGGAACCAGTGGGTCCCTACCACAAGCCACAGGGCTTCTTCCAACCAAGTATGATAATCTCCCATTCTTTGAATTGAGAGAATTATGCAGTACTAGGAGACTGAAGACAGGCAAATGTGCAAACACCTAACGCCTCATAGAGGTGCTTCTGTTAGATGATCTCAGAAGACCCTTAGGGTCTCAGGGCACAGGCAGAAGGGGTGGGGCAGCAGATGAGGAAGGGCCCAGGGTTGAAGACGACCAGGACCAGACCTCTGCAGCTGACCATGAAGATGGTGATGATCTTGACCTGGAAAATCCAGCCCCCCAGGGAGATGTGGAGGAAGACCTCAATGGTCCCCTCTTTGTCCCTCCTGGGAGAGTTGGTCGTGTGCCTAGAAGTTCCAGATCTCCCTCTGTGGAGACTGACCATTCTGGTACATCCATAGGGACCTCTATCTCTGCTCATCGGAGGGAATCCTCTCATGAGAGGAGAGAGAGACTGCTCAAGTATGAGGAAGCTCAGCTTGGTATCAGAAGAGAGCAGTTGGCTATAGATACGGAGGCCCTAGAGATTCAGAAATCTTGAAAAAGATTGGAACTAGAGTCTCATGGTGGCAGCAACATCCCTAGTGCTAGGGAAATGTCTTATGACCATAGAAACTGGAGCAAGATTGTCCCTCCCTACCAGAGTGGAGATGACATGCACAAATGGATTACTGTACTGGAAAGGGCCTGTAAAGTTCAGAGGGTCCCCCAGGAGCAGTGGGCAGCAATATTGTGTCTCTCCTTTGCAGACAAAGGTAGAGATAAGCTCCTCACTGTAAGAGAAGAGGAGGCTGATGATTACCAAATCTTGAAAAGTGCATTAATTGAAGGGTTTGGCCTAACAACTGAACAATAAAGGTTAAAGTTCAGAGATACCTAAAAGGCGCAAAATGAAGACTGGGTGGACTTTGTTGATTGTGCTACTAAGGCTCTGGAAGGTTGGTTACTTGGCAGTAAGGTGTGTGACTTCAAAGGATTGTATAATTTAATCATGAGGGAGCAGATTTTTAATAACTGTCAAAATCAGCTGTTGCATCAGCACCTGGTGGACTCTGATCTGACCTCTCCCCAAGAATTGGGAAAGAAGGCAGACAAATGGGTCAGAACCAGAGTGAGGGAGAAAGTACAGAACCAAAGTGGTGACCAGAAGAAGCAAGATTCCCAAAACTCTGACAAGGGTTGGGAAAAGGGTAAAGACCAAAAGTCTTCTCAAGGTCCCCAAAAATCTGCATCTAGTGGGGAATCCCAATCTAATAAAGGAAAAGACCAAAAGAAACCATGGTGCAAAATCTGTAAACAGAAAACTCACTGGACACATGATTGCACCAAGTCCAAAGAATCAAGTCCAGCCACCCTTGCCCCCAAGGCAACAGTTCCCCCAAGTGCAGCTACAATTGGTGGTGGTAGTACTCAGAATAAGGGTGTAGTAGGGTTAACCCTGGGTACTGAGATGGACTCTGGCCTAGTCAGAGTGCCAACTCAGGCTGTCCTGATCTGTGATGGAGGCATGGATATGTCCTCCTTTGTGAGTCCCAATAACTTGGGCAAATACAGACAGAAGCCTTTAAAAGAGGCTTGGGCATTCAGGGACACAGGAGCAAGTGTCACAATGGTGACAAAAGACCTTGTGGATCCTGGGCAGATTATACTTGGTGAAATGTACCAACTGACCAATGCTAGCAATGTCAGAACAGACCATTCTCTGGCAGTTGTTAACTTCTCCTGGGGAGGGGTAACTGGCCTTAAGAAGGTTGTGGTGAGTGCAGACCTCCCAGTTGAATGATTGCTTGGTAATGATCTTGAAACTTCTGCTTGGGCAGAGGTGGATCTCAGGACACATGCAGAAATGCTAGGGATCCCTGCACATGTCTTTGCTGTGACTAGGTTACAGGCCAAAATGTCAAAAGCTGAACAGGCCCTGGATCCTGGAATAAGGGACCAGATGCCACCCAAGAGGAGGAGCAGTAGGATTAAGGCAGTGCCTTCCCCCTTTGCTCAGGAAGCAGACCAGTCTCTTGAGGGAGATGATCTCAGGCCTGAAGCAGGAACTGTCACAGATGAGCTTGAACCTGATCAGGTTGAGTTCTTGGGTACAGGGGGCCCTTCCAGGGCAGATCTGAGCCAAGAGCAGCTGAGCTGTCCCTCTCTTGAACCCTTCAGACATCAAGCTTCTGCTGAGGCTGCTGGGAATGCTAGTGGCACCCATAAAATATATTGCGATGATGGACTTCTATATTCAGAAAGTAGAGACTCCAAGCCTGGTGCTTCCAGGAGGTTGGTAATACCTCTGAAGTATGGAGGCTTCCTGTTGACACTAGCCCATGATATTCCTTTAGCGGGTCACCTGGGCCAGAACAAGACCTGGGACAGAATTTTCCCTCACTTTCACTGGCTCCACATGTATGAAGACACCACAGAGTTTTGTCTCTCCTGTGTATCCTGCCAAGCCAGTGGGAAGGCAGGTGTCACCACAAAGGCCCCCCTGATAACACTACCTGTGGTGGGGGTTCCCTTTGTGAGGGTGGGGATTGACTTAGTTGGTCCCATGGATCTTCAAACAGCATCTGGGCACAGATTTATCCTAGTGGTGGTGAAAGCAATTCCCCTTAGGACCACTACAGCACCTGTGGTGGCAAGGGCCCTCCTGGGAATTTTCTCAAGAGTGGGCTTCCCTAAGGAGGTAGTATCTGACACAGTTGCAAGCTTTATGTCCAGTTACTTGACTGCAATGTGGAAGTAGTGTGGAGCAAATTATAAATTCACCACACCCTATCACCCACAATGCAATGGTTTAGTTGAAAGGTTCAAAAAACCTTAAAGGGCATGATTAAAGGGCTCACAGAAAAGCTTAGGCGAAGATGGGACATACTCTTGCCCTGCCTTTTATTTGCATACAGGAAGGTGCCTCAAAAGGGGGTTGGCTACAGCCCTTTTGAACTTTTCTTTGGCCACCCTGTCAGGGGTCCATTGTGTCTGGTGAAGGAGGGAAGGGAGTTACCTCTCAAACCCCCTAAACAGGACATAGTGGACTATGTACTTGGTCTCGGCTCAAGGATGGCTGAGTATATGAAAAAGGCAACCAAAAACCTTGAGGCTAGCCAGGAATTACAGAAAGCCTGGCATGACTAAAAGGCTGTGCTGACTGTTTAGCAGCCAGGGTAGAAGGTGTGGGTGTTGGAGCCTGTGGCCCCAGCAGCTCTCCAAGATAAGTGGAGTGGCCCCCATGCAATTGTTGAACAGAAGGGAGAGGTTACCTACTTGGTAGACCTTGGAACTCCCAGGAGTCCCCACAGGGTACTCCATGTCAACAGACTGAAACCAAATCTAAAGAAAATCTACACTTCCTTCCCTCAGAATCTTTCGGACACCTTCATACCTCGTGAGCCTCTGCCAGACAATCCCAGTTTGTCTCTCATCCCTTGCGTAACACACGACGAACTTGCTAAACTGTGCACTAAAATCAAATCTGGATCGCCCACAGATGCCATGAGACCTGCCAAATTCTTAGAATCTCTCGAGTTCTTCCTTCCTCTTCTTACTACCTTACTTAACTTATCATTCTCCTCAGCGGTGGTTCCCACATGCTGGAAGCAGGCCTGGGTCTTCCCTATCATAAAAAAACCCACCTTAGACCCATCTAAACCAGAAAACTTCAGCCCAATTTCACTGCTTCCATGGGCCTCAAAACTGGCAGAAGCCCATGTGAACAACGTGCTAGCCAACTACATGACACAACATCAAATTTTAGATCCATCACAGAACGGCTTCAGGCCAGGATTCAGTACCGAATCCGCCTTGTTGACCACCATCGAACATCTACGGAACATCCTGGATGCCGGTCAAAGTGCTGCGCTGGTTTTACTCAACCTTAGCGCAGCCTTTGATACGGTCTCCCACTCTATTTTATTGAAACGTCTCGAAGCCATAGGTATCAAAGACCTTGCTCTAGAGTGGTTTCAATCATTCCTGACTAACAGATCTTTCCGGGTCTCTGCCCCCCCGTTCATATCCCAGCCTTACCCCATAGAGCAAGGCGTTCCTCAGGGATCGGCGCTCAGCCCGTCCCTATTCAATCTTTATGTCCAGCCTCTCGCTGACATAGCAAAAGAATGGGACCTGACGCTAGTGTCGTATGCCGACGACACCCAGCTCATCATCTCTCTGACTGAAGGCCCCTCGATCTCAGCGACGAGATTTAAGAACGGGTTAGAGGCAGTTGCACGCTGGATGTCACACAACTGCCTCCAGTTGAATGCTGGCAAAACAGAGGTGTTGCTTCTGGGTAAAAATCCTGACTACTGGACTGATCAATGGTGGCCGTCCGCACTGGGCCCCACCCCCCCGCCAAAACTGTGGTAAAAAACCTTGGTGTCTGGGTGGACGCATCTCTCAATTTCCAGACCCACACCAAGAAACTGGCTGCCACCTGTGTGGGTCTGTTGAGGAGCCTTCATCCGATCCTTGGCTTTTTTGACCACCATACGCGCCAAATGATAGTCCAATCTACCATCCTGGCTCGACTGGACTACGCCAATATCCTTTTTCTCGGCCTTAATAAAGCTGAGATGGCGCGGCTACAACGTATACAAAACTCCGCTGCCAGGGCAGTTGTAGGCCTCCCTCGTAGGTGCTCTGCTAGAAACACCATCCAGAAACTACACTGCTTGCGCATGGAAGCCCGAGTTCAGTTTAAAGCCCTCATTACTGTTTTTAAAATTCTCAAAACTGACTTTCCTGGCCTCCTGCGTCCACTCCTAGAGCCCTATACCCCTCAACGGGCCCTACGTTCCTCTGGTCAAAACTTGGTGGTTATTCCACGTATAAGGTTAAGCAGAATGGGCGGTCGCTCTTTCAGAGTCTTGGGGGCAAGACTCTGGAACTCTCTGCCACATCACATTAGCTCGATGACTAACCTGTTGACCTTCCGCAAAGCGATCAAAACATTTCTATTTTCCCCATCCTAATCTCCTATAGCCCGTCCTTTCCTTCTCCCCTCTCAGGTTTTCGTTATAGTTCAGCGCCGGGACGCCTCGTTGCTGGGGCAGCTGTTCGCGCTCAATAAAACGTTATAACATAACATAACATATGTGGACAGGGCTGACATGGGCATGCTCACGGTTACTGATGAGGGACAGGAGGAAGAGAGTGACCCACTCCCTGACCTGCTCTCACAGAATCCTGATGATGGGTCAGTAGATGGAGTAGCCTTGGCAGGCAGCCTCACTGCCCAGCAGCAAGCTGATTGTAGAAAGGTGCTCAATCAGTACAGACACATGTTTTCTCTGACTCCAAGTCAGACCACCTGGTGCACTCATGAAGTGGACACTGGGGACAGTCTGCCTGTTAAAAGTAAGACTTACAGGCAACCTGATCATGTCAGCGACTGTATCAGGACAGTAGTCCAGATAATGTTGGATTTGGGAATCATTGAACCTCAGATAGCCCTTGGGTAGTCCGGTAGTCCTTTTGCCTAAACCTCACACCAAAGAGGGAAAGAGAGAAATGAGGTTGTTTGTGGACTACAGGGGTCTCAATGCAGTCACTAGGACTAATGCCCATCCAATCCCCAGGGCAGATGAGCTAATAGACACTTTGGCCTCAGCCAAGTATTTAAGCACATTTGACCTGACAGCTGGCTACTTGCAGATCAGACTAGCTGATGATGCAAAGACAAAAACTGCATTTCTACCCCTAGTGGGCATTATCAATTTGTGGTAATCCCTTTGGTTTGAAGAATGCACCTGCCACTTTCCATAGGTTGGTGAACACAGTCCTCACAGGTCTGGAAGCATATAGTGCAGCGTATCTAGATGATATTGCTGTCTTTAGCTCCACCTGGGAGGATCACCTGGTCCACCTGAGGAATGTTTTGGAGGCCATGCAAAAGGAAGGCCTAACTATCAAGGCTACTAAGTGCCAGAGTCAGGTTGTACCTGGGCCACCTTGTGGGTGGAGGCCAGGTTCATCCATTGCAGAGCAAAATCCAGACCAACATGGACTGGGTTGCTCCAACTAACCAGACTCAGGTGAGAGCCTTCTTAGGCCGGACTGGATATTACAGAAGATTTGTCAAGGGGTATGGATCAATAGTGACACCCCTGAATGACTTAACGTCTAAGAAAATGCCCAAAAATGTTCAGTGGACAGTTTACTGTCAAAAGGCATTTGATGACCTGAGGCAGGCCATGTGCACTGTTCTCATTCTGCAAAGTCCTGATTACTCCAAGAAGTTCAATGTGCAAACAGATGCATCTGAGTTGGGGGTAGGGGCTGTACTGTCACAGTTGAATGATGAAGGTCAGGATCAGCCAATAGCTTTTATTAGCAGAAGGCTGACCCCTAAAGAGAAATGTTGGTCAGCCATTGAGAGGGAGGCCTTTGCTGTGGTTTGGGCCCTGAAAAAGCTGAGGCCATACTTGTTTGGCACTCACTTCATTGTTCAGACCGACCATAAGCCCCTCTTATGGCTAAACCAGATGAAGGGTGAAAACCCCAAATTTTTTAGGTGGTCCATTTCCCTACAGGGGATGGACTATACAGCGGAACATAGACCTGGGAGTAACCATGCCAATGCAGATGGAAATTCCAGATATTTCCACTTAGAACATGAAGACTCAACTGGTCAAGGTTAGTTTAATGTCCCTGCGTTTGGGGGGGGGGGGTTGTGTAGGAGAGTAGGATACGCTTACTATTGCTACCCCCACTTTTTGCTGATGTTTCACTGTTTTTCTACTTTAGTCTGGCTGGGGCCCTGCTATCCAGAACCCCAGCCTAGCTGCTTCCTCTCTAAATTGATTCCCTGCTCTTTCGGTACACTCCAGGTTGGATTCTGGGGTGCTCTTATATGTCCCTAGTATAAGGTATATTATGTACCCAGGGCATAGGTACACAAGAGGCCTCCCAGGGGCTGAAGCATGTATTATGCCACCCCTGTAAAAACCTCCAAAATGACACCACAGGACTTCTACAGCAACCTGGGTAAGGTGGTGCATGCACCCCTTACAGAGATATAGGTTCACTATATCTCACCTATCACTGCACATATAAAGCCATCAGTCACCCCTATGGCAGACCTTATCAATCCTGAAGACAGGGTGATTGGTTTTATGTGGGAGGGTGCCCATGCATGAGCAGAGCACCCCTGCAGCCTTCGGAATCTATCCTCTGGGGTTGTCAGTAGTGCAGCTTGACCATATACTCTTAAGTGCATTATAACCAAACGGTAAATGCTAACTTTGGACTTGCTGCACGGAAACATGTCGTGTTTGGTGTCAAACACCTTGGAATCATACCCCCAACACCAGTAACTGGTGTGGGAGTATGACCCCACCCTTCTAGAGGGAGAGACATGGCAGCCCTGTTATACACGGTAGAAACTTAATAGAGCCTTAGCATCACAAGATGGATGCTGCAGCCACAGACACAAGTCTGGCCTCCTGCTGCTGACCAAAACTCCAACACGGGAGGCCTGGTCAATAGGTTTGCTGTCACAGGGAGGTGTAACCACCCCCCAGACAGGCTGATGTGTATTGGGGCTGGGTGGGAGCACTCCCAGAGTGCTTTGAAGTCTGCACTGGGGGAACTTTTGGTGTCCCTGTGCATAGTCCAGCTCAAACCGGTTGAGGGGCTACTAGCCCCTGCTCTGGCATGAAACTGGACAAAGGAAATGGGTGTAGCCAACCCTCTTTCCAAACCCTCCGATAGGTGGGTCCCCAGAGTATGTCCAACCCCTTCCTTAGGTTTAAGAAGGAACATCTGTAACCTGAACTTTAGATATTCCTGGATGAAACTCTGAAACTGAATCCCAGACGCCGAACCGAGTCCACAGCAAAGCTGAGACCCGTAGCCCTCGTGGGTACCGTGGAACCGGAAGCCCTAGACATCGTGCTCTCAGGGACCCAAAAGTTGACGGACAAGGGATTGCGAAGGGACCTCAAGAGGAAACACAAAATGGTGGCCCACGGGTCACTCAGAGTGGGTAGAGCAGCAATCTTCGTTGAATTCACTGCTCGAGGTCAGGGCTACAAGTAACCCAAAGCACAGCCTCAAGAGTCGACAAGAAGCATATGCACTTGCAAATGTACATGGTGTCCAGGGGTTCCGGTTCCACAGTACCCACAAGAGCTATGGGTCTCAGCTTTCCGGGGGACTCAGGTCAGCCTCTGGGAAGTCTGGACACCCACCTTCTGTGTTGCAAATTCTTTGGAGTCCGGCGGGAGCTTTGGAGATGCAAACCGGTCAGATGCATTTTAGGTGCCTGCCTTGCAGAGGAGTAACTCCTTTACTACAAGGGAGATTCTTCAGCCATCTAGTTCAATATAGATTGTTGAAGGTCCAGGATTCTGTTTTATCCAAGAAAATCTAAAGTCCTGTTGCCAGGGGTTCCTATCTTATACCCAAGGAAGGGGTTGGACTAACTCTAGGGACCCACCTATGGGAGGGTTTGGAAAGAGGGGTGGCTACACCCATTTTCTTTGTCCAGTTTCGCGGCAGAGCAGGGGCTGGTAGCCCCTGCAAGCGGTTTGAGCTGGACTATGCACAGGGACACCAAATGTATCCCCAGTGCAGACTTCAAATACACTAAAGCCTGTCTGGGAGGTGGTTACACCTCCCTGTGACAGGAAACCTATTGTCCAGGCCTCCCCTGCCAGAGTTATGTCCAGCAGCAGGAGGTTAAATTCGTGTCTGTGGCTGCAGCATCCATTTTGTGATGCCAGGGCTATTTTAAGTTGGTACCGGGTATACCGGTTGTGCCATGCTACTTCCTCTAGCAGGGTGGGATCATACTCCCACACCAGTTACTGGTGTTGGGGTATGATTCCAAGGTGTTTGACACCAAACACGGCATGTTTCCCTGCAGCCATTTCAAAGTCAGCATTTACCATTTAGTTATAATGCACTTAAGAGTATATGGTTTGGCTGCATCACAAACAACCCCAGAATAAAGATTCCGAAATCTGCAGAGGAGCTCTGATCATGCATGGGCAACCTCTCACATGAAACCAAGCACCCTGCCTTCAGGATTGATAAGGCGTGCCATAGGGGTGACTGATAGGTAGTTATGCGCAGTGATAGGGTGAGATATAGTGAACCTATATCACAGGAAGGGGTGCATGCACAACCTCACTCAGGCTGCTGTAGCAGTCCTGTGGTGTCATTTTGGAAGGCTTCCCAGGGGTGGCATAATACATGCTGCAGCCCCTGGTAGGCCTCTGGGGTACTGATGCCCTGGGTATATAGTATACCATATACTAGGGACTCACAAGGGTACCGCAGAATCCAATCTGGAGTGTACCTAGACTACAGGGAGTCAATTTAGAGAGTAAGCAGCTAGGCCGGGGTTCTGAATAGCAGGGCCCCAGCCTGACTAAAGTAAAAAAACAGTGAAACATCAGCATAAATTGGGGGTAACCATGAGAAGCAGATCCTACTCTCCTATACCAGGCAATAACTCATGCAGTGATACAATCCCCTGAGCACTACCTATGCAGTCCAGCAATCCCCCTATAACTCCTTGTACACTCTTCTAACTGCCCAGCCAGTCCCATGTCCTTATCCAATCACCGCGCCAAAACCCAACCACTTGTAAATTCACCATGCACTCTCCTTGCAGTACTGTAATCATCCAGTCACTACCCATGTACTCATTCAATGACCAAGGCACTAAATCATGCACTGCTACAATCCCTTCAACACTACCTATGCAGTCCAATAATCTCCCTGTTACTACCTATGCACTCCTCCAATCACCCAGCCATTCCCATGTCCTTATCCAATCACTGTGCCAAAACCCAAGCACTTATAAGTCGCAGTTAGAGTTTTAAAGTTTAAGGACACTTAGGAGAGGACTTTGAGCAATCCCCTTTAGACTTCGGGGGTTCTAGGGCCAGCACCCATGGGAGCACCGGAGTACTCATGTTACCTCACCCAGGGAAGCTGGGTGCATAGGTGTCAAATGGTGGCGGGTCGCGTCGTCGTTTTCAATGGCGAACTGCTGCAAAGTGTTGCTGCCGGGAAGAAGAGAAGTGTCTGAAGAGATCCAAGCCTGGATCAAAGATGTAAAGAACCTAAAAGCAGAGGGGACAGAGTCTGGGTCACTTGCCAGTGACCAGGGGCAGGATAGTCGAATGCCCACCGATGTCGGGTGTTTCAGGTGCGCAGAGGTGTATCTTGACTCTTCAGCCACAAGGAACAGGAGGTGTCTACGATGGCAAGGAGCTGGATTCGGGCTATCCCAAAAAGGATGTCGAGTGCTGCAGCATCAGTTCCCGGATTGGACACAACAAGCCTTGGCAACAGCAACCCACACAGAAAGAGAAAAGATGCTTTGGTGCGGACCAGCAAGGTCCTGGGGACTCCCCAAGCAATGGAGAGTCAGGGCATGTCTGGAGAAAATCAGGAAAACCCAATCAGAGTAAGGGTTGCCTTCACAGGGACCCACCAGTCGACAGACTAGGGATCACGAAGGGACCTCGAGACAAATCACACAATACCAACCCACGGAACACTCGGAGAGTGTAGGCCAGTAATTTTCACCAAATTCACCATCCACTCTCCTTGCAGTACTCTAATCGTCCAGTCACTACCCATGTCCTCATGCAATGACCCAGGCACTAACTGATGCACTGATACAATCCCCTGAGCACTACCCATGTAGTCCAACAATACCCCTGACACTCCCTGTGCACTCTCCCAATCACCCAGCCACTCCCATGTCCTTATCTAATCACTGCACCAAAACCCGAGCATTTATAAATTCACCATGCACTCTCCTTGCAGTACTCTAATCATCCAGTCACTACCCATGTATTCATGCAATGACCCAGGCAGTAACACATGTACTGCTACAATCCCTTGAGCACTACCTATGCAGTCCAGTAATCTCCCTCTTACTATCTATGCACTCCTATAATCACCCAGCCAGTTGCATGTCCTTATCCAATCACAGCGCCAAAACACAAGCACTTACACATTCACCATGCACTCTCCTTGCAGTACTCTAATCATCCAGTCACTACCCATGTACTCATGCAATGACCCAGGCACTAAATCATGCACTGCTACAATCCCCTGAGCACTACCTATGCAGTCCAGCAAAACCCTGTAAATTCCTGTACACTCTTCTAATCACCCATCCAGTCCCATGTCCTTATCCAATCACTGCGCCAAAACCCAAGCACTTATAACTTCACCATGCACTCTCCTTGCAGTACTCTAATTATCTAGTCACTTCCCATGTACTCATGCAATGACCAAGACACTAAATCATGCACTGCTACAATCCCTTGAATCTCCCTGTTACTAACTATGCCCTCCTCCAATCACCCAGCCACTCCCATGTCCTTATCTAATCACTGCGCAAAAATCCAAGCCTTTATAAATTCACTGTGAGAAGTTGGCCTGGTATATGCTGTCCACTAGTTATAGTGGGCACCTTGCACCAGTCCAAACAACCCTTATTGATGATAGGTTAAAGACAACCTTATTTGAAAGCTATTCTAGTGGTAGCTATGGAGAGCAGCCTTCAGGCTAAGTCTTGAAGGAGTGTAAAGCAGCTTGTTTTACCAATCTATAATCTCTTGAAAGACCAAATGAAAGGAAAACCACACCAGGTATATATATGTAAACTATATGTATTTCTTTCTAAACACACCCTACTAGTCTCTTATGAGGCTAGAGGTCAAAACACATATGTTACACTTTAAATATCACAGTAAATTAGCACAATATACGTTCAGCCCTAGGGGAGTACCAAAACATATATTACGAAAGTGGTATTAGAGCCACGACTTGACTAGACACAAGGCCTAGAGCCTGTGGAATCGCTGGGACCCCAAGGAACCCCCCAAGGTAGTGACACAGGGGACCCACGGGGAACGTGTGCAGTGTGAGAACACAGCCGTGAGCTCCGTTAGTTTCTATGGAGAAAGTCGCAGTTAGAGTTTTAAAGTTTAAGGACACTTAGGAGAGGACTTTGAGCAACCCCCTTTAGACTTCGGGGGTTCTAGGGCCAGCACCCATGGGAGCACCGGAGTACTCATGTTACCTCACCCAGGGAAGCTGGGTGCATAGGTGTCAAATGGTGGCGGGTCGCGTCGTCGTTTTCAATGGCGAACTGCTGCAAAGTGTTGCTGCCGGGAAGAAGAGAAGTGTCTGAAGAGATCCAAGCCTGGATCAAAGATGTGAAGAACCTAAAAGCAGAGGGGACAGAGTCTGGGTCACTTGCCAGTGACCAGGGGCAGGATAGTCGAATGCCCACCGATGTCGGGTGTTTCAGGTGCGCAGAGGTGTAGCTTGACTCTTCAGCCACAAGGAACAGGAGGTGTCTACGATGGCCAGGAGCTGGATTCGGGCTATCCCAAAAAGGATGTCAAGTGCTGCAGCATCGGTTCCCGGATTGGACACAACAAGCCTTGGCAACAGCAACCCACACAGAAAGAGAAAAGATGCTTTGGTGCAGACCATCAAGGTCCTGGGGACTCCCCAAGCAATGGAGAGTCAGGGCATGTCTGGAGAAAATCAGGAAAACCCAATCAGAGTAAGGGTTGCCTTCACAGGGACCCACCAGTCGACAGACTAGGGATCACGAAGGGACCTCGAGACAAATCACACAATACCAACCCACGGAACACTCGGAGAGTGTAGGCCAGTAATTTTCAGTGGAAACGCTGCTCTGGGTGTGGACTGCAAGTAGCCCAAAGCACAGCCTCAATGGATGTCGAGAAGCTATTGCACTTGCAAATGTGCACGGTGTCCAGGTGTTCCGGTTCCACGGTACCCATGAGGGCTACAGATCTCAGCTTTGTTGGGGACTCGGATCAACCTCTGCGAAGTGTGGAAACCCACCTTCTGTATTGCAAATTCTTCGGAGTCCGGTGGGAGCTTCGGAGATGCAAACCAATCAGATGCGTTTTAGGTGCCTGCCTTGCAGGGGAGTAACTCCTTTACTCCAAGGAAGATTCTTCAGTCATCTAGTTCAATATAGATCGTCGAAGGTCCAGGATTCTGTATCAGAGTTTCATCCAGGGAAATCTAAAGTCCTGTTGCCAGGGGTTCCTATCTTATACCTAGGCTGTCCTGTTTAAGGTTTAAACCTATAATAACTGATAAAACCCCACCAAAAGGGAAATAGCCCTCACCAGTGTAAACATTTAAACACTGAAAAAACACCTGCACAACCACAAACTGAATGCCATTCAAAGAAAGGAGAAGGAGATTGAAAAAGTAATTTTTATTTCTTCCTGAAGGGATCAAAACAATGTTGCTTTCTTATACATGGTAGCAGCAAGAAAGACTGGCCTAACATTCTGCTTGAGTTCTGTTGTTTAGGAATGTCACTAAAATATTGTTTCTTCTTCCTTGTGCTTTTTTCTGATTTTCAGTTTTGTGGTCTTTGGCCTAAAGATGCAGGGTTTAGAAGCATGTTTAGGTCTTGTTTAATTATTCTATAAACTGTAGAGAATCAGAAAATATCAAAATCATATTTGATATTTTGGCTACCTTTGATTCGTTCACTGATATGTAAAATGGCTGGTTTCATAAAAATCTTTCCCAATATGTAGCATCTCATTTGCCCACAGAGAATGGGTAAAATCCCTTGATACACCAGCCCCCTTTTCTAGTGAGTCAGTATTGAGAGTAGGTGATTTGCCAATCACCCCAGGCTTTAAACATTCAATGCAAGGTGCAGTGATGGGTATATGTGAAAAGAGTGCTGTCACCAAGCATCTGGATAGTGGTGAAAACATAACACCACACTTTTGGAAAACATGGAACGCAGTGTCACTTGGAATGCTGCTGCAAAACGTTCTTATCAAGTTCAACAAAGATTGGAGTGATATTGTTTGTATTTGCAGTGATTCAGCTACGCATATGGAAATGTCATGTGATGACCTGTCAAATCGATACCTGAGCTGAAGGGCTACCCTGTAATGCATCTGTGCCACTTGTTAGATGGTATGCTGAAAGCATCTTTACAAACTTCAGAGTTAATGAAGAATGCTATTGACTTTTTAGACATTTTGGTGCACTGTTTTGTTATGCGCAGGAACTAAAGCACAAATATTTCTCATTTTGTGCTTTGTGTGTCATCAAAGAAATTGTCATCCCATCAGTGTCATTTAGCCAGCAGTTCTCATTCCTAGAGGCCATGAATGATATATTATCTATGTGGCAACCATTTACAGAATCTTTGCTGAGTGATTATGCCGAAGGCAAGATATGTGAGTATATTTGGTTGTATAATGATGTAAAAAAAAAAGTACACTCTACTGCATTCTTAGATATTTACAGGAAAACATGACTGCTGTAGTGGACATAATAAAAAACTAGAGTCTGAAAGTACCCTTGCCTACCAAGTGTTCAGCAAAATTGGTGTGGATGTGATTGAGATTGAGAGTCTGCTGGGCGACACTTTAAGTGACTTTGACACTGCAACATTTTCCATGTTAGAGTGCTTGCCACTTGGTAAGCAAAGAAATATTGAGGACCAATTAAGGAACTGTTATTTTACAATGTATGAGAAATGACTTGCAATTATGCATAAAAATGTCCCTTCCCCAACCATTGCATTTGAAATCTATGAAGCCTAACTGTAGAAGTTCTAGATCCCTTCCGTAATGGGGAATTTTCTCCAAGGTTTCAAAAGTGTTGCTTCATTTTTGACTGCTTCATTAACTCTGAGGGCATATGCACACAGTTCAAAGCCTATGTTGCAGAACCTGTCTTGGAGAATTGCAATCTTCAGATGCACTAGTAATGGCATGGAAAGCTATGTCAGTGTCCAGAGTTAGCAAATTGTGTACTTCCAGTTTTGGCGTTTCCCGTCTCAAGTGTCAATGTTGAGAGGGCCTTTTCACAGATAAAAGTTTACATGGGAAGGAAAGAACAAGCGTGAATGATCAAAGACTCACTGAAGAAGCAGTGTATGGTGTACTACAACAAGTTTGATTTGTAAAAATAAATTTGAACCTCAAGTACACTGTGCGTACACTGTCTATATACCATACACTATCAGTGCAGAAACAAGCAATAATAAAATCAAAGCATTCCATAAACACCGGAAAAACCCTGTTTCTGTTGTTCACGAAAATATGTAACCACTGATAACCACAGTTTTTTAAGGTATTAAAATCACTTGAAAACACTGAAAAAACCCCACCAGAATTTACCAAAAATAGAAATTGTAAACAAGAAAGCCTACTTGTACCCAAGGAAGAGGTTGGACTTACCCTAGGTACCCACCTATGGGAGGGTTTGGAAAGCGGACTGGCTACACCCATTTCTTTTGTCCAGTTTCATGCCAGAGCAGGTGCTGGTAACCCCTGAAACCAGTTTGAGCTTATCTATACACAGGGACACCAAATTTGCCCCCAGTGTAGACTTCAAAGCACCCACCCAGCCCCAATTCACTAAAGCCTGTCTGGGAGGTGGTTACACCTCTCTGTGACAGGAAACCTATTGTACAGGCCTCCCCTGCCGGAGTTTTGTCCAGGAGCAGGAGGTCAGACTCAAGTCTGTGGTTGCAGCATCCATTTTTTGATGCCAGGGCTCTTTTAAGTTGGTACCGGGTATACTGGTTGTGCCATGCTTCTCCCTCTAGTAGGGTGGGATCATACTCCCACATCAGTTAATGGTGTGGGGGTATGATTCCAAGGTGTTTGACACCAAACACAACATGTTTCCATGCAGCGATTCCAAAGTTAGCATTTACCATTTAGTTATAATGCATTTAAGAGTATATGGTTTGGCTGCATCACAAACACCCCCGGAATGGAGATTCCAAAAGCTGAAGAGGTGCTCTGCTCATGCATGGGCACCCTCTCACATGAAACCAAGCACCCTGCCTTCAGGATTGTTAAGGCCTGCCTTAGGGGTGACTGATAAGTTTACATTTGCAGTGATATGGAGAGATATAGGTAACCCATATCTCAGTAAGGGGTGCATAGGCCACCTTATACAAGTTGCTGTAGCAGACCTGTTGTGTCATTTTAAAAGGCTTTCCAGGGGTGGCATAATACATGCTGCAGCCCCTGGCAGGCCTCTAGGGTACCTATGCCCTGGGTACATAGTATACCATATACTAGGGACTCACAAGGGTACCCCAGAATCCAATCTGGAGTGTACCTAAAGTGCATGTAATCAATTTAGAGAGGAAGCAGTTAGGCTGGGGTTCTGAATAGCATGGCCCCAGCCAGACTAAAGTCGAAAAACAGTGAAACATCAGCAAAAAGTGAGGGTAACCATAGGCAGCAGATCCTACTCTCCTACATTCACCATGCATTCCCCTTGCAGTATTCTAATCATCTAGTCACTACCCATGTACTCATGCAATGACCCAGGCACTAACACATGTACTGCTACAATCCCTTAAGCACTACCTATGCAGTCCAGTAATTTCCCTGTTACTATCTATGCACTCCTCCACTCACCCAGCCTGTCCCATGTCCTTATCACTGCGCCAAAACCCAAGCACTTATAAATTCACCATGCACTCTCCTTGCAGTACTCTAATCATCCAGTCACTACCCATGTACTCATGCAATGACCCAGGCACTAACACATGTACTGCTACAATCCCTTGAGCGCTACCTATGCAGTCCAGTAATCTCTCTGTTACTATCTATGCACTCCTTTAATCACCCAGCCAGGCCCATGTCCTTATCCAATCACTGCGCCAAAACCCAAGCACTTTTAAATTCACTATGCACTCTCCTTGCAGTACTCTAACCATCCAGTCACTGCCCATGTACTCATGCAATGACCCAGGCACTAACTCATCCGCTGCTACTACCCATGCAGTCCTCTAAATACCTAAACACTGCTCATTCACTCCTCCAATTTTCCAGGTAGTACCAGTATAGTGCAGCAAACCCAATTTGTTTTCAAAACAAAGCATTTAATTATTTTTTTTAGAACGTGTTTGTTTAGTAATAGAATAATATATTTCTATAATTATATTAATAATATTATATGTTTAAAAGAATTCAGGTATTCTTCATCATCATTAAAAAAGACTTACCATGACCACAAAAACAGCAAATAGGAAACAAGAAAAGAAAAAATATTATTTCAAGAAAAGACAACAGCAAGAATGAGATGAACTACAACATGTGGGAAAAAAGAAAAAGTCTTGAGGTAAGATAACAAAAGAATTTATTAAAAGACTTTCAAGGACTAGAAACAGTTTGTACAATGTGAAAAGTAGAAAGAATACCCTTAAGTACAAAGAAGAATGAAATGAAAAAGGACAAATTAATGGCAAATCACATTCTGAAAAAACAATCCATGGTAAAGAAGAAAGAATCAATTTGATGAAATAAGGAAACAAATGTTTTGCAATAGAGTAGTACAAAATGTATTAAAAGATGGCAAGAAATATAAAAAATGATCAGCATTTTATAAGAAGAGAAAAAAAAGATTGAAACTATTGTTGAAAAGGCATTTGAATTAAAAAGGAAATTATTCATTTTAGTTTTAAACAGAATGCGATCATTAGATAAGCCAATATGTTTTATGAAGGCCAAAAGTAAAAAGAAGAGACTAATTAACAGAACTAACTTTTGAGATATTTTTTGGGGTGAATGGAAGCACACTTCAAGTTCAGAGCCTTTTTTTAATGAAGTGAGCTATTTTCAAACTAATACATTAGTTCACGCAGTTGATACCAGTGGTCGTGCTTATGAAGTGAAGAACGGTTGTGCAATTGAAGAAGAAAAGATGGTTCCTAGAAATGTAGAAAAAGTGATAGCTGATGAAGTTCTAGGGAGATGTACTGAAGCCCCAGTGTATACTTGGGATTGTAGTAGTATTTGTGGTATATGACAGGAATCTATTGATATTTGACGAAATTTCTGACACGCATACAGTAACAAAAGTGTTAACCAAAAGATTAAGATGCTGCAAGGACTATATCCTTGCAAAGTGAGAAAAAATACTGGTTTGCAAGGTTAATATCTGGCTTGTCTTTCTAGAAAAGTGTGTAAAAGTGTTTTTCAGCATTTGAGAATGTTAGCAGTACATCACTCTCAAATGTGGAAGTTAAAAGAAGATTGTACTACGCAAAAAGTCCAGCAATAATTTTAAGTGATTTAAATAGTGCTCTTTTTAATGGGTCAGTATCAGGTGTAAAAAAAGTTTGTGATGAAATAGAGTTTTGTTACTTTCGTCCTGAACCAGAGTGTAGAGAAATTGAGACATTGATAGAAGTAGGTGTTGAAGAAGATGTGGAAGATAGTAGTACTGAGAAGTTTGAAGAAGAAATTACAAAGTTTAAGGTGATTTGTTGTGAAAGACCAAATTTGTTTGTATTTGTTGTCGACAAATTCACTACAAAAATCAAACTAGGAATATTGATCTGTATTTAAAAAGTGAAAAAGAAAACAATGATAAGTGGAAGGAATTTGCAACTTATTTGTTTGTAGAAGATTGCTTTGATTTGGGTAGTGATCAACGTATTTGTAAATATTGTTATACCAAATTAGACGATGGACCCGTTTCAGGCTATTGTTCGTATGGAGCCTAAAACAGGTAAGTTGCCTCCCGCAGATTTACAGAGAGGATTAAAAGGAAGAGTTGTGTATTTACCTTTAGATTTAAAGAAAAATATTGAATCTATTGGTGTAGAGAAAGAGGAAACTGAACCTGTAGTTATTCTAGGTAATGGTGTTCCTACGAAGAGTCAGAAAATATGGCAAGAATTAGTAGATGTGAGAAAAGTGCAAAAGGCTACGTTATATCTCATAAAAAACAATTATTACTACAAAAATGTGTATGTGGAAGAAGAAGAAATAGTTTTAGGAGATGATAGCGAAATTTCAAGTAGCCAAATTGAAAAAGTGGTCATCTCCAAAAGTGAAGAAATTTATGAACATTATAGTGTACATCCTTTGCATTCCAAAGAAGTGATGGGAAATACTATGAATTATTCCATATGAAGAAAGCAAAGGGGACTCCCATGGGTGTTTGGGAAAAAAGTTTGGAAGCTCGTTGTTTTCTACAGCTCTTCCCCACTAGAAAATGTGGATGATATGACGAACGACCAGTACAGATTCCAGCATCAGAATATTGGGCAACAAGATTGTACTCAGAAGATCCAAGATTTTGACAAGGTATCCCATATATATTTCATCTTTTGTTTGAAAGTGACTTGTCTGGACTTTCATATGCAGTCAACCACATATTAAAAACAGGAGTTCATCTTCAAAATGTTTCTGCAAAGGAACTCATGGACAAAGTACATCAGAGCGATGATCATTTAAAATCTCAATTGATTAATTTGATGGCATGTCAACGTGGTACTAATGAATATTGGTATCGTCATCATGGAGAACTGAAATGTATGTTAAGGAACTAAGGAACTTAGGAACTCTTACGTGGTTTGTTACGCTAAGCTGTGCTGAATATGCATGGGACGATTTACTTGAATTTCTTCGAGAAGCAAATTCAAATATTAAAAACATTGAATTCAAGATACCTGGAGAACTGTGTTCCTTGGATCCTGTAAATGTGTGCAGCTATTTTAATCATAGGTTTCAAGCTATGATGTCTTTTATTTGCAATAGAAACAATCCTCCTCTTGGAGAAGTTATTGATTTCTTTTGGAGAAAGGAGTATCAAGCTAGAGGTGCTCCTCATGCACATATGCTTTTATGGATCAAGGATACACCCAAATTTGGAACTGATTCAGATGAGACTGTTTTATCTTTTATTGAAGACTATGTTACATGTGCTATACCAAAAACAAGAGAAGAAAACAGCTTAAGACAACAAGTTTTACGGTTTCAAACTCATCGACGGGCAAAGACTGTCGACGGAAATACAAGTCAAAGGAAAAGTATAATACCAAATGTCGTTTTGGATTTCCACGCCCAGTAATATCCAAAGGAAGATTCAACAGTTTCATGTCAGCAGTGAGGCAAACTATCACTAGAGAATCTCCAAAAAACACTTACAATTTAAAAAGAAGTGAGCAATCAAAGTATATTAATGATTATAATCCAGAAATAAGAATAATAATAAGAAATTGCACAGCTTTAGTTTGAAGATGCTGTCCCATCGAGAGATTGGATCCTACGAATGTTCGGATCGATTGTCCTCTGCAAGTTTATATTTAAAGTCAAGAGGAATTGCGATTCTCCTATTACCATGACTAGAGAATCTGGATTTCATTAAAGACACGGAGGCTAACATTATGCATATTTCTTTTAATGCAGACTCCAAGCCGCATACATCATAAAGCAAAAGTTCCAGATCGTTAACAATAATAAAAGGCATGAGACCATAGCAATCTGCCTCTTTTAAATGAAGTGTAGAGCAGGATAAGTTCCAGGAAAGGAGTAGATAACTTCAAGAATCATCAGTGAAAGTAATGGAACAGTAGAGACGAACATCCGAGCGTCGAAAAAACTTGAAGGTTAAGAAAGATTATCTGTAAAAGAGAGAGAGATGCAAGTAAATCTGGAATAAAGAAGGATGAAGTGAGGAAGAAAAAACAATTTTGGTTAGGCATAGATAAAACAAAGCACAGTCATCAAAACAATTCACAATACATTGATTGTAAAATATTACAAATGTATGTATATAAATAACATAAAAGTAAGAACTTAAGATACATTTTAAAGATAAAAGAATCAAAGGGAAGGGGAGGGGGGGATAATGTTAGCCTCCGTGTCTTTAATGAAATCCAGATTCTCTAGTCATGGTAATAGGAGAATCGCAATTTCATTACAAGACCGGAGGCTACCATTATGCATGTTGGTAGCCTTGTAAGACTACATCAGACATATGAGAAACTGGTTTGCAATAATGGTGAGCAAAGGTACTAGCATTGGACCAATCAGCAGCTTTGAGAATATCGTCCAACTTACCTCCGGACCAGAAGGACTTACTGGCCATGGCACCTCGGATGGAATGGGGTTTGAATAAATCTAAATTTATACCTGCTAAGCTCATAGCAATTTTAACCCATCTAGCGATAGAAGCAGAGGAGATAGCTTTGTGAGGTTTAATGAAGGAGATAAGGAGCTGATTTACGTCAGGGGGGCGAAGAGGGTTCATTCTGCGTTCATACTCTTTCAAACAATCTACAACACAAAGTTTTGGGCATGAGTCAAAACGCGGATAAAAAATAGAGTCAGACATTGTCTTGGTTCTTCTAAATATATCAAAATTGACACCAAACATGTTGTAGGATCTATTGGAGATTTCAAGGGCTTTAACATCCGAGACCCTACGGCAAGAAACTAGACAAAGAAGGGTTGCAAGTTTAATAGAAAGTTTCTTATTATCCAGGAGTGTATTATCAGGCCAGTTGGAGAAGAGATTGAGAATCAAATTCACATCTCATAGAGATTGATATCTGGGTTTAGGAGGTCTCCTAAGTCTAATACTTTTGAGAACTCTACAAATTATATTATTTTTACCAATGGTTTTACCATTAACGAGAGCGTGTCCAGCGGAGATAGCAGATCTATAACAATTGATAGATCTATAACTAAGCCCCCTTTCAAATTGTTCCACGAGGAAGTTAACTATGTCAACAATAGGTGCTTCCACGGAATCCAGGTTCCTCTCCAGGCACCAACGAACCCATAATTTCCAGATGTTATTATACCGGTAGTGAGTACCGGGGGCCCAGGATTCTCCGAGGAGAGTAGAAGCTGTTGACGAAAGTCCTGTGAGAAGGTTGGATCGCCTGACACTCTCCAGGCAAGAAGGTTCAGGTTCCCTGAATGAACCAGGGGATGAATTCGACCGTCTACGTCTGTAAGAAGGTCCTCGAGGGGAGGAATTAGGAAGGGAAGGTCGTAGGCAAGCTCCAGAGTTGTGGGAAACCAGGCCTGGGAGGGCCAGAAGGGAGTAATTAGGACGATGGAACAGCGTTCGTGTCTGATTTTTTGGAGTACTCTCTGAATCATGGAGAAAGGTGGGAAGGCATAACTTTTGGTCCCGATCCAGGGTTGAAGAAAGGCATTTACTGCTAGAGCACCCGGGTCTGGCATCCAGCTGTAGTAGTTCTTTAGTTGGGAAGTTAGTCTGCTTGCAAAGAGATCTAAATCCAGGGGGCCCCAGGTGATGTTGAGGGAGTTGAAAACAGAGGGATTGAGTTTCCAATCGGTGTGGTCCAGGAGAAACCTTGAGTTCCAATCCGCCGAGGTGTTTGTCTTCCCTGGGAGGTATTCGGCTCTTAGAGATATCTTGTGTTCTAGACAAAACATCCAAAGTTTCTTGGCTAGGTTTGAAAGATCTACAGATTTCGTTCCGCCTAGGCGATTTATATATGCAACTGCGGACATATTGTCCATCTTTAGAATGACAGATCTCCCTTGAAGCGAATGTTTGAAGCTCATTAAGGCATACAGTCCCGTGGTCAATTCTAGGAAGTTTATATGATGGGAAGATTCTTCCAGAGACCAGACTCCACCCGTGTTCTGATCTAAGAAACAGGCACCCCAGCCATGGAGACTCGCATCGGATTCTAAGACAAATTCGGGAGTTGAGCCAAATATTGCTTTCCCATTCCAAGCATCCAGGTTTTCTAACCACCAATTTAGTTCTAAAATCGCCTCTTGATCTAGGGAGACGCGATCCCTGTACCAGAGGCCTGAACGAAGGGCTTTCAACTTTATTCTCTGAAGAGCACGATAGTTTAATGGACCCGGAAAGATCGCTTGGATAGAAGAGGAGAAGAGACCGAGTAACCTGGCTAAATCTCTTAGGGATAAGAACTGTTGATTCAGAACATGTCTTATCTCTTTCTTGATTTTTGATATTTTCTTCAGAGGAAGAAGAAGGAGACATTTCGTGGTGTCCACCGTGAAACCCAGGAACTCTAAGGATCTTGAGGGGGAGAGTATAGACTCTTCTTTGTTTATAATGAAACCCAGGTTTTCTAGCAGGTCTATTACAGTCTTCAGATCCTGAATGATTTGAGACTGGTCCTGTGAAAGAATAAGAATATCGTCGAGGTAAATGATCATCCGAATACCCTTTTCCCTTAGTGAAGAGGCGACCGACCTCATCACCTTGGTAAAGCACCATGGTGCTGAAGATAGGCCGAAGGGGAGAGCTTGGAATTGAAAGAGATGGTTTTTCCACAGGAATTGTAGGAAGGGTTGATGACACTTGGCCATAGGGATGGTAAAGTAAGCATCTTTTAGATCTAATTTGACTAACCAATCTCCCTCTAGTAGTAGATCTCTGAGAAGGTGAATACCCTCCATCTTGAAATGCCTGTAGACAAGGTATTTGTTGAGTTCCCTTAAGTTTATGACAGGTCTCCATCCCTTGTCTTTTTTCTTCACAAGAAAGAGTGTGCTTATGAATCTTAACATTTCTAAGGGTACTTCTCTGATGGCGCCTTTCTGAAGCATTGAGGAGATCTCCTCTTCTATTATTTTTTCCTGATCTATGGTGAGAGGGATATATCTCGGGAAAAAAGTTTGAGAAGGAATTCGTGTAAAGTCGATCATAAATCCCCTCACGGTATTTAAGACCCATGGGTCTTGGGTTATTAATTTCCAATTCTGAAGGAATAATCTTAGTCTCCCTCCCACTTTGGTAGGGAGGGGAGCGGAAGGGGAAGAGTGTAAAATTATACTTACTTTGAGGGGTGCTGTCGTTGGAGGGACCGCGTGATCTGAAGCTTCTGGATCGAAATCCTCTTCCTCTTTGTGGAAAGAACTGAGGGATGTTGGAGGGTTGGTACCCTCTTCCGCCATATCCTCTGGATCTAGGGTAGGGCCTTCTGTTGAACCGGCCGGAAGGGAGGCCCCTTCTTCCGGCCCTTCCAAAAAGGTTGTTGGTATTAAAAACCCTTTTCATGTTTTGCTGGGCCTTATCTAAGGCTGTGAAAGTAGACACGTACTTGCCAAGAGTTTTTATAAGGTCTTCACCAAAAAGAAGCCCTCTAGGATTGAGGGAGGGTTCTTTATTAGCTAGGTCGCTTAGTTTAGGGGAGATCTTATTAAGGACTACTCTCCTTCTTTCTGAGTTAAGGCTGGCATTGGCGTTACCCAATAAAATCAAGGCTCTCTGGCTTAAGCCTCTAATTAACTCAGTATTAAGGGGGGTCCCATTAATGTGGCTGACTTCTGATATATCGATAATCCTGGCTAGTGGGCCAAGGATATCAAGGACCTTGTCTTGGCATCCCTTTAGGGATCTTTCCATCCCTTTCCTTGGGTCCCTTCCGAGTTTAAAGAGATATTTGATGAGTTCAGGGTCCAAGTTTGGAGTTTGGCAGGTTTTGTCGTTTATTGCAGGTCTTGAGCATTCAGCTCTCAATAAGTTACGGGTATTTCTTTCTAAAGGGAATCTCAGCCATTTTTGAATGAACTTACTAACGTGTTCTTGGGGAAACCATTCGGAACTCCTAGGGTGTTTTAGGTTGAGGGGAGAAAACATCTCTTCACCAAGAGGGTCAATAATGTTGTCGTTAGAAGTAGAAGGTGTCTCCTCCTCAAAGGGTTGTGAATTAAACTCTTGGTTATCTTCGTCGAGGTCCAGGATATATTCGTCTGGGGGGTCAGATGAATCGTTGTCAGTATCCTGAAATTCCTCATCTCCAAATTGGAGATCATTTTCATGAGCACTTCGATAGTTTGTGCCGCGAGGGACACCTTGATAATTTGTGCCGCTGAGGACACCTTTAAGATTTGTGCCGCTAAGGACACCCATTGAGTTTGAGGTGCGGTGACCTCCCGTAAAAGTTGAGGTGCTGAGACCTTCCATAGTGCTCTTGGGGGTTGCATGATCAATATTTTTATATTTCTTAAGTCTTTTCCCCCTTGATTCACTGAGATCTTCATTAGGTAAGGTTAGGTCCATCTCAGTAGTATTGTATTCATGAGATCTTTTAGAGGTTATGGCTTTAGAAAGGGTTTGAAGCATACAGGATCTCATTTCTTGATGGATCATGCTTTTAATTTTGTCGTTGTCCATGACAGGTATGGAGTTACCTTCGTCAGATTCGACATCAGACATTATGTAGATGACCAGGAGTATTGATATTGTAAAAAAACCCCTTTTTTTTTTATTTTTTTTTATTTATTTTTATTTATTCTTGTTATTTTATATTAAATTATTTGATGATATTATTTTATTTATTCTTATTATTTTAAATAAATTTGGCTAATTAATATTGGTAAAGGATCTCAAGCAATGAATAAATGCAGGGTTTAAAACAAATAGGGTGACAAATAAAGGGTTAGGCAGTATGATAGTTAGTCTCCGTGTAAGGTGAGGCCCAAAACGAGTGGAGAACTAAGAAAGACGAAGTGTCGGTTGAGTGATTTCCCAGATCGGGGGCTCAACTGCCAGAAGCTTGACGGAGAGAATAAGGGAGGAATGCACCTTAGCGGAGTGGCTGCGCAACGCGTGCGTTGCTAAGGTGCATTCCTCAGAGCGGCGTGTGCATTCCTCAGAGCGGCGTTAACCGAGTTAAGGAATCGGCGCTCAAGGATGGGCGCTTACGGAGGGTGCCGAAGACGCGCAATAGCGGGTAAGGAAACGAAGGGGAGAGCCATCGTTGGGGTGAGGCTCTCCCCCTGGAAATGAAAATAAATAAACGCGGTTTATTTTACAAACAGGATGAGAAAGGAGTCGGAAAACAGATAAAGCCAATCTCCGTAAATTGGAGATCAGTTGAAGGAAGAGTATAGATAGGTAGGGGAGTTATGGCCACAAAGGAGAGAGGGGTAGCGAAGAGTATCAAGGCAACAAGAGCATTAGAGAGACATAATCACATCGAGAAAGTAAGAAAAAGGCAGTATTATAAACAGTATTCAGTATTAAACGTTATGGCAGGAATAAAAAACAGTTTTAAATGCTATCAAATTGAATAAGAGTAGCGAGAAAATATAAAGGACTTATCTGCTTGGAGCCGCATTTAAAAGAGGCAGATTGCTATGGTCTCATGCCTTTTATTATTGTTAACGTTCTGGAACTTTGCTTTATGATGTATGCGGCTTGGAGTCTGCATTAAAAGAAATATGCATAATGGTAGCCTCCGGTCTTGTAATGAAATCATTTGGGTAAGTCTAGGTCTTGCTGCAACACGAAATCGAGTACTTAAATCTATACAAGAAATCGAATATTTAGCTTTACATGAACCGGAAAGCACAGATATTGTTATAACAAACATTTTGGATACGTACTATCCAATTAGATGTCCCCATCTTGAAAACATATGTCTCTATTGAAGTACTGCAATATTACAGTTTTAAGAGAAATATTACAGAGAACATAAATGAAGAAAAATATGCAGTGATTGGTTCAGAAGGATGTTTGGTGAAACTTAGTAAAGGAAATCTGGTTAATCACAGTAAACTGAGTTGCGATACTCCTGATAAAAGAGAATTTTACTATTTAGCACTTCTGCAACTCTTCAAGCCTTGGCGTACTGAAATGGAATTACTTGGAGATTTTCAATGCTATGAAGATTATTTTAATGCATGTAAAGATAGCATTGAATGCACAGTTTTTCCAAATTATCTCCAAATGTTGAATAAAGAAATTGAACAGAAAGCTAGTATTGCACTTGAGATTGCTAGAGACAGTTCTCAAGATAGTCAAAGTTCTGCTCTACTGAGTCAACATCCACTAGGAGAACCAATTCTTGAAAATGAAGCAGCAATTGCTATGAGTGAAGTAGGAACAGCAATGTATCAAGCTCAACAGTATATTATGGAGTTGGGAAACTTGGAAGAACAACTAAATATTTAACAAAAAGAAATATATCAGCAAGTTACACAAGAGATCGACCATGGTTTACTTCATGAAAATAAAGAATGCAACTGTACATCATTTAAACCTATCCGAATGTATATCAGAGGCCAAGCTGGTACAGGAAAAAGTTTCTTAATTAAAGTTTTTACCAGTTATTTATAGAAAACCACTGAATCACATATATCTTGTGTTGTAACTGCTCCAACTGGGTTAGCAGTACACAACAGTAAAGGAATTACATCACATCGCTTACTAATGCTACCTGTTGAACATGAAAACAAGTTGGTATATCATAAGCTTTTTGGAGAAGCTTGTTTGGAAGTTTCAAGAGTACTAAAGAAAATGAAACTTCTGATTATTGATGAGGTGAGCGTGGCCTCAAACTTAATTCTCAAACTTAATGCTTGCCTTTGTTAATTTAAGAATGCAGCAAATTTAAAAACCAGAATACAATGTGTTATTTGGCGGAAAATGTGATAGTTTTTGGCGATCTACTGCAACTTACTCCTGTAAAAGGGCAACCAGTTTTTAAAACACTTGTGCATGAAGACACCAGAAAATCTTTGGGAAGTATTGGAAATGTGAACATTTGGTCATATTTTGAATACAAAGAACTTATAAAAAATATGCGACAGGCAAGTGATGAAGATTATGGAAGCATTCTTCAAGATATAAGAATTGGTGTATTGACAGAACATGGTAAAGAAGCTTTGCAAAGTTGACTACTTACAAACTTGTTTCCAAATGAAAATGTTGTTCCGGAAATAATATACAAAACAATTTGAGAAAAGAAATCTATAATCTGCCTAATGCCAACACTGCAAGAGTGTTTTACATTCAATGAAGAACTTTTGAAGATAGAAAAACAACAAATAATAAAAATGGAAGCCATTGATAAAATAGAGCACAAAGGAATTACTATTATTTTGACAGAAAAATTAAAAACAAAATTGGATTCATTGGAAAAATTTATGTCTAAGACTGCTAGTTTAGAAAAGAATGTATATGTATGTGAAAACTGTAGGGTAATTTTACAGCGTAATTTGGATGTGGAAAAAGATTTAGTGAATGGAGCAATGGGAAATGTTGTTTATTTTGTTAATTATCAAAATAGAGATGGAATTGAATTTTTGAAGATTAAATTTGATCAGATTGAAGAAGTAAAACAGATTGGACGTTGTTCTGTTCGTTTTTTGCTTGTTAAAGATTTGTATGTTCATAGAAAACAGTTTCCACTTTCTTTAGCATATGCGGTGATCATTCATAAATCTCAAAGTTTAAGTGTAGACAGTGCTTTGGTAAACATTGGAAGTACCGTGTTTAAAGACGGAATGTCATATGTTGCATTGTCCCGAGTCAGAACTTTATCTGGATTGTATTTGATTAATGTTGATGAGAGAAAGTTTAGTGCAGATGCAAATTGTTTAAGAGCGTATAATCGGTTAAGATGACTGTATGCTCTCAACTTAGGTGAATATCCTGTATATGAAAAGCGTGTAGTAGGTCGAAAACAAGCATATGAGAATCTCTGTAGTGAAGTTGGAAAAAATAAAAAACAATGAAGAGAATGTTGAGATTCCAAACAAAAAGAACAAGCATTTGCAATGCAATAGGTCTTGCATTATTAAAGTTTGAGCATTGGTGTTGCATTATTTAGCAATGCCAATAGTTCAAACTTTAATAATGCGAGACCTATTGCATTGCAAATGCTTGTTCTGTAACTCCCCTGCAGGTCAATCTGCACACCTACTGGCCAGACAGTCATGACTGATGGCACTTAGAATCACTGAAAGGAAGACCTATTTATTGCAGATGCTTGTCTGTATGTATTTATATGGGGGGGAAATAAATCAAACGGGAGCCTCATTTACAGAAACAAATTACAAACTCACAAGAATGCATAAAGTCTTACTAGCCCATTATGTACCTTTTAAAGACCGTTTTCAATCGCCTGCTTACTATTTAATGTTGTATGCTTATGATTCACGTCACCGTTTCAACTATTAAATACATAACAGAGCCTCAGTGTGAGGCCTAAGCCAAATCACATCATTTTAATTCTCAGAAGATCGTGGAGAATTCAATTATTTGCAAAATGTAAATGAACAGTGGTGAGACAGTGATTGGTAAAAATGCTCACATGTTAGCAATCAAGGGAACTCACACAGTGAAAGGACTGATTTGCCACAGATTATATAATGTGCAGAAGTGGAGAAGCACAGACTGTGGACTGCCTCCTTGATCTACAGTCTGCAGTCTGAGCAAAGCACTGCAACCATGCTCTGCATGTATTTACAGTAAAAATTCTTTAGCACCAATTGCATGTATTACAGTAAATATGCACCCTCTGTCAGAGATATAAACAATCAACAAAGGTAAGGAACGGCACAACTATAAATACAGCATACTTGGCAATACGCAGAATTATAGATGATTTTTCACTGAATTGGCCGGAATGACCTCAAATAGACACCAGGCATCAAGCTCAAGTTGTCTACGTCGTCACTCAAAACCTGGTGGCAAAAACACCTTGTTATTCACTTTTTAACCCAGCTTCAGCTTTACATCATATATGTCCACTCAATCACCGGCCCGTGCTTTCAACATCTATATAAGGACAGAGGAGTAATGGTAGAGCCGTATGTAACATTGCACACCCCCTAAAGATAAAGAAAACAAGCATTTACAATGCTATGGCATTGTAAACAAGCCCACGAGTGGTGCGCGCGCGCCACAGCACGCAATCTGTTTTTAATGATTGCGCCCGTGTCTGGGCACGATAATTGAAAACAGATGTCGGCTCGCGGGTAACAGACACCAATAGGCCATGGGCGGAGCAACGCGACAGCCTTTGGCTTATAGCGTGCTGTCTTTCTATAAAAGACGACCGCAAATGCCAATACCGTGGACCAAATGGAATCGCACACGCACGAGCGTGTGCAATTCCAGGCTCTGTTTTGGAACCCTCCACAAAAGGGCTCTCGCCTGCGTGAGCAGTGCTGCGCACTGCAACGCTAGGGCGCGAGCCCTAAAACGACACTGTTGAAGAGATTGTAGGATATCAGTTAGAAAATACTTCAGGTATCAACTGCTATGCTAATGTAGTGGTGAACTTCGTATTTTTTCTAGAAAATCTCCAACAGCAAATAATGGAGAATTGAGAAAAAAGGTTTTTTTCCTTGTTGCATTCTTTTTTTGAAAACTTGAGAACTGATAAAACTAAAATCCAAAGTGTTTCTGGCATTCGGAATCTTCTGGATATATGTTCCAGTATGTCACAATTTACACAGAATGTACAGCAAGATGCTAAGGAATTTCTTATGTTTATTCTTGCAGTATTGGAAGATGAACGAATACAAATGGAAAATCTGTTTGGACTTCGTTACAGACGGAAACATGAATGTGAAGATTGTACATTTACTTCTACAACTGAAATAGACACTGAAAGATTCATATATTTGGCAATACTAGATAGTAAAACAGTGTCTTTTAAAACATTAGTAAAATCAGAAAATCAAAATATGGAACGTAGTCAGTGTAAATCTGATATGTTAAAAACATTATTTATAGAAAGATGTGGACAATATGTCATTTTAATGATACAACGTTGCAGTCCAGATGGAAGAAAATTGGAAACTAATATTAAAGATTTTGTGGCAAATCAACTGTCAATTTCAGGAAGAACTTTCAAAGCAGTGGCAATTATTTTCCACGATGGAGCTTCTACAACATCTGGACACTACACTATGTTTATTAAAGTGCAATAAAGGATGAACACATTATAATGATGCCCATTTGCAATTCAAATATCGGTTGCATAATGAATGACCAAATTCACACCTAATATTTTTGATGCCAAAGTTCTGAGAACATAATTCGGCCTATTGGGAAGCTGTCAACAGGTATTATTGAGATTATTTTGGAAATGTTCAATACAGACGAATTAAGAAACATCCTCTGTTTTTGATATGTTTTGCTGGTTTAGATGCTTTGGGCACTGTGCCACTGCTATTCAGTGCCACAGTGCAAGTGCTACCTGTCTTAAATGGATGTTTTGATTAGTGACACCATGATTGCCTTATTTGATTTATAGACAGACCCTCGTATCGTGCAGCACGTGTGCCCGGGGCTTGTAAATCAAATGCTGCTGGTGGGCTTGCAGCACCGATTGTGCCACCCACTGAAGCAGCCCGTAAAGTGTAACTCGGGCCTGCCATTACAGAGCCTGTACGCAGTCTAAGACTGCCGTGTCGGCTCAGAAAGTGCACCCACTCGACAGTCCTTAAACCTTCCTTTTTCTAAATATCAGTCACCCCTACGGTAGGCCTACGGGCAGGGTGCATTGTATGTAAAAGGTAGGACATGCCCTGATGTGTGTGGCATGACTTAATAGTGAATTACAACCTATTTTGTTTTTCACTATTGCAAGGCTACCTGTCCCCATAGGCCAGAACAGGCGGTTTGATTATAACATCTAATAATCCTAACTGACCCAGGGGACGAGGTAGAGATTCGAGTTTAGTATGCCTGAATTCAGAATGATAAAATGCATCTTGAAGTGAAGTTGGTTTTAGCATTCTGGGTTTGAAAATACCACTTTTAGAAAGTCAGTATTTTCTTACCTAACCATCTAGCCTGCCTCTGCTAGCATGTGTATTGTATGTCTGGTTTTGTGAGTGACAGGGTCTAGGGGGCTCCAGGAGACAGGGTGAGTGAGCACTAGGCTGACTAGGCCGATCTACCTGAGGAGTGGTGGGAGGAGTAGCTCCTGGACCTGAAAAGGGCTGTGCCTGCCTTCCCCAATGCTGTCTCCACCTCCTGTGGTACATCTGAAGACCCTGGCCCACCCTGCCAAAGGAAGAAGGTGTGCACTGGCAGAATGCACCCAGAACTGGTTTGAACCGGGTACAGGACCCTCTGCCTTCAGATAACAAAGGATTTAGTAGTATAAATATGGGGACCCAGACCCCAAGAAGCTAGATCACTTCTGGCAACACAAGACAACCCTTTGCCGAGGAGAAGAACCAAGGAAGTTGCAGGAGTTTGGACTGCCTCGCTGCCAGTGTGCTGTTGCTGGGTTGTCCTGCAGTAGTGTCTTCATTCCCGAGGAAAGGAAAAGGAACTTTTATCGAACTTTCATCATCTTGCAGAATTTTTCTCCAAGGGCTTGAATCTGAGCTTGTCTCCTGTCCGAAGTCTCTGGGATACAAAAGACTTCACCCCTTCTGTTTGCCGGCATCTGGAACTTGCTGTTTCAGCTGCTACAGAAGGAATCTGCAACACCGACACCGGTGAGCGACGCCGTACTCTGCATCGAAGTCGTGAGCGCTGCTCTGACTTGTAACATAGACCCGACACCTGCTGCTGTGCCGCATCGACTCCGAAGCCGACATCATCACGGAGCCGATCCTCAACGAAGGTGGCCAAGAATTCATCGACATCGTGACATCAAACGGAACCATGGTTTCGGCGCCATCGTGATGTCACCTCCTCTCCGGTCAGGAAGCGACGCCTCCCCTACCCAACGCATCATCTCCTCCGAAGCAAGGAACCGACGCCGCAACGCGCCAAAGACACCGCACCTCCCCGATGCCATGAGCTGTCTGTGTTTTCACTTTTTCAAGGTACTGCTCTGTGGGGTTCTGTTTTGACTCCGGGCCCGATGCTGCGCACCTTGCGGTTAGCGTCGTACTTTGGGATTACTTTGACCTTGAGGTCGTGATAACTCCAGTTGGGGTTATCTGTTGCTAAAGACTCATTAAGTGAATGACCTATTTTTGAATTACTTCTACGATCGTGAAGTATCAATTGTGATTACAGTATCGTGGATTTTTGTTGTTTGTGGTCTTGTGATAAGTCTATATAAAGAATACTTATTTTTATAAAACCGGTGTAGTGTCCATCAGTAGTGATTTCACTGTATTACTGTATGTGTTCACAAATGCTTAACACACTGCCTCTGGGATAAGATTGTCTGCTCGTGCCAAGCTACCAAGGGGGTGAGCATGGGTTATCCAGTAGTGTAATCCCCTTTCCATGACTTAGAAGCAAGGGTCCCTATTTGGTCAAAGGTGCATACCATTGCCAACTAGAGACCCCCATTTCTAACATGGAAGATATCTAGAATTGCTGATTCAATTATCGTTTCTGTTCTTTGATATTGTATTTCCAAAATTGTTTTAAAAAAAAATATTTCATATATTTGATCTTTGTATTATATGCAAGGTTATTGAGGATGTTTATTTTAGGAATAGTAAACAGATAGTTAAGTTTATTGTATATATTTTGAACACAGATTTGTTTTTTTTTAACATCTTATTGATTGTACTTTTTTGCCCGCTGTTACATGATGATCAACAGTGAAATCACTGTCTATGATGAAATTCAATAGAATCTGAAAACAGCAAAAAAGGCAAACTGAATATGTTATGTTATTGAAAAATTATGATTTGACAGTAAAATCACTGATTCACACACCCATGATTCTGATTCCATCTAACAATGCTGCTTCAACTAATGTTGTCGCTAATCAGACACAAGCTGATCTGATGCAAGGGATGGTGCAGAGGTTTCAACCTCCTTTTCTTGTCTCAAACCTAGTGGACTTACTTGTGTGAATATGTACGCTTCTGATATGACTGTGTCAATTGATATTTCAGTTCCAGATAACTTGTTACTAAATGTGCAATCTAGGACTAGTACACATTTTACAGATGAAAGCCTAAATTTAAATAATACAGGAGATCAATCAGCGCTTACTCCCTAAGAACTTGAAGAATGGCTTAAAGGATACAGTACCGCTAATAATATAAATTCAGCATTGGTTCCAGTTTCACTTTCGAGTTCACCTGTAAATACAGTTCCATCTCAACCTTCAGTTTCTAGTCCAGTCTTCAGATTTGGTTGCAGGTCCAAGTTCAGCTCAAAATGCAATACTGACCGCCCATGGATGTGACCCGATTAGAAGTTGAATTAAAAGAGATGATTTAGGGAACGCTGAGTCCATTAAGATTAGAGACTCACCAAGACAATGAACTATTGTTCTTAAAACTATAATATTATATGTTATAACTGTATTTTCTCTTGTCTTTTACAGACCCAAATTCAAACGTTTGAAACTTTATTAAATTTAAATTATAAAAAATGAACAGAAAAAATTGTTTCAATGACTTTCACATCTACTATAAATAAGGTAAGATTAAGTAACCAAAGCTCTACCAGTGCAGTACATTCACCTGTGTACTTCCCATACTATCCTCTAACCGCCTATACACTGCTCATTCACTCCTTCAATTACCAAGGTAGTATCCATGCACTCCACCAGTCACCTAGCCAGCACCATGTCCTTATGCAATCACTCCACCAAAACACAGGCACTTATAAATTAACCATGCACTCTCCTAACAGTAGTCTAATCATCCAGTCACTTCCTATGTACTCATGCAATGACCCAGTCACTAATTCATGCAGTTTTACAATCACCAGAGCACTACCTATGCACTCTAGCAATGCCCCTGTCACTCCCTGTGGACTCTTCTAATCACCCAGCCAGCCCCTTGTCCTTATCCAATCACCCCGCCAAAACCCAAGCACTTATAAATTCACCATGCACTCTCTTTGCAGTACTCTAATCATCCAGTCACTACCCATGTACTCATGCAATGACCCAGGCAGTAACCATGCACTGCTACAATCACCTATGCACTACCCATGCAGTCCTCTAATCACCTAGACACTACTTGTTCACTCCTTCAATTACCCAGGTACTACTCATGCTGTCCAGCAATCACCCTGTCCCTACCCATGCACTCCTCCAATCACCCAGCCAGTACCATGTACTTATTCATTCACTCCGCCAATACCCAAGCAGTTATACATTTACCATGCACTCTCCTTGCAGTCACTACATATGTACTCATGCAATGACCCAGGCACTGATTCATGCATTTTGACAATCACCAGAGCACAACCTATGCCCTCCAGCAATCCCCCGTGACTCCCTGCGGACTCTTCCAATCTCTCAGCCAGCCCCTTGTCCTTATCCAATCACCCCACCAAAACCCAAGCACTTATAAATTCACCATGCAATCTCCTTGCACCTCTCTAATGATGCATTCACTACCCATGTACTCATGCAATAACCCAGGTAGTAACACATGCACTGCTACAATCCCCTGTGCACTACCCATGCAGACCTCTAACCACCTACACATTACTAATTTACTCCTTCAATTACCGAGGTAGTACCCTTGCACTCCAGTAATCTCCCTGTCACTCCCTGTGCACTCTTCCAATCACCCAGCCAGCACCATGTACTTATCCAATCACTCCGTCAAAACCCAGGCACTTATAAATTCACCATGCACTCTCCTTGCACCACTCTAATCACCCAGTCACTACCCATGTACTCAATCAATGACCCGGGCACTATCAAATGCACTGCTACAATCTCCTGTGCACTACCCATGCAGACCTCTAATCACCTACACACTGCTTATTTACTCTTCCAATTAACCAGGTAGTACCAATGCACTCCAGCAATCCCCCTTTCACTTCCTATGCTCTCCCCAATCACTCAGCCAGCCCCATGTCCTTATTCAATCACTCTGCCAGAACCCAAGCATTTATAAATTCACCATGCATTCTCCTCGCAGTACTCTAATCATCCAGTCACTACCAATGTACTAATGCAATGACCCAGGCGCTAACACATGCACTGCTACAATCCCCTGAGCACTACCCATGCAGTCCAGCAATCTCTCTATCACTACCTATGCACTCCTTCAATCACACAGCCAGCCCCATGTACTTATCCAATCACTCCACCCAAACCCAAGCACTTATAAATTCACCATGCACTCTCCTTGCAGTACTCTAATCATCCAGTCATTGCCCACGTACTCATGCAATGACACAGGTAGTAACTCATGCATTGCTACAATCTCCTGAGCACTACCCATGCAGTCCAGCAATCTCCCTGTCACTACCCGTGTACTCCTCCAATCACCCATCCAGCCCGATATACTCATCCAATCACTCTGCCAAAACCCAAACACTTATAAATTCACCATGCACTCTTCTTGCAGTACTCTAATCATTCAGTCACTACCCATTTACTCATGCAATGACCCAGGCACTAACACATGTAGTGCTACAATCCCGAGCACTACCCATGCAGCCCAGCCTTCTCCCTGTCACTACTTATGCACTCCTCCAATCACCCAGCCAGCTCCATGTACTTATCCAACCACTCCGCCAAAACCCAAGCACTTATTAATTCACCATGCACTCTCCTTGCAGTACTCTAATCATCCAGTCACTACCCATGTACTCATGCAAAGACCCAGGCACTAACACATGCACTGCTGCAATCCCCTGAGCACTACCCATGCAGTCCAGCCATCTCCCTATCACTACCCATGCACTCCTCCAATCACCTTCATACTACACATGTACTCTTCCATACACCCTGGCATTACTCCTGCACTCCTTAAAACACTCACACAGTACCACTGCAGTCATGTAATCAATTATGCACCCACTACCCATGCACTCTTACAATCTCCCAATGTTAGTCACATAATTGTGTACTCAGTAAGCTAGTACACTTGTACATCTACAGTCACCATACATACATTAATACAATCACACATTCAGTACCAATTCATTACTCCATATATTACACTTACCACAATTCATACAATAGTTACAAATTTATCTATTTTTAAACCAAATAGGTGGTTCTGAAAAGAACAATTTTTTTCTGTATTTGTTGTGTGTTTTTTATACTCTTTTTGAATTTTTGGGGTGTTTCTTTAAAAGAACGAAAAAATGAACACAACAAACAGTGAAAGGCTACAAAACAGTATGCAATTTTAAAGTCATTGCAAAAAAAAATTAACAATGATTGTTTTCAATTGCAACCACTACAGCATTCAGTGATTGCTCACCATGGCACAAGATTGCTTTGCACTTGATGCACATCTGCTGCACTCTTGCAAATTGGGGTACAATATGGGGTGATCATGTAGACGAAGCTGATGAAGTGCTTTGTTGACCACTGTTGTCCACTGTTGTCCACTCCAGATTGCCTTTCCAGGTCACGTCTTTGATGGCGTGGATGTATAGTCTGCAAGTGCTTCAACATTGAGGAGGTGCCACAGGTGTACTTCTTGTCAGAACTTCGTGACAAGACACTCTGGCATAAGGTGCATGTAACCGTTTGAGCATTCACTTTCTTCTCACCCAGTGGAAATGAGAAAAAAGCCCACACAATACTTTCATATCTTTGCTTTTTATGTTCTTGCAACTCTTCTTCATCCTCAGGTGGAAGCTGCCCTGCTGGATTTAGAGCAGCCATTTTTTTGATAAAGAAATCACACAAAAAAAACTAAGATGAAGAGCAAAACTCCCGAGATGCAGTTGAAAGAAGAAAAAGTTAAGGTTCAAGTTCTAGAATCAAGACCTTCTAAACAAATCAAATACTTTCTTTTGGAGTCAGATGGGGTTTGCGCACCCGGCATGCAACCGCTCGCACCCGACGCAAATTCTGAAAAATATATTTGAAAATAATATATCTTTTTAGCAACTACAAATAAATGATATTTACAGTTATATTAAGTAATCCCTTGATATAATATATATAATAAAGTTATATATATATAGCTTTAGAACTTAAAGATTTGCGATGGCTTCGCGCAGGTCTGAATTCGCGCTTCGGCGCTCTCCCGGCGTGTACCCAGCGCGATTCCTGAAAAATATATTTAACAATATATATCATTATTCCAGTTACAGATATATGCTAGTTACTGTTATCTTAAATAACGTCTTGTATAAAATGTATCAGAAAGTTATATACATATACTTTTGAAACTTAAAGATTTGCGGGGGATTCACGCAGCCGGCACGACCCCCGGAACTACATATGTGACATTACCCGGTGGCCTGATCCTTGCACCCGTCACTTACCCAACACGCATTCTACACGACTTAACCAATATGGCGGCTAGAATTTGCGCACCCACTGAGACAGGTATACGATCGGTACACAAATCTACTTTTTATATTAAAAAAAAAGAAAGAAAAAACTATATTTTTTGTTGAAAAACTTACATCATTTTTATAAGAATTAGAAAACTAACAATTTTTGTTAGGGGGCATTGCAAACCTTTGAAATTCAGTGAAAATACCATAGGTTTTGGGGAAATTATAGTTAGAAATTAGCATTTAAAAACCTTTGAAATTCACTGAAAAAACCATTGGTTTCAGGCACGTTACAGTTAGAAATTAGAATTTAAAAAACCTTAGAAATTCACTGAAAAAACCACAGGTTTCAGGGACGTTATAGTTAGTTGGACATTTCACTCGTACAAAACCAGAGAAATTCAGACATTATAGTTAGTTCAACTAACTATAACTCACGCCCCTGCAATGCACAGCTGATGACGTCACATATTACATCATTCATGACATGGTCAGTGACATCACTGATGACATCTCAAATGACATCACTGATGACATCATCCATGTGAAAATCCAATGCACCTCTGCACACCCTAATATACACTTTGATACACCCACTGTAAAATACAGACTACCATTTTCAAAACCATCGACACACAAATACCAGTTACTACATACGCAATCACTGATTCCTTGGTCTACAGTGCACACACATCCACCCATTCACCCATACAATCACTCATACATGCAGTCACTCATCAGTACAGCCACCATCACATGCAGTGATACAGCCATACAGACACTCACATAAATTGCCACTCATCCATTGAGTTACTCACACACCTAGTTTATCATGCTAAGAATAAATAACACTTCAATTTACTCACCTATACAGTTAAACACACACCACATCACTTATTCATACAGAAACAAACGCATACTTACTCTCTTATACAATCACTGATACAAGTACACGCTCATCCATACAGCCACTCTCACAATCACTGACTCTCATGTATAGTCGTTTATATACTCCAACTCTCACATACACTGCCTTTTACATATGTACCACTGAGACATCCATTCACTCACCAACATACCCATACACACACTCACCCACCCATACAGCTGTTTCCATATACACTCTTGAACCCATACACCCAGTGAATCAACCAATGACACATCTATGCACAGAGTCACATACCTCCCACCCGCCCACACACACACTCAGGCACCCATACAAATACTCTGACAACCAATCAATAACCCATATAGACACTTATGTAGTTACTAATCAGCCCATGCAGCAGCTTACACAACAACAGACAGACTGATACAGACATTCACACAGTTTAGTCACTAACCCATGCATTCAGTAAGACACATTTAATCACTCACTTATACAGTTAGTCACACACCTACTAAATCCTCCATCCAGACACTTACACACCCACTCATTCTTCAATACACCTTGGAATATATATAAAACATATTTTAACTTTATAGAAACACACAGTCACTGGATGATGTCATCAGTGATATCATCAGTGATGTCATCAGTGATGACATTTGAGATGTCATCAGTGATGTCACTGACCATGTCGTGAATGATGTAATATGTGACGTCATCAGCAGTGCATTGCGGGTGCGTGAGTTATAGTTAGCTGAACTAACTATAACATCCGAATTTCTCTAGTTTTGTATTGGTGAATGTCCTACTAATTATAACGTCCCTGAAACCTGTGTTTTTTTCAGCGGTCGCCAGTAGGTAGTTATAGTTAGGACCTATTTTCCATAGGAAATATGCAACATTCTATTCCCAATAAGTCTGGTGCCAATTGATGAATCTTCACGAAATTTTCCAAACTTTTGGCCAGCTCTGGTCCGCTTCTATTCTGAAAGTTTCGTGGTGATTCGTCAAGCGGGGGCTGAGAAAAAAGGGGGGTCCCAAAACACATTTTCCCCATGCAATTTCCCATAGGACCTGTTGACGCAGCTACAGCCCAAACTGCTGAACGGATTTACACCAAATTTGGCAAAGAGGTAGTCCTCAGTTCAGACTCATGCCTTTTGCATAAATGGTGTAAATCCGTTCAGTAGTTCCTGAGAAAATTAGAGTAAAAAAGGTAGATATATCTATGGCCTTGGAGGATCCGCGCACCCTATGCGCACTCTGAGCGCACCCTTTGCGAACCGAGCGTGCACCCTCCCGATCACGCGCTGAATTCTAATTGGCTGTCAAGTGTCTGTCAACATTCGAAAGCAGGAACTGTTGGCAGCCATTTTGTGCCTCGGTAGAAGCAAGGCTGATTAAGTAAGGGAAATAAGTGTGTGAAAGATGTAAAGGGGTCAGGGTAGAAATACTCTGACCCTATAGTGTTGCTTAGGGGGTCCCAGAAGGACCCCCTGGGGCCCCCTTTTTTTTTTTCAAACGGCGAAATGCGCGCAGGGAGTGCCTGGGGACCACCACCCCCCAGGACACTGTTGTTTGCTATGAGAGGGCGGGAGTCTCCCGCCCTCCCATAGCAAACTTTGTTTGGATTTTGAAAGAAAGAGCAGGGAAATCTGCTCTCTCTTTCAAAATCCAAACGATATTGCTTTTCTACACGGGGAGCTGCATGTTAGCAGCTCCCCATGTGGAGGATGCTGGGAGCCGGCTGTGACCGTAGGGGCGTTGGGGCTCCCCCCATGGTCCCCAACATTTTTTAATAAACCCCGGGGGATGGGGTCCCCGGGGATAATAAAAATTAGTGATAGGGGCTATTTATTTTTTTTACGGTAAAATTAGGAGTCACGCATCCTAACGCGTTGGGTGCACGGTTTCTCTCGTGTTGGGTGCGCGATTCCTATCGCGTTGGGTGCGCGGATCCAAGGAAAAAAACTGAAATGTTTTGGAGATAAACATCAAGCTTAAGTGTTTCATTCTTGAGTGGCTCTAAAAAGAGCTGTTGTGTTCATTGATAGCTTTTGGTACTTATAAGTAAGTACCTATACAGAGTCTAATATTGTTGAGGAAGACTCTGTTTCCTTCATCAGTAAAGTGTACTCCATCTCTCCTATACATCTCTTGCATCTGAAAGCGCAGATTGTTATTGTAAATGGACCCCATTCTATAGTCTCAGAGAAAAGCAGAAACAGATTTATTCACATGTTTCCTAGCTTTCTCAAAAATGATTGGACCAGTTCCATTTCTGCCTTTGGCATATGTTAGAATACACAAAGGCAGTTTTGGGAAAAAGTGAAATCAATTCTGCAAAGGTGTCCTTCATAGGCATTTCCAGACCTACCCCAGTCAAAATGCCTAGGTCATTGCCACCACAGTGCACTATTATGAGGTCAGGGTGTTGGATATGCATAAAGGATTTTACCAATGGCATCAATTGGTGCCACTTTAACCCTCTTTGTCCAATCCATGTAATGTCTACATTTGGCAAACCTAGGTCTTTGTGAGTGCCTTTTTTTCTGCATACCTTTGGCTCCAGAAAATATAGCTGTGTCCCACAATCCACACTCTAAGCATCTTGAAGGGAGGTCTGGATGCACTCAGATGGTCTCTGTAAATGAAATGGCAGTTTGAAAAGTAAGATTTTTCAAAAATGGTGGCTAAGATGCAGTTTTGAAAAAAGACAAGAAATCATTGGTTGTTTCACAACCTTCTACACTGAAAGGTAGGGTGCATGTTTCTGTTTTTTAAACGCATGATTCTTATTGGTTAACAAAACTGATTGAAAGGAACATTAGATATGATAAGCTGATATGTTGAAAAGTCAAGCACACTTGCTGTTTTGATTAGCAACATTGTGTGCTGAACTTGTGACCTGTGTGCTCAGTTCAGTGTTCCATGACCTGTTTCTATGGTAACAGGCAGAAGGCAGATTGGGGGTAGGGTTCAAATTTATGTCATATGGAAATGTTTAACCAATAGAAATGTGTGTTAGCTTTTGAATTTATGTGGGAAGGAATGTGATTTGATGTTTACATGTATATGTGTGTAAAATGAGAGGGAAACTTTGCCATTCTTTGGTTTTCCTGACAGGTGCACAGTGCAGAGATTCTGTATAAGAAAATCTGGTGTGTGACTGATATACTTCTTAATCTACAAAACAACTTGAAAGGTGAGTTATTTAATTGTGAGGGGATGTATGTGGTCTATTTTGATTTTAATCCGACTAAAGTGCAGCGAGTACTTTTTTTTGTCTACAATCTTATTGACAGTGTGTGTGCATGTAGAAACCATTCTGTGTTAAGCATTTGTGTTTTTCATGTGTTTGCAGACAGATAACTCTGCTGTTTTTATATTTTGGTACAATTAGAAACCAGTCATTGTTTATGAATTTGCAAAATGAATCATGTTTCTACACTAAAATGTAGCACTCGTAGATTAAGAAATGTGTTTTGGTATAGTGCAAGGGATAGTATTGTTTGTCTAGAATCACACAGTGAGTCTGTGTGCATTTAGGAATCATTTTGAGAGAAACATTTTGGTACTAATGCGTAGTAGAAAATTTTCTGTAATGTGTGCAGTCACCTTAGATCTTGTAGACTAGTAATTGTATTTTGTACAAGGTATAGTTGGCTGTCTACAATCAGACTGTGAGTCTATGTGTATTTGGGTAAGCATTGTGAGAGAAGCATTTGGTAACATCATGTTTTGCTTGCAGATAACTGTTTTAAAACCTGTCATGTTGTCAAGTTTTAGTAGCATTAGAAGCCAGTCTTTGCTTATGCATTGATAAAATGAGTCAGGCTTTGACACTAAAGTGCAGTACTGAAATATGTAGATTGTGTGCAGTCCCCTTACCCCTTCCACAGTAGTGAATGAGTTTTGGTAAACTCCTAGGGATAGTGTTGCTTATCTAGAATCACACTGTGAGTCTGTGTGCATTTGGGAACCACTGTGAGAGAAGCATTTGGTAACATCATGTATTTGCTGACAGATAACTGTTTTAAAACCTGTCATGTAGTCAAGTTTTAGTAGCATTAGAAGCCAGTCATTGCTTATGTAGTGATAAAATGAGTCAGGCTTTGACACTAAAGGGCAGTACTGAAATATGTAGATTGTGTGCAGTACCCTTACCCCTTCCAGAGTAGTGAATGAGTTTTGGTAAACTCCTAGGATAGTGTTGTTTGTCTAAAATCACACTGTGAGTCTGTGTGCATTTGGGTAAGGATTGTGCGAGAAGCATTTGGTAACATTGTGTATTTGCTGACAGATAACTGCTTTAAAACCGGTCATGTTGTCAAGTTATAGTAGCATTACAAGCAAGTCTTTGGTTATGCATTGATAAAGTGAGTCAGGCTTTGACACTAAAGTGCGGTACTGAAATATGTAGATTGTGTGCAGTCTCCTTACCCCTTCCACAGTAGTGAATGAGTTTTGGTAAACTCCTAGGGATAGTGTTGCTTGTCTAGAATCACACTGTGAGTCTGTGTTCATTTGGGTAACCATTGTGATTAGGCCTGGGCCAAAATTCCGTTCCGTTCGCGGAAACTGTGATAATTTGGCATTTTCGCGTTCCGCGGAAAGCTTGAAAATGTCAAAATTTCCGCATTCTGCAGCTTAGCGATAATTTGTTTCTTGCTCGCGCTGTAAAATAATACATTCTCACGTGCGCGCGATCGCCTTACCTGAATCCCCGCGTTCGCCGACAAGTTTTCCCGATCCGGTCGCGTTCTCCACGAGATGTTGGATTGTTGGTAGCCATTTGCGCTGTCTCGCGACAGTTCGCGCCCGAAGTCACGTCATGCGTCACGCGATCACGTCTTTCTTCTCGCAATCATGCACCACGAGACAAGTGAAAACAAGATGGCCGCGCCCGCGAGCAACCGCATGGGTTAGTTGGCGAGCCGCGACCACGCAGAAAATACCGCGAACGGGCGGGAAAAAAACTTCCGCATCTTCGCGATATTTCTGCGCGTTTGCGGAGATTTTTAACATTTTCGCGATAATTTGCGAACGTGAATTTCGCAAATTCCGCCCACCCCTAATTATGAGAGAAGCATTTGGTAACATTGTGTATTTGCGGACAGGAACTGTTTTAAAACCGGTCATGTTGTCAAGTTTTAGTAGCATTAGAAGCCAGTCTTTGCTTATGCATTGATAAAATGAGTCAAGCTTTGACACTTAAGTGCAGTACTGAAATATATAGATTGTGTGCAGTCCCCTTACCCCTTCCACAGTAGTGAATGAGTTTTGGTAAACTCCTAGGGATAGTGTTGCTTGTCTAGAATCACACTGTGAGTCTGTGTTCATTTGGGTAACCATTGTGAGAGAAGCATTTGGTAACATCGTGTATTTGCTGACAGAAACTGTTTTAAGACCGGTCAGGTTGTCAAGTTTTAGTAGCATTAGAAGCCAGTCTATGCTTATGCATTGATAAAATGAGTCAGGCTTTGACACTAAAGTGTAGTACTGAAATATATAGATTGTGTGCAGTCCCCTTACCCCTTCCACAGTAGTGAATGAGTTTTGGTAAACTCCTAGGGATAGTGTTGCTTGTCTAGAATCACACTGTGAGTCTGTGTGCATTTGGGAACCACTGTGAGAGAAGCATTTGGGTACTTCATATCTTTGCATACACATAACTGCTTAAAAACCTTTCCTGTTCTCAAGTTTTGGTAGAATTAGAAGGCAGTCATTGCTTATGTATTCACCCAGGAACTGTCCTTGCAATACTGTAAACATTCAGTTAATATCCAAGTAGTAACGGAGTGAGGCAGGCCTTAGCACATGCATTGATTCAAACGCTTATCCACTATGCATGCAGTCCTCTAACCATCTACACAGTTCTCTTTCACACCTTTAATTCCACAGTCAGTATCCATACACTTCCAGCAAACACCCTGTCACTCCCCTTGTACTCCTCTAGTGACCCATTCAGCACCATGTACTAATCCATTCACTGCACCAAAAGCCAAACACTTATAAGTTCACCCAGGCGCTTTCCTTGCAGTACTCAAATCATTCAGTCAGTACCCAAGTACTCATACAGTGAGTCAGGCCTTAGCACATGGACTGCTTCAAACGCCTATCCACTATGCATGTAGTCCTCTAACCACCTACACACTTGTCTTTCACATCTTCAATCCCCCAGTCAATATCCATACACTTCCAGGAAACACCCTGTCACTGCCTTTGTACTACTCTACTGATCCATTCAGCACCATGTACTAATCCTTTCAGTGCGCCAAAACCCAAACACTTATAAATTCACCCAGGCAGTGTCCTTGCAGTACTCTAATCATTCAGTCAGTACCCAAGTGCTCATTCAGTGACAAGGCCTTAGCACATGGAGTGCTTCAAACCCCTATCAACTATGCACGTAGTCCTCTAACCATTTACACACTTGTCTTTCATACCTGCGATTCACCAGTCATTACCCATACACTTCCAGAAAACATCCTGTCACTCCCCTTGCACTCCTCTAGTGACTCATTCAGCACCATGTACTAATCCATTGACTGCATCAAAACCCAACCATTTATAAATTCACCGAGGCACTCTCCTTGTAGTACTCTAATGATTCAGTTAGTACCCAGGTACTTATGTAGTGAACCCGGACTTAGCACATGGACTACTTCAAACGTCTATCCACTATGCATGCTTGCCTCAAATCACCTATACAATTGTCTTTCACACCTTCAATTGCCCAGTCATTATCTATATACTCTAATAAACATCCTGTCACTCCCCTTGCACACCTCCAGTGATTCATCCAGCACCATGTACTGATCTATTCACTGCGCCAAAACCCAACAACTTAAAAGATTCATGCAGGCACTCTCCTTGCAGTACTCTAATGATTCAGTCAGTACTCAGGTACTCATAAAGTGACCCAGACCTTAGATAATGGACTGCTTCAAAGCTCTGTCTAGTATGCATGCAGGCCTCTAACCACCTACACACTTGTCTTTCACACCTTCAATATCCCAATCAGTATTTATACAGTTTCCGCAAACACCCTGTCACTCCCCTTACACTTCTCCAGTGACCCATTCAGCACCATGTACTAATCCATTTACTGCGCCAAAAGCCAAACACTTATAAGTTTACTGAGGCACTCTCCTTGTACTTCTCTAATGATTCAGTCAGTACCCAGGTACTTATGTAGTAAACCCGGTTTTAGCACATGGACTACTTCAAATGACTCTCCACTATGCATGCAGGCCTCTAACCACCTACACAATTGTCTTTCACACCTTCATTTGCCCAGTCAGTATCTATATACTCCAATAAACACCCTGTCACTCCCCTTGCACACCTCCAGTGACTCATTCAGCAGCATGTACTAATCTATTCACTGCGCCAAAACCCCAAAACTTAAAGGATTTATCCAGGCACTCTCCTTGCAGTACTCTAATGATGCAGTCAGTACCCAGGTACTCATGCAGTGACCCACGCCTTAGCCCATGGAGTGCTTCAAACATCTGTCCAGTATGCATTCAGGCCTCTAGTCACCTACACACTTGTCTTTCACTTGTTCAATTAACTAGTCAGTATCTATAAAGTCCAGTAGACACTCTTTCAGTCCACTTGCACACCTCTAGTGACTCATCTGGCACTATGTAGTAATCTATTCACTGCACCAAAACACAAAAACTTAAAAAGATTAACCCAGGCACTCTCCTTGCAGTAGTGTAATGAGTCAGTCAGTACCCAAGTAATCATGCAGTGTCTGAGGTCTTAGCTCATGGACTGTTTAAACGTCTATGCAGTATACATGCAGGCATCTAGTCACCTATACACTTGTCTTTCACTTCTTTAATTAACTAGTCAGTATCTATATACTTCAATAAACACCCTGTCACTCATCTTGCACTCATCCAGGGACTGATCCAGTACCATGTACTAATCTATTCACTGCACCAAAACTGAAAAACGTAAAAGTTTTACCCAGGCACTCTCCTAGCAGTAGTCTAATGATTCAGTCAGTTCCCAGGTACTCATGTAGGAACCATGCATTACAACATGGACTGCTTCAAATGTCTATGCAGTATGCATGCAGTCTTCTAACATACTATACACTTGTCTTTAACTGTTTGAATTCCCCAGTCAGTATCCATGTACTTTCAGCAAACACCCTGCCACTCCCCTTGCACTGTTTCAGTGACTTATTCAGCACCATGTAGTAATGCATTCACTGCGCCACAACTGAAATACTTATAAATTTACCCAGGCATGCTTCTTGCAATGGTTTAATCATTCAGTCAGTACCTAAGTACTAATGGAGGGAGGCAGGCCTTAGCACATGGATTGATTCAAACGTGTTTCCATTATGCATGGAGGTCTCTAAGTACCAACACAATTGTCTTTCAGACCTTCAATGTCCCAGTCAGTATCTATAAACTCCAATAAACACTCTGTCACTTCAATTGCACACCTCCACTGACTCATTTGGCACTAAGTACTAATCTATTCACTGCACTAGAACCCAAAAACTTAAAAAGATTCACCCAGTCAATCTGTTTGTAGTACCCTACTGATTCAGTCAGGTAGTTTTGCAGTGATCCAAGTGTTACTCTATGGACTGTTTCAAACGTCTATCCACTATGCTTGTAGGTCTGTAGCCAGCTACACACTTGTCTTTCACACCTTCAATATCCCAGACAGTATTCATACAGTTCCCGCAAACGCCCTGTCACTCCCCTTATACTTCTCCAGTGACTTATTCAGCACCATGTACTAATGTATTTACTGCACCAAAATACAAATACTTATAAATTCATCCTGGCACTCTCCTTGCAATACTCAAAATATTCAGTCAGTATCCAAATACTATTGGACTGAGACAGGCCTTAACATATGGATGGATTCAAACACGTATCCACTATGCATGTAGGTCTCTAATCACCTACACACTTGTCTTTCACACCATCAATATCCAAGTCAGTATCCATACACTTCTAGCAAACACCCTGTCACTCACCCAGTGTCTCTCCTTATAGTACTGTAATCATTCAGTTAGCATGTAGTCTTTTAGTGAGGCAGGCTTTAGGGCATGAACTGCTTCAAAGTAGTATGCACTATGCATGTAGTGTTTTAACCATCGTCCCACTTGTGCTTCAGGGCATAGTTTCTTACTCAGTATTTATATAAAATGTGTTTGTACAGTAATAGAATAGTGTAACTTTTAAAGTTATTAATATACATTTATTTGTGATTCTTTTTTACAGATACTGTTTTTCACCGTTAAAATAGAGAAATCATGCCAGAAAAAAAATGAAAAAGAAAAGAACAGAGACAGGAGAATTACTTGAAGAAACTTCAAACACAAGTATTGAATTAACAAGATAATGTGGCTAAAAAGAAAAATTCTTCTGGTAAGATCACAAAGCAATTTATTAAAAAAAATTGTAGGACCAAACAGAATGTACAGAATGCTGAAACCTCTGAGAATGCTTCAACTAGAAAAAAAGTTCAAAATAAGAGGAAAAGCAAAAAAGCAAATGGACAGTCAAAGGAGACAAAGTATGGTAAAAGAAGGCAAAATCAGTATAAGGAATGACGCAAAAAAATATTTTACAAGAGAGTAGTACATAATTTGCTGAAAGATGTGAAGAAATATAAAAAGAGAGCTCTATTTTATAAAAAGAAGAAGCATATTGAAACCATTGTTGAAAAGGCTTTTGAAGTAAAAAGGAAACTATTCATTTTAGTATTAAACAGAATTCGATCACTAGATAAAGCAATCCATTTAATGAAGGCCAAAAGTAGGAGGAAAAGAGTAATTGATAAAAAAAATGTGTGTGATGTTTTTTTGGGAGAATGGAAACACAGTTCCAGTTCAGAGCCTTTCTTTAATGAAGAGAGTTATTTACAGAGCAAAAAATTGTTGTATGTAGTTGACACCAGTGGTCGAGGTTATGAGGTTAGAGATGGTTGTCCAATTGACAAAGAGAAAATGGTTGAAAGAAATGCAGAAGAAGTGATAGCTGATGAAGTTCTAGGGAGAGGTCCGAAACACTCTGTGTACACTTGGGATTGCAGTAGTATTTGTAGTGTACAACAAGAATCTATTGATAAATTATGTAGTTTTTTACGAGCATATAGTAAAAAAAGTGTTAAACAAAAGATTAAGGTGTTGCAAGGACTAGACCCTTGCAGAGTGAGAAAAAATACTGGTTTGCAAGGTCATTCTCTGGCTTGTCTCTCTAGGAAAGTTTGTCAAAGTGTTTTTCACCATTTCAGGATGTTGGCATTACATCATACTCAAATGCGGAAGTTAGTGAGAAGATTGTATTATGCAAAAAGTCCAGCACTAATGTTAAATGAGTTGAACAGTGCTCTTTTGCGTGGGTCAGTATCAGATGTGAAGAAGGTTTGTGATGATATTGAGTTTTGTTACTTTGGTCCTCAGCAAGAGAGTGCAGAAACTGACACATTAGCAGAACAAAATGTGGAAGACAATGTAGAAACCGTGATTACAAACATTTTTGAGGATGAAATCACAAAGTTTAAGGTAATTTCAGGTGAAAGACCAAATGTTTTTTGTATTTGTTGTCGGCGAAGTCACTATAAAAATCAGACTAGGGGTGTCAATCTGTATTTAAAAGTGAAATAGAAGATAATGATAAGTGGAAGGAATTTGCAACTTATTTGTTGGTAGAGGATTGTTTTGATTTGGGATCTGAGCAGCGTATTTGCAAATATTGTTATAACAAATTAGATGAGAATAAAATGCCTGCTAGAGCTGTTCATAATAATCTAGAGTTGGTTGCTATTCCTCCAGAGCTGATAGATTTAAATACATATGAGTCTATTCTCATTCAATGTGTGCACCCGTTTCAGGCTATTGTTCGTATGGAGCCTAAAGCAGGTAAATTACCTCCATCAGAGTTACAAAGAGGATTGATAGGAAGAGCTGCGTATTTACCGTTAAATTTAAAGAAAAATATTGAAACTATTGGTGTAGACCATGCAGAAAATGAACCACTAGTCATTCTAGTTAATGGTGTTCCTACTAAGAATACGAAAATCTGTCAAGAGTTAGTGGATGTCAGAAAAGTGCAAAAGGCATCATTGTATTTGATAAAAAAATAATGAGTACTATCGAAATGTGTTTGTAGGAGAAGAAGAAATAGATTTAGCAGAAGATACTAAAACATTAAGTGGACAAATTGAAAAAGTGGGCATGTCCAGATGTGAAGAAATCTATGAACATTACAGTGTACATCCACTTCATTCCAAAGAGGTGATGGGGAATACGATTGAGTTGTTCCAAATGAAAAAAGCAAGCGGAAGTCCCATGAGTTTATGGGAAGAGAGCTTGGAAGCTCGTTTTTTCCCGCAGTTGTTTCCAACAGGAAAAGGTGGACGATATGATGAACGTCCTGTGCAGATTCCTGCATCTAAATATCGGACAACAAGATTATATGCAGAAGATCCAAGATTTCAACAATGTATCCCTTATATGTTTCATCTTCTGTTTGAAAGTGACTTATCTGGACTTTCATATGCAGTAAATCACATTTTAAAAACTGGAATGCATCTGCAAAATGTAACTGCAAAGGATTTTATGGATAAAGTGCATCAGAGAGATGATCATTTAGAATCTCAGTTGATTAATCTGATGGCATGTCAGCGTGGGATTAATGAATATTGGTACCGTCGTCATGGAGAACTGAAATGTATGCTACGGAACTTGGGAACTCCTACATGGTTTGTTACACTAAGCTGTGCTGAGTATGCTTGGGATGATTTACTTGAATTTCTTCGAGAGGCAAATTCCAATATAAAAAATATTGAATACAAGACACATGGAGAATTGAGCTCTTTGTGTCCTGTTAATGTATGCAGATATTTCAATCATAGATTTGAAGCTATGATGTGTTTCATCTGCAATAAAAAGAATCCTCCTCTTGGAGAAGTTGTGGATTTCTTTTGGAGAAAGGAGTATCAAGCAAGAGGTGCTCCTCATATACATATGTTGTTATGGATCAAGGACGCCCTCAAATTTGGAACAGATTCAGATGAAACTGTTTTGTCTTTCGTTGAAGATTATGCCACATGTGCTGTACCCAGTAGCAGAGAAGATAAAAACTTAAAACAACAAGTCTTACGATTCCAAAGCCATAGGTGTGGAAAATACTGTTGGCGAAAGTACAAGTTAAAGGATAAGTTCTATACCAAATGTCGTTTTGGATTTCCACGTCCTGTATTATCGAGAGGAAGAGTGAACAGTTTTATGTCAGCTATACGACATACCATCACAAGAAAGTCTCCAAAAAATACCTACAACTTAAGAAGAAGCGAAGAATCAAAATCCATAAATGACTACAATCCAGTTATTTTATCCATGTGGAACGCTAACATGGATATTCAGTATGTTGCAGACAATTCCATTGCTGTTGCTCGATATGTAATATCCCACATTACTAAATCAGAAAAGACAGAATTTAAAGAAATGTGGGAAGAGATTTCTCACGAGAAGACTCTAAGAAAGAAATTATTCGGTTTCAGTTTGAAGATGTTATCGCATCGTGAAATTGGAGCATATGAATGCTCAGATTGGTTATCATCTGCAAGTCTATACTCCAAAAGTAGAAAAATCATTTGGGTGAGTCTAGGTCTTGCAGCAATACGAAATCGGGTACTGAAATCTGTTCAAGAAATTGAATATTTAGCAGAAAAAGAACCAGAAAGTACAGATATTTTGAAAACGAATATGTTGGACACATATTACCCAAACAGAAGTCATCATCTTGAGAACATGTGTCTCTATGAAGTGCTGCAAAACTACACTTTTAAATGGAATACTATAGAAAACATCAATGATGGAAAATATGCAGTGATTGGTTCCGAATGATGTCTGGTGAAACAAAGGAAAGGAAATTTAATTAATCACAGGAAACTGAGTTGCGACACTGCTGACAAAAGGGAATTTTACTATTTAGACATTTTGCAAATGTTCAAACCGTGGCGTTCAGAACTGGAATTACTTGGAGATTTTCAGAGCTATGAAGATTCATTTAATGCTTGTAAAGATACCATACAATGCAGTGCTTTTGCAAATTATGTGAAAATGTTGAATGATGAAATTGATCAAGAAGCTACAATTGCAGCTGAAATTGCTAGAGACAGCAGTTCTCAAGACAGTCAAAGTTCTGCTGCACTGAGTCAAGATCCACTAGGACAACCAATTGTTGAAAATGAAGCAGCGACTGCCATGAATGAGGTGGAAACAGCGATGTATCAAGCTCAAGAAGATGTAATACAGTTAGGAAACTTGGAAGAAAAACTAAGGGGCCGATTCCGATGGCCGGTCGGACAGCTGTCCGTAGCCTTACCCTGCAACCGACATGTACCCGGACCGTCCTGTAGAGTAAGTACGATGCGCATAACTGCCAAAAACATGACCGACACGTAGGCTGTGAATCAAGCCCCATTCTCCGTCCGAGCCGTAACTCCTAAAGAGGAACCGAGTCGCCAGGAAGCAGTATTCATAGCATGACAAGTACGATGCGTACTTCCTACGCACCGGATGGGTCGTCACGTACGGCACGTCACAACATCCGGAAAACAAGCACATCAGCTACGATTCGCACCACAACTCAATACACGGCTACGAGACGGACCAGCTTGCAGTGGGTACGAGACGGAGCAACAAGCAGCGTGTACGACACAAACACATCATGAATCTCATCGCGCAGGTCATACCAGTACTCTACATCTATGACCGGATCAGGGACCGACGCCGACGGTGCAGCCGGTAAGTCAGACACCTACAACACAAACAAACGAAACGTATACGCAAAATGGCAAACACACACAGGGGATCCGCATCCTGGCCACTAACAACAGCCCACCATAGGGGTTGCATGGCCAGCACCACATAGGGGGCCTGTCGCCCATCACCCCTGCCACCCCCACTCACAGGGCTCATGTTGCCCATCATCCCTGCCACCCCCACTCACAGGGGACCTGTTGCCCATCACCCCTTCCACGCCAAGCCATAGGGCTTATGTTGCCCATCACCCCTGCCACCCCCAGCTATAGGGCTTATGTTGCCCATCACCCCTGCCACCCCCACTCACATGGCTTATGTTGCCCATCACCCCTGCCCCCCAGCCATAGGGCTTATGTTGCCCAGCACTACTGCCACCCCCACTCACAGGGCTCATGTTGCCCATCACCCCTGCCACCCCCACTCACAGGGGACCTGTTGCCCATCACCCCTGTCACCCCCACTCACAGGGCTTATGTTGCCCATCACCCCTGCCCCCCAGCCATAGGGCTTATGTTGCCCAGCACTACTGCCACCCCCATTTCCAGGGGACCTGTTGCCCATCACCCCTGCCACCCCCAGCCATAGGGCTTATGTTGCCCATCACCCCTGCCACCCCCACTCACAGAGACCTGTTGCCCATCACCCCTGCCACCCCCACTCACAGGGGACCTGTTGCCCATCACTCCTGCCACCCCCAGCCATAGGGCTTATGTTGCCCAGCACTACTGCCACCCACACCCATAGTGCTTATGTTGCCCATCACCCCTGCCACCCCCAGCCATAGGATGGGTGATGTGCAACACATCCAGCATACACAAACATCAGGTATGTCCGCAAAATACATCCCCCATGACATCATGACAACAGTGTGTAGTCTGTGACAAATGCCCACAACAGTGATTATGGCTATGAGCATACAATGTAAGTAACAGCACATGTGTGACCAACACATGAGTGTGACATACACAAGGCAAGCATCACCATAGCACTGTGGCAATGTAAAAAGAACACCCACTCACTGTGTACAACAGAAGTTAAGTGGGGGCTTCCAAAATGCAGCAGATGTGGAGCATTGTGGTGATGGGGACTAAACCCCCCCTCATCACAGTGACCAAAATGTAGGTGTCATCATGGTCAAAGCTGCAAATAACAAACAGCATATATGATCCCTGCTCCCAACACATCAAACACTTCTGGGGCAAACTAGTGGTTGTGTCCCATACACACCGAGATGTGGTGAGGCTAACAGTGCTGTGAAAACATAACACTCTCGGCCATGTGCAGACAAGCACCACACATGGGGGCTGACAATGCACACAGCGTACAATGACACAACAGCAGAAGTGAGCATCACCAAACATGCACACATCTCAAAAATAGACACACCAATCAAAACAACATGTGTAGACTGTAGGTGTCAGCTCGCAAACTCACATTCCATGCCAGCAATGGCACCCAACAACCAGGATGAATGTGCACAATGATGTGAAATGACTCACAGGGACAGCATGCAAAATCACAGAAACAGCATCCAGACCAAGGCCCACAACAGCAATACCAATGCACTGGTGCAGATGCACAAACAGGCAAACTCACACTGCACATCGGACACAACATGTGTGTGTGTGTGTCACAGTATCCCCAGGCAACTACACAACACATGAGGGGGGCTGAACCACATTGACACAGATGTGGACACAGTGCCATACAAAAGTAAACCATCATTGGGACACCCTCAGTGGGCAATCAGGCGTTGGGAGATGAGAGGAAGCACCACAGACACATGTGACACAAGCTGGAATGAACACCAACTAACACAGTAAGAGACTGACACACAACACCACTACCCCCAGGGACCAGACAGTGGGGTGACACAAGCATGCATGACACCTCCACTGTGATGACAAAGGCAGATGTCCTACAAACTGGGAAACCCAGACATGTTTCCTGTGCCACAAACGGACATCACACATACACAAACACAAATCACTCAGCATGGCCCCTCATCCATGGACAAACAGGAGCTAGGGAACCATCCATGCAAACATTCACGTCAGTCCACCCTCAACTAGGCCTGGGCCAAAATTCCGTTCCGTTTGTGGAAATTGCTATAATTTGGCATTTTCGCGTTCCGCGGAAAGCACGAAAATGTCAAAATGTCCACATTCCGCAGCTTAGCGATAATTTGTTTCTTGCTCGAGCTGTAAAATAATACATTTTCGCGTGAGCGCGATCGCCTTACCTGAATCCCCGCATTCACCATCAAGTTTTCCTGGTCCGGTCGCGTTCTCCCCGAGATGTTGGATTGTTGGTAGCCATTTGCGCTGTCTCGCGACAGTTCGCGCCCGCAGTAACGTCATGCGTCACGTGATCACGTCTTTCTTCTGGCGATCATGCACCACGAGACAAGTGAAAACAAGATGGCCGCGCCCGCGAGCAACCGCATGGGTAAGTTGGCGAGCCGCGACCACGTAGAAAATACCGCGAACGGGCGGGAAAAAAACTTCCGCATCTTCGCAATCTTTCCGCGTGTTTGCGTAGATTTTTAACATTTTTGCGATAGTTTGCGAAAGTGAATTTCGCAAATTCCGCCCACCCCTACCCTCAACACCACACACCTGAACTGCAACAATGTGTATCTGTGAAGTCCACATGGACAGGTGACATTGCACATGCACCCATGCCAAACACAGGAATGTTGGCAGGAACTAAGGTGCACACACATCACACAAGGGCTGTTTACAACCCTGGGGAATGACAGACACACTGCACAGTATGCGGTACATGGCCATGACCTCAAAGGTCATGTAACCTTCAGAATCCCTGCCACTGTCCCAGGACTATGCAGATGCCAAGGAGAAACACAAGGCACCCATGCTGACACCTGCCAGCATCGCAGCCATGAACCCAACAAGTGGGAGCAGTCACACACACATACAAATGTCTCAATCACTAAACAATACCACCTAGGGACAACTACATGATATTGCAAACAAACAAGTGCCTTGAGGAACCCTGACTGTGTCCCATATGTGTCTGACAGTATCATCACCACTCAGAACTGACAAATCCCAATGATGATACACCAATTAACAGTAGTGTGTCATGCACCCACACATCTGGTAGCCCATTGGAAAAGTAGTGGGATGAACACAGTACCACTCAGCAAGCATCAACAACAGGAACATATCAAGGGAACACTGTCTGTGTATGAACAGGGATATGGACACACACACATGCATATACAACACACACCATGGGCCCAGGCCATATCACTGGACAACACACCAACTTGAGGGGACCCAACTCCTGTGGGAGCCCAGCTGTGCCAAACATATTCACCGCAAGTCCCACTCATGTCTGCAGAACACTTTGTCAGTCAGCCATCAGTTACCACACAATGAAGGCTCTGGTCACAACAGCCAGGGTACGGGAGTCTCCCCTAAGTCATCTGCACATACCCAAAACATATGTCTAGCAAGTTGCACAGAGGCTCCAGTTGCTCCTATTACAATGATAACCACACCTGTAGGGCCAGTAGTTATGAGCACGAAGTATGTGGAAGTGACAAATTGGACAATGGGAAGCACATCATATGTGCAGGGGTGCAAGCCACAGATGTGACCATGCCAATGAAATGCTCACAGAGAGATGTACACAAATAGTTGATCCAGACACACCCAGGTAGCTGCAAAGGATGACATGGATACCCACCAGAATAGGATACATATCTCATGGACCACAGGGAGTACCTCACATCAACACATCAGTATGCAACATTATAAACCAAGCATTACAGGTGCAAGGGCATGTAAAACAACATGAACATGATGTACAGCTAAATCAAGTTCACAGGGACAAAGAAAAAAGCTTTATTCAGCATATGAAAAGTGAAACGTCTGTTCCAACAAAAGGCCAATGGCCAGTCCATGTCCAAATGGCAAGGAGTGAACTAGAGTGACAAATTCAGTATATGAAATGCTAAACGTCTGTGCAACCAAAAGGACAATGGCCAGTCCATGTCAAAATGCCAAGGAGTGAACTAGAGTAACAACTGTCACACCTTGCTTGCCTGCACTGCTAAGGACCGGGGTCATCTCCTCGGAGGGGCATACATGGGGGCAGGCCAGGCACCACAGGGACAGGATCAGGGCGCAGTAGAAGGAGACAGTGAAGAGGTGGGGGATTCAGGCTAGACACTTGCAACTGCAGTGGAGCTGAGTGAAGTGGTGGGTGCTGTCAAAACTGTGGGGCACAAGTAAGATGGCTTGGGTGCCGGCACAACTCCAGTGGGCAGTTCAGATGGAGTGGATTGGCTCACCACTGCAGTACCCAAGTCAGACGGGGTGGCCGTGGACTCCAAAGCAGTGCCTACATCCATGGGAGCGGAATGGGGGACAGGTGAGGTCGGCAAGGCAGGGGGGGACACGGTCCCCACATCAGTGGCACCAACTGTCTGACCAGGTGTGGAGGAGCAAGTGCTAGGGGGGGATGGCCTTAGCATTTTGGGGATGGTGTATCTGTGTGTGGGGGAACCCGGGCAGGGAGTGGCGGGGGAACCTCTGGAGTGGTGGCCTGCGGGATGGAGAACGGAGACTTTGCCTTGGAGCTGCATGGTGGCGGGGGGGTCTTGCTCTTCTTGCGCGGGGGAACTTGCGGGTGGGCCTCCCGGTCTGACTGCGCCTGGGGGAGGGTGTCCGGGTGTGAGGGGCACTCCCTTCTGTGTGTGGATACTTCCTCTTCCCCTTATAGTCAGGATCTGCTGGGTCGGTGGGGAAGAGGCCAAGGTCACAGAGAAAGAGCTTCTGGGGGATGGGGTTGCAGGTGAGGCAAGGGAAGGGGGCTGGGAGGGAGAGGTCTCAGAGGACTATGGAGTGGTTGTGGATGATTGTGTGTGTCAGCAAACCAGCCCCTGTGAGTGTGGAATCAGTCCCCTGCACTTGCTTGTGTGCATGTCTAGCCCTTGGTTTGGGGGTTTCTGTGCTTGGGACAGATAGGGTGCTAGGAATCGTGGGTGGTGCAGGGGTAGGAGGGGTGTGGGACTGTTGGAGGAGGGACACTGCTGCTGTCAGGGAGGAGGCCACGGGCTGGTTGGTCCTCCGTAGGGCAGACATGCCCGGGGAAATGCCCTCCATGAATGACACCAGTTGTGTCAAAAGACCTGTGTGTGCATGGAGGACCTTCAGCATCAACGTCTGCCCTACATGGATCTGTCTAAGTAAGTCCACAGACTCCTCACTCAGGGCAGCAGGGGACACAGGGGACACAGGGGCAGGGGGTGCGGTGCCTGGCACAATGGAGACATGCTCACGAACACGGGAGCCCACAGGGACCTCTGGGATGGGAGCCGATGGGAGGGGGGTGGTGGCGGTGGTGGTGGTGGCGGAGACAGCATCACTAGCTGGTGTTTGGTGGCTGCTCATACCCGCCTCCACAGGGGAGTCATCCTCAGAGCTGCTGTGGCCTTCGGCTGGGGGGGGTGACGACTCCTCTGTGTGGCTCAACTCGCCCTCTGTGCCACTGGGCCCACCTGACTCCTCTCCTTCTGTCCCTGTAAGGCTCTGTGGCTCCTCCTGGTCTGTGGAGCTGTCCCCTCCTGTCCCCTCCTGTGGCCGTGGATGTATCTGGATAGGAATAGGAAGAGACAGAACTACATCAGTCACCTGCACCGACTGCACACACCACAGTGAGTACATCACATCACAGGGCAAGCCCTGGCATCATCAGCTGAACACAGCTCAAAGTGCCAACACTGTTTAGGATGAGACAAATGTCATTCTCAACATCAACCATGGCACACATATACCTCCTTGACTTTCACACATATGTCCGTTGCATGTTGGATGCTAACACACCAATGTGCCAACATGCACCACCCACACATTAGTTGTACATGCAAGTGAACATGTAGGAGTATGTCACTAGACACAAAGCACATCTCTTGCGACTGACTCTGTACAGGTGTCCGGATGAAGGGATGGGCAGAGACTCATTTCACATGCTTGGGATGCATGCCAGCAACACACACTATGATGTACTCATGTCCTGATGGGCAAGGCCACAATGGGGTGCATGGTGCACACTTGAACACAACTCAGGCTCACTCATAGCAAGTTCAATGCCATGGCACTGGGATGCCCTGAAAGTCAGTCAACACTGTCTCCTGTCACAGGGGCAGGGCATCCAGACAACAACAATGTGCACTGACTCACAATCCTAGCTCAGGGGTAAATCTGACTCTGCAGATGACCTGCGCACTTGCCCATCCCATGCACACAACATATCCAGGACCCAGAAGACCCCACATCATGGAAATCATTCATATGAGTCTCAGCAAACACAAATCCATGTACATTAACACATCACAGTCTGCCATGCATATAACCCAGCTGCATGAGGGACACAGTTGCATACACCATTGTGCACTATCAGATGATCACACACCTATATGTCACACAGGTCTTGTCTCCCACAGTCACATTGCAGATGTCATGCTGACCCTCTGAATCATGGACACCCCAGATGTACGTAGCAACAAGCTACACCCTAATGACACAGAGGCACACACCTGAGGGCACTTGTCACTAAGCACAACCTGCAATTTCATACACAGGAGTGGGATTGCAGAGTGTTTCTGAATGCCCTTGAGGGGGCATGACTGAGCAGGACTAAGTGAAACAGTGTTTTGCCCCGGACAGTAGTCAGGTGGCTAAGCAAGTGTGACATACTTAATATACATACTCCTGATGCCCAAAAATTGGAGTCCCCTGCTGCATGGTTTTGTTTTGAATACCCCAGAAACGTGTTGCGAGTCAGACCAGCAATTGGTACACATCTCAAGGGCACACACAGTTCACATGTCAGATCTCAGGCATTGTGTAAACAATTGAACCACCCATGAAACACACAACAGAGTCACGAGAACTGATGCTGACTGGTACCTGAAGCATAGCTGACTGCAGGGACACAGTGCCCTAGTGGCACAAGCAACAGATTGTAGGGGCCACACCTGTGGAACAGAGGAGGAGGGTGCATCACACAAATGAGGAACCTGATTTTGGGACTACAAGACCTACGTAATGTGGAAGAGTGACCAGGACAAAAGACTGCTATTTGCATGTCAGACATAGTACACAGATCAGGCATGGACTTACCCCCTTCCTGCTGCTGTCTGGCCTTCAGCTGCCTATCCAGGTCTGGGAAGACCATCGCCAGTATCCGGAGCATGTGGGGAGTCAGGGTCCGGTGTCCGCCCCTCCTGCGTGGAGGTGTCAGCTTCAGCTGGACTCTAGCTATCCTCCGGGTCCAGCCCCGAAGGTCCTGCCACCTCTTCTGGCAGTTGCGGATGCGGCGCTTGTAGACCACCACAGAACGAACAGCCCGGGCGATGGTCAGCCTGATCTCCTGCTTCTGGTGGGCATCAACCTGTGAGGATGACAAAGTGAAAAGTACATTAACACACATGCCCCAGATTTGTGCAGCACACAATTGGATATATATGTCATCATCACAAAGGGAAATAAATTATACAGGTAGTGCAACCATGGGGAATGAAAACTCACATGCATGTCTGACATGTTAACAATGCCTGGATAGTTTAAGCTTGCAATAATACACTTTAGCAGCATGAAAACTATTCATTACATGTACCTACACAATTTGGTGGATGAAAGTAGTCAGTGAGAATGCTTGCCACTGGTGTACATACTGCTAGTACTGCTAGTCAGACAACATGCATAATTAGGAAGGCAGTGGACAGCACACTCACCTGCTCCCCTGGTGTCCCATAGAGCTTTCTGCACACTGGAAGGAGCCCGTCCAGCAGGGCCTGGTTCTCCTCCTCAGTGAAGGCTAGGGCCCTCTCCAGTGTACGTGCCATAGCAGGAGCCAGAGGATGCATAGACAGCAGCAGTGGTAGCAGGGATGTGGTCCAGTAGCATGTAGTCCAGGCAAGTGAGCTCCCTGGGGGCCAGCCAGCCTTATATCTGTGCTGCAGAGGCAGTCTCTGTGCCATGTGTTTGCATCCTATGAATCTGGCCAATCCATTCAAAAGTACAACGCGTACACGCCTTCCGCATCGTTCAAATCTTCACCTTCATGGAACACTTGAAATTGCAACATTGTTGTAGGCATCCAACTGAATTTCCAGGGCACAACTCGTACAAGTTTTGAATCCGCATCCGTCTCCATGACAGTCCTGAGCCAATGGGTGCACCCGGCTCGTTCAACTGACTGTACAACGCGTATTTTGAATATACACATGCACCCGTCTCCATACGATTCAATGGCCAAGGCGTACGCCTGTCTCGGATAATGCCAGTCAGACGCGTATGCATGATAGTCCCCCGCGTCGGACCTCATTGGATTCTATGACAAGGTGTACGCACGGCTCGGTCATGAACCATGCAATGCGTACGCATTGTCACCCGCGTCGGACCTCATTGGATTCAATGACAAGGCGTACGCACGGCTCGGTCATGAACCATGCAATGCGTACGCATTGTCACCCGCGTCGGACCTCATTGGATTCAATGACAAGGCGTACGCACGGCTCGGTCATGACCCGTGCAATGTGTACCATTGTCACCCGCGTTGGACCTCATTAGTGTGACTATTAGACAGATGAAAACACACATATACTGGCCATGGACACCTGCACACACCTGCCACACTATAGCATTGGCCACACAGTGTCCCATGGCATGTAAGGCTGCATTCCCTGGGTGTTTGAGGGGGCCACAGCTGTTTTTTAGTCTGTGTACATGGGGGCAGAGTCCTTAGTGTGTTGTGCACATTAGCACTGTGATGTGCAATTGGACAGTAATGGGCATGAGTGAAGGCCACAGTGTCAGGTTGGATATGTTAAGACATGTCACATACAAATTCAGTATATGAAATGCTAAACGTCTGTGCAACCAAAAGGACAATGGCCAGTCCATGTCAAAATGCCAAGGAGTGAACTAGAGTAACAACTGTCACACCTTGCTTGCCTGCACTGCTAAGGACCGGGGTCATCTCCTCGGAGGGGCGTACATGGGGGCAGGCCAGGCACCACAGGGACAGGATCAGGGAGCAGTAGAAGGAGACAGTGAAGAGGTGGGGGATTCAGGCTAGACACTTGCAACTGCAGTGGAGCTGAGTGAAGTGGTGGGTGCTGTCAAAACTGTGGGGCACAAGTAAGATGGCTTGGGTGCCGGCACAACTCCAGTGGGCAGTTCAGATGGAGTGGATTGGCTCACAACTGCAGTACCCAAGTCAGACGGGGTGGTCGTGGACTCCAAAGCAGTGCCTACATCCATGGGAGCGGAATGGGGGACAGGTGAGGTCGGCAAGGCAGGGGGGGACACGGTCCCCACATCAGTGGCACCAACTGTCTGACCAGGTGTGGAGGAGCAAGTGCTAGGGGGGGATGGCCTTAGCATTTTGGGGATGGTGAATCTGTGTGTGGGGGAACCCGGGCAGGGAGTGGCGGGGGAACCTCTGGAGTGGTGGCCTGCGGGATGGAGAACGGAGACTTTGCCTTGGAGCTGCATGGTGGCGGGGGAGTCTTGCTCTTCTTGCGCGGGGGAACTTGCGGGTGGGCCTCCCGGTCTGACTGCGCCTGGGGGAGGGTGTCCGGGTGTGAGGGGCACTCCCTTCTGTGTGTGTAGACTTCCTCTTCCCCTTATAATCAGGATCTGCTGGGTCGGTGGGGAAGAGGCCAAGGTCACAGAGAAAGAGCTTCTGGGGGATGGGGTTGCAGGTGAGGCAAGGGAAGGGGGCTGGGAGGGAGAGGTCTCAGAGGACTGTGGAGTGGTTGTGGATGATTGTGTGTGTCAGCAAACCAGCCCCTGTGAGTGTGGAATCAGTCCCCTGCACTTGCTTGTGTGCATGTCTAGCCCTTGGTTTGGGGGTTTCTGTGCTTGGGACAGATAGGGTGCTAGGAATCGTGGGTGGTGCAGGGGTAGGAGGGGTGTGGGACTGTTGGAGGAGGGACACTGCTGCTGTCAGGGAGGAGGCCACGGGCTGGTTGGTCCTCCGTAGGGCAGACATGCCCGGGGAAATGCCCTCCATGAATGACACCAGTTGTGTCAAAAGACCTGTGTGTGCATGGAGGACCTTCAGCATCAACGTCTGCCCTACATGGATCTGTCTAAGTAAGTCCACAGACTCCTCACTCAGGGCAGCAGGGGACACAGGGGCAGGGGGTGCGGTGCCGGGCACAATGGAGACATGCTCACGAACACGGGAGCCCACAGGGACCTCTGGGATGGGAGCCGATGGGAGGGGGGTGGTGGCGGTGGTGGTGGTGGCGGAGACAGCATCACTAGCTGGTGTTTGGTGGCTGCTCATACCCGCCTCCACAGGGGAGTCATCCTCAGAGCTGCTGTGGCCTTCGGCTGGGGGGGGGTGGTGCTGACGACTCCTCTGTGTGGCTCAACTCGCCCTCCGTGCCACTGGGTCCACCTGACTCCTCTCCTTCTGTCCCTGTAAGGCTCTGTGGCTCCTCCTGGTCTGTGGAGCTGTCCCCTTCTGTGGCCGTGGATGTATCTGGATAGGAATAGGAAGTGACAGAACTACATCAGTCACCTGCACCGACTGCACACACCACAGTGAGTACATCACATCACAGGGCAAGCCAACACTGTTTAGGATGAGACAAATGTCATTCTCAACATCAACCATGGCACACATATACCTCCTTGACTTTCACACATATGTCCGTTGCATGTTGGATGCTAACACACCAACGTGCCAACATGCACCACCCACACATTAGTTGTACATGCAAGTGAACATGTAGGAGTATGTCACTAGACACAAAGCACATCTCTTGCGACTGACTCTGTACAGGTGTCCGGATGAAGGGATGGGCAGAGACTCATTTCACATGCTTGGGATGCATGCCAGCAACACACACTATGATGTACTCATGTCCTGATGGGCAAGGCCACAATGGGGTGCATGGTGCACACTTGAACACAACTCAGGCTCACTCATAGCAAGTTCAATGCCATGGCACTGGGATGCCCTGAAAGTCAGTCAACACTGTCTCCTGTCACAGGGGCAGGGCATCCAGACAACAACAATGTGCACTGACTCACAATCCTAGCTCAGGGGTAAATCTGACTCTGCAGATGACCTGCGCACTTGCCCATCCCATGCACACAACATATCCAGGACCCAGAAGACCCCACATCATGGAAATCCTTCATATGAGTCTCAGCAAACACAAATCCATGTACATTAACACATCACAGTCTGCCATGCATATAACCCAGCTGCATGAGGGACACAGTTGCATACACCATTGTGCACTATCAGATGATCACACACCTATATGTCACACAGGTCTTGTCTCCCACAGTCACATTGCAGATGTCATGCTGACCCTCTGAATCATGGACACCCCAGATGTACGTAGCAACAAGCTACACCCTAATGACACAGAGGCACACACCTGAGGGCACATGTCACTAAGCACAACCTGCAATTTCATACACAGGAGTGGGATTACAGAGTGTTTCTGAATGCCCTTGAGGGGGCATGACTGAGCAGGACTAAGTGAAACAGTGTTTTGCCCCGGACAGTAGTCAGGTGGCTAAGCAAGTGTGACATACTTAATATACATACTCCTGATGCCCAAAAATTGGAGTCCCCTGCTGCATGGTTTTGTTTTGAATACCCCAGAAACGTGTTGCGAGTCAGACCAGCAATTGGTACACATCTCAAGGGCACACACAGTTCACATGTCAGATCTCAGGCATTGTGTAAACAATTGAACCACCCATGAAACACACAACAGAGTCACGGGAACTGATGCTGACTGGTACCTGAAGCATAGCTGACTGCAGGGACACAGTGCCCTAGTGGCACAAGCAACAGATTGTAGGGGCCACACCTGTGGAACAGAGGAGGAGGGTGCATCACACAAATGAGGAACCTGATTTTGGGACTACAAGACCTACGTAATGTGGAAGAGTGACCAGGACAAAAGACTGCTATTTGCATGTCCGACATAGTACACAGATCAGGCATGGACTTACCCCCTTCCTGCTGCTGTCTGGCCTTCAGCTGCCTATCCAGGTCTGGGAAGACCACCGCCAGTATTCGGAGCATGTGGGGAGTCAGGGTCTGGTGTCCGCCCCTCCTGCGTGGAGGTGTCAGCTTCAGCTGGACTCTAGCTATCCTCCGGGTCCAGCCCCGAAGGTCCTGCCACCTCTTCTGGCAGTTGCGGATGCGGCGCTTGTAGACCACCACAGAACGAACAGCCCGGGCGATGGTCAGCCTGATCTCCTGCTTCTGGTGGGCATCAACCTGTGAGGATGACAAAGTGAAAAGTACATTAACACACATGCCCCAGATTTGTGCAGCACACAATTGGATATATATGTCATCATCACAAAGGGAAATAAATTATACAGGTAGTGCAACCATGGGGAATGAAAACTCACATGCATGTCTGACATGTTAACAATGCCTGGATAGTTTAAGCTTGCAATAATACACTTTAGCAGCAGGAAAACTATTCATTACATGTACCTACACACTTTGGTGGATGAAAGTAGTCAGTGAGAATGCTTGCCACTGGTGTACATACTGCTAGTACTGCTAGTCAGACAACATGCATAATTAGGAAGGCAGTGGACAGCACACTCACCTGCTCCCCTGGTGTCCCATAGAGCTTTCTGTACACTGGAAGGAGCCCGTCCAGCAGGGCCTGGTTCTCCTCCTCAGTGAAGGCTGGGGCCCTCTCCAGTGTACGTGCCATAGCAGGAGCCAGAGGATGCATAGACAGCAGCAGTGGTAGCAGGGATGTGGTCCAGTAGCATGTAGTCCAGGCAAGTGAGCTCCCTGGGGGCCAGCCAGCCTTATATCTGTGCTGCAGAGGCAGTCTCTGTGCCATGTGTTTGCATCCTATGAATCTGGCCAATCCATTCAAAAGTACAACTCGTACACGCCTTCCGCATCGTTCAAATCTTCACCTTCATGGAACACTTGAAATTGCAACATTGTTGTAGGCATCCAACTGAATTTCCAGGGCACAACTCGTACAAGTTTTGAATCCGCATCCGTCTCCATGACAGTCCTGAGCCAATGGGTGCACCCGGCTCGTTCAACTGACTGTACAACGCGTATTTTGAATATACACATGCACCCGTCTCCATACGATTCAATAGCCAAGGCGTACGCCTGTCTCGGATAATGCCAGTCAGACGCGTATGCATGATAGTCCCCCGCGTCGGACCTCATTGGATTCTATGTGAAGGTGTACGCACGGCTCGGTCATGAACCGTGCAATGCGTACGCATTGTCACCCGCGTCGGACCTCATTGGATTCAATGACAAGGCGTACGCACGGCTCGGTCATGAACCATGCAATGCGTACGCATTGTCACCCGCGTCGGACCTCATTGGATTCAATGACAAGGCGTACGCACGGCTCGGTCATGACCCGTGCAATGTGTACCATTGTAACCCGCGTCGGACCTCATTAGTGTGACTATTAGACAGATGAAAACACACATATACTGGCCATGGACACCTGCACACACCTGCCACACTATAGCATTGGCCACACAGTGTCCCATGGCATGTAAGGCTGCATTCCCTGGGTGTTTGAGGGGGCCACAGCTGTTTTTTAGTCTGTGTACATGGGGGCAGAGTCCTTAGTGTGTTGTGCACATTAGCACTGTGATGTGCAATTGGACAGTAATGGGCATGAGTGAAGGCCACAGTGTCAGGTTGGATATGTTAAGACATGTCACATACACCCTGAGTCCTGGGGTAGACGGCATGTACGTCACAGTCAGACCTGTAGCCCCAATACTGATGTGCACCCACAGTCTGTGTGCATGTGTAGTGTCTCAGATGTGTCTGATCACATGTTACCAATGGGAGATAGTCTCCACATCCATGTGGTATATGCATCAACCTTGATGGGGTGTGTGTCTAAGAGACGTACATGTGGGGCTGGCAGGAACAACAGTGGCCACTACCTGTTGGACTTACGCTTGCCTTGTGGTGTGTACTAGGCCTGGGCGAAAATTTCGTTCCGTTCGCGGAAATTGCGATAATTTGACATTTTCGCGTTCCGCGGGAAGCGCGAAAATGTCAAAATTTCCGCATTCCGCAGCTTAGCGATAATTTGGTTCTTGCTCGCGCTGTAAAATAATACATTCTCGCGCACGCGATCGCCTTACCTGAATCCCTGCGTTCGCCGACAAGTTTTCTTGATCCGGTCGCGTTCTCCATGAGATGTTGTATTGTTTTTAGCCATTTGCGCTGTCTCGCGACAGTTCGCGCCCGCAGTGACGTCATGCGTCGCGCAATCACGTCTTTCTTCTCGCGATCCTGCACCGCGAGACAACTGAAAACAAGATGGCCACGCCCGCGAGCAACCACATGGGTAAGTTGGCGAGCCGCAACCATGCAGAAAATCTCGCGAACATGCGGGAAAAAAACTTCCGCATCTGTGCGATATTTCCGCGTGTTTGCGATAATTTTTAACATTTTCGCGATAATTTGCAAAAGTGGATTTAGCAAATTCCGCCCACCCCTAGTGTGTACGTGCTATGCCATGTCCTTTGCTGTGTTGATGTGGCAATACAGGGAGCCTGGGTTTCTGCATGGCAAAGATCTGTGATGCCTGGGAGACATGAGTCCTCATTTGTCACTGGGGTGGGTATTTTGAAAGTTGCAGCAGCACATAGGTTGGGTGACACAGCCAGATGATTAGCCCATTGCACTACATGGCACTCATGTGGACATGCGGAATCGAGATGTGAGGTGGTGGTCTTGTAGGTGACATATGTGACCATGACTAACAGCACACACCTCAGTACAATGTGTAATGTCATGAACTAGCATGTGATAGTGATCGTGGTCATGGCCACATGGGTGGATGTACTGACAATCTTCCTTTGTGCATCTCTGTACTACAGGGCACCAGCTGTCCATCAGCCGTTCCCAGACCTTGCAACCATGCAGGAACGCTACAGCATCTGATGGTACCGCTTCACCAGGCCACTGATTGAGGAGTTGGCGGAGCAGTTGCCGCCACATCTGCTACCTGGCCGGACATACCCTACAGCACTGACCCCAGAGGTGAAGGTGATGGCAGCCCTGCACTTCTTTGCTACCGATACCTTCCAGTACACTGTGGCTACTGCTGGTGGTATGTCGCAAACAATGTTTAGTCGGGTGCTACGCGATGTCTTGGAGGGGATGTTGCAATTCCTCGACCTGTATATCAAGTTCCCGAGCCAAGATGAACTCCCTGAAATTAAGGATGCCTTTTATACACTGGGAGGATGCCAAACGTCATTGGATCCATTGACGGGACACATGTTGCCCTGATACCACCACAGGCACATGAGCAGGCAAACCGGAACAGGAAGCACTACCATTCGATCAATGCTCTGGTGGTCTGTCTTGCTGACATGTTGATCACACATGTGTGTGCAAGGTTCCCTGGTTCGGCGCACGATGCCTACATTCTGAGGAGTAGTCACATTGCAACGCTGATGTCACAGATGCTAGCTCAGCGTGCCTGGCTTGTCGGTGTGTACTGACTGTTTCTCATTGTGTGTGTTTGTCAGTGTTGTATTACACACTTCTACCAAACTCCGCTACTTGTTCATTTTTGTGTGTGTAGGTGACTCTGGATACCCCAACAAGCCGTGGTTGCTGACACCCCTCAGGAACCCTGTGACACCAGCCGAGCTGCGCTACAATGAGGCACATGGTCGGAGCAGGAGGGTGATTGAGCGGACATTCGGCCTCCTGAAAAGCCGCTTTCGCTGCCTGGACAAGACCGGAGGAGCCCTCCCATATCAGCCTGAAAAGGTGTGCAAAATAATACTGGTCTGCTGCATGCTACACAACATGGCAGAGCGGAAGGAGGTGCCTCTCATCCAGGATGACGATGACGACGACCAACGTCCGGCACCTATGGAGGATCCCGGCCTGGGCCAAGATGCCAGTGATGATGAAGATTATGGTGATGTCCGCTCCTAGCTCATCAACAACTTCTTCACCTGAATGTGAGTTTCCAGGGTTGTTATGTCGATGTATGGAGGTAGCCTGGAATGTGTTGAGCCAGCTCTGTTGCTGTCTGAGTGTGTATGTGTGCCACTTGACTGGATGCGTGCTGTGATGTGTCCATTCAGGTGGTGTGTATGTGTACTCCACAATAGGGTAGTACTGCTAACTAGTGTTTGTGTAGGTGTTTTGCAACATGTTTTGTGCATGTGTATTGCATTTCTCTCCTGTTCGTCTGTGCTTTTGACTGTATCTTGTCTGTCCTTCCAGGGTCCTTTGTCTGTTATGTGGTCAACACTGACCCCCAACACCCAGAAGCCAACACCAGTGTGGAAGTTGACAATTCCCATCAACTGATGTACCACACATCCCTGGACTTCCATTCTCCAACACATTGTGAGCGTGTGTCCATTGTTACGTAGAATTACCGTGCAACTAGTGTGGAATAAATGTGTTGCTGATGTGTAATGAACCTGTTCTCTGTCTTCCCACATCTGAGTGACATCTGCTTACCTCACCTGTGGACTTGTTGCCACTGACTGTGCTTGGTGTTGTGTCTGTGCATGCCACTGTGTTTCAGGTCAACATTATTGTGTGGGATGAGTAACATGGCCATGGTGAGTATGTTTTGTGTTGCCATAGCGGTGTGTCTCCCTCACATGTGTCACATCCCCATGACTCACCTTACATTGGTCACATTGTTGCAGTATTTGGCATGCACTGTGTTGTGTAGCAGATCGACTTCGCCCTGAACATGACAAGTTGGAATCACAACAGAGGCAAGTATGGTGTACTGGTGAGTTTATTTACAAACATGTGTGAGTGAAGTGCACAGGATGGTGGGTGCTGTACAGTGGTTTGGGAATCCAAAGTTCATATTGGAGTTGGAAGTGCTGGTAGATGAAATGTCCAGAAGAAAGTCCACAGTCGTTTGCTACATTGGCCCAACATGAACCCTCCATGTAATGTGGGCGAGTTGTGTGCGATTGGACAAGGTGAACGGGTTGCGCACAAAGAACATTGTCCAGAACAGATTTGGAGGCTCTGGGGGATGTGCTGGGACATCTGCCTCTCACATGTACTTCTTCGGACGACCCCTGTTCTCCCGGGGGGGGATCCTCATGTGCAGGCCTCTGCGGTGCAGGGGACCCTCCGCCAGAGTCCTCCTCCCTCCCTGTGGCGCTGGCAGATGGTGTTGCGACAGATGTTGTGAGCACACATGGGGGTGTGGACAGGTTAGTGTTGATCTGGCGGAGGCATTGTAGTATGTCCCGATGCACCGCAGTAAGGGCATCCCACTTTGCCTCCATGCGGGCATGGTGGGCAACCTGCTCCTCTTGCATGTCCTTGAGGATCCCCACTACCTGGCCAAATCCTTCGGTGCTATCCTGGTACGCATCTAAGATGCGTGCCAGTTGGGAGTCAACATGCAGTCCAGACCCCTCTGCAAGGCATGCACTGTGCCTCTCACCCCTCCCAGCACCCCTCTCCACATGGGCAGGACCAGCGGCGGCACGTACAGGTGACACTGGGACCCGTTGGGTGGTGTTGCGGGTGGTGTTGGTTGTAGCTTCCAGGGGGTCCTGTGTCCCTGTGCTGTGGGTGTTGATTGTCCTTGGTCTGTCTGTGTTGGCGGGGGTGCCCTGTCGGTGTCCAGATGCTGGAGGCATGGGTACAGGGGGGGCAGATATTGCTGCTGCTGCATGATGGCTCACACCGGAGGGGCCAGGTTGGTCGTAGTCATCCGAAGAGGAGAGTGAGAGAGTCAGACCAGAGAGTGTCCACCAGAGTCTGGGACTGGGTATCCTCGTCATTTTGCGCTGGGTGCCCAGCACAACCTGTGTTTGGAAGAGACACACAATGTGATTTATGTTTCTACATGCATCGTTGGTTCACAAACATGACATTTTCTACTTTTCAAACAGATGCCTGCCTGTACACTGCTTTTTCCCAGCTTGTCACAGACAGAGTTTGATCTTGTTGTTGGCCATTTGCCAGCATGGCCTTGTGCTCCCCACAACAGAGCCCAGTGTCAGACATCTTGTCAGCCCCTTTCCACTCCCTGTAGGGCAAGTATGGTTCAGGTTGATCTTGCAGGGCCATGTGGGTGGGTGTAGGTTGTCTGTGACTGCGAGTCCCATCATACTCTTGGCTACACCCCCCTTCCCAGCATGCCCATGCTTCCTCCCTCTTGACTCTGCTTCCCTGTGAGGGGGTGTGACATCAATGGCAAGATGGCTGACTGTGAAATCCTGCAAGTTGTCTTTCAGGATGTCAGTCAGTGGTGTCCTGCTTTTGATTTGCACACAAGCCCTAGCAGGGCCTTGTGCTCCCCACACCAGGACCCAGTGTCAGCCATCTTGTCAGTCATTTTCCACTCCCTGTGATGTGGGCATGTTTCAGAGGGGTCTTGATGGGCCAATCAGGAGGGGGGCATTATCTGTGACTACAGGCCCCATCATGCTTTTGTCTACACTCACTTTACCTGCATCCCCACTATTCCTTCCTGACAGTCAGCTGCACTGTGGGGTGGTGTGTTTGTGGTGGCAAACTGTCTGGCTGGGTGTATTTGGCTTAGTGCCACTGGCTTGCTCTATTTGTTTGTAGGTTGGTGCATGTCATGACACAGTCCCCAGTCACTATGAGATGGCAGGTATTGTGTTTGAGTGACTGGCATACACATCTTGGGTTGATTATCTATTGGTTTTACTGTCCCCTTGCCACACAATCGTGGTTATGTTGTTTGTGTACTCACCAGGCTCTAGGATGTCTGTTAGACCATGGACGCTCTCTGGTGGTAGGATGTCCCGCACCTTCTCCTCCCAGGTACTGAAATAGACTGGTTTGGCAGGAGGGCCACCACCGGTGCGCTGACTCAGGGCATGATCTTTCTCGATGAGTTTCTTGACCATCCCCTGCACGTCATACCACAAGTTCTGGATATCGTCCTTTGTGCGCAACGTCGGTGCTTGTGCATTTTGATGAGACAAAGGTTACTGCAGATGCAAACTGTGTAAAAGAGTATAATAGGTTAAGAAGGGTGTATGCTCCCAATTTAGGTCAATATCCTGTATTTGAAAAGTGTGTGGTTGGTCGAAAAAGAAGGTTTGAGAATATCTGTACTGAAGGTGTAGAGAAGGGAAAAGAACAAGATAATGTTGTGATTGCAAGTAAAAAGAAAAAGGACACTATTGAAGAGATTGTTGGTTATCAATTTGAAAATAGTTCAGGTGTCAACTGCTATGCTAATGTAGTGGTCAATGTTGTTTTTTATCTTGAAGGTTTGCAAGAACAAATTATGCAGAATCGGCAAAAAAGATTTTGTTCTCTGTTGCATTCTGTTGTGAAAAATTGACAACAAATACAAGTAAAATACAATCTGTTTCAGATGTTCGTAATCTTTTGGATGTGTGTTCTGGTTCTACACAATTTACACAAAATAACCAACAAGATGCTCAGGAATTTTTAATGTATATGCTTACCATTTTTGAAAATGAAGGTGTAGAAATAGAAAATATTTTTGGCCTTTCTTATAAATGAGAACATCATTGTGAAAATTGCATGTATACATGTACCACTAATGTAGACACTGAAAGATTTCTGTATTTAACATTACCAGTGTCTTTCAATAAATTAGTTAAAGGTGCAAATTAAAACATGGAGTGTAGCCAATGTAAATCAGAAATGCTATCCACATTATTTTTAACAAAATATGGACAATACATAATTTTAATGATGCAACGTTGTACAGCTGATGGAAGAAAATTGGATACTTTAATAAAGCAATTTGTAGCAACACAACTATCAATATCAGGAAGGACTTTTGTAGCAATTGCAAAAATTTTCCATGATGGTCCTTCCACAACATTTGGACATTACACTGCCTATCTAAAATGTGACGAAGGCTGGACACTTTGTAATGATTCCCAGTTGGTTTTCAAACAACGTTTGCCTAGGGAATTACCAAATTCCTACCTAATATTTTTAAAGTCAAAGTTTTAGGACGATAATTCACTCTCTGAGGAATTTATTATTATAATTTAATAGGATTACCATTGGACAATTTACATAAAAAGGAGTGCAAAAATACCATTTGGCCTCAAGGAAAGGTATGTTTGAATGATGGACTTTTTCGTGCTCATTGACTCGGTGAATATTTTAAAGCGACAACATTTACAGTTTTTATAAGTTAAAGTTATAACATTTTGTTAGCCATAAGCATTTCATATATGTGTGATTTATATTTTCTGGTATTTTTCTGAGAATAGCATGTTGTTTTTTCTAAACAATCTTTTTTATTGTTTTTTTTTTTGCCCGCTGTTAAGTGATGAGTACGATTGAAATCACTATTTCTAGTGAAATCCAATATATTCAGAGAACAGCAAAAAAGGCAAACAAATTACGCTGTGTTGTAAAAAATGAATTATTACATGTTATAACTATTTTTCTTTTCTTTCACAGATCCTAATTCTAAAATAAGCAATTTACCTTAATTTACATTACAAAAAAACATCTGAAAAAAAAGTGTACCATTTTTAATTTCTATTACTGTGAAGGTAAGTTTAACTAAGTATTAATATGCAGAGTGGGCAGATCTGCAAGAAGCTACAACGTTTTAACACGTTTTTAAAAACACTCTGTTTATACCTATGTAGTTTTGAAATCTCTCTGTTATCGGATATCATGTGACCTCCAAAAAAACAGATTTGAGTGGTTCATAATATTTCCCATTGTACCTATTGAAGGACCGCAATCATTTCAATCATTCTTCTTTGAGCATCTTTGCAGACAAAACTCTGTGCTTACCTTCTATTATTCGCAAGCAATTTTAAAAACAGAAATATTACACTTTTTGTAACATAGTTATTGAGCAAGACACTTTTTCATATTTACAAAGAGAGGAAAAGGCACTCTGTGTACTTTTTCTACTCCATGTAAATACAACCTCATCCTACACACCACTTTGCGTTGAAAGAGTGTTCTATAAGTGTTTATGTTCGTGATTGCACTGAATACTCATAGCACAAGACACATCTCCAGATTTATGAGAAATCATATATCTCGATATGTGTGTGAATGCTGCACCATTCTCCAATTGTGTAGCAAAGAACAACAAGGAGAATTGTTTTCATTTCTCCTCATTTTTTAATCTTCAATGCATGCTAAAATGTTCAGCATACATTGAAGGAGAAAAATGTGTTTTCTGATTGTTTTTGTGCAGGAAGGTGTGTCTTCCTGCACTAAAACAAACAGCACATGTCACAGATATCCTTGCACCATGGTGCAAGGGTGCCTGTGTCACCACATGGCTGCAGTTTAAGCAGCCCTGCAGAGAGAAGCATAGATTTTCAACATATTTATGTACATATGTTGCATCCTTGTGCTTCGGAAGTACTACAGCACACTGTTAAAGAGGTTTCTGTGTGATGCTGCAGCACTTCCTCATAGTTCTGCACTTATACATTCACAATACGCTAATAATGCATTCATTCAGTCAATTACATACTACACATACATTCGTCTAAACTTTCACACACTAACAAACAAATATAGCTCTTTTTTTAAACCAGGAAAGTTAGTTCTTAGAAGAACTTTTTTTTCTTCTTTTTTCTTTTAAATTTTTTATTTTTGGTATTTTGAACAATTTTTTAATTTTGGGGGTTTTTCTTGAAAAAAAAAAGGAAACAACAGAACTGGAGGAACAAAACAATAAACTTCAGGGGAAAAACAAAACTAGCAATAATGACTCTCTTGCTTTCGGCAGATAAGATCGATTGACTGCTCTCCATAGCATTAAACAGCATTGCATTTTATGCAGAGCACTTTCAGGTTTTAAACTGTGGACGAATGTCCAATTTTGCACAGAAGGATCCACCCTTGAAGTGCTTGGCTGGGATGGATCTGATGGAGCAGGAACAACTCTCATTCTGCGGCATTCCTCCTGAGGTTCACCGGATGGAGGGTCCTCAGATGCTTCATCATACTTGCTGTTCCGCAGGAATATTTTTTGTTCGGATCCCCACGGGACAGCACTCTCTGGCAGATCTTGCAGGTTACTAAGGTGGCATTGGTTTTCGCTTGCCCCTCAGGAAAGGTGAAACATTTCCACACCACAGATGAATATCTTGGTGGGCGTGGTGGTTCTTTCAAAAAATCATCCTCAGATGAATGAGGAGATCCTGGAGATGCCTGCTGCCCTGAAGCCATTGTTTGTAAAAAAAAAAGTTTGAGCTAAGTGTAAACTTAGTCCAAAAAAGCTTCTTATCTGCAAGGAGATGCTCCTCCAAAGAAGGTCAAAGAAGAATGATTGAAATGGGTGGGGTCTTTCAATAGTTAGATTAGGAAGTGTAATGAACCAATCAAATTTCTCTTTTTCAGGTCACATGGGATCCGCGCACTTTGCGCATAGGCAGCACGCACCGAGCTCGCATCCGCGAAATTGAATTTAAAAGGAATATAGGATTAGAAGTAAAAATATATTACTTTTATGAATAGTTTAGAGTTTGTCTTCAATTAATATTCACATGAAATACATTTATATATATATATATGTTTTTTTTAATGTAAAATGTTTTGCGGGATTCGTGCACCCACCGCGTCATATACGCACATGACGTATAACGGAAGCGCGCAAGCGTCGCGTAACGTGCATCGTACGTGTCGCGTATAGGCTTGGAGTTGCGTACCGGTCGCATTGCAATCGCGCACCACTCACGTACCCAACGCATACCGTACGCAGATGCTTTTGTGCAGGGATCGAGAAAGGTGCGCATAGGGTGCGCGAATTCCAAAAAAATGAAACAAAACAAATTATAAAGTATTGAAAATATAGTTTACAAAATATTTAAAAAAATATAAAAATATATTTTAAAAATCTTTTACAATTCTTTTTTTAAAAACATTAAAAACAAATAATATTTTTTAATTTTTAAAAGAATTAATTGCAAAAATAAGTTAAGAAATGGTAATAAAAAATATTTTTTAAAAACATAATTAAAGGAATTGACACACTGAAATAGAAAAATTTAGAAATCCAATGAAAATCATTAAACATCATAGCTTTAGAGATAAGTAATAGATAGGAATTAGCATTTAAAAAACCTTTGAAATTCACTGAAAAAACCATAGGTTTCATGCACGTTATAGTTAGAAATTGGCATTTAAAAAACCTTAGAAATTCAGTGAAAAAAACATAGGTTTCAGGGGCATTATAGTTAGCTGGACATTTTCCTCGTACAAAACCCTAGAAATTCCCCCGTTATAGTTAGGTCAGCTAACTATAACTCGCGCCCCCACAATGCACTGCTGATGACGTCACATATTACATCACTCATGACATGGTCAGTGACATCACTGATGATATCACTGATGACATCTCAAATGACATCACTGATGACATCACTGATGATGTCAATTGTGTAATCATTTGATGCTTCTTGTCACACCCTAATATAACCTTTGATACACCCACTCTAAATTACATACTGCCACTCTCAAAACCATAGACAATCCAACACCAATAAGTAGATACCCCATCACTGACTCTTACGTCTAAACACTCATCCACTCACTCACCCGTACAGTCACTGAAATTTATGGTCACTCAGTACAGGACTATCATATGCACTCATACACCTATATAGACACTCCCACACCGCTACTCATCCATAGAGTTACTCACACATATACTCAGTCATGCAAGTAATTATTCACACTGCCATTTACTCACCTATACAATTATACACGCACAAGCTCAATAACTCATACAAATACTAGCAAATTCTTATGGTCTTATACAATCAATGATATAAGCATACACGCATCCATACAGCCAATCACACTATCACACACTCTCAGTTATAGTTATTTCTGTACTCCAACATACATATATACTGCTGTTCACATATGTACTAAATTACACATGTACTAATGAAATATATATTCACTCACTAACCCAACCATACATACACTCACCCACCCATACAGTCCATCACAGATGCACTCTTAAAACCATGCACCCACTGAATCCCCCACTCACACATCTATGCACAGAGTCACACGGACTCCACCCACACAAACACTCAGGCATCCATACAGATACTTAGACAACCAATCAATAACCCATATAGACACTCATGTAGCTGTTGACAAACCCATGCAGCTGCTTACACACCAACAGACAGACAGATACAGACATTCACACAGTTTAGTCACTAGTCTGCACTTTCATAGATTTAATCACTCACTTATACGGTCAGTCACACATCTACTAAATCATCCATTCACACACTTATACACCCACTCATTCTTCCATAGGCCTTTCACTATAAATATATAAAACATATTTAAACTTTACAGAAACACACAGTCACTGGATGACGTCATCAGTGATGTCATCAGTGATGTCATTTGAGATGTCATCAGTGATGTCATCAGTGATATCACTGACCATGTCATGAGTGATGTAATATGTGACGTCATCAGCAGTGCATTGCGGGGGCGTGAGTTATAGTTAGCTGAACTAACTATAATGGGGGAATTTCTAGGGTTTTGTACGAGGGAAATGTCCAGCTAACTATAACGCCCCTGAAACCTATGGTTTTTTCAGTGAATATATATATATATATATACACACACATTAACTCCTTTCCGCAAATATATTTAGGGAGAGAAATAATTGATTACATTTATTTATTATATTATATTACATTTACCTCTATTAGTTATGTAATTATATTACTTTATAGTTGATATTCTTACCTTGTTTTTGGTGATATTTCCTTCTATGATATATTTTTGTTGTTCCGATGATAAGTACAGGCGCTGAATATTCTACTCAACAAAATGTTCAGCACAATATTTGAATCTCTCTATTTGTATACATGATATTCTGTCATACAGCCAACTAAAAGGAGTACTAAAGTTTACAAAAAAGTGATTGGTGGAATGCTTGAATTTATCTCAAATGCAAAAACAACAATTGATGAACAGAATGCAGAACAATGTCATACATTCACCCCAGTACAGAGATCTGGGCCTAAATCCATCGTTTTTTTGCTCACCATGCCATTCCAGTTTGAACCCAGCCATATGCAAATCAGTCTTGACCCTGTGCCCCACGGGAACAGTCCAGCCCGAACTGCCAAGCCAGGTCCTCCCTGGACTGGAAACAAGCATCCTAGGACCGGTTTCGGGCTTTTAGCATTCCATCCATCATTTGTTTGTTGTAACGCTTTTCGCCCTAAGTGGGATGGGTATTCCCAGACGTGGGACCCGTGCTCACTACGCCACTGGAGTCAAGCTATCCTGGCTGATGACGGCTGATAGCCAGAAACCGGTCCTAGGATGCTTGATTCCGGTCCAGGGAAGACATGGCTTGGCAGTTCGGGCTGGACTGTTCCCATGAGGCACAGGGTCAAGACTGATTTGCATATGGCCATGTCTAAACTGGGGTGGTGTAGTGGGCAAAAGAACGATGGATTTATCCCAGATCTCTTGACTGGGGGAGAATGTCTGCATTGTCAGCATTCCATCCATCATTTGTTTGTTGTAACGCTTTTCGCCCTAAGTGGGATGGGTATTCCCAGACGTGGGACCCGTGCTCACTACGCCACTGGAGTCAAGCTATCCTGGCTGATGACGGCTGATAGCCAGAAACCGGTCCTAGGATGCTTGATTCCGGTCCAGGGAAGACATGGCTTGGCAGTTCGGGCTGGACTGTTCCCATGAGGCACAGGGTCAAGACTGATTTGCATATGGCCATGTCTAAACTGGGGTGGTGTAGTGGGCAAAAGAACGATGGATTTAACCCAGATCTCTTGACTGGGGGAGAATGTCTGCATTGTCAGCATTCCATCCATCATTTGTTTGTTGTAACGCTTTTCGCCCTAAGTGGGATGGGTATTCCCAGACGTGGGACCCGTGCTCACTACGCCACTGGAGTCAAGCTATCCTGGCTGATGACGGCTGATAGCCAGAAACCGGTCCTAGGATGCTTGATTCCGGTCCAGGGAAGACATGGCTTGGCAGTTCGGGCTGGACTGTTCCCATGAGGCACAGGGTCAAGACTGATTTGCATATGGCCATGTCTAAACTGGGGTGGTGTAGTGGGCAAAAGAACGATGGATTTAACCCAGATCTCTTGACTGGGGGAGAATGTCTGCATTGTCAGCATTCCATCCATCATTTGTTTGTTGTAACGCTTTTCGCCCTAAGTGGGATGGGTATTCCCAGACGTGGGACCCGTGCTCACTACGCCACTGGAGTCAAGCTATCCTGGCTGATGACGGCTGATAGCCAGAAACCGGTCCTAGGATGCTTAATTCCGGTCCAGGGAAGACATGGCTTGGCAGTTCGGGCTGGACTGTTCCCATGAGGCACAGGGTCAAGACTGATTTGCATATGGCCATGTCTAAACTGGGGTGGTGTAGTGGGCAAAAGAACGATGGATTTAACCCAGATCTCTTGACTGGGGGAGAATGTCTGCATTGTCAGCATTCCATCCATCATTTGTTTGTTGTAACGCTTTTCGCCCTAAGTGGGATGGGTATTCCCAGACGTGGGACCCGTGCTCACTACGCCACTGGAGTCAAGCTATCCTGGCTGATGACGGCTGATAGCCAGAAACCGGTCCTAGGATGCTTGATTCCGGTCCAGGGAAGACATGGCTTGGCAGTTCGGGCTGGACTGTTCCCATGAGGCACAGGGTCAAGACTGATTTGCATATGGCCATGTCTAAACTGGGGTGGTGTAGTGGGCAAAAGAACGATGGATTTAACCCAGATCTCTTGACTGGGGGAGAATGTCTGCATTGTCAGCATTCCATCCATCATTTGTTTGTTGTAACGCTGAATTTATCTCAGCCATTGGTAATTATTCTGTGCTGCATCCTGCCACATCAGTTTTGACCTGCCATATACAAATCAGCCTTAATCCTTCTCCAATAGTAACTGTCCAGCCCTGACAGCCAGGTCAGGCCCTCCCTGAAATAGAACACAAGCAGCCCATGACCAGTTTCACCCTGATTGAGACTCTTCAGTCGAGTTCTCTTCTCAGATCTTTCTACTGCTTCTGAGAAGTTTGAGCACAATATTTTAATAAACGTTATAGCAGTGGCAAACCTGGGAGATGGTACGTTTAACTGGATGCACCCTTTTTTGCTAAGCGGTACCTGAATGCAAAACTGGCATACTTTATTGCTAGTAAGGTCTGGATACTATGTGGAGTACCCCAGGGTTCCATTTTTTCTCAGCATCTGTTTAATATCTAAGTAGCACAAGTGGTGAAGGCTTTAGTTAACATGGGCTTTACATGCTGTGTGTATACAGATTATATGCACATTTTGTTATGACTAGATAGCAATGTTGATTTTTATAAGAAGCCTGCCTGCTGTGTTTCGTGTGACTTGAATGGGAAGTCACCATTTAAAGGTGAATGCTTTGACAAATGAGGTTTTTGCAATCATTTGAAAAGCTAATCTCATGCTTGATGCTTAGTGGTCCAACAACATAGAGACTCCTCTTTTACCATCTTCAGAAGTCAACAACTTTGGAGTAAAAATAGATAACTCATTATCTTTACCTAACCAGGTCCCAATGTTGCTTCCTCTTGTTTTTTGCACCTCACAACTTTGGGAAAGTGACTTACTTATCTTACTGAGGGAGTAACAAAATCAGCAGTTTAATCGATTGTTGGCTCTACTTCGGACTATAAAAATTTACTATATCTTAACTTAACTTCCACACTTTTGAACAGGCTGCAAACAGTTCAAAATGTAGTGGCTAGTCTAATTTTAAAAGCTCCTCGATGGACATATGCTTGCCCGTTATTACAAAGATTGCAATACAGTATCCAGGTCAAGTCTATGCACTTCACAAAGCACTGCATAGTAAGCCCCTATTATTTGCTGCTTGAAGAGATACATCCAGGGCCGGTCTAAGCGCTGGTGGTGCCTGGTGCAAAAATCCTTTTTGCCCACCCTCCTCCTTGGATTCCCTCACAACCACCCAGGAAAAACTGCCCCTCATCTCTCCATAGCCCCTCTCTCAAACACATTGGATTTGTTTTAAAGCTTTGGTAAAGGCTGGTGGCAGCTGTCAACATAAAATACAGGGCTGTTCTTTGCAGCAGGCATATTAACTCTCTGTGCTATTTTATAGTGAATCAAAACTGCCACTAGACAAAACTCCGATCTCTCTAGCAGGAACCATAACAAGAGTTATCCTAAATTTTTTATTGCTGCCTAAAACCTGGATGTACAAGGAACTCTGCAGCAAGTGCTTTTAAATCTCCCTCCTCCCGAGGCCAATGCCCCCCCACAACCCCTTCCAGGACAGCACCCTGTGCTTCCGCACCGGCCGCACCATCCTACAGCCAGCCCTTGATGCATCCCTAGCTGATCATTACCGTTCTTTTCAGAAAACCTGTTAGTTGTACCTATTTTTCGTACGACCAGATTTTGAGGATGTAGCTTTACTGTTTGTGTCTCAAACTATGAAGAAAAACAGCCACCTTCTCTTAATGCTGAACCAGATCTCTTGACCTTCAGACAGGCTCTTAAGTCCTCACTCTTCTCACCAGACTTTTATAGCTAACTACTTTAATCACTGCGGATACCCATCAGTCTAGCACCAGGTTAGTCTTTGGTGTACGCAACCTTTACAGATTAACTACATAACATTAACTAACAAAGCTAAGCCAAGTACTAATCTGTCCAGTTCCCATGGTTCCCCTCAGGTCCTGTTCCTTACCATATAACCTTTGCGAGGCAGGAACCTCCCCATGAACACACTCTGCAGAACTAGCAAACATGCTGTGCTCAATCAGATCAACTGCCCGCTAACAGTGGATATCAATCACCCCACTAGATAGCATCCATCACTTCCGCCCCAGTGAATCAACAGTAGTGTTCTTTCAGTTTATTTTCACCCGCCTCATATCGACATCCATACAAGTGACTAAATTACTGCATTTACCTATTCATTCACTCTGTAGGGAGCAACAATTACATTTAGATGCCCTAAGCAACTGCTTTAAAATCACACCATGGGCAGTACTCATTGCCTTCAAATCTCATTTTAACATGCTATCCCCGGGTTTAACCACTCGATGTGAAGCCTGGATTAGAAATCCAATGCACTTAAAAGAAGCATTGGCATAACCAATAGGTCTCGCCTTTGGGACCTTATAAGTGTTTAGTTATCCAGCACAATATCCTTGGTGCAACATCAAGTGTTGCATGGCTAAACACTTATAAGGTCCCAAAGGCGAGACCTATTGGCTATGCCAATGCTTGTTGTCATTATATGGACTTCTATGGTATGATGGAACCCACCACTTGACCAATCCTGCCCCTGGCATTGTGGCGGTCATTTTTTGCATATTGAGGTCACCCAAAGAAATATGGAACCCACATCTGACATAATGCAACAATTGGCTCAATGCAGGTCATTCTCAGCATACTATGGGCATCAATGGCAAGACGTTGCACACCCCTGGCATACTGTTTACCATTAGCTTAATGTTGGCACACATGCACTATTCATGTCTGGTTACTGTTGGCCCTGGCATAATGGTGGCAATTCTTTACTTATTTTTGAAATCCTTACCATAGGGTTGTCCAGCAAGACATAATGATGGACGTGGCATCAGTCATAGTGTTAGAGCTGGCATCATTGTATCATTTCTAGTCATATTGTACATAATATTCAGTCAAGCAGCACTTATATAGTGCTGCACTGTCACCCCTAGGGGTATCATTCTGGGCGCTGCATTGACAGCTACCTACTAGTAAAGCAGTGGTGGTTCATTTGCAGAACTATTTGAGAGGTTGAGGAAGAGATGCGCCCTGCATCTTACTTTGTTGAATGTGAAGCATTTCCCAGACCATATAAAAATTCCTAACGAGGAGTGGTTGTATGTACGAAACCCTCCTACAGGACTGCTACTCCTTTGTATCCCTCCCCACCCTCTAGGTAGCAAGCGCTCTACAGGAGCAGAAGGGCAGTGCGGGCGCAAGAAAGCCGGCAAGGTGTCAGTGATTTAAACGCTTGCTGCTGTTATCTGCACATCGAGAGATAGAATCCCAGCAATGCTAACGTAGTCTTCCATCCTTCTGAAGTTCATAAATCAACCGGGTAACAGTAACGGTTGTTACTTACAGCACCTAGAAACTGCAGAATGGTGGGACGACGCGCTATATATAATACAGGTTGTTATAATTAGACAATAATGATACATGAAAAAACCTCGCTCCCTTCGCTTCCAAGGAAGGCTATGTAAGGACTGTTCTGTAAACTCGATAAGCCACCCCCGTTGTGTAGCAACCCTTTTAAATAACACTGTAACTTTATTTCCTGCTGCGGATAATCTCGGCTCTCGGAGGGGGCTTAAGGAGAACAGGGAGCAGGGCAAACGTCCCAAATACTATTTGCAAGATGGAATATTGTTATAGCATTGGCAGAGGCTGAAAACAATGCACAACTTTTGAATAATACTTTTAAACATCTACCCAGAAACGTTCTCCTTTTACAACGTCATATCACGACATAAAACGACTCAAACATAAAGACAATTTTCGCTTTCCAGTGTACATTAAATAAATATAATGTGAAGGATTTAGCAAAAGAGCTAAGTAAATATTACTGCACTTTTTTGCGTCTTTAACATGATCTTCATAACGCGACTGTGTAATTGGAAAATGTTAAAACCAATTGAGTTAAAGGGAATTAAGTCTGTTCTTTAAAGTTTAAAAGGGAAATCTATTGTGTAAAAAAAAATCCTGTTCATATGTACGCTGCCCAAACACTTACATTTCCAATGCATTTAACCTCCAGTGAAAAGAAGCAAAAAACAGAGGTGTAAAACGCACCTGGCAGGCGAAGCTCTGCGGCTTTTTCCTGTCCTGCATGGGCCCCCCGTGAGCAGAGAGAAACATTTCACTGGTCTGGACTGTAACCTTAATCAAAGCAAAGAGAGATATCAGATTTCCCTCAGAAGGTAAACAATGGCTGAGCTCACAGAAAAAAAGTGCTGACTTCACTGCGCCCAGGCCCCGTGTGGCACTGAACTCTGTGTACACCACGTGACATGCCCCCCTTCCAGGAGCCGCCCCCTCCCCTCGCACACTCAGCCCCCTCAGCTCCGGCTGCCCCCTCTGGATTGGCTCAGCGGCCCGTTTTACAGAGGCGAGCCCTCGCGGCGGCGCCCCTAAATGTGATTGTGAGAGGTGGGGTTAATAGGGCATTAATGGTGGCGCCGAGTCACTGCCCCCTTCTCACCCCCACCCCTGCCCAGCGCGCGGCTCACAAGGAGAGTCATTCATTGGCGCTGGTGTCTTTTTGAAAATACAAGAGGGGGGGTCGGTGGGAGCCCAGTGGGAAAGGAATCGCATTGTTACAGGTAGGCACACCCCCAAAGTCCACACTTTGACCACAGCAAACAGACACTCAAAGGGTGCGTCACAGGGGCATCGCCTCGAACTGCCACGGTCACCTCGGTAACTCGGACACACCTTATTTCACAGGACTGTGTCCACCTCTCTCGAAACATTCTGAAGCTGTTTCGACCACAAATTTACAAAAAACATATAAAACATATTTCTGTCCATATTTACAAAATATGTAATGACACGCATGCCAAGAGGCACCAGCCCGTCTTAAAAATAACAATAGGATTCACAATTTTATTGCAGGTCGTGTTAGTTTTCAGCCTTTTATATGTCAGTGTGTTAGAGGGTCACAGTGGCAGAAAGTGAGCGGGTCTCCCTACCTCTATTGAACTGGGAAATTCAATAATCAAGGGCGGTTTGAGCTTCTGGGCCCTGGTGCCACTGCACCTGCTGCACCCACTGAAGCTGTTTTGCGGAGCACATCAGCACAGATGCCTGCCTGGCAGGCTGGCTCACCTTCGGAGCTTGGAGCCACTTTCAAACCACAATCTCTGCAGGGCACCCCTGCACTTCCAGAAACCAATCAGATCTCTGCAGAAATGCGCCCATTGTCTCACCCCGCTGCAGACAGCCTTTGTTTCCATTTGGGCGACACCATTGTCCTGGAAAGGGACGTATTTGCATTGATGCAGTCAGGGGGTAGGACTCTCTTTGGGTGCTACTGTGCTGCCCCTCCCCCCCACACACAGGGTTTATTGTTTCTCTTCACACAATTGCACTAAAGTTTTTTGATCTCTGTGACGTGCTAAATAAGGAACGTTTTTGTCTGAACTTTAGCAACAGTGAAGCACCTGTGTGAACGTCTTGTATTTCACACAGCTGTAGGCGCCTTTCTCCCCTTTTTGTGAAACCGAACATTAGCCGGTCGGAGCTGTTATTAAACGGAGACAGTCTGTATTGGCGCTTGAAGAGTCTAGCGCGGAACTGATTGCTCGCTGTACCAAGTCTACACACCAAAAAGATGCGAGGACGCCGCTCTTTACAACTGCGAGACAGCCAGTATACACAGATAAACAAACTTAGAACAATGTAGCCTGAATTATAGACCACAATTACACGACCCCGAGACAACTGGTAATGTTTAGTTTGACAGAAACAAAATTCTTAGATTCAAGTTATTGTAAACAAAGGTGTGGCAGCCAGGCAGGCCACGCCCACTCGACAAACACAAGAAGGCCGAATGCACAAGTGAGTGTGTGTGATGGAAACGCTAACAATTTTAGATTCAATACGCCCAGTAGATCTCTCACAAGTACAGGTATAACAAGTGCGTTCCTTGCGCTAAAAAGGGGCAGCAGGGGGAGGGGCGAGAGGAGGGGGAGAGTGCTGGATAAAAAAGTGTTGGCAGAAGTGAAAGCGTTTCACTTGCGAGAGTGAGCAGCGCCAGGAGCGTTAATTGCTACCATATGGCACCGCGCGCTCCTGCAAGTGAATTGCCACACGTGCATGCCTTGCCATTGAAGCCAATGGAACGCGTGCACGTTTTTGGCTGAAAAGCCAAAGCGACGGATAAAGGTCTTATTGCCTACGCAGCGCATGTGCGCTGCGTAGGCGAGACCTAAACACACAGAAACACTAAATTCTAAAGGGTTTAAAAATAACCCTACATTTTATTACGTTTTGAAATAAAACAAGTTCTCAGACTTTCAGTTCACCCTGCTAAATATAGCTCCTCTTTCTGGCACAATTTGATCTTTTAATAGTAAAGGCCGAGGTCATGGTTAATGAATCTTACAATAAAGAAGAAGTCATTACCTGCTTTCAAAGGAGATGCCCCAGTTCGTGAGTGTTGCTCTTGAGAGTGAATCCTGTACTTGCTTCATTTTACCCTCATCGGGGAGAATCAGTAAAGCACTAGCCTTTCCTTTGTATGGCACATTCACCACAGTACAGCCAATATCGCTGTCGTAGACGATGCTGTACATTCCTAAACGGCTCATCATGGGCACCTTCACAACTGTCTTCTCATCCACGTGAAAGTCAGCTTCTTTAGTGTCTTCCACATCGAACGGCATCTCCCATTGACCTAGAATAAAAAATACTTGTATTCGAACATCTAGTTCCTCTACATGTGAGAGAATATTTTCTAGACCATTTCTCAAACATTTGTTTATAGAGAAAAAGAGAGAAGAAAATGAATACCCCATGAATCATAGTAGAGAGAATCTCTACTGGATAAGATTCAATTTTCTCCCTCCTTTACTCTTTCCTCCCACTGCCCACAACTAATTGAATTTTGGGAACAAGCCACGTTAGGGGCAACATTTGTTAGGGGTGGATATGGCTGACTGGAACTATGGCAGGTAACAAAAATGGGTCTCTAATTATGACTTTATAGTGCGATTACTTTTGCTAGGTTCTCATTTCAGTTCAAAATGTTAGACTGGTAGGAAAAACTGAGGGGCTTATTTACAAGCCCCTTGCGCTGCCGGTGCGTCACTTTTGGTGACGCATCGGCGGCGCATTTTGTTGTCCCATATTGACAAGGACAGGAAAAGCCACCGTGCGTGACTTTCCTGTCCTTGTAAATACAGCCCCATTACACGCAGCACTTGGCGTGAAAAAGGAATTCCATGGGTATTTCTGAGGAAGTTCCCACGCAAACAACCGCATCCATCTACAGGCTTCCATTAATAAACACAACTAAATAGTTCATGGCCTCCCTTTAAAAGTGATGTTTTCTGCATTCAGTGTTTTTAAGGGAAATTTATTGTAACAAGTGTTCATCAACAATGTCTTCATGAAAGGGTTATCCCATGTAAAATGGAATAAAATATGCAGGATGCCTCTGAGGTTATGCAAGGTTTTTACCATAGATGTACAATGGAGAATTCCCATGAATAGTGTGCAGCTCTCTGTTAACATGCAGACATCTGCAAATTGGCAGAGGAAAGTCAGCATCAACAAATGTAAAAATGCTCTAAGTAATACAGATAAAGGAAAGCACGATCATTAACCGGAAGCAAATGTGTTTTCTTGCACTCTTATCTCATACTAATGGCCCTAATAATTGTACAGGGGCCGTATACCTCTCAAGGACATTCTAGATTTGCCAGCATCTCTGGGTCTTGAATTATTGGGTTTGCAAACTCCATACCCAATATTTCACTGGGCCTGGAATTCAGAGCAGAACGGCCTGGATTCATGGGCAAATGCTATGCCTTGCCCTGCACACTCTCTAGCACTGTATGTGGAAAACAGCTAATGTCCTCTCCAGTCTCATTTCCCTACTTAAAGCCCCCCACAAATATACCACCTGCACAAAGTAAATGGCATTTATGCGCAAATATGGGCCTGTTATAAAAAGATTTGGACCCAGTACTTCCAGGTCCAAGTGTTATTCCTTGTTTTGAGGGAAACAAGTAGTAATTACCCGATTTACTCTTGGGATTGCCAGCTAGAATATGAGATTTCATCTCACTGGTAGCTCCATCCCTTAAATCTGATGAACTTGAAATGAGGACCTTACATGGCCTTGTTGTCAAATATTATCCCAAAGCAATCTTTGTCCCTGAGAAAGATTGTATAGCAAACTGCAAATTAGATCTTTTCTTTGATGAGATTGGATTGCTACTACTGGCTTGTGCTGTAGTCCGGGTGACATTACAGAAACTGCAACGGGAAGCAATAGAAGGAGCAGAAGTGTCTGAAACTCCATGTCAAACACTGGTCATATTGAGCAAGTCAAACGATGACCAGCAATCTAAGCATCACATATTAGTGAAGAAATTTGCATCGCAACTGGGGTCCATTCATCAACCTATCCCACTTGGTTGTCCTGCAGCAGGCCCATGAGAAGAATCTGAAAGGCAGTCTTCAAAAATGTGTTTGTCCAAGGCAACTCCACCACGGATATTTGACTTGAGTTCCCTCTGTTGCCTCTGGAAACAAAACGCCTTATTTAGCCCTAGGTGAGCAGCCCACTATTACTCTAGGTTAGGCTGTTCTCCACTTCCTCCCTGGGGGAGCATGTTCCATCATATCTAGAGATCCCTGACTGTCTGGGAAGTATTTGTCTGCTGTAGAGGGAACCATCGCTGTGAATGCCCCCTTCACTGAAGTGGTTTGCCGAGTAAGTCCCATGTTTTCAAGGGTCCGCTGAGCAGACTTATTTGTTTTCCAGGAACAAACTCACACAGCATGAGATTTTTTTTTAAACAAAAAATGAATGGCCCGATGCCCAGGTAGTTTTATCCTTGTGCATGCAGTCTTTATGAATTTTCCCCGGTAAAGTCTGCAATAGATCGTGTGACAGACACAGACAGGGAAAAGGAGTGATGGTTGCCCTATACGGCCATCACTGTGACCTTGCAGCCCATTGGCATATGGGATGCCAAGTCAAAGGTGAAGGTAGTGGATGCTCCCTTGGTATAAATTCAGTGTTTCCTCTGTCTATAAATGGGACAGGACAGCCATGGTTTGGCAGCTCAGGATAGGACTTCATTTTCTTTAAAATTGCAAGGGTCCGATTATGACTTTGCTGGTCTGGAGACTGCTCTCTCTTTCTAGCTGCCTGACCACCCACTTATCTGACGGTCCGACGGGTGGATTTCAATGCGGGCGTGAGATCCCCTCACGACCGCCTCCAGACTGCAGCCACTGCAATATAGAAGCGACACGGTGGCAGTTGTGTGGACAGCAACGATCAATGGTGGCGCTGCCGGCCTGGGCACTGCTGTGGGAATTATGACCATACTTTCCACCGACCTTTTCATGGTGGGGTCCCCGAAATGAAAGCTTTGGCAGAAAGGCAGATAAAGGGCCACAAAAAGGTCGTAGATCGATTTAGCCCCTGGGGATTGTGGCCAGGGGCACATGCTGTGCCTGCCCCCCCATGCCTGTAGTGTTGTGTGCCCTCTGTGTACTATGCACAACATGGTACATGGCAATAGTGCTCCCAACTTTCTGGAGGTGCAGTAGTGCGGCTGGCATTGCCTTCAGGCTCCTCTTAGAGCTGAAACATGCAGCCTCCGTGACTGCGCCGCCGGCACACAACCAGCCCCGCAGAAAACTTGTGATGAGATTGTTCAGGAAGGTGCCGGTTTGGTGGCCTTCTCTTGACTGACACCTTGGCGGGCTAGCGGTGTGCCTGATAAACTTGTAATCGGGCCCTCAATTAGGTCATAAGTTATTTTGCAAAATATGCGTGACATGTAATTGCCAATTTTAACATAATTATTATACTCTCTGCATTTAGCCAAAGGAATGCATAAAAACCAAGCACTGCAAAGAGAATAGGAATGGCTCCATAGACTTTTAGATGAAAGTGTTTCTTCATTTATTGGTGGTTGTATGTGTCGGTTGTGTAGACTAATTAAAGGGTAAATGCAAAAATGTTTTCCTATTACATGGATTCTGTTTCCAAAGACCAGCCTTACAGATGGCCTCCTCGGTTATCCCCATTCCACTTAATTCCTTTAGGCCTTCCATCATTTGAAGCTATATTTGTAGCCCTTTTTCCATGACCCATAATTTTCCCAGCTGCAAGTAAAAATGTCAGAATCCAAATCAATTTCTTACCAAGATGTTTACCAAAGACAATCAGTAGACATGCACCTTCATGGAATCATGACGAAATTAGTGTGAGGTGAGCTGCAGAGAATATGGTTACAAGCTCGTCACCAGGTAATGTATCCAAATCATTTATGATCTCAAAAATATTTGTAGAATTATACATGTCGATCTACCTTTTGCTGGACTTATGATGTCAAATATTATAGAAGCCCTCTGCACAATGGCCAGTTTCCCCCATGTCCATTTGTGTACAATGTCCATTATGTAATTATTTAAAAAAAACTATTTGATGTATTTACCTCAAAGAAAAATACTACTATGAACTTCTCCAAAACAGTTAAGTAAGGAATGGTATGTTAGTAATGGTAATATTCAAATGTAATTTCAATCCATATCTGTGCACATAGCAATTAAATTTCCATTTGACAATTTCATTGTAAATATCTGTGTCTTTAAACACGGAGTCCAGATTAAAAGGTGCATAGTCTAACTGAGAGGATCTGGGTTCCTTTTGCAAAATACCCCAGTTTATTCACTTTTTGGACCATTGAATTTGTAACCCCTGCTTTGTGGAGATACTACATGGAGTCTTACCCACAATAATGCACCACTACCATTGGGTATGAGCTGCAACTACAGTGCCCATCTTTTAGCATAAGGTCAACGTCCTATGGGCAGATAAGGTAAGTTGGCCGTGCACATATTGTAGGTCATACATGTAACATGTATGCACATGTGCAGACTGAGTGGCCACGACTTCTGTGTGACTAAGCCAGTCATGTAGGAACAGTCTTGCTACAGATGGGACTCATTTTAATTTTGACTCTGGTTTCAGAACAGAGTGAGTGATGCTGGGTCTCTTAAATCACTTGGCTCAAGTTTAATGGACAGTTCCTTTTCATAAAGTGTACTGACACCTCGACTTTGATAGGCAGAAAACACTTTATTGTAATTTGGGTTAAAATCTTTTTTGATTTGATCACACTTCAGAGACAAAAGTGAGCTCTGTTGCTATGTTTGAATGAGCCCAGAAGTCAAACTTAGGATCATAGTTTCATCCTAAATGAATTGCTACAAGTTTTTGTAAAGGATTATTATAATTTTCCCAGTGCTCGATTTAAAGAAATTCGCTCTTGACTGAGGGGTGCCAGGGTCTACTGACTCTGTGATTGGAGTTTAAGGTCATCCCAGGGTGCCAATACATGTCTCGCTCTCTTTGTCCTTCTCTGCACACTCAGGCAGCTGCTAGTAAAAGAGACACTGCCGTCAGTCTGCCCATCTGGCAGGAATTGTGCGACATTCAGGTGTTAATGCACTGGGAGGGTGAGGGGTCACAAGTGGCTAGCCCTACACCAGCACCTTTGTTATACCGCGGAAGGTGTGATAAGAGGAGATCCCAATGCAGGAACACTGGGCAGAAGTCAGAAGCGGCTAGCCGAACACAGGGACCTTTGTTATACCGCGGAAGGTGTGATAAGAGGAGACCCCAATGCAGGAACACTGGGCAGAAGTCAGAAGCGGCTAGCCGAACACAGGGACCTTTGTTATACCGCGGAAGGCGTGATAAGATGAGATCCCAATGCAGGAACACTGGGCAGAAGTCATATGCGGCTAGCCGAACACAGGGACCTTTGATAAGAGGGGATCACAATGCAGGAACACTGGGCAGGGGACACAAGCGACTAGCCATACACAAGCTCCTTTGTTATACCACAGAAGGTGTGATAAGAGGGGATCACAATGCAGGAACTGTGGGCGGGGTCACAAGCGGCTAGTCATACACCAGCACCTTTGTTATAAAGTTGAAGGTGTGATTAGAGGGGATCCAAAAAAGAAGGAAGGTGCACTCTATCACGAGTAATGCAAGGACCAACACTTGTAGTAGAAAAAGTTTCTTCTTTATTCGTAGTCTTGGTTAAAAGACAGGCAGACAGCCAACGCGTTTCGTTCCCCTGTGTCTTGGGAACTTCGTCAGGGCTGTAATAATTACAGAAACACCCACCTGAATATACACATATAAAATACATGTATACAATACATATATAAATCACAATCTACAACGTATAAACATCACTAACAATTAAATGAGGAATAAAACGACATTCTTAAAAGACCATGGCAGACTCAGAAGTTGTATAGAAGACACAAACAACAACCAACGAATCCCAAGTATTAATCAAAAACACAAACAAGATTTTTGCCATTTCAATGTGATAAATGCCTGTTCGCAGTGGCACCACTGGAAAGACAACATATGACATAACCAGTATACGATCATAAATATTATAGACTACTTGCAATACATGTAACAATGCACAGTGATTATACACAGATCACATTGTCGAAAAACAGAGAACAGTATAGATGCGGGATAATTCAGAATAATAAATGAACAAACGTGACAGAAGAATGAGAAAAGTGGATAAACAGGAGAAAGCGGAAAAAGGGGGGGGGGGGGGAAATAGCCATAATTGGACCACAAAGAACTGGAAACACAAAGAGCTTGTTGTGACCAGCCTCTCCAATGAGACACGTGAATCCAAAAAGTCCTTAAAGACAAAACCAGGAAAGGACCACAGTGTTGTACAATAAAAAGTCAAACGTCACGAGCAACGGAAGCCCCAAACCTGATTAAACCATCCGATGAAGGAAGGAATAAAACCAAACAAGCAAAATTGGGTCGTCCTTACCTCACTACAAGTTTCTGAAGTGTGCACTAGAACATCAAATAGGGATGACCGACAAGAGTATAATCTTATATACCTTGACCTTGAACGGACACTAACAGCGCATTGCGCGTCTCGCTGGAAGCGGCATTAGTGCGCTTGTAAGAATCTTTTTAAAAATATTTCCCGGTTTGCTATTTAATTTGATTTTGCTTTGTTTTCCCCTGGTTTTAATCGGCAGGCCTCATACTCGCACTATAATCGGTAATATTCACCGCTCTTTTAGCGGGTCCTTGATTACACTCCACTACTTGGGGGACATATTGGGTGGGTGAGAAGGACGCCTGGCGGCGCCATCTTTGTTTAGGCTCTAGTCGTCACAAGGACGCTAGAACTGTACTTAAGGCGGGAAAATCCTACTGGGGTCCTGGACCTTGAACGGACACTAACAGCGCATTGCGCGTCTCGCTGGAAGCGGCATTAGTGCGCTTGTAAGAATCTTTTAAAAAATATTTCCCGGTTTGCTATTTAATTTGATTTTGCTTTGTTTTCCCCTGGTTTTAATCGGCAGGCCTCATACTCGCACTATAATCGGTAATATTCACCGCTCTTTTAGCGGGTCCTTGGTTACACTCCACTACTTGGGGGACATATTGGGTGGGTGAGAAGGATGCCTGGCGGCGCCATCTTTGTTTAGGCTCTAGTCGTCACAAGGACGCTAGAACTGTACTTAAGGCGGTCATGCTGACGCGCAGCGGGCACGCGCAGCGGGTCCGCCGGATTTCCGCCGGAGTTACGCCTGAGTTCAGCCCATCTGCGCCCGTCCGCGCTCGACCGGGCTCAGGTCAGCAGACTATTACATTCCGCCATGTATATTCTGTCAGTGATTTACGTCACTTAGACAGCGGTATGCAGAGGCTAGATCCTACCACCGTGGCTAGGCTAGGGGACATGATTCTACATCGAGTCCCTAGCGGGAGGTCTGGGGCCAAATCACCTACTTTAAAGCTAACGTGTTTGAATAATAGGTCGCTCCATAAGCACCATTTAGAAATCTTTACACTCCTGCAGGATGAGGACATGGATGTCCTAACCCTCACGGAGATATGGTTGGGTGATGACTCCCTACCTGATATCATAGCCGCCCTCCCCCTTGGATACGCTGCGGTGTGGCATAATCGTGCCCAAAATGCTAGGGGGGGGGTAGCAATCTTGTACAAAAAACATCTAAAGGTTGTCAAAATAGCGGCTGAAACATTGTACATATCTGACGTCTTGGGAGTGAAGATTACTTTGAATAATTCATGTTTTGCGATTTTTACTGTTTATCGTCCTCCAAATTCTACGTCAGTGTTTAATGATTTATTCGCCTCTTTGATATCTGACCTTTGTACAAGATACCAAAACATTGTGGTAACCGGGGATTTTAATATGCATTGGGATAAAAGCAATAATGACTTGGCACCTCGCCATTTAGAGAACATCATGTCCTCTTTTGGTATTAGACAGCTTGTAAATGCCCCCACGCATCTTAAGGGGAATATCCTTGATCCTATTTGGACCTTAGACCCCGAGGTACATGTTGTGGATATTTCTCCATGTATCTGGTCACACCATTATATGGTGAACTGTGAGATCCCTATTATAGAGTACCCAGTTCAAAAACCTCTAAAAATGAAAGTAGTTCGTCAGTGGAAAAGAGTTGATTCACAATCACTGACAAATACCCTTTCTGGGTACGCTCAACTACTGGCATCTAGCGGAGATCTAGACCAAGACTACAAGAACATAACTCGGAATTTGAGTCTGGCGATAGATCAGATAGCACCTGAGAAATCACAAAAAGTAAAAAGAACAGGAAAGGGGGCCCCGTGGTTTACCTCGGCTTTGAGGGACCATAAAAAAAAGCTTCGTTCTCTGGAAAGGAATTGGAGGAGAACAAAGGATGGCACTGATAGGGAACGATATAAAATCTCTCTTAATGGCTACAAAAAGTTGATTATGGCTACAAAAGTAGCCTTTTATGAAACTCGTATCAATCAGGCTGAAAATACCCAGAAGGAAACATTTAACATCCTGACAGAGCTGAGTAAAAAATCAGAAACGTTGGAAACTACAATAAATGTGGACACATTTCAATGCTTCTTCCTGGAGAAGGTGGAGACTATTCTCTTGGAGATTAAGAACAGTATTTTGAATGGCCCACCTTCACCACAGGAAGCTCAAACTCCCCTGGAAATTTCTCTTTCAAGGTTTCCGGAATTAGACTATCAAAGCCTTGAACAGCTTATGAATAGAATTAAGTCAGGATCCCCGGCGGACCCATGTCCTCCTAGGGTTTTTCGTTTGGCGTGCCCCATTTTAGGAGATCACATTATCCCCCTCCTCAATAGCTCGTTGGAGACCGGCCTTTTACCATCTAGTTTTAAGGAAGCCCGAGTTATACCACTGCTAAAGAAACCTGGAGCCAATGCGACTAATTTGAAAAACTACAGGCCGATCTCTCAACTGCCTTTCTTGTCCAAGGTTTTGGAGCAACATGTGCTGAAGTCTCTTTCCTTATTCCTGGAGTCATACCATATACTCCAGGAACGTCAGGCAGGCTTTCGTGCACATCACAGCACCGAGTTGGTGATGCTTGCGGTGCTGGATGAGCTCAGAGGTATGGCTGACAGTAAGAAACCAAGCGCCCTGATAATTTTAGATCTATCAGCGGCGTTTGATACTGTCAGCCACTCCCTGCTACTGGACAGATTGGCTTGTTTTGGGATAAAAGACCTGGCCTATAAATGGTTACAGTCTTTTTTGAAAGGAAGGACACAGAGGATCCAATTGGGGGACTGTGTTTCAGAGGTTGGAGTCTTGGAGTGCGGTGTTCCGCAGGGCTCAGCCCTTTCTCCATTACTATTTAATCTCTACTTGCAACCTCTGATCAACTCCTTAGCTAACATGGGTTGTCATGTGTTTAATTACGCCGATGACACCCAGTTACTATTAAGTATTGATAATACGGCGACAGCACAATCCAATGCTCAAAATATTCTCAGACACACGGTCAGCTGGATGACGGCAAATCTGTTGAAAATAAACCCAGATAAGACAGAGATATTGGTGGTCTCGACCACAGCCTCACCTTGGTGTGATCTATTTTGGCCCCAGGATTTGGGTCCTACGCCGACACCAAGCAACAAAGTAAAAAGCCTTGGGATCAAGATTGACAATGAGCTGTCAATGGCCAGTCAGATCTCCGCTGTTGTAGGGACTTGTACTGGCATGATTAGACAGCTAGGCAAACTTGTCCCTTTTTTTTCTTTTTCTATGCTTTGTACAGTTGTCTCTGCTACAATAATATCAAGGCTGGATTATGGGAACGCCCTCTATTTAGGCCTACCAACGTCTTTGACCAACAGACTGCAGGTTGTGTTGAACGATGCTGCACGACTGATCTTTAGACTCCCTAGAAGAACTCAAGCCTCATCCTTATTGTATAAATTACATTGGCTTCCCATCGTGCAGAGAGTGGAGTTTAAGAGCCTTTGCACGGCTCATAAGGCGATTTATGGACAGGCTCCTGTATATATCAAGGAACGTTTGGAGCTCTATAGGCCCAAACGAGCTCTCAGATCCGGGAATGCTCAGTTGCTGGTTTGTCCTCGATACAAGCTGTCAACTAAAGGAGGCAGATCCTTCTCGGTACTGGTCCCACAATTATGGAACAGACTACCGGAATCACTCCGCAGAGAAGGAAAACTCTTATGTTTTAGGAAGCAGCTAAAAACGCTCCTTTTTAAAGAGGCTTTTGGCCTACTTAAATAGTTTCTTGCAGGGTATCTCCCTCGCTTTTTATGCTTCAATTATAGCTGTTGGCTAGAGGTTCTAAGCGCCTAGAGACCTGTAGGTGAGTTGGCGCTATATAAACCGAAGGTAACATAACATGACATATAAACGACATCAGTGCAGATGGTTCTGGGAAAACTTAGAAAATGTTTAACCTCCCATTTGCATATAAACACATAGAAGTGAGATATGAAGAAAAAAACACTGTAAAATAAGAGTTCAATGAGTATCACACCCAAATAAGGATGATTATTTAGAAGTCCCTATATCGGGAACACAATACATCATGAGATTCTCATTAGGTCAAATGTAAATCAAGTTATAATTGAAATAGGCATGCGAAAAAACGAAAAAGACGGGCTAATCGTAATAGTAGTTGATTATATATAAAACCCACAGTTAAATGTTAAAAAACAGACACCCACACGTGCGGTTTCTGTACTCATGTAAAATTGCCATAACGTGTAATTTGAGTTGAGATACATGCACCCACCAATTAAGTGGTAGACTCCTACCCAAGATCTCACCTTAATATATATCCAATAGATCTCCCGTATTACACTGCTTAAATATTGCAGGGTTCGAGTAACGGTGAAGTCCTCATGACATATCTATTAAAATTAAAGGGAAATAACACAGGATGCTAAATTCAAAAAACCGATGCCCGTGCCTAAGATACGTCGTACTCGTTTGATATAATGGAGTGCCGGCAGAGTCCATCGCATCACACTTACCGTTATAGGACAGTCTACATGCATCACAGTTCGATAGCTGCTTAATCTTCGTAAGGAGGAAGATCGTCCTGCATCGAAGGTAAAAGGACGCGCTCCATCAGTCATGTGACCGTGTTTCACGTCACATACGTTTTCATGGAAATAAACAAAGAGTAGTCCTAACAGTTTTTTCACCACAGTAGTGACCATATTGGAATGGAATGATTCATAATGCAAAGATCCACAAACATAATATGACACAGTTCGATAGCTGTATGAATTACATAAAAAAGAAAAAAGAAAATAGAAAATTATAATTATTTATTATTAATGAAGAAATATAATAAGAACATCCTCCATCGAAGAAGAAAGTACTCCCTCGGTCAAATGACCACATATCACGTCGTTTGCGTCTAGTAAGCATAAAGAAGAGAAGATCCTAAATTTTAACCCCACCAAAATGGTGGCCATACTGGAGCGAACGGTCAATAAAGCCCGATCGCAGACATCTTTCAAGACCAACTGTACCGCGAGGGCAGACATACAACGGCAAGTTACTCGCCAAGTGACATACAAACTAACCAACCCCACAACCAATCCAACAAGCACCCCAAGTCATAGACGCCTCTGCCAGAAAAGTTTGCAAAGGATTGTAGGGATAACAGCCAGGAAAAGTTTGAATATCATAATGTATCCTCACATGAAATATGGTACTTCCCATGCGATTTTTCGATTCAGATCTAAGAGATTATAGTTGCCAAAGCAAAAGGGAAGAAATGAGGGAAAAAGTATGTACCAAAAAAGAATAATAAAAAATAAATAAATAAAAAATAGTAAATAATAAATAAATAAAACATCTATGTATTAGCGGTACATTATCTAGACAGAAGTGAACAGATACTTGACACAATACTTCTTGCATACTTCTTTCAGAAAACATTAATATATCATAGTTGAGCCCTAGAGTCACATGTTGTTTCACTGTACATTATCCCAGGAAGTAATGAAACTCCCTATCTGTATTGTGGCCCATTAGCGTGGCTCTCAGACGGCAAATCCATCTTGCCTCCATCTGCCTCACTTGAAGCTCTCGGTCACCACCCCTGATATTAATTGGTACATGGTCAACACCATGGAACCAAAATGACATGTCACCGGGATGAGCTTTCATATAATGTTCACTAAAGGGATAACGGGTATCTCCATTAAGTATAGCTCTACGTGACCAACACACTGACGACTTGGTTTCCATCCAAACCAAAAGGTTTTTTCACCTGCGGTTCATGCAGTATTTGTGTATTTGGAAAAAATAAAATCACCAGTTTTACTTAATGGAGATACCCGTTATCCCTTTAGTGAACATTATATGAAAGCTCATCCCGGTGACATGTCATTTTGGTTCCATGGTATTGACCATGTACCAATTAATATCAGGGGTGGTGACCAAGAGCTTCAAGTGAGGCAGATGGAGGCAAGATGGATTTGCCGTCTGAGAGCCACGCTTATGGGCCACAATACAGATAGGGAGTTTCATTACTTCCTGGGATAATGTACAGTGAAACAACATGTGACTCTAGGGCTCAACTATGATATATTAATGTTTTCTGAAAGAAGTTTGCAAGAAGTATTGTGTCAAGTATCTGTTCACTTCTGTCTTGATAATGTCTCGCTAATACATAGATGTTTTATTTATTTATTATTTACTATTTTTTATTTATTTATTTTTTCTTATTCTTTTTTGGTACATACTTTTTCCCTCTTTTCTTCCCTTTTGCTTTGGCGACTATAATCTCTTAGATCTGAATCGAAAAATCGCATGGGAAGTACTATATTTCATGTGAGGACACATTATGATATTCAAACTTTTCCTGGCTGTTATCCCTACAATCCTTTGCAAACTTTTCTGGCAGAGGCATCTATGACTTGGGGTGCTTGTTGGATTGGTTGTGGGGTTGGCTACTTTGTATGTCACTGGGCGAGTAACTTGCCGGTGTATGTCTGCCCTCGCGGTACAGTTGGTCTTGGATGATGTCTGCGATCGGGCTTTATTGACCGTTCGCTCCAGTATGGCCACCATTTTGGTGGGGTTAAAATTTAGGATCTTCTCTTGTTTATGCTTACTAGACGCAAACGACGTGATATGTGGTCATTTGACCGAGGTAGTACTTTCTTCTTCGATGGAGGATGTTCTTATTATATTTCTTCATTAATAATAAATAATAATAATTTTCTATTTTCTTTTTTCTTTTTTATGTAATTCATACAGCTATCGAACTGTGTCATATTATGTTTGTGGATCTTTGCATTATGAATCATGCCATTCCAATATGGCCACTACTGTGGCGAAAAAACTGTTAGGACTACTCTTTGTTTATTTCCATGAAAACGTATGTGACGTGAAACGCGGTCACATGACTGATGGAGCGCATCCTTTTAACTTCGATGGAGGACGATCTTCCTCCTTACGAAGATTAAGCAGCTATCGAACTGTGTTGCATGTAGACTGTCCTATATAGGTAAGTGTGATGCGATGGACTCTGCCGGCACTCCATTATATCAAACGAGTACGACGTATCTTAGGCATGGGCATCGGTTTTTTGAATTTAGCGTCCTGTGTTATTTCCCTTTAATTTTAATAGATATGCCATGAGGACTTCACCGTTACTCGAACCCTGCAATATTTAAGCAGTGTAATACGGGAGATCTATTAGATATATATTAAGGTGAGATCTTGGGTAGGAGTCTACCACTTAATTGGTGGGTGCATGTATCTCAACTCAAATTACACGTTATGGCAATTTTACATGAGTACAGAAACCGCACGTGTGGGTGTCTGTTTTTTAACATTTAACTGTAGGTTTTATATATAATCAACTACTATTACGATTAGCCCGTCTTTTTCGTTTTTTCGCATGCCTATTTCAATTATAACTTGATTTACATTTGACCTAATGAGAATCTCATGATATATTGTGTTCCCGATATAGGGACTTCTAAATAATCATCCTTATTTGGGTGTGATACTCATTGAACTCCTATTTTAAAGTGTTTTTTCTTCACATCTTACTTCTATGTGTTTCTATGCAAATGGGCGGTTAAACATTTTCTATGTTTTCCCAGAACCATACTCACTGATGTCGTTTATATAAGATTATACTCTTGTCGGTCATCCCTATTTGATGTTCTAGTGCACACTTCAGAAACTTTTAGTGAGGTAAGGACGATCCAATTTTGCTTGTTTGGCTATATTCCTTCCTTCATCGGATGGTTTAATCACGTTTGGTGCTTCCGTTGCTCGTGACGTTTAACTTTTTATTGCACAACACTGTGGCCCTTTCCTGGTTTTGTCTTTAAGGACTTTTTGGATTCACATGTCTCATTGGAGAGGCTGGTCACAACAAGCTCTTTGTGTTTCCAGTTCTTTGTGGTCCAATTGTGGCTATTTCCCTCCCCCCCCCTTTTTCCGCTTTCTCCTGTTTATCCACTTTTCTCATTCTTCTGTCACGTTTGTTCATTTATTATTCTGAATTATCCCGCATCTATACTGTTCTCTGTTTTTCGACAATGTGATCTGTGTATAATCACTGTGCATTGTTACATGTATTGCAAGTAGTCTATAATATTTATGATCGTATACTGGTTATGTCATATGTTGTCTTTCCAGTGGTGCCACTGCGAACAGGCATTTATCACATTGAAATGGCAAAAATCTTGTTTGTGTTTTTGATTAATACTTGGGATTCGTTGGTTGTTGTTTGTGTCTTCTATACAACTTCTGAGTCTGCCATGGTCTTTTAAGAATGTCGTTTTATTCCTCATTTAATTGTTAGTGATGTTTATACGTTGTAGATTGTGATTTATATATGTATTTTATACATGTATTTTATATGTGTATATTCATGTGGGTGTTTCTGTAATTATTACAGCCCTGACGAAGTTCCCAAGGCACAGGGGAACGAAACGCGTTGGCTGTGTGCCTGTCTTTTAACCAAGACTACGAATAAAGAAGAAACTTTTTCTACTACAAGTGTTGGTCCTTGCATTACTCGTGATAGAGTGCACCTTCCTTCTTTTTTGGACTGGTTGTATTACAAGTATCTTTAGACAGCGGATACTGGAAGCTGTGGCACTCATATACCTATACGGACGATACATGGAAATTAAGTGCTTGACCTAAGTCAGCTGTTTGTTCTTTTGTTGTTGTGATTAGAGGGGATCCCAATGCAGGAACACAGGGCACGTGTCTCAAACAGCTAGTCGTACAAAGACACCTTTGTTATACAGAGGAAGGTGTGATAAGAGAGGATCACAATGCAAGAACACTGGGCATGTGTCACGAGTGGCTAGCCATACACTGGCACCTTTGTTATACCGGAAAAGGTGTGATAAGAGAGAATCACATTGCCGGAACACTAGGCAGGGGTCACAAGCGGCTAGTCGTACACAGGCACCTTTGTTATACCACGTAAGGTGCGATAAGAGGGGATCACAATGCAGGCACACTGGGCATGTGTTAGATAAAGGAAATAAACCTCATCTGTCAATTCTGGGGGAGCGGAAGACTTAGACAAATATGATCCAACAGGGGCATAACACAGGCCCCCGCATCCCACACAGTGCGGGGGACCCTGAGCTGCAGGGGCCCCCCTCAGAACAGTACTCAGGCCTGAGCGCTCCGGATTGAATCCGGAGCGGGGGCTCCTCAGTGTACATTGCAGGGGGGGGCCCTAAACGTTCGTAATGCCACTGTGATCCAAATACCTAATCATCTATGTTAAAAACAAACCAGAAAAAGGACTTATGTTTTGAATTGTACATGCGATTTTTGTCATGAAAAACTGGTGACTAAGACAGTGTGCGTTATTCTTTTATATTGTAGAAGCAATGTCAAATGGCATCGTCAGGCATCCTTGCAGTGAGAGGCGAATGTCAAACTCAGTAGGGAGGAGTTTTTAACTTTTGTTAAGCCTATGTCAAAAACAAGAGGTAAACGTTATTGTATTGTGAAAAGCTTGTTTTGAATACAGTAGAATAAGGTCTGTGCATTGTGAAACACATAGTAAATGCAAAAGGCAACAATTGTGCATACATTTATATTTTTATGTGTAGTATTTATTTGTGCGTGAACAAAAATGCATTTTCTTTTTTTTTTAAAGTGCTTTCTAGATATTGTTTGATTTAGTGTTATTAGTGTGCATTGCTGAGTTCTGCTCATCTTGTTGCAGCTTCCTGAGTAAGACTTGGACTACTCTGGCTCGCTGTCCTGAGAGTTCAGTGCTTAAAATGGGTGCCCTTGGTCTCCATTTCGGGTAACTTTAAAAGACCCCAATTATCACATTTGAGTCCCAGTAACTAGCAATATTGCCCGTGGGCCTCTCGAACTGTAACCAGCCTATGGTGACTGTAAAGTGATTTCCAACCTGTCTTACGTCCTGCCTACGTGTTGAGGGGCGATGACAGAAATGGTACAGAAGTGAAGAGGGACAGACTAACACTGAAAGAGTTCTTAGAAGGAGGGGCGGGAGATTTGACGAGAAATGGTTCATAAAAAGAATGAATATATCTGCAGGCAGTCATACTCTTATCCAGAAACTCAAAGATGCATCCGCACTACAAGTCCTCACTTGGCATGAGAGTTTCGAAGAAACCAAAAATATTCAAACCACTCTTAGATGGAAGGCAAAGGGAGCTTCAATTGAAGATATTATAAGAAATTGTTTTAAAAGTCTGGAAATTAATATTAGCATTCACGTCTAGGTCCGCCAATTCAGTATCAATTCACAATCAATCTTACCTCTGAAGAAAATATAGTTAAGCAGAACCATTACAGCGTCCCTGTTGACGCTCTGCATCATGTCTACAATTTTTCCGTTCGTGTGTTTTTCCACGTAATCGTTTATCTGTTTTTTTGCTTCTTCTTCGTTTTGGAAATTGGTTGAAAGGGCTTCTGATTCATAATAGGTTTTGACATCATCTAGATATTTGGGCAGGAGTTTCAAATCCTGCTTAATAAAGATGGCATTGCCCAGGCTCATTTGCAGCTCGTTGTCAGGTTTGTTTAGCATCTGGAGAAGGTGATGGAAGCTCTTGTGGATATCCTGTACTGAAATGCTGGTAAGGTTAAAGTGCAGGCCATGCAGTATTTGACTCAAAGTGGCACCTTTTGCCCCTAAAGATAACATCGCCATGGCACTTGCAACACTTACAGGAGAGACGAATATATTACGGGACTCTGCTGCCCTGAGAGAGTGATTAAAGAGTTGGAATGAAAAATCTGAAATGGCATCTGAAATTTTGTGGCAGGCCATAGTTTCACTTTCATGGTGTTTGTGGTCATGCCCTTTATCATCGTGATGGTGGTGGTCAGAGTGGCCATGCTTGTCTTGGTTTCCATGGCCTTCATGATGATCACAGAGGACTAATCCATAAAGCAGAGTGACCAATAGGCAGAGGGATAGTGCAGACTTCATGTTCTTTTGGAAGAATACCTGTGAAAACAGGAAACGTTAGCACTCTTGGGAGCACAAACAAATGTCCCGCAAACAATTCTATAAACAATAAAATATTTGGACCAAGTGTGGCATTTTTGTTTCCAGCATCGCATTTACTTAATGTGCATTAACTTAGCTCCCAAAGTTCACGAACACGAGATTTCACTACCCTCTAAACTTTAGTCATAAAGAGCAATTTACCGCAAAACATTCAGTTACTTTGCCTGTACCCACAATAAGGCTGCTTTTAACTAACTTTTAGGTTGTGGTGGTGGTGGTTATACGCGGTTAGTGGGAGAGGACATGGTGTGAAGCCAGTGAAACTGCAGATGCGGCTAAAGAACAAAAAAAGGGGCAGGGCTCAGAGGTATGGTGAGAGGTGTAGGAACACATGGGAAGGGGGTGCGTTGCAGATCTCAAACAGGTGTGGCGTAAAGTGAAGAAAGCACAGATGGAAAAGAAGAAGAAAGGGATGAAGCTCATTAATGCCCACATCAGAACGTGCTCCCGGTTTTCGGTCATTGGAGGGTAAATATGCCAGGTATCTGTTGTCGGGGAGCTAGTCCATTAATTAGTAGGTGGGATGGCAGTGGTGTGATGATGAAGGTTAGCAGCATCAGGTTTCTGATGGGGGACTATTTGGATACTGGCATGTGTCCAAACTGTGACACCCATTTCACCTGCATTAAAGTGTGTGTCTATGATTGACTTTAGTTGCGGAGACCTGGCTAAGAAATTAGAGAGTTATCTTTAATAGTTCAAGAGTGTGTTTCTCTACCCCACCCCCACCTCATAATGGCTCCCAAATTAACTTCTGTGGAGATCCGATTAGGATTACCTCCCTTCCTCTAAACTGCTGTTCCCTGTGTAATGTCATAGAAATAATGTGATGAGATATTTAAAACCCTATAAAATGGACCATTTTTCATAACATGTGTGTCAGAAACAGTGTGGAGCATTGCAATATAAATAGTGACCCTTAAGTTAGAGGTATGTACTATGCCATATGGGAAATTAATGTTTTGAACCTTGAATATATTTGATGCCATTTTGAAAAACTGCATGGACTTTCCTCCAGAACGTTGTTTCATACACCTCGAGTTAATCCTCAATAGATTCATGAGGATTGGTTAAGGAGGCAAAGGTTATATAGGAACATTTCCAAAAGTAATTTTCCTTCTATGACAGAGAAAAAATTTCACACCAAAAACAAAGACACTGGATGAGCTTTCACCTAACTTGCTTGTGGTGTCACAGGGCTCAAATCAGGTAATGTGGAGATATATTGAACACTAGAATCAGATTTTTAAAATTATGTTTTCTGTCAAACAAATCTCAATTTTGACAGTTGCAGTCAATGTTGGGAAACCTTCAATTTATGCTCAAATTCATAGTCAATATTGTGGAAAATATATCTGAAGCTAATGGGGGTTTCAAGGATGTTCTTTAAATTGGGAATGTGGACAAAATTTCAAAGGGACAGAAAATTTTCTTTTTTGAGCAGAAATAAGCAATATACATACTCTCCCCAACTGAGATATTAAAATATGATTGTGAGTACTAGAATCATGAAATCCTCAATTTAACTATGCAAATGTGTACATTGTAATTTTCTTGCTTAAACCTTTAACATGGTTTGCAAGTGCAGCATTGGTATGCATTGTTATAGTTTGGTTTTTATTGAGGATCCATCAAATGTGAGCATCATTACAAGGAGGGAGTCCATTTTCTAAAAACGTTGGTACTCTTTGCGAAATCTGCATACGATTTGAAAGAGAGCTTGTTTACTCTAGTTCAAAATCTCAGGTTTCTTGTACATTCGCAATTGTTGAGAAATATTAATGAGAGGAAGGTTGAATAACCGTGGCATCATTTTAAAATTTTGCATTCAATTTGGTGGATGAGCTGAATATCCAGATTTGTTTATTTGTTTGAAGCAGATCCATAAAGGGAGAAAACGTTAAAGCAAAAGTCAAGAAGTCATGCTTTCTATTCTCCTTATGCACAGGAATTTCAGTTTCAGGGCCTCCATATTCACAGCACCAAATGCACACTGCCTTTGGCTATTGTGCATCTGGTTCCAGTGCTTACTTTGAGCCAGTGGTTTCTGGTGCTCAGCACTGGCACTTAGTTGGCAACACCAGCACTTATGACAGCCTGCCACATGGTGGCAATGTTTGTCTAATTTACAGATGAGCATAACACCAGTTGTTTATTAATTCCATATACATTAAAAATTACTAATACCTGCCCCCCAAGCCATTCTTATAGCTTTGGGGGCTTGAAATGATCTGAATTGTCTCACTTGTAGGAGTGTGACAGTTTGTAGGTGTGTTAGTACTGTCATTACCAGCGATGGCATTGGCAATGGGTGGTGTAAGGTGCAGTGGGCTCCTGACGCAGGCCCTGACACATATCTGTTGTTACAAATTAAGCACTGTATGGTTATGTAGTGAAAACTGGGTGCTAAAGGAGCTAAAAGCCACATTTTAACCTCAGATCCCACAACGCAAGACCCACGTCTGTGGAAAGTTGTTTTGTGCATATGGGTCCTGCTAAGTAGATTATACTGTGAGCAGCGTAAAGCCATGTGCATCTGGTCCAGTAGCTGTAGGCTCAAGCATTAGCTGCAGAGATGTTAGAGTTGTATACTAGAATACTGACCTCAAAAATATTGTGCCACCAAAAAAAACACACAAAATACTCTTGCTGTATTAATAGCAAGATTATCAACAAAAAATATTGTGAAGTTACTAGGTTATTATAGATTTATTATTTTTCATTCCACCCACATCTAGAAACACATGACATATATGAAGAGCAACTATAGTAAACCTATATTTACCCATATATACTGACCTTCACAATATTTTTCTTGTCGATATTCTTGTCACGATATTTTTCAAGCATATCATTGCAGCAATGTACCGCCTGTTCGCAGTAGGCTCTTCAGAAACGGGATTTTGTCGGTTAGAGGCAGATACAGAGTCTGTTTGCAGGGTACTAACGAAAACCACAGCCATAGCATAACCTCTGATAGGCACAGCTTAAAGAGGATGACGTAGCGCTCTCTGATAGCATACATTTGTGAGTAAGTGAAAATAAATGATGTCCAGGTAGGTGCACACATCCTATGAGTGTGACCAGCTGACCAAGAATATTTACCTTACAAACTAGCTGCACACTGAGAAAGGCTGTGGAAACCCGATTTGGGACCTATATTGACTGGGTAGATAACAATGAATGAAAGCCACAGTGTACACCCAGTACCACTTCACAGGGCACTAGCTGTGCACCACCTGCGCTTGGATGTGTTGGGGGGGGGGGGAGTAAAACATGTGCTGCTACCCAAATCGAATGCCATTTACAACTGACGCAGGGAAGCTACATCTTTAACCAACTCTGCATGACCTTTAGCTGCAGACAGATGATTTGGTGGGTGGGGTGCAGGGGCTGGGTAACTATCGTATATTTGCAGTTTTATATAGCGCAGACATTGCCCAAAGGCATCAGAGCACTTTATAGCACTCAGGTTAAAGCGGGTTACAGTAATAGTAGTTAAACTCGGACGTTTACATCAGTGGATGCCTACAAAAGTTACTCCAAGAGACAGTTACAACAGTTGGGCAGAGGACATACCCAGTTACATGAAGTCAGATCAGGGCGCAGTGCAGAAAGTACTTAAGTCTGGTTAAGGGTGAATTAACCAAGATGTCTGTCAAATAGGAGGAGCTTGAGATCCTTTTTGCAGGTTGTTAAGCAAGTCATTAGATGGAGTGAGGGCAGAGGGGCTGCACAGTGGACTCTGTGAGCTCACACTTTTAGAGACTTCCTACAAAAAGCACCTCGGACACCTGCATATGCCCGACGGCGAGGAAGAGAGCAGTGTCTGACTCATGGGCGATTAAAAGGTGAATAGGAGACACATTTAAGGAAGTACTGATTATCTTTGTGAGAAGTTGGCATGATATATGCTGTCCACTAATTATAGTGGGCACCTTGTATCAGTCCAAACAACCCCTTATGGTGATAGGTTAAAGACAACCTTTATTGAAAGCTATCCTAGTGGTAGCTATGGAGAGCAGCCTTCAGGCTAAGTCTTGAAGGAATGTAAAGCAGCCTGTTTTACCAGTCTATAATCTCTTGAATGACCAAATGAAAGGACAACCACACCAGGTATATATTTAAAATATATGTATTTAAGATAAAACACACCCCTCTAGTCTCTTTATGAGACTGGAGTTCTAAGTACTTAATTTACAAGTTAGCAATCAACAGTAATAGCACATATTACAACCTAGGGGCGTACCAAACCATATACCAAAAAAGTGGTATAATTACCACGACTGAACTAGACACAAGGCCTAGAGCCTGTAGAATTGCTGGGCCCCCAAGGAACCACCCAAGGTAGGGACACAGGGGACCCACGGGGGCCATGTGCAGTGTGTAAACACAGCCGCGGATTCCCGTTAGCTTCTATGGGCATTGTCGCGGTTGGAAATTTAAAGAGTAGGGACACTTAGAAATGCGTCAGGACCAAACCCTTTTGGACTTAGGAAGTTCTAGGGCTAGCACCCACGGGAGCACCGGAGTACTCGTGTTACCTCAACCAGGGAAGCCGAGTGCATAGGTGTCTTTTGGTGTCGGGTCGCGTCGTCGATTTCAATGGGAGCTGGCGAAGAAGTGCTGCTGCCGTGAAGAGGAGAAGTGTCCAAAGCGATCCAAGCCTGGATCTAGGATGGAAGGAACCTGAAAGCAGAGGGGACAGAGTCTGGGTCACTTACCAGTGACCAAGGGCACGATTGACCAATGCCCACAGATGTCAGGTGCATCAGGTGAGTTGATGGGTGTCTTGACTCTTCAGCCACGAGGTCCAGGAGGTGCCGATGACAACCAGGAGCTGGATTCGAGCTGTCTCACAAAGTTTGTTGAGTGCTGCAGTGTCGGCGACCAGATTGGACCCAACAAGCCTTAGCAACGGCAAGTCACTTGGAATCAAAGAAAGGACGTTGGTTCAGACCAGCAAGGTCTGGGGAACTCACCCAGCGAGGATAAGTCGGGGCACATCTGGAGCAACCAGGAAAGCCCAATCAGAAGAGGAGTTGCCTTCGTGGGGACCTACTAGTCAACGGGCTAGCGATCGCGAAGGAGCCTCAAGCAGTCGCAGTGGAAACTGGAGTGGAGGCCAGAAATCTTCGGTGCAGGAGATGCTCAAGGCTGGGGCTACTCTGGGAAGACCAGGAAGATGATGGTGCTGCAAAAGATCACAGTGTCCAGGGGTCATGGTTCCACGTCATCCACGATAGCCATGGGCCTCAGCTTTGCTGTGAACTTAGGGTAGCCTCAGTGAAGTCTGGAAATCCACCTTTGGCGTTTAGCGGGAGCTTCAGCAATGCAGACCAGTTAGTTGCTTCTTTGGTGCCTGCCAAGCAGGGGAGTCACTCCTTGACCCCATGGGAGATTTCTTCAGTCTTCTAAGCAAAGTAGAACTTCGAAGGTCCAGGATATATGTTGCAGAGTTTCGTCCAGGGTAATCTAAAGTCTCAAGGACTGGGTTACCATACTTATACAAAGTTTGGGGGTTGGACATACTCTAGGGACCCACCTATGGGAGGTTTTGGAAAGAGGGGTGGTTACACCCATTTCCTTTGTCCAGTTTCGCGCCAGAGCAGGGACAGGTAGCCCCTGTAACCAGTTTGAACTGGACTATGCATAGGGACACCAAGTGTGCCCCCAGTGCAGGACTTCAAAGCACCAGAGAGTGCACCCGCCCAGCCCCAATACACATCTGCCTGTCTGGGGAGGTGGTTACACCTCCCTGGGACAGGAAACCTATTGTCCAGGCCTCCCTTGCTGGAGTTTCGGTCAGCAGCAGGAGGCCAGACCCATGTCTGTGGCAGAGGCATCCATTTTGTGATGCCAGGGCTGTAGAAAGTCCTACCGGGTTAGACCAGTGAGAACATGTCTCTCCATCTTGAAGGGTGGAATGCTACCCCCGCTGCCAGAACTGGTGGGGGGGGGTAGTATTCCAAAGAGTTTGACACCAAACACGACATGTTTCCGTGCAGCCATCCCAAAGTTAGTATTTACTGCGAGGTTATAATGCACTTAAGAGTATATGGTCAGGCTGCACCACAAACAGCATCAAAGGAGGTACTCCGAACGCTGCAGAGGGGCTCTGCTCATGCAGGGGCACCCACTCACATAAAAACCAAGCACTCTGCCCTCAGGATTGTTAAGGCCTGCCATAGGAGTGACTTATAGGTTTTATATGTGTGTGCAATGGTAGTGATTTAGGTAGCCTATACCACTGTAAGGGGTGCAAGCACCACCTTGCCCAGGCTGCAGTAGCAGACCTGTGGTGTCATTTTGGAGTGCTTCCCAGGGATGGCATAATACATGCTTCAGCCCCTGGTAGGCCTCTGAGGTACCTATGCCCTAGGTACATAGTATACCATATACTAGGGGCTTATAAGGCACTCCAGAATCCAATTAGAAATGTACCTAATGTACATGGAAACCATTTTAGAGAGGAAGCAGCTAGGCTGGGGTCCTGATTAGCAGGGTCACAGCCAGACTAAGGTCGAAAAACAGTGAAACACCAGCAAAAAGTGGGGGTACCCATGTGAAGCAGATCCTACTCTTCTACAATCTTTGTGTGTTACTTGCAGAAATGTGCTGTTTTCTTCCCGCCACAGGAGGAATGTCTTGGTCCCCCCGACCCCATGGCGCCTCCATCCATTCTGAGAGTGCTCTACGCCAGTGTAGCTGAGATGGTCTTCTGTACGCTGCTACTGACTAAAATAATGGCTTTGTGCTATGGCAAACATGCAAAAGGCAAGGTTATATGTGATGTCATTAGAAGTATTAATTAAAATGGCATTTGTGATGGCATCTGTCATTTAATTTTTTAAATCATGTGCAGTGCATTGAGGTGAGTTATGACAGTATTGTTATCCCTTAATGGGAAATTTCAGTGTTTTTGAGATAGCAAGTTGTAATCATAATGTTCCTTAACTAACGTTTGTTAGGGGGAATTTATCTCTTTCATTGTGGTTACGTATGGGCTTATTTATGAGCCCCTTGAGACACTTTCGCACCGCTGTTGCATCACTTTTCGTGATGCAGTGGCAGTGCAAACAATGCTATACGTTGCGCCATATGTACAAGGTGATGCATCTAGGCAGATCTGTCACTTTGTTAAGCCCTGCGCAACATTATACGTGCATCAGGTATAATGTATGCAGGGTGGGCATTCCCACGCCACAAAAAGCCTCATAGGAGTGGTGCAGTGAAATCTACCAGCTTTCATGGCGGCACTTATAGATAGACACTTCATCAAAACCTTACGCCTGCCTCATAGCAAGCGCCAGGGTAATGCAGTGCTATGTGTGTGGACCCACCTCTTGCATTGCTGGAGTTTCGTCATGCTTGCAACAACTCCAGCAATGCTTGACTTTTGCACCGGCAGATACGCCGGGATTCCTGACGCATCTGTCACTCCTTATGACATGGAGCACCATACAGTAAATACGGTGCATCCATTGTGTTGCAAGGAGGACTGTCACATCACTGTTTTCACGCAGTGATGCAACATTTTTCATAAATAAGCCCCCTAGATTGTATGCATTTTACCATAAATCCCCAGGAACAATGGGGCTTATTTATGAAAACTGTTGCATCGCTGCGTGAAAACAGCGATGCAACAGTTTTCACTGCGCCCTCCTTGCGACACGATGGATGCACCGTATATACATTACGACGTTCCATTTTGCAAGGAGTAACAGATGCGTCAGGAATCCTAACATATCTGTCGGCGGTAAAGCCACGCATTGCTGGAGTTATCTTGCAAGAATGACGCAACCCCAGCAATGCATGAGGCAGGCCCACACACATAGCACTTCGTCACCTTTACGCCTGCTATGAGGCAGGCATTAGGTTTTCACGCAGTGGCGTTGTTATAAATGGGGGTCTCTAGTTGGCAGAGGAAGGTACGTTTGTCCAAATAGGGACCCTTGCTTCTAGCCAGGATAAGGGGGATACACTCCTAAAATAACCCCTGCTCACCCCCTTGGTAGATTGGCACGAGCAGACAGGCTTATTTCAGAGGCAGTGAGTAAAGCATTTGTGAAGACGTACAGTAATACAGTGAAACACTACAAATGGACACCACATCGGTTTAGAAAAATAAGTAATCTTTATCTAAACCAAAATAACACCAAACTACAAAAATCCGCAATACAGTAATAAAAATATGACTTTCAGATGGTAGAAATAGTTCAGTACAAGCAAAAGTGAATATGTGACACTTTTCTCCCAAGGTACCTGGGTTGCGTCACGCAAACAAACAAAACAGGCCGCAGGGAAAGTGATGCTTTGGTTCCTTACACTCATATAAGGGGATGCATCGGGTCCTTGCTCCGGGAGAGGTAATGCGTTGGTTCATTACTGCAACGCAGGGGAGGTGATGCATCGTTCTTTCCCGAAGAGGAGGTGATGCGCCAGTTTCTTAAAGCGTGGGGCGGTGATGCATTGGTTTCTTACTGCATCTCCCAATGATGGAACAGATTTGGCGACACGATACAACTTGATGCAGTGCGAGGATCCGGTGACGATGCGTGAACTTGTGCATCCGCATAGCAGGCCTTGTGTCGAACTCAGTGTGATGATATCAGACTTCGGAGACTGTGCACTCGATGCGGCGTGCAGCGATTTCCTGAATCGCGGCAGGCGCTGCAACGGTTTCTTCGGTGATGCATCGGAAACAGGTGTGTATGTGTCTCGCTCCTTCGATGTTGCATGATTTTTCCAGCTCCCAACGGAAAACAGTCTCTAGAGGTCCAGAACATCATCAGGCACCTCTTTGCAGGTTAAAATTCCCAGAAGGGAAATTTAGGGGAGCTGGTGGTGAAGTCTTTGTGTCTCTGAGACTTCAGAACAGGAGGCAAGCTCAGTTTGAAGCCCTTGAAGATCTTCTTTCAAGCAGTTGACAAAGCAAACAGGAAAGTCCTTTTCTCCTTTCCTTGGCAGCAAGCAGCCACTGCAGGCCAACCCCAGACAGCAAACAGCACAGGGGCAGAATTCCTCCTCAGATTCTCCGGCTCTTCTTCTTGGCAGAGGTTCCTCTTGATTCCCAGAAGTGATCTAAAAGTCTGGGGTCTGGGCCTCTCTTTTTATACACCAACATCCTTTGTTCTCCGGAGGCAGAGAGTGTCTGCACCCAGCCAAAACCAGTTCTGTCCTCACTGGTGCAGCTTCCTGCCAGGAGGTGGAAACAGCATTGTTGAAGGCAGACCAGGTCCATTCAGGTGAAAGGAAATCTCCTCCCCCTACTCTAAATGCAGCCCAGGTCTATTCAGCCCAGCCCTGACTCATCAGACTTCTGGAGCTGCTGCCCCTGCCATCCAAAAGCCAGACATGCAATACACAAACCTAGCAGAGGCACACTGGATGCTTAGGCAAGAAAATACATACTTTCTAAAAGTGTATTTTCAAATGCAGAATGTAAAAATCACCCTAACTAAAAGATGCATTTTAACATTCAGAGTACAGGCACAACAAACGTTAATTTTCTACCTTGTTCCCAGGGCCAGTTATGTTTATAAAATGTTATAAACAAACTCCCCTTTCTGTCCTATGGGAACAGGTAGCCTTGGAATAGTGAAAAACGAAATTGGCAGTATTTCACTATCAGGACATGCCACACACATCAGGGCATGTCCTACCTTTCACATACAATGCACCCTGCCCACAGGGGTACCTTGGGCCTACCTTAGGGGTGACTAATATGTAGAAAAGGGAAGGTTTAGGGACTGGCAAGTGTGTGCACTTGCCAAGGCGACATGGCAGTTCAGACTGCACAAAGGCTCTGCGTTGGCATGCCAGAGTTACATTTTATAGGCTGCTTCTGTGGGTGGCACAATCAGTGCTGCAGCCCACTAGCAGCATTTGATTTACAGGCCCTGGGTACACACAGTGCACTATACTAGGGTCTGACAAGTAAATCAAATATTCCAATCATTGAATCACTAATCCATAACAACAATTTACAAAGAGTGCACTTTGGAACTGAACAGAAGTGGCAAAGTGCCCAAAGCATCTAGACCAGCAAAACAGAGTCCAACACACAGCAAAAACACAGGAGACAAAGGCAAAAATGCAGGGGAGACCCACGCCAATGGTGCCAGGTCTAATATGCGTCCCCTTCAGCTGAAATGTGGGGATAACTACCCACCATATTGGGAGTTCTCTTCACTAAGGTGTAAAAATCTGGACTGACCATCAGCACTGGCGTGTTCTGTACTAGGGTGGTGTTCCACCGTGAAGTCCATCCCCTAAAGGGAAATGGACCATCTCAACAGCTTTGGACTCTCACCCCTCATCTGCATAAACCATCTGAGGGGCCTGTGGTCTGTCTGAACCCGGAAGTGAGTCCCAAACAAGTATGGCCTCAGCTTCTTCAGCACCCACACCACAACAAATGCCTCATGCTCAATCGCACTCCACCTCTGTTCAAGTTCACTTTCTTTGGCTGCTTCCTGGAAGTCAGCTCTGTCAAGGGGGCAACAATGGTTCCATATCCCTTGATAAACCTCCTGTAATACCCTGTGAGTCCTAAAAACGCTCTCACCTCTGTCTGGGTCTTGGGGGGGTTCCCAAGCCAGAAGGATATCAATCATGGGCTGTAGGGGCGCCACTCGGCCACTCCCTACCTGGTGTCCCAAGTACACCACAGAACCCTGCCTTATCTGGCACTTTATCACCTTGATCATGAGGCCTGCCCTCTGCGGAGCCTTCAACACTTCCCAGAGATAGTGCAGATGTTCCTCCCAAGTGTCTCTGAACACTGCGATGTCATCCAGGTAGGTGGCACTGAAATCTTCCAGTCCAGCCAACACCTGGTTGACCAACCTCTGAAAGGTGGCAGCGACATTCTTCAACCCAAATGCCATCACCCGGAATTGGTTGTGCCCCTCTGGTGTTGAGAATGCTGACCTCTCCTTTGTCCCATCAGTTAAGGCAGTCTGCCAGTGCCCAGACGCCAAGTCAAACATGCTGAGGTACCGGGCAGCTCCCAAGCAATCGATGAGCCCATCAGCTCTGGGATGGGGTGCGCATAAATCCTGTTGACTGAATTGAACCCTCGGTTGTCCACACAGAACTGGAGTTCTGGTGTGGCACCGGGTACAGCAGCATTTGGGACCAAGAACACTGGGCTGGCCCAAGGGCCGTTTGAGGGTTCAATCACCCTAGCTCTAGCATCCTGGAGACCTCCTCCTTGATGCAAGCCTTGACCCTGTCAGTCACTCTGTAAATGTTGTGCTTCACAGGAGGACTGTCCCCAGTGTCAACATCATGGGCACACCACTGAGTGACACCAGGGGTCAGGGAGAAAAGAGCAGCAAACTGTCCCAACAATTGGCGACAGTCACTCTGCTGTTCAGGAGTCAGGGTGGGGGAGAGTGATACACCATCCACTGACCCATTGTGTTCCTTTGCAGACAGGAGTTCAGGAAGAGGCTCAGTCTCCTCTTCCATTCCAGCATCTGTTGCTAGGAGCATGACCAATTCGGACCTCTCCAAGTGGGGCTTCAGGCTGTTCACCTGCAGGAAGACTGCAAATCCACCAAGTAGGTGATGTTACTCTTGCACTCCACCATCTCAAATGGTTCTGTCCACTTATCCTGGAGCGTGCAAGGCGCCACTGGGGCCATGACCCGTACTTTTTGTCCAGGCTGAAACTCGATCATAGTGGCATTCTGATCATACAACCATTTCATCTCCTCCTGGCTGGCTTCCAGATTCGCCTGAGCAAGTTGTCTGAAGTGCTTAGTCTGGTTTCTGAAGGCCAGCATTTAGCTATATACATCCTGGGGAGGTTTACTGGGAGATTTCTCCCAGCCTTCTTTCACCAGACTCAGAGGTCTTCTTGAAGGATGGCCGTACAGCAGCTCAAAGAGACTGAACCCTAAGGACTTCTTGGGCACCTCTCTGTAAGCAAACACAAGGCATGGTAAGAGGACGTCCCACTTACGCCTCATGGGTTCACCAAGACCCATAATCATTCCCTTCAGGGTTCCGGTTGAATCTCTCAACCAGCCCATTCCCTTGGGGGTGGTAAGGAGTGGTGAACTTGTATGTAACACTGCACTCCTGCCACAGGGACTTCATAAACTTTGATATGAAGCCGGTATCACGGTCGGACACCACCTCTCTGGGGAACCCCACAAGGGAGAAAATCCCATCAACGCACAACTCACCACGTGGGCCGTCACAGTCCGGAGAGAGATGGCTTCCAGGTACCGGGTTGCATGGTCCACCAAGATCAGGTTGAATCTTCTGCCCATGGCTTTCTTGTGATCCAGAGGCCCCAAAAAGTCAATTCCCACCCTCTCAAAGGGGGTGCTGACCACAGGGAAAGGTTGGAGAGGAGCCTTACACTTCCTCCCACTCTTGCCACTTGCCTGGCAAGTCCAGCAAGACCTATAATGAGTATCCGAGAGCTTGCGCATTTGGGGCCAGTAAAAGTGGGTGACAAGCCTTTTTAAAGGTCTTGTCTTGCCCCAAATGCCTGGCAAAGGCACATCATGAGCAAGACCCAGTAGGAAGGCTCTGAAGTAACCCTGGGCGTAGTTCGCGAAGTAGCGCTACGCGTAGCTACGCAAAGTGCACTTCGCACTACGCGAGCTCCGCGTAGCACTTCGTAGCACTTCGCACTGTGCAAGATGCCGTTTTCAATGATTGCACAGTGCGGACAAGCATCCGGCACTGTGCAATAATTGAAAACGGCATCTTGCACAGTGCGAGCTGTAGTTTTCTGCCGCTCGAGTAGATTTTTACTCGAGCGGCAGCTTTCTCAACGCGGACTGGTAGTTTCTCATCGCGAGCGGTCGAGAGCATACGCGACCACTCGCAATGAGAAACCTGACCTTCCCGCGTTGAGAATCTCGCCGGGAGGTTTATTTTCCACGCTCGCGCTCGGCAACTTGGAGTCCATCCTCTCAGTATATCCAAGGTGATCCAGACGATCACCTGCTGCCTGGTTTGCAGCCTGTTGCCACAGACCAACAAGAGAAGGGCACGTCTGCTGCTCCTTGCAGAATTTTTCCCTGGAGGGGCCTCCTTCCTGCTGCCAATAGGTCATCTCAGGCAGGTCCCCCAGTTCAGCCACTTGTTCCCCTGTAGGCTCCAGGTCATCCCCCTCAAGATTTGCCTCCTCCTGGACCGTGAGAAATTTGGGGGCGGGTTTGCCGCACCTCCTGCCTCTTCTCTTCCTGGCAGGCACCTGGGCCACTCTTTCAGGCTCCAGGTCCTCTTGAATGCCCTACCGGCTGCCATGGACCAAGTGGTCATGCATGCCCACTCAGGCAGACCCAAAATCTCCAAATTATACCTCCGCTTCACCTTTGCCCAAGAGGAGCTCTCCAAATCATTGCCTAGCAGGCAGTCAACAGGCATGGCTGGCCTCACAGCTACTTTCAAGGTACCTGAGGCCCCCCCACTCAAAGGGAGCCCATAACTGGCTATTAAGGGTTCCTTCATGGGGGCATAGGACATCTGATCCTCATTGGGGAAAGCTAGCAATGTCTCCCTTCCTTCACTGATGAAGTGGCCCCAGAACCCGGCTCCCCAATCTCTCTCAGGGACCCGGTTGGACCTCATCACTGCTTCATAGGCCTTAAACCACTGCCAAATGTCCTCATGCTTCATGAAATCTTTAATAACATCTTTGGGAATGTATACCTTTCCTTCCCCAGGCACTGATGGTGTGCTGCCACCAGAGGGATTGATCTCTAAACTCTTTGCTTTCAGATCTAACTCCCTCAACCCTCTCTCATGCTCCAAAAGCATCTTCTTTTCCTCCATGGCCAATTTCTTGCTCTCAAACTCCAATCTCTTATTTTCTAACTCACCCTGGCTCCCCAGATTGAGCTTAGCAAGCTCTAATTTATCCACTCTGCTTCTCTCCCTGTCCTCCAACTCCTCTGGAGATAGGCCCTTTGAAGAAACACCGCTGCCCACCCTGGAAGGCAACTTCCCCCCAGTCAGACCCAACAGCCCCTCCTGCTGCCCATCTATATTCTCTCCCTCTACCATAGGCTCCTTGCATTGCTCACTGGCATTCCATGATTCCTACCAGGCCCTCAGCGCCTTTTGGTATTCCTCCTTTCTGGTGAGGCCTCTCACAGAGATTTTACTTTTTCTGCAGACAGCTTTAAGTTGTGGCACAGTGTAGATATCAACCTTTTCCTCCTCAAATTTGATATCCACAGATGCAATGGATGCTGGTTTACTACCAAATGTACATGGCTGCCCTATACTAGTAGTGTACACCAATCACTGTATGTAAGTTAAAAATGCAAGACCAAATCCTCACCGATGACCACCATTGTTAGAAATAGGGGTCTCTAGTTGGCAGAGGTAGGTACCTTTGTCCAAATAGGGACCCTTGCTTCTAATCAGGGTAAGGGGGATACACTCCTGAAATAACCCATGTTGACCCCCTTGGTAGCTTGGCACTAGCAGACAGGCTTATCTTAGAGGCAGTGTGTAAAGCATTTGTGAACACATACATTAATACAGTGAAAACACTACAAATGGACACCACACCAGGTTAGAAAAATAAGTAATCTTTATCTAAACCAAAACAAGACCAAACAACAACAATCCACAATACAGTAATACAAATATGACTTTCAGATGGTAGAAATAGTTCAGTTCAAGCAAAATTGCAGATGCAACACTTTTCTCACAAAGTACCTGGGATGCGTCACGCAAACAAACCAAAATGGGCAGCAGGGAAGGTGATGCATCGGTTTCTTATACTCAGGGAAGGAGATGCGTTGGTTCCTTGCTTCGGGGAGGGGATGCGTTGGTTCCTTACTGCAGCGCAGGGGAGGTGATGCATCGGTTCCTTACCAAAGAGGAGGTGATGCGTTGGTTTCTTACTGTGTGGGGAGGTGATGTGTTGGTATGTTCCTTCGTCCCTCAATGATGCAACAGACTTGGCGCCTCGATGTGATGCAGCGATCCGGTGATGATGCGTGAACTCGTGCAGCTGCACAGCATGCCTTGCTTCAAACTCAGTGCGATGATCTTGGACTTCTGGGATTGTGCACTCGTTGAAGCGTACAGTGATTTCTTGAGCCTGCTGCAGGCGCTGCGATGGTTTCTTCGGTGATGCATCGGAAACAGATGTGGATGAGTCTCGCTTCTTTGATGTCGCGTGATTTTTCCAGCCCCCAGCAGAAAACAGTCTCTAGAGGTCCAGAGCAGCATCAGTCACCTCTTTGCAGGTTAGAATTCCCAGCAAGGAAATTCAGGGGAGCTGGTGGTGAAGTGTGGGCTACTCCTTTTATACACGAAAATCTTTTCCTCTTTGGAGGCAGAGAGTGTCTGTACCCAGCCAAATCCAGTGCTGTCCTCACTGGTGCAGCTTCCTGGCAGGAGGTGGAGACAGCATTGCTGAAGGCGGACCAGGCCCATTCAGGTATAAGGAAATATCCTTCCCCTACTCTAAATGCAGCCCAGGTCTATTCAGTCCAGCCCTGACTCGTCAGACTTCTGGAGCCGCTGCACCTCTCCAGCCCCTGTCATCCAAAAGCCAGACATGCAATGCACAAACCTAGCAGAGGCACATGGATGGTAAGGCAAGAAAATACCTACTTTCTAAAAGTGGTATTTTCAAACACAGAATGTAAAAATCACCCTCACTAAAAGATGCATTTTAACATTCTGTGTTCAGGCATACTAAACTTTAATTTTCTACCTTGTTCCCAGGGCCAGTTATGTTTATAACATGTTATAAACAAACTCCCCATTCTGTCCTATGGGAACAGGTAGCCTTGCAATAGTGAAAAACGAAATTGGCAGTATTTCCTATCAGGACATGCCACACACATTAGGGCATGTCTTACCTTTCACATATAATGCACCCTGCCCACAGGGGTACCCGTGGGTCTACCTTAGGGGTGGCTAATATATAGAAAAGGGATGGTTTAGGGACTGGCAAATGTGTGCACTTGCCAAGTCGACATGGCAGTTCAGACTGCACACAGGCTCTGCAATGGCATGCCAGAGTTACATTTTACAGGCTGCTTCTGTGGGTGGCACAATCAGTGCACCAGCCCACTAGCAGCACTTGATTTACAGCCCCTGGGCACACACAGTGCACTATACTAGGGTCTAACAAGTAAATCAAATGTGCCAATCATGGAATCACTAATCCATAACAACAATTTACAAAGGGAGCACTTGCACTTTAGCACTGAACAGCAGTGGCAAAGTGCCAAAAGCATCTAGACCAGCAAAGCGAGTCCAACACAGCAAAAACACAGGAGGCAAAGGCAAAAATGCAGGGGAGACCCATGCCAATGGTGCCAGGTCTTACAGGCGTCCTAGAAGTGGTGCAGTGAAATCTGATAGATTTGCTTGCCCACTCCAATGAGGCTTTGTTGCATGCGAAAGCTGTCCTGCATACATTATACCTGATGCAAGTATAATGTGGCGAAGGGCTTTACAAAGTGACTCATCTGCCTAGATGGGTCACCTTGTAAATATGGCACAATGTGGCGCATTGTTTACGCTACCACGCATCGCAAAAGTATCGCAAGGCGCTCATAAATAAGCCCCAATGTTTTTCATTGTATTTATTTTCTTTAATACACTGCACTCTTTTGCAGCTCCTGGGACCACTGTGCAAACCTCCACATAGACAGAACACACTGACAATATGTGCATATAAGTATGGACTCTAGACAGAACCATTGGCCTAGCCTCAAAGTTATTTATAAAGTAACACGTTCTGACACCCTCCTTTTCAATCCCACCCCAATGATGATATGCATGAACCTGAAGATCCCACCACTTTGCTTAACAGGGTTACTGTTGTTCTTATTTCCTATAGATTTGTCCAATGATGGCAAAGGTATTAGCAAATCGATGCCTTTTCAATTTACATTTTCCTTTGCCTCCCCCGAAACAGAAGTATAAAATATATGCTATTCTAAGAGTAATTGGAATATTCTAAGTGGCCGCCAAATCTAATGCAGATTCTTCAAAAATCACTAAAATTATTATATAATTTAAAATCAATTTTCAACTGTCAAGATGTGCATACAATTACAACTTCAAAGTCCATTCTCATTTTTGTAAATATTCCCAAAATTCTTGCTGTATTTATACCAAATAATACAAGGTTTGGTCTATTCTGAGTGGAGTTCTAATGTTTGGCAAATTTTGGTGCAATTCTTTCCATCAGTTCTTGCGGTAGCAGATAGCAAAATTTCATAATATACTTAGCATAGTAAGTACTGCCCTGACCTCAGTATATCGCGGTAGAATATTGTTTTTTCCCCCAGTAAACCCAACATTCATCGCAGATCACTATGCAGCCACCTAGTTACTCGGATAAGACCCAGAGTGTGGATTTAAGATTGTTGGACCACCCACAATGCATTCTTATTTTAAGGAATTGCCCTCTCTACACAGGGTTTGTGAGACTGGTAGGGTCAGTGCTTAATGTGTAAAAGAAGGATTGCTGCTGCCCTTGCTGCTGCCACACATACAGTTATTCTCTCCTCATAGAACCCCAGGGACAGGGTCCACACACCATGAGACTTACTCCACTTAGCCTGCGTAGTTGACACTCCATTGCTAAATGCTGCAAACCACCTCAAATTACTGTTGATGCTGGGGAGAGATGCACGAGATTTCCACAGTGAACCCCATCCAGAGGAGTCCAGGCCAGTTGAGGGAGCAGTTGAGGTGTGATCTTGGCACTGACACCAGCTGACCCTCCTTTCGCAGAAATAATAAGGGCTCGACTACATTTTCTCACCTTACCTTCAAATTGAGCCCCACTGCACCAACAATATGGTAAGGATTGTGAGCAGCACTGCAGTCCCTGAATAGGGAAGCCACATGAACTCCTGGCTCACCTGAGCCTAGGTTTCACACTGTAGCCTAATGCAATATCCTTGATGCCATCTCCTTGCTCGGATGTAAAACACAGCAGAAATAAACAAAGCCAGCAACTTGGCACTCAATGGAGCTGTGGTGGAATTACAAAGACTCTATAGGTGTCACAGGTGTAAAGAGCATGTGGAAGGGCACTGCCACTCCTCCAGTATAATTGATAATTATAGTGAGACAACTTCCCCTCAAGCTCTCGATTCTGAGTGTAAAGTCCCTGCCGACAGGAAACAGTCATGCATCGATTAAGATTATGGCATGTAACAAATAGACCAGACCATGAGCTCAGTGCCATTAACACTCCTGCCTCCCTTACTGGGGATCCGTTTAGGACCCTGGTTTTCCACTGCTGGGCTTATTCTAATCCAGACTTCAATGTCGTCAGCATAACATTTACTCTGGTGGTCTTCCACCCTTGGAAGTTCAAAGAGTTATCAACCTGGGCCCCCAATCTCAACTTGCAGTGACATAAACCACCACATGTCTACCTGTAGAACATCCCTACAGATTACTTTTTCAGAAAACCTAATAGGGAAAGAAATGGTCCCAATTGTTAAACAGATTTTGCCCACAGATATGGCTCAGGACACCATACTTAGAGAAATTACAGGCTTGGGCTCCAAAATGTCAACTTTGAAATCACATTGTCTGACCTTTCCTTCGAAATAAAATCATTGCACTCTAATTTTACAGCTGTCCACAACCAGCTACACACTGTAGATAGACAGCTTGATGTCCTAGACAGACTAGCATCTGAACAACCAGACGGGAGCTCAGAACTAGGGCATCTCCAACTAAAAGTTCCTGATTTAGAGGACCGCACCACAAGAAAAAATACACATATATATGACACCTGTGAAGGTCCCAAAGGTAATAATATGCTGGTGTCCCTACTAAATGCATTGCCAGCTCTATTGGCTATCCAATACGCAGACTCACTAGAATTCCAATTAGTACAGAGGCTCCGACTGCACCATTTTTTGATGCACCCCTTGCCATCAAGGAATCATAGCATGCATACCTGAACACACCCAAGTAAGCCTGAATCGGCAGGTGGCTAAAATGCATGAGGGCCTGTTTAATCTGGCGAGGCAGCATATTTCTATCATAGAAGATTTCACACATGATGCAGTGACAAAACAAAACAGTTCCTAGCTCTATGGCCCTGGCTTGACCAGTAAAATATCAAATATGATCTTCTCAACTCCGCTGCCACACTTATAACCGATAAGGGCCAAACGACTGACCTTTATAAATCAGACACACTAGAAAATTACTGGGAGACCGAACGCCTCATACTGATGAAAGCAGGACAATCTATAATATGAGAGGAAAGCACTGTCATGCGAGATCAAGATCCTAGATGGAGTTGAGTTGGCCCCTGCAGCAGGCAACACACAACCTATCACAGGAAATTGGACAGAGTGGGCCTTAACACAGTGGTAGAGGCACTGGCCCAGGCCCAGGCCCAGGACAGGTACTAGTCTCACTCATAGCTGAAAGGCAGAAACACTGGTGGGGTTGCAACACTCTATGAATAGCCAGGAATGCCAGGTGAACTTTCCTGCAGACCAGATGACTGCCAGATTGACGTCCTACTTTGTTTGTTGTTGTTATGACAGGATTCCTCTCCATCTCTGTTAGACAAATCCTTCAGACCCATAGCGTAGGGAAGTTAGCTTTCCTCCACAACAACGAATAATATACAGATGCCCCCCCAATTGTGCCAATGGCAAGCACGAGGAATGGGCTGATGGAGCTCTATTTTCTTCCCCCGACAGGGGCCTGAAATCAGTCCTATTTGAGCACTATACACCGACCCACACCAATATGTCCCATTTCTACCCCACACATCACCTCATTGCTTTGTTTGGTACCCATTGGCCTCCATGGTTAACTGCTGGCGGAGTAAAGCTTGCAGGTAAATGCTTAGGGTCCTTTTCCTCTTTCTCCCTCTCTTATCCATTGCCCCGCTAACATTTTGAGCACCTATGGCATATAATCAGACAACCAGAACTTCATATCACTATAATAACCAGCTTCCCGCCTCTGAATGTTTAACAACTGCCCCCTCTAGTAGGATCCTCAATCCCCCACTTATACACAATCTTCACAAGCGCAATGGCCATGTGTAGAGATCACCAGCCCAGGATGTATCCTCCCATCCTCTTAAGATGCAGCAATCTACTAGATCCAGACACCGGCTTCCCTTAATCTCAAATTTTTGCACATTAGTGGCCTCAATAGCTACATCAAAGTCAGAAAATACTGAACTATCTGCTTTGTTCCAGGAGGCCCATCTATCACTAGAGGAAGCAGACAAACTGAGGAATGACTGGGTGGGCAGACTTGTTCATCTCTTCAGGACAAATACACAAAACACTGGCTAAATCAACACCACCAATACCATAAATAAGTGTGGGATTGCTATATAAGCCATTCCTCACAAAGTGCTACGTACCTGTCTTCAACCGAAAGGGAGATATGTGATGCGAAAATCAAATTTCTAGGGCATAAATTGATACTGAGATCTATCTACATCCCAAAGACAGGTGAATCCCATTCCCTGACGCATAATTTAAGGCTAATTACCAAATTTAGCATGACCTAGATGGTAATGGGGGAGGCTAGAACTGAGCATTAGATGTCATACTTGACCACTCAGGCCCAACTGACCCACAAAATGCAAAAGATCGAGTTGTCCTAAATGATTTAAAGGATGATGATGGCCTGATAGATGTATGGCTCATCTTGCACTCGCTATCTAAAGATTACTCCTTTTACTCAAAGGTGCACAATACTTCCTCTCTAATTGATTACTTCCTCCTCAGAGGTCCACTATTGCAAATACCATTTCAGCAAGACATACTACCTGGAGGCATTTCTGAAATCTTCTTGGTCAAACTGGCCCTTTCCTTAGGGCATTGCTGACCAATGAGAAAGATGCAGCACATGAATGCTTCCCAGTATAAGTCCCCAAAGGCCAAAAATTTCATCTAAACTCCCAAGTACATGACTATTGCTTCTTATATACCTGCAGGATATCTTAGAGGTCTTTGCCTCCTTCTATCCCTCCCTTTATTTGACATCATCCTCAATCAACTATGAGGAGGAAAACAGGTTTCTGACTTCCCTTACCTGCATTTTCTGAGGTGGATTGGACATTGCTAGAAGGGGAAATAACATGGAAAGAAATCAATGAGGGCATCTCCAACCTTCCCACCTGCAGGTCGCAGGGTGAAGATGGCTTCCCGGGAGAATTCTATAAGGATTGCAAGGCTCTTATCTCTCCAATGCTCCAAGAAGCCTTTAAGGAGGCTAAGCTCACTAGACTACAGAAGGGCCATATCTAACAAGACTATCGGTACCCTGTAGCCAAAGGAAGGCAAAGATCCTTTAGAATGCCGGAGCTATAAACCCTATCTCACCTATCAGTGTTGATATCAAAATACTATCCAAGGTTCTAACTGCCAGGCCTTGCCTAGTAGGTTGATACCATCTCTAATCCATCCATCACAGGTTGGCTTTGTACCTCAACATTTGTCTAAAAACCATTTAAGAACGTTAGCACCTCTGCTCTGGTCTTTTAAGGAAAAAGAACAGAATACCCTGGCTATCTCACTTAACTGGAAAAAATCTTCAATGGAGTGGAATGGTCATACTTCTTTAAAGTCCTAGTAAAATTAGGGCTGGGAAGATAATTCATAATGAAGGTCAAATGGCTGTGTCCAACCCCGGAGGCATAGCTTATTTGCACTGGCTTTACGTCCAGAGACTTCTCCATCTGCATGGAACATGGCAGAGGTGCCCTCTTTCACCATTGCTGTTCTTGCTGGCACTCATACAACTAGCCATAGCACAAGGTGTTAGCACCATATTCACGGGATGCCCCTTAATTCAGTTAAAGTCAAGGCATTGTTTTATGATGACAATATCCTTATGACTGTTACCAACCAGGGGAAACACACCCCACACTTTTGGACCAGTCAGACATCTACGCAAATCTGAAATCATGCCTTTGTCAGAGCATTCCAGCTGTATCTGCATTATTGGCTTTAACTTCAGGTGGGAAACTAAAGGGATAACATTCCCAGGGCTTATTGTCACCTGTGGCTTAACTCATATGATCAAGGCTAATATATCACCCGAGCTAGAAAAACCTATGAGGCTGGGAGAAGCCATGAAAATGGTTATAACACCCCATTTTACCTCTGACTTTGGGATGCCTCCTGTTATTGATCCCTAAACTGCTGCTGGTGGCCCAGATAGACATGATTGTAAAACCATTTATTTGGAAGGGCATGTGTCCCAAACTAAAAATTGAAAAACTCTACATCCATACTGCATCTGGGGTTTACGCTTCTAACATATGGTCTCCTATTATGTTGCTCACCACTATCCCAAATGGTGCACTGGTTAGAGAATGTGTCAAACCTGCATATGTAGATACTCATTGAGACAGATATACCACAATGTTTCAAGTCCACCATAGGAGCCCTTTCCATACCCATAACATCCATATTGCAGTCGGATAATCCTATAATCACTGTCATGCTCCACATTTGGAAATTGGTACATGACCCTCATAACATTAATGCATGGTGCCATAGATCTGCACCATTATGGTCCAATAGACAAGTGTGTATAGGAGGACATGCTGTCTATTGGGAAGCATGGTTGTCCCTTGGAATTTCTCGAATAGAGTACCTGTATGCAGGGAACATTCTTAAGACTTTTCAAGATCTCCAATCAGATTTCAGGTTGCCACACACTCAACAATGTAAATACCTCCAACTGACACAGTGCTTAGTAAAAAACTGTCACAGAGTGAATATTGACATGCCCCACTCACCAATACTATGCTAAATAGAATTGTGGGGAGACACAAAGGATTTTTTTCAGGCTTTTACAATCTTTTAATTGACACTGAATATTCACTACTCATTATGAAGAAAAATAGAGCTTAATGGGAGCCACTGTTCAATTAAGATTATGACCCTGAGGATTGGGCCAACCGTATGAGCATTAATGACATGCTACTCCATATTTATATAGACTGTTTCTTTGTCAATCAAACTACAGCACATATATACCTTTATACCTTAGTCTCCTAAAATTCCCATTTCTCTCAATCAGGGCCGGGGTACACAAGTCTTTATTCAATTTCTTGCACTCTCATCAAACATTAAACCCCATGGGGATATCATAATTATATGCCCACTCAATCCTCTGCTGAGGAACATGAAAATGATGTCAACCAATAACATCCATGTGAACAGGAGTACAATAAGGAGAGATGTCCATGCCAGTAAGAGATTAGGTCAGTGCAACCTCTTGCCAGGAGGAAAAAGACATCATTTGTATGTTCTGTTGTACCTCAGTTTAATTGATGAAATACCAGTCAATATATCTGTTATCCTGATGAAGGCATTAGAAATAAGAAAGCCAAAACTATGACATTATAGTCCATATATGGTTAATGGCTGGGAGATGAGGAGTCATTTGAAGATTTATTATTACAGATTATCCAGATTGTTAACATAAAGACTAGTGGCCTCTGACTTACACTCCCACTATTCAAATATTATGGCTCATGAAATAGGTTAAGATGGCTGAATGAAAGGATGCATGTTTTTAATTTTAGGGGTAGTTGTGGGAATCAGGTGTGCCCAAATTGTTTCTTTTTTAAGCCACACAGGCAGAACATTTTGGCCTTTATGAAACAACCAGAAAATAATAAGACACAAACTTCACCTAGGGATGTAGTATCTATCTGTAGCATCTCTATTGCCCACGATTTGTCTGAGGAATTCCTCTCTGCGAATATAAGGTTTAAAGTATATGGTGCTCATACAGATATGTAAAGCTGCTAATATGGGTTGCTGTCATAGATAACAGTGTCTTTTCTGACTTTATCCATTATTTGATATTATGTAACGTGCTCAACTGCAGGGATTTCTATAGGTGCTGCATTCATAAATCCACTAATGACTCCACAGGTTATATGTGGATGCAACAAAATCTTGTTTGGGCATAAAATCGTGCATGCAAATACTTCTATGAGACGAAGCTGTGCATCAATAAGCACCAGATTTAGAAAATGTTTTTCTCAATCCTTGCTCATCTAAGGCCCTCATTTTGAGAATCGTGAAGCAGTGATGCTTGGGGGGTACACTGCTCTAGGCATTCTAAGTATTCCAGTGTTTCTGGGTCAGGGAATACCTGGTCTGCAAACTCTGGACCTGATGGGCCTGTAGACAACGCACCCGGACATCAGTACTGGGAACAGCTGCTGTTCTTTGCCCCCATATGCACTCAGGCTGCAGCATGGGGGAGCAGCAAATGCTCCCCCAGATCTCCCCTCACCAATTCTGTTCCCCCACCCCGTTTAAAACACAGCCCTCAGAATAGCCTTCAAGCACCTTTACCACCTGCCTTACACAGGTGGGAAATGTGCTTGGAACGTGAACCAAGTATTCCAGGCCTGCTTCCTATTCGCTGTTCCGGGACCATCATTTATAATCCTTGGATTTTAGTGATTTTGGCTTCGAATCCCAGCACCTCAATCCAGGGAACTTGTAATGAGGCCCTGGAGAGGGAAAAAGTTTGTAGTGAGCTGGCCCCTGCACAGGATACTACAAAGTTGCAGTGTGCACATACACTAAATTATGATGTGACCACGCGTAGGTGTAAAATGCTTTGTGGCCGCCATTTCACGCACAACTCTCATAATACTTTGGGCCCGAATCACAAAGGTGAACTGAGATGAAAATATAACTTTACGACTTTCGATATTCACAAAGGGCTTTCATGAAGTTAAGTTAAACTCAGACAAAAGTCTAACTTTACTACTCGTAAATGCCCTTTGTGAATACCGAAAGTGACAAAGTTAGACTTTTGTTTCAGATTACCTTTGTGAATCGCGTCCTTTGAGTACAACATGTGTTCTTGAGGCAGGTCAGTGTTCTTGGCAGGTGCAGAAGCTTCTGCATCTCTCCTACATAGAGTCGAAAACATAATGGGGCAGATTTATGAGCCCCTTGCGACACTTTTGCGTCACTTTTAACATGGGAAAAGTGACGCAAAAGTGGCGCAAGGGGCTCATAAATCTGCCCCAATGTGTGTCTGATACGCTCAATCTAATTCCTCTACAGCAGTTCTGCTTTCTATAGGGCTGCTGCAGAACAATTTGCAACAGCGAACAGCACACACAATGTACACAATATGCCCTCTACCTGCATTGCAAACCACATTTACTCAACTATGATCAGCAATTCAGTACTGAATATATTAATTCCCTCAAGTTAAAGGCAATCTAAATTTAAAAAAAGAAACATAAAATGTGCAGACTAGACTTTCAACCATCAAACAATCTCAAAAAATCTCATTGGGGACAGTACAAAATACGAATTGAATACAATGCGTTAAAATGTAACATAAACCCTACAGCACAAAAACAAAAGACATTTGATAGAAAAAAACAGACAAACAAAAACTGAAAATAAAAAGAAATTAAAGCTTACGGTAAGTATTGAAAGTTCCACCCGACTTCACCAAGTCTAGGCTCATCCAAGGGATGTGCTTTATACCCGGAAAAACACTCAGCTTTCAGCAAACAGTATTCCTCGGTGAACATTAACCACCAAATCACGTGTGGCTTATCAGACAAAGTAAAGAATGCGGAACAACTTGCTCTGTGCACTTGATTTTACATACAGCAGTGGAAGGACTGAACGTGAATCAATATAGTTTGATAACCCCACATAGAATCGACACCTAAGTCTTGTCATTACACTGAAGGTTTGGTGTCATCCACTGAGCAATTCCAGCAAAGCAAGAGCGCGGCATAGGACTGGAGGTGGAACTATTAGCAGACAAAACTGAGGTCATAGTAAGAAAATGGCAAACTTGATTTAAGGGTGGAATCTTGTTGGTTTTGTGTTATAGGTGGCTTAAATATTCCATTCAATACAGTGTGCGACCTGGGCATTAAATCTGGCTCCAGGCTCAACAGAGCTGGACAAACTATGGTCTTAGTGTCATGGAGGCTGCAGCGCAGATGGGCAGCACGCATGTGCAATGGACATACCTCTTGCAAGCCGAACACACCAAATGAAAGATCATCAGTGCCCTCTGTGCTGCATCCGCTGCCAGAACCGGAACCCCTGGTTCTTCTGACACCCACCTCACCCCATCACTACTGCACTGTGCCTCTGAAGGTGTATTCTCTTGTGCTATCTTCTATTTGCCTTTTCATAAGCACCTTCCACACCCAACTCATTCCCCAATCACACAACACACTCAATACACACAGCCACACACACCTGACCCCCACAACGCTACACCACTCCCTGTTCTGCATACTCCTCAATACTTGCTCCTTCACTAAACACACCACCATAATTTGAGATCTGCTACTTAACCACTCACCAGACCTACTCTTCCTGACCAAAATAAAGATGACCTCCTTGTTGGCCCCCGTCATTGCCACAGCAATCTCCTTCAGATACAGGATCACAAGAAAGGAAAGAAATAAACAAAACCAGAGGTGAAATCTCTATCATTTTCAAACAGTCCATCCTATTCCACCACCTTGGAAAGCACCACCAGCAACATAGAACACTTTACTTTCAAACTCCTTATCACTATAAACTACATCATGAGTTGCACCCTCATCTATCAAACTCCCTGACCGCGCATCAACTTAGGAGGACCATTCCGGACTTTTTCGCCACACTGATCTTAGACTCTTCACCCTCCTTAGTGAGCTGAACTACCTCCAGGAGGACCTCCCTGATCCCAACATGAGCAATTTCCTCCAGGACCTTTCCAATATTGGGCTCTCCCAGTTAGTGGAAGGCCCCAGACACTTATTGGGCCCCATCTTAACCAGCTTTAGCAAGCAACATCACAGTAGACAAGCACACAATGATCACCTCATCTGACTCTACCATCATCAACTCCAGCATACCCATCCCACACCACAACAGAAACATCATCGCCAAATCTTCACAAAGGGAATGTAACAAGATCTCAGCAGTATCCAAGGTTTTCTGAAACCCTACACAACTGGCCTTGACACAACAACAATCTCCCCAAATACATCTCCATCTTCAATGCCTAAATTAGCACCTATGCAAATATCCTTGCTCCTCTCAAAGTCGACAAAGCCATGAGAACCAGACTGCAGGCAAGCAGGTATATAGAAGAGACCAGGCTCACCAAACCCCACTGCAAATAACTTGAACGTAGATAGAGACATTTCCAGAACATCACTGACAAAAGCACCTACAAATCCATCCTCTGATGAGACCATCAGCAAATCAGAGCCACCAAACACTCTGGGCTCACCGGACAGCAACCACCTCACTCAGTAGCAGCACCAACAGCTCAAGGAAATCTTTGCCATAGTAAAAGACTTAATCTCTCTGGCAGCAAGCTCTGACAGACTAATCCCTTCTCAGGAACATTGCAACCAGCAGTCTCTATTCTTCAGTTTACCAGCATCTAAAGAAACTTCGAGACCCAGCCAAACCCTTCCACCCTCGCAGCCCTTCTGCCAGCTCTCCCAACACCCAGAGGACCAAACTGACCAACTGGCCCTCTATCACCACTCCAAACACTGCAATAAATGCAGCCCTCATCGCAATCCTAAATAAAGCAATCATCACAACCACTTACCTGGATGCCTCAAAACACAGGACAGTACTTCCCCTCCTCAAGACATCATCAGCAGACCCGAAGACGATAGACAACTACCAGCCTATCTCCATGCTGTTCTACCCAGCAAAAGGTATGAAAAATATGATAAACAAATGCCTAGTGACCCATCTGACTGACAGCAACTTCTTTGACACTACTCAATCTTGATTCAGGCCCAACTACAGTACAGAGACAGGCCATCATCACCACGATGGACAACACCCAAATGATAATGAACTGAGGCTATCATCCTACTTGATCTTCCCTCAGCCTTCAACATAATTTTCCACCCCATCCTTATCCAATGACTGCACAAAGCTATTATCCAGTGTCCCGCACTTTGCTGGATTTGCTCTCCCCTAATAGACCGCATCCAGTCGCCCAGCCTGGCCCACTTCACCTCAAACACCATCAACCTCATCTGCAGAGTTCTTCAAGGATCTTCACTCAGCCCCAGTCTGCTCAATGCCTACATGACTCCACTTTCCAGCATCATCCATGCCCTCAGAATCAACAGTACATCATATACTGAGTACACCCTTTCCGACAAAACATCAAAAACCCATGGAAAATTCTCTTCATTCATGAGCAAAGTCACCAGATGGATGAAAACCAACTGCCTCAAGCCCAACACAGACAAGATGGAAGTAGTAATCTTCAGCAAAGACACTTCGATATGGGACCCCACCTGGTGGCCTGCTGAACTCAGACGCACACACTTCCCAGCAAGCTATTCAAAGAACCTTGGAATAAGTGGCGGCTCCTTAGTTATGGCACCGGAGCATCACCTCACTCCTTTGAGCAGTGCAAAGTAAAAGAAATATAAAATGATAATAACTTTGAGTTATTATCATTTTATGTTTCCTTTACAGGCGGTTGGGTGGGTGGGGCTGCTCTGCTCTCAGAGCAGGGCAGGGTAGGAGTGGTTTGCCCAATCCTAAGTGTGCAATGACTATTTGGTCAGCCTTCTCAAGCCACCCAAAACAGTCATGAGCACTTTTCATGGTCTCCATGCAGGCTGCATTACAGCCTGCATGGAGAACATGCCCAGACCCCCATTCCCTGTTTGAGCATCTTACCAGGATGCTCAAAACCAATCACGTTATGTTCAACAGGAGTATCACCCATAAACCACGTTGCGATATGGGTATATATGAGAGAATAAACAACAATATCACAAATGGTATAATTATGAGAGACGGTTTAGACTGAGCATGTCAAAGAACATTGCAGAGCAGAAAAAGGAAGACTCTTGGTCATTGATTTTTGGGAAGTGCACAAGGCATCATATATTTTAAATACAATCAAGTACAGTTGTATCAGCACTGTAGGCAAAGAAATGCATAAAAACAACCCAACATTGAACTTGGTGCTAAAAAGTGCAAGTGGCAAGACAAGTGGCGACGCAAGTGGCAATGTGTGTTACAGCGAGAAAGGCGCAAGGTGAAAAAATATATACAGTGAAGGATGGTTCAGATATTGCTTTCAACAAATTTTACAATCATTTGGTGGAACCATGGTAAACAATGCGCTGTAATGTGGCGCTGAATGGTGGACGGCGTTTCGGTCCTTTAGATCAGGATCATCTTCAGGACCGGGTTGTTGTTTTGGAACGGTGCTGTACGGGGGAGAGAAGGAAGGATGTCAGGGGGGGAAGGAGGAGTGTCGAGTGTGGCGAACAAGAATGGTGAAAACGGAGAAAGGAAAGAAAGGAAGGGCAGGGGGGAAAAAGGAAGAAGGGAAAAAAGGGAAGGAAAGGGGGAAGGGGAGGAGTACGTTTGGTGTAATCACAAGTGGTTGACAGTGAAGTAGGAGTAACCAGGAAGGGAACACGGCGAAGTGCGCGTTGTGAGCAAGGATTACCTGGTGGTGTAAAATTCCACGAGGTATGGTAAGAGCCGTTGGGGTCATCTAAGTTATGTCTGGTGAGTAGTCCGTTTGTCAGTTATAGCAGGAATGCCAGCGGGAGCTGGGGAAGCAAGGGGAGGACAGGAAGTCAAGGAGGAACGTAGCCGGGAGAGCGTGAGGTAAAGAAGGAGCAGGAGTTACCTGAACAAAAGCTTCAGTGTACGTGTGGGAGAGTGACCGGATATGAATCTCGAGTCTATGGATCACAGAAGCCGGAGCGGGTCCAACACGGTTCGAAGTTCTGGCGGAAAAGACGCTGAGGAAAAAAAGGGGCAGTCAAGGGGCTTGTGGAAGGGCAATTGCAGCCGGTATCGGGCGGGTTGAGGAGAGCGCGACGGAGTGGGACTTACTTGGTATGAAATTTGAATTCAGTCGAGGGCGAGGGTGCCGGAGCTGGCGACTCGCCGTGGCAATGAATGCCGGTAAAGTGGTGGCGAGAGCGTACTCTCCTAAAAGGAGTTCGAGTGAAACTTCCGGGTCATGTGACCGCGGGAGGCGGGTGGGTATGTGTGGGCTGTGAAGGTGATTTGCGGAGGGAGTTGAGAGGGAGGGAAAGAAGGTATACAAAGAAATACATAAAAAGATCTAGAGCGTACCAGAAAGCTTAAGAAATTATTTGCAATATGCGGGAGTACAACACTGGCATTGGCGATAGATATACAATTACAATTATTATTTTCGGAAGACAACTGGTTGTGGACAAATTATCTCGCAATAATTACGGAAGCACAAGAAGGGCGTGGAAAAAGGAGGGGGGAAAGGGAAGAAGGCACATAAAATAGAGAATCGGACATCTGGTGATAACAAGAATCCTCTCAGATGTATCGGGAGTGGGTACATGTACAATTGAAGTCAAGGTACAGTTCTGTAAACATTAGTATATGCGATCGCAATAAATGTGAGGAGACATAAAAATGAAAGTCGGCAACTGCTACAGACCAACAGGGATCATGTCAGATGTATAGGGAGTGGGCACATGTATCATTGAAGTCAGAGTATAGTTCTGTAAACATTAGTGCATGTGACCACAATAATTGCGATGGGACTTGGTGCAAAACAACGTATATTAAAAGGCCACCTGCAGAGATGACGGAGTGGAACCAAGCAAGCAAATCAGGTTACTGAACAGTGTTTAGCAAGGAAATCGGACAGCTGGTGGTAACAGGAATCATCTCAGATGTATTGAGAATGGGTACATGAATAATTGAAGTCAGGGTACAGTTCTGTAAACGATAGTACATGTGGCCGCACTAATTACGTATGGGTATAAAAACGAAAGTTGGCAAATGAAATAGAACAGCATGAGTCATCACAGATGTGTTGGGAGTGGGTACATGTGCAATTGAATGGTGCATGCGGCCACAAAAACTGCGACTGGACTTAAAAGGCAAATGATACAAAACAAGATATAATAAATGGCCCCCTACAAGGATGACGGAGGGGAACCAAGCAAGCACATTAAGTTACTGAACAATTGTTAGGACAGGTTGGTACCGGTATGTACGTAGTACTGGAAAAGGGGAGAAAAGGACATGCAAGTGGGTTAAACATGGCTATAAAGGGATAGCGTCGGTAAGTAGGGCAGGAATACAGTGTTCAGGGGGCATGGGTGCCAGGGGAGGGGGCAGCATTTAGAGAGAGACTGTACCATTCCATTTATCTAGGGTGTTGAGGCCTGTTTGAACGGAGTTACAGATGGTCATCAAGTCAAGTCAAGTCAAGTCAAGTCAAGTCAGAGGTACTTATATCGCGCACATATCACTCAGAGAGTCTCATGGCGCTTGCAGAAACACTCCGAAAAGAAAAGAGGGCCACAGATTAATTGCCAAAGAGCCAGGACTTTAACTTCTTACGGAAATCCCCGTGGTCAGGCATGTTACGGAGATGATAAGGCATCTTGTTCCATGAAAAGGGTGCCAAATAAGAGAAGGCACGGCCACCCTGCCTAGCAGTGTGAATCCTGAAGGGGGTAAGCAGGGCAGCATCACTGGAGCGCAGAGCCCTATAGGGTTGGTACCAACGAAGTTTCGGCAGCCAATACTTGGGACCGTTTCCATACATTTGCTTGTGAGTTAAGCATAGTGTTTTAAAAAGAGTTCGTTTTCTTACTGGGAGCCAATGAAGGGTGTTTAAGCAGAAGCGGGCCGAGGTCCTGTATGGACAGTCCAGGACTAACCTGGCGGCCGTATTTTGAAGGACTTGAAGTTTAGCCAAGAGATCTGAATTAATAGCATGCAGAAGCGAATTGCCATAATCCACTCTGTTCATGATAAGGCCTTGTATTAGAGGTCTACGGGCCTCGAGAGGAAGCCACTTAAACACTTTACGCAGGCTCCGCATAACACCATAACATGTGCTAATCACATGCTTTACGTGGCCACTCATAGACAGGTTATTGTCGATGTAGAAGCCCAAGTTCCGGACCACGTTCTTGTGTGAAGGGCATGGGCCGAGCCTAGACGGCCACCAGTCATGCATCCAATGGTCAGCTGCTTTGCCAAACAGCATGATCTCTGTTTTAGTTCCATTTAATTGGAGATGGTTTGATGACATCCATTCATCCACCTGGATCAGACAATCTTTAAAACGCTGCCTAGTTTCCCCGGGGTCAGGGCTAGGCGGAAATGCGAAATTAACTTTCGCAAATTATTGCGAAAATGCTAAAAATCTCCGCAAACACGCCGGAAATATCGCGAAGACGCGGAAGTTTTTTTCCCGCCTGTTCGCGGTATTTTTTGTGTGATCGCGGGTCGCCAACTTACCCATGCGGTTGCTCAAGGGCGCGGCCATCTTGTTTTCACTTGTCCCACCCTCTCGCGATGCTTACTTCCTGTTCCGGGTCGCGCAATGCATGTTCGCGCCCGTTCGCGGTCGAAATTTCCTGTTCGCGACCGCTTTTACTTGATCGCGTTGCTTTTTGCTTGCTCGGGGAGAAAATATTGCGCAAACTTGCGCACGTGGTCGCAATGGGCGCGGCCATCTTGTTTTTCACTCTATTGCATGGTTCTGGGGCCTGATTTTCAATCCTCCCAAAATCCTTTAAATCCTTTGTTTATAGCCACTTTTTTTGGATCTTTATATTTTTTTTTTTTTTTTTTTTTTTAAAAACCTTTATTTGTGCATATTAAAAGAACAAATACGGGCCTACAACCATCAGGCCGGCCACAAAACGGTTAAGCACTGAGACAAACATTACATCCCCTGTGCATCAATGGTCAAGATTAGCAACGATTCAGGAGTTATACACTGGAGAGATCCTTGACACCAGGGGAAGGAGAAGTAAAGGTTAATTTTAAGGTTTTCAAAATAATTTTATCGAGGAAAAGAGTCAGTAGAGGATAGAACCAAGGAGATTCGAGTCCGCAAGATGGCTTCATCACACAGGAGAGCAGCAGCATCATTAGAAACGGCCATAGAAAATCTCAGACAGTGAGGCGTTGCAGTTATATAACAGGATAGTCACATGAGTAAATACGCACCCCTCCAAAGCCGCCCCCACTCAATCCACCCCACACCCGGACCCCGAATCGGAAACAAGGATAGCGCAGAGACATAGAAGAAAAAGGCCCATAGAACTAAAAAGAAACAGTTAATTACCCCCCCACCCTACACCAATGCGGAGGCTACGGCCTGCCCCCCCCCCAGCATAGTGCCTGTCGCCCAATGAACCCGAAATATAGACAAGAGAGAAAGTAGGAATAAAGGAAAGAAAATAAGACAACAAAGAGGAAAGCGGGGAGGAGCCCACGTAACCTCGGAGCGCCCGAAACCACCGGCCAACTACGTCTCCACACACTGAGAACCCACTACACCCAAAGGCGGTCGTGTGAAGATAACGTGTCACAACAATATAAGGAAGGCAGACAAATCGCGATGAGTGCGCACAACCTATGCAGACAGTTCCAGTCCCAGTCCAGCCCATCCGTGAAACCATGGTGATAGAAAGCAATCTAGCCCTGGCCCGATCGCGGGCGTAAGATTAGACTAGCCCCCACATGAAGGCCCCGCAGCCCGTGCAAACAAAGACAATATGGCCGCTTGGGATAAGATGGAAAAGTAGAGTCACAAAATGGCCACCGATCATCTATTGAGGTCCCCTTGTGCACCATATAAAATCCAGACCTGGCCTGTAAAGTACAGGAGTTCCACATAAAAGAAGCCGTAGGCCACCGTGAACAGTTCCTCGAGGACGTCAGGTGTCGCTCAGCTGGATACTCTTGCGGGCGCGGTGAGGCAGGCAACAACAAAGCAGGCAGCAATGAACGGGGAAACAAAGTGTCCACAATTGAGCAGGAGATCGATTGATCCTGGGTGCCAGGAAAGCCAGATGCAGACACCAGTGCAGCACGGTTATACCCAGTCGTTGCGTCCCCGCAAGAGGACAGAAGCACTGGCAGACCCACGTCTTGTTGAGAACAAACGGGGCGCTCACGACCCGCAGCCGACAGTATGGAGTCGAACCGCTCACTCAGCGTTTGCAAGCCAACACACAATTGCAGACGTAAGTCCCGCAGGGCAGCCAGAACGGAGCCGCATGTCAGCGGAAGCTGCGCCCCCACATCGGCAGCAATCCGGGACGGCACTGTGGAGCTGGAGTCCGGTAGAGGGAGGGCGAAGCAGGCAGCGGGCGAGACCGGAGCATCACCCCCCAGCAGCGAGCAGGCAATCAACGCCATGTTTTACCGCTGAACGGTACAGTGGCCAGGGGGGGGGTCGTAACAAGGAGGCAATTCCCCGCAGGTCTGCGCCGCAACAGGTGAAAGCCAACAGTCGCTTCCCCTCCCTCGGACTCTCTTTGCAGCCGACTAGGCAATAGAAGAAGGGGGTCTGCAGCCTTCCACAGCGCGGGCCACAGAGCGGGGCAAGAGACCCGCCACACCGGGGCTTACCCTATAGCTCCAGCCCGTCAGGTGAAAGGTGAAGGAGGTGTCCGGGCGTCTCTCCCCCGGCTCGCCTGGCGACAGTCCGTGGTGTGAGGCGGGATCGGGGCCGCGGGGCTCTGATTTGCGCCGGGGGTCCAGTGACTGCGGAGCTTCCAGGGGGCCGACCAAGGCCACAATGGAGCAGGGGTCCAGCGCGGAGAACAAAGGCACCAAGAGCTCCGGCATCCGGGCGGGCTCAGACTCCGGGAAAGCGGCGGCGCGGTCAGCGCGTCGTCACGCACGTTGCACCTCGAAAATCGGCGAGGATAGGAATCAGGATGATAGTCCGAGGCCAAGGGCCGGCGGAGCCGGGCGCTCAAGCGTCTGCTCCGGTCGCCATCTTGGCTCCTCCCTTTTGGATCTTTATTACTTATTATTTCTCTAACTATTTTCCTACTTCTATGTTTTTGTTTTTTGTCTACTTTTTTTTTGTTTTTTAGCTACTTTTTCCTCTTTCTATTGCCTGCTATTTATTTCCTTTACTCCTTTATTTATTTTACCTTTTCTTTCTCGCCCCGTCCCCAGAACCATGTCCAAGGGTAGGGCTGTTTGCCGGCGCAGCCAGAGCCGCGACCGCCTTCCTTGCAGAAGGCGGCGCCCACAAGGGGTGCAGGCACGGGCCTTATTTGGGGAGGAGGAGTTGGCTGCACTAATTTTCTTTGTGCAGCGCCACCTCCCCTCAATCCTGGCAGCAGGTGGCAGGCCTGGGTCCGGGTACGGCCTCCGGGAGCGTCGGCAGCGGTGGGGGAAGGTGCGCCGGGCAGTGTCGTGCATCTCTGGGGTCCGGCGCACCCAGGCACAGCTGACGCACCGGTGGTCCGACATCCTGGACCATGAGCAGGACCTGCTGGACCTGCTAGGAGTGGAGGTCCCGGGGCTTGGTGAGTACATATTTAATTACTACAACTTTGTGTCTGTTCTTCTGCTCTGTGTTATATATTGCGAATATTTTTTTTCCTTCCAACCAGCTAGAATGTTGCTGCTTACAATACATTCCAGGTTAATAACGTTTAAAAGTCTTCTGTGATTATGGTGCTCTTCTGCGCTACTACTAATCTTACTTGTTTGCAGCTTTGCGTTTGCGCTTGCTTAGCGTGATTCTTTACGAGTTTATTTTAGAGAAATTAAGTTACGTGATGCTACAGTGACTCTAGTCCACTCCTTACTTTGTCCCGTCACTAATAGATAGGGGCGGATTGATGTTTAGGTACACTACTTTGTGTGAGCTTCTAATTTGTTAGTGGTATGCGTGATGCCCCCTCACTCAGTTACGTGACGTGCTGCTAGTACGGCAGTCTTTAGAACCTTTACTAGTTTGTTCAATGAGTGGTGGTAGGCTTAGCAGTTACTTAGCAGTAGCAGATCAGCATCAATCAAACCAAAATTTGGTGTATACAAAAAATGTAGTCATGTTCATGTGTCCTCCATGATTTGACCATACGCATTGTTGAGGAATACAGTGGAAATGCATACTTAATGTACAATTGGCATGCCTGGAATAGGTGGGCTAGGTTGGGTGGTACGTTGTACTTAGGCTTAGTTGTAACTTAGTTTTCTGGAATCAGAATGGAAGACTAGATTACTGTTGATAAATAGTAACTTAAGTAGTCGAACTGCGAATCCCGCGATATTACATGTTGACCAGATGAGATCGGTCAATGTAGTTATTGCAATTGTTGTTTACATAAGTGTTTTTTGACCGTTGTTGAAAAATATTGTATTTGTTTGACACCATCCATCAATGTTTGTCTCTTTCTTATATCTTTCCTGTTCATCAGCACCCAGGGGAGGACCGACAGGGACTGGGCAGTCGGCGGGACAGGAACAACACCACCAGGAGGACACCGCTGAGGGCTCCTCTGCTGGCCCCAGTAAGTCTTCTTGTTTTTAATAATATTTCTTATTCCATAACTTTTACTGCCCCATATTTTTCCTGAACTATTGTTAGTTTCCAAATGCTATTTTTTTACCACCAATTATCCTTCGATCTGTACGGTTTCAAAAATCTTATCCAAGCCTCCGCTATGATGACTCTGAGTACTACTACTACTACATACTATCAGTCTGTCTGTACTGTAGTAGCTAGTCTTGCCCAGTTGGCCAGTGCCACTCTTTGTGAAAGGTTGTGTTAGACCTGGCACCTTGGCGTGAGTCTCCCTTCCTCTTTTTGTCGCTGTGCCTCATGTGTTTTTATGGTGTTGGCCGCTCAGCGCGCTGTGCCACTGCCAACCAGTGTCGCGGTGCGAGTGCTCCCTATGTAAATTGTATATGTTGGTTGGATTCCATGATTGGATTGTTTGGTTTACTATCAGACCCCAGTAAAGTGCGCCAGGGGCGCCAGGGCATGTAAATGCGAACACCGCTGGTGGGCTTGCAGCACGGGTTGTGCCACCCACAGAAGCGGCCGGTAAAATACGTCTAAGGTCTGCCATCGCAGAACCTGCGTGCAGTCTGGTACTGACACGCCGACCGACAAGTGCCCACACTTGCCAGTCCCTAAAACCTTCCCTTAGCTGCATGTTAGTCACCCCTCTGGTAGGCCCACGGGCAGGGTGCATTGTACGCCTAAGGTAGGACAAGCCTGGATGCATGGCATGTCCTAGTAGTGAATTACCGCCATCTTGTTGTTCACTACTGCAAGGCTACCCTGTTCTCATAGGCCAGTATGGGCGGCCTGGATTATTACACCCTATGATCCTAACCGACCCAGGGAACATGGTAGGAGATCGAGTTTAGTATGCCTGAACTCGGAATAATAAGGTACACCTTTTCGCAAGGTTTATTTTAATATTCCGGGTTTGCAAATGCCGCTTTTAGAAAGTCGGCCTTTGCTTGCCTAAACATTTCAGCCGCCTCTGCATGATGTGTATCTGATGTCTGGCTGGTGTGAGTGACAGGGCTGGGGGAACCCAGATGGGCAGGGCTAGGTAGCCTGGTATGAATAGGACGATCAACAGATAGATGGGTGGGAGGAGTGCTCCTAGGTTCTGAATAGGACAGTGCTCCGCTACCTCGATGCCGGCTCCACCCCCTGTGGAGCGTCTGATGACTCTGCCCTGCACTCTGAAAGGAGAAACCTGCATCACGTAAACAAAGTGCTCAGAAACCGGACTGAACTAGGCAAGGGCCCCCCTGGCCTGGGAGAACAAAAGATTTGTGGTATAAATGGAGGAGCCCTGCTCCTAAGAAACTAGATCCGCTTTTGACCAAGAAGAATCTCTGCCTGAGGAGGAGGCACCGGGAAAGCTGTAGGAGGAAGACTGTCCCTATCCTGGGGGATTGGCCTGCAGTGGTGACCTTGCTGCCAAAGGAGAGAAGAGAAACTGTTGCTGAAAACTTTTACTTTACTTTTACTTTCAAAACTTGTGCTTTTCCAAAACGATCTCCAAGGGCTTGGAACTGAGCTTGCCCCCTGAACTGAGCCCCAGGACCATTGGGCTCTACCTGATCTTCACTCGCCTGCTGCTGGACTGTGGTGTCCTTTCCCCCGCCGGAGCTGTGACCCTCGTGCCCCAGTCCCTCCTTGAGCCGTGACCAGGGCTGCTTAGCCGCCCCCGCCTTGGGAAGAGCCTCGCTCGATCGGAGCCGCTCCCCCTCCGCTGTGCTGGGCTGCCCCGTCACCTCGCTCGTTGGAGGCTCGCTGTGCACCTTCACCCTCCCGCCGGAATCGGCGTTTGTGAGCATCTCCAAGCCTCGGACGGCCCAGACGCATCGGCGTGCCCGGCTGCCCCGCTTTGTTCACCCGCCACCTACAACACCCCGCTCTTGTCGTGAGCCTGAAGATCAGACACCTTCGTGAAGTGTGGGAGCTCCGGACGCCGCCTCGCTCTTCTGTCGAAGAGCCGCTGAAATCCCGCACCCGCCTTTGCGTCAAGAAACAAGGTACTGTACTTACGAACTCGACCGCGAGCTCGCATCGGATCCAGGGTCCGCAACGTTCTTATTTCCCTGTCATCTGCTGTGTGCTCCCCGGGCGCTGCCCCAGCACGAAGTGCGCTGAGGCCTACAGTTACCTTGTGCCCGCCTAAAGAACTTTCCGTAAAACCAAGAGAACTTGACCGTATTTCCAAGAATTGTGGCCCCATCAGTTCAACGTTACTGGGCCTTGTATTTGAATCTGCTGAAACTACATAAAAGCTTATTTTTATATACTTCCTGATTGGTGTCCGTTTGTGGTGCATGCAAGGGGTTTACTGTATGTGTAATTGCATTTGCTTAACCGTGTACGCCTGAGACTTAGCCTAGACTGCTCGCGCCACGCACCTAGAGGGTGAGCAGGGGTTATTCTGGGGAGTCATCCTTCGCCCTGACAAGAAGTAAAGGGTCCCTGCTTGTTGTGGGTTCACACCTGCGTCAACCAGAGCCCCCTCATTTCTAACATTGGTGGCAGCGGTGAGGATTTACGGATTTGCATTTGTGGTTTGCGTATAGTGAATCACTGATCACCACGTAGTGAGAGCAGACCAGTAACACAGCCACAAGGCTAGCATTTGTTTTTGTTTTGCCAAGAGTCTCCGTTGCTAGAGCCATGCCTGGTTCACTTTCAGCCGGAAGGGCGGCTTCCATAATCTCTGGATTTGAAGACGTAGATTGGGAGGAAGACGCACTTCAGAATCGTACCAATGAAGACTTGAAAGGTCTTTGCTCCAAGTTCAGGATTGCCCAAACTGGATTGAAAAACAAGACCCAATTTGTGAAGGCGCTGAGGGCCTGGTATGAGTCAAAGGCACCAGAGAATCAGGTGGAAGTGGTTCCACCAGAAAGTGTCCATGAGTTTGGCAGGTGCCTGTCGCCAGAAGAGTTGGCAGACAGGGCCGCAACCCGGGCACACGAGGTGGAAATGGCAAAACTTCATGGGCAGATGGATATGGAAAAACAAAGATTAGCCATGGAAGAAAAGAAACTACAATTAGAGCATGACATGAAGCTGAGGGAGCTGGAGCTGAAAGCAAAAAGTTTGGAGCTTAATCCCTCTGGTGGCAGCACACCGCCAGTACCGGCGGAACCAAGAGTTTATATTCCCAAGGATGTAGTGAAGGAGTTCTTCAGGAATGACGACATCGGGCAGTGGTTCAGAGCCTACGAGGTAGCCATGTCTTCCCACCGAGTCCCTGAGAAAGATTGGGGAGCGGGGTTGTGGGGAAGGTTCCTGAGTGAAGGGCGGGACACACTGTTAGATTTATCTGTTGATGTTCGTAATTCTTATGCCCATATGAAGGAAGCATTGATGGCTAGGTATGGGTTGACCCCTGAGTTATATAGACAGAGGTTCAGGGGTTGCACTAAGATTCCCAATAGTACGTATGTGGAGTATGTGACTTTCTTTTGCAGAGCGCTGGATGGTTGGGTAAAGGGTAGTAAGGTAAATGATTATCAAGGGCTTCTTGATTTAATGGCATGGGAGCACTTGTCCAGTAATTGTTTTCCTGAGCTACGCCAGCACCTGATCGATAGTAAGCTGACTAACCCGAGGAAGCTTGCTGAGGAGGCGGACCGCTGGGTCAGTACCAGGGTCCACAAGGGTACCGTGGGAGATTCCGCCAAAGGTGGGCAGGGTCCCCAGCAGAAGAGTGGGGGGGACAGGGGTAAACAGAAGCAGTTCCAAAAAGGCCCCCAAAATAGTCCCCAAGGGAACCAAGGGAAGGGTTCTCAGCCTCCCCCACCCCAGAAACCGACCGGGGCCCCGACAGGTCCTCCTGTTCCAAAGGGGCCCGTAAGATGTTACAGGTGTAACAATTTGGGGCATTTGGCCTCTGATGTAAAGTGTCCATTGTTTGGTAAACCAGCACCCACTGGTGCTCCACCCCGGCAGGTGACTAGTGTAGCCTTGGGGGAGGAGAGGGATGTCCAAGGTGGGTGGGGTCCCGCAGAGATGTCCCTGGTCTCGCTAGGAGACCGTGAAGTGGTCCCTCCAACCCAGCTGCCTGAGAACACTAAGAAGTACAGGCAGTGGGTGACCATAAATGGCCATAGAGTGGAAGCTCTTAGAGATACAGGAGCCAGTGTGACAGCTGTCAGGTGTCACCTGGTGTCTCAGGAGCAGGTGGTCCCCAATGCATTCTATCCCGTTGTTGCCGCTGACAACACAGAGAGACACTGCAAGGTGGCTCAGGTTCCCTTTGAGTGGGGGGGGGGTCTCTGGTACTCTTCAGGTAGCTGTGAGGCCCGCCATGCCTGTAGACTGTTTGTTAGGGAACGATTTGGAGAGCTCACCTTGGGCTAAGGTGGAGCGGAGTGCTCACCTGGAGATGTTGGGTATGCCGGATTGGGCGTGTGTCACCACACGGTCCATGGCAGCCAGTAGAGGTACTCAAGAGGTCCTGGAGCCTGAGAGGGAGGCCCAGGAACCGGCCTCAGAGAGAAGGAGCAAGGGGCGCGGGAAGCCGGCCCCTGAAGTTCCCACGGTCCAGGAGGAAGCAGACCTTGAGGGGGATGCCCTGGAGCCTGCAGGGGAGCAGATAGCTGAACTGGGAGACCTGCCGGAGCTGACCCATTGGCAGCAGGAAGGGGGTCCCACCAGGGAGGACTTTTGCAAGGCACAGAAGGAGTGCCCTTCTCTCGTGGGTATGCGGCAGCAGGCTGCAGACCAGGCCGCAGGTGATCAGTCAGGATCGCATTTCGTTTATTGGGAGAACGACCTCCTGTATACAGAGCCTAAGGTTGCTGAGCCTGGGTCAGCCCGTGCGCTGGTGGTACCCCAGGACTTCAGAGCCTTCCTACTGGGGCTGGCTCACGATGTGCCATTGGCAGGGCATTTGGGGCAGGACAAGACCTTTGAAAGGCTTGTCACCCACTTTTATTGGCCTCAAATGCGCAGGAGTTCAGATACTCACTGCAGGACATGCCAGACTTGCCAGGCAAGTGGAAAGAGTGGAAGGAAGCAGAAGGCTCCACTCCAGCCATTCCCTGTGGTCGGTACCCCATTCCAGCGAGTGGGGATTGACATTGTAGGGCCACTGGACCCCAGGACAGCGATGGGCAATAGGTTCATCCTGGTCCTGGTGGACCATGCCACCCGGTACCCGGAAGCCATTCCTCTAAGGACAGTGACGGCCCCCGTGGTGGGACGGGCACTGATGGGAATTTTCTCCCGAGTGGGATTCCCTCTAGAAGTGGTGTCTGACCGAGGTACCAATTTCATGTCCAAATACATGAAATCTCTTTGGCAAGAGTGTGGTGTAACCTACAAGTTCACCACCCCTTACCACCCCCAAGGAAACGGGTTGGTTGAGAGATTCAACCGAACCCTCAAAGGCATGATAATGGGCCTAGAAGGAGCCATGAGGCGTAAGTGGGACGTCCTCTTACCATGCCTTCTCTTCGCTTACCGTGAGGTGCCACAGAAGTCTCTGGGGTTCAGTCCCTTTGAGCTTCTGTATGGTCACCCAGTCAGAGGACCTCTAAGTCTGGTCAAAGAAGGCTGGGAGCAATCTCCCAGGAAGCCTCCCCAGAATGTATATAGTTACATGCTGGCCTTCAGGAATCAGACTAGGCGATTCAGGCAACTTGCTGAGGCAAATCTGGAAGCCAGCCAGGAGGAGATGAAGCGGTGGTACGACCAGAATGCCACTCTGGTAGAGCTTCAGCCTGGACAGAAAGTATGGGTCTTGGCCCCCGTGGAGCCGTGTGCGCTCCAGGATAAGTGGACCGGTCCCTTTGAGGTGGTGGAGCGCAAGAGTCCTGTTACCTACGTGGTGGACCTGAAGTCTCCTAGGAACCCCTTAAGGGTCCTACATGTCAACCGCCTCAAGCCCCACTTGGAGAGGTCCCAAGTGGGCATGCTCTTGGCAACAGATGCTGGAATGGAGGAGGAGACAGAACCTCTTCCGGACCTCCTGTCAGCCAAGGAGCAAGATGGGTCAGTGGATGGTGTCATCCTCTCTTCCACCCTGACCCCTGAGCAACAGAATGATTGTCGCCAGTTGCTGGGACAGTTTTCTGACCTGTTTTCCCTGGTCCCTGGTGTCACTGATTGGTGCGTCCATGATGTGGACACTGGGGATAGTCCACCTGTGCGGCACAAGGCCTACAGGGTGACTGACAGGGTGAGGACCTGCATCAAGGAGGAGGTCTCCAAGATGTTTGCCCTCGGGGTAATTGAGTCTTCTAGCAGTCCTTGGGCCAGCCCCGTGGTCTTGGTCCCAAAGGCTGCAGCGCCGGGAGCCACACCCGAACTCCGGTTCTGTGTGGACTACAGAGGACTCAATTCGGTCACTAGGACTGACGCCCACCCCATCCCCAGAGCTGATGAGCTCATCGATCGGCTAGGGGCTGCCAACTACCTCAGCACGTTTGATTTAACGTCTGGGTATTGGCAGATCGCCTTGACCGAGGGGGCCAAAGAGAGGTCAGCATTTTCCACCCCAGATGGGCACTACCAGTTCCGGGTTATGCCATTTGGGATGAAGAATGCCCCTGCCACCTTCCAGAGATTGGTCAACCAGGTGTTGGCTGGGCTGGATTCGTTCAGTGCAGCCTACCTGGATGACATCGCAGTGTTCAGCTCCACTTGGGAGGAACACTTGCGTCACCTCTGGGAAGTGTTGATGGCGCTGCGCAAGGCAGGCCTCACGATCAAGGCGAGTAAGTGCCAGATCGGGCAGGGTTCCGTGGTGTACTTGGGACACCAAGTTGGGAGTGGCCAGGTGGCACCCCTTCAGCCCAAGATAGAAACCATCCTGAATTGGGAGGCGCCCAAAACCCAGACGGAGGTGAGAGCCTTCCTAGGTCTCACCGGGTACTACAGGAGGTTTGTCAAGGGGTATGGCAACATGGTTGCCCCCTTGACAGCGCTGACTTCGAAGAAGCAGCCCAGAAAAGTGATCTGGACTGACACCTGTCAGAAAGCTTTTGAGGCCTTGAAAACTGCTATGTGCACGGCGCCCGTGCTCTTGGCTCCCAACTTCTCCAAAGAGTTTATCGTTCAGACAGACGCTTCAGAGCATGGTGTGGGGGCTGTTCTTTCACAGATTAATGAGGAGGGCCTAGATCAACCCGTAGCCTTTCTTAGCAGGAGGTTACTTCCACGGGAACAAAGGTGGAGTGCTATTGAGCGTGAGGCATTTGCTGTGGTCTGGGCGCTGAAGAAGCTAAGACCCTACTTGTTTGGGTCTCACTTCCGGGTTCAGACGGACCACAGGCCCCTCAGATGGTTGATGCATATGAGGGGTGAGAATCCAAAGCTGTTGAGGTGGTCCATTTCCCTACAGGGTATGGATTTCACGGTGGAACATCGCCCTGGTACAGATCACGCCAATGCTGACGGTCTGTCCAGATTTTTCCGCCTTAGTGATGAGGAACTCCCTGGGGTAGGGTAGTTCTCCCCACTTTTCAGCTGGAGGGGACACGTGTTAGACCTGGCACCTTGGCGTGAGTCTCCCTTCCTCTTTTTGTCGCTGTGCCTCATGTGTTTTTATGGTGTTGGCCGCTCAGCGCGCTGTGCCACTGCCAACCAGTGTCACGGTGCGAGTGCTCCCTATGTAAATTGTATATGTTGGTTGGATTCCATGATTGGATTGTTTGGTTTACTATCAGACCCCAGTAAAGTGCGCCAGGGGCGCCAGGGCATGTAAATGCGAACACCGCTGGTGGGCTTGCAGCACGGGTTGTGCCACCCACAGAAGCGGCCGGTAAAATACGTCTAAGGTCTGCCATCGCAGAACCTGCGTGCAGTCTGGTACTGACACGCCGACCGACAAGTGCCCACACTTGCCAGTCCCTAAAACCTTCCCTTAGCTGCATGTTAGTCACCCCTCTGGTAGGCCCACGGGCAGGGTGCATTGTACGCCTAAGGTAGGACAAGCCTGGATGCATGGCATGTCCTAGTAGTGAATTACCGCCATCTTGTTGTTCACTACTGCAAGGCTACCCTGTTCTCATAGGCCAGTATGGGCGGCCTGGATTATTACACCCTATGATCCTAACCGACCCAGGGAACATGGTAGGAGATCGAGTTTAGTATGCCTGAACTCGGAATAATAAGGTACACCTTTTCGCAAGGTTTATTTTAATATTCCGGGTTTGCAAATGCCGCTTTTAGAAAGTCGGCCTTTGCTTGCCTAAACATTTCAGCCGCCTCTGCGTGATGTGTATCTGATGTCTGGCTGGTGTGAGTGACAGGGCTGGGGGAACCCAGATGGGCAGGGCTAGGTAGCCTGGTATGAATAGGACGATCAACAGATAGATGGGTGGGAGGAGTGCTCCTAGGTTCTGAATAGGACAGTGCTCCGCTACCTCGATGCCGGCTCCACCCCCTGTGGAGCGTCTGATGACTCTGCCCTGCACTCTGAAAGGAGAAACCTGCATCACGTAAACAAAGTGCTCAGAAACCGGACTGAACTAGGCAAGGGCCCCCCTGGCCTGGGAGAACAAAAGATTTGTGGTATAAATGGAGGAGCCCTGCTCCTAAGAAACTAGATCCGCTTTTGACCAAGAAGAATCTCTGCCTGAGGAGGAGGCACCGGGAAAGCTGTAGGAGGAAGACTGTCCCTATCCTGGGGGATTGGCCTGCAGTGGTGACCTTGCTGCCAAAGGAGAGAAGAGAAACTGTTGCTGAAAACTTTTACTTTACTTTTACTTTCAAAACTTGTGCTTTTCCAAAACGATCTCCAAGGGCTTGGAACTGAGCTTGCCCCCTGAACTGAGCCCCAGGACCATTGGGCTCTACCTGATCTTCACTCGCCTGCTGCTGGACTGTGGTGTCCTTTCCCCCGCCGGAGCTGTGACCCTCGTGCCCCAGTCCCTCCTTGAGCCGTGACCAGGGCTGCTTAGCCGCCCCCGCCTTGGGAAGAGCCTCGCTCGATCGGAGCCGCTCCCCCTCCGCTGTGCTGGGCTGCCCCGTCACCTCGCTCGTTGGAGGCTCGCTGTGCACCTTCACCCTCCCGCCGGAATCGGCGTTTGTGAGCATCTCCAAGCCTCGGACGGCCCGGACGCATCGGCGTGCCCGGCTGCCCCGCTTTGTTCACCCGCCACCTACAACACCCCGCTCTTGTCGTGAGCCTGAAGATCAGACACCTTCGTGAAGTGTGGGAGCTCCGGACGCCGCCTCGCTCTTCTGTCGAAGAGCCGCTGAAATCCCGCACCCGCCTTTGCGTCAAGAAACAAGGTACTGTACTTACGAACTCGACCGCGAGCTCGCATCGGATCCAGGGTCCGCAACGTTCTTATTTCCCTGTCATCTGCTGTGTGCTCCCCGGGCGCTGCCCCAGCACGAAGTGCGCTGAGGCCTACAGTTACCTTGTGCCCGCCTAAAGAACTTTCCGTAAAACCAAGAGAACTTGACCGTATTTCCAAGAATTGTGGCCCCATCAGTTCAACGTTACTGGGCCTTGTATTTGAATCTGCTGAAACTACATAAAAGCTTATTTTTATATACTTCCTGATTGGTGTCCGTTTGTGGTGCATGCAAGGGGTTTACTGTATGTGTAATTGCATTTGCTTAACCGTGTACGCCTGAGACTTAGCCTAGACTGCTCGCGCCACGCACCTAGAGGGTGAGCAGGGGTTATTCTGGGGAGTCATCCTTCGCCCTGACAAGAAGTAAATGGTCCCTGCTTGTTGTGGGTTCACACCTGCGTCAACCAGAGCCCCCTCATTTCTAACAGGTTGTAATATAAAACTCATATTCACCAGTAGCTCGAGCCATTGAGTCCAATCCGTTGGGTCGTCGTCTTGTACTACTTTTACTCTTATTGATCTTGAGGCTTTGAAAATTCACAGCAACAACAGCCCTACCAGATTTATTACTATTTTGATATGATACCCTATAGGACATACTACTGTTGTAGGGATCTTGCACATACATTTGCACCAGAAAATAGGATGTTGGTGATGGTAGGTTGGACCTTCCTTGCACACCTCGATCAGAAATTCCGCACCTACCACAATTCCACTGCTTGACTATAGTACTGTCTTGTCATAACTATTAGGTCTCGGAACCCTCCCCCCAAGATACCCAACAAGTAGACAACCCAGAACATAACACACCCAACCTCTCAGTCGTGGAAGCAATTCACATGCACACCCTTACTTTAATTTGCTCACTCGTGTAAGTTAGTCCACACCAAATACCACCAAGTCTATGTAAGTTCAAAATGTTTATTTCAATTTGAGAAGGTCTTTACACTGTTTTCTTAGCAGCACCAACCGGAAAATCAATAACATTAAAACAATATACATTGTTACACTTATACAGTTGGGAATTAAATCATGATAACTGAACAGTGGTGGAAGGCAGCACCACCATCCCATAGCAATTTAGTTTATATAAATTTATAAAAGAAGGTGTGAGTGAAGGGACCCCTCACCTTAGAAGAACCTAGTACTGGTAGTTGTTGCATCATTCAGAAGCTCTGGTTCGTAGAAGGGAATCTTGCGTCTGTAATGCGAAAAAAGAAATGGTGTGCGTTAGTATATGGCAACTTGCAAGCATTTGTCAGCCGTGCCAAAAAGTGTAGCATCTATGGATAAGCAATATGGACTAACAGTAACAGTAGTACACCAGTACTTCCTAAAAAAGTGGCTTGTTAATGTTTGTGGACCGCTTGTACGCAGCGCGTAGACTAGACAGTAGCAGTGTGAGGCAGGTCATGTGGGCTCAAAGGTGTCTTAAGAAGCTGCAAGGTAAAGGTAACGTCACATGTGCAAAAATAAAAGCCACAAAGGTAAAATGGTAGCATGGCTAGGGCTAATTAAGCAAAGGCTACAATGATCATATATAACTATTAGTGTCTACTCTACTACTACCTGATTTGTACTAGTGATGTATGTTAGTATTAACTCATTTTTCAACCTTGCAACTGATCAATAGGGGGGAGGTGTGTATGACGCCTAATAAATGTGTAATGTTTTCTAGGCGCACTACCGACCACCAGTGCCGGGGCCAGCGAACAAGGCGACGCGGAAGGAGAGGATGCGGCAGTTGCTGCCGATACCGATGATGGAGCGGTTGGGGGAGTGGCAGCAGCAGTGGCAGGCGGTGGTAAGTTAGATTCATAATCCTTAACTATTGTTGAACTTGACAGCACACTCACTGCAAGGGTGTACTGTATGTATATGTATACTGTACAGTTGTGACTTAGGGCCCCATTAGGATGGTGGGCGTATTGCCCCCACCGGGCCGGCTGGAATTAACTGCCGACACCGCAGGGGCAAACCTCCCGCCATCCCTGTAGAAAATATTCAGACCCCCCACATGTCGACCAGGCGGAAAAGGGTTCAATATGGCGGTGGTGTCTCTCTGAACACACCGCCAGCCATATAATCTGTATTTTGGAATGCCTTTGCGTGGCGGCATTGCCATCCACCACGGAAAGGCATGCAGACATTGCAGAGTATGCTTGGGGGCCCCCATGGAGGGTACCTACCTATGCTATGGTACCCCCCCGCCTTTCAAAGCAAAACGTGACAGGCTCCGTGCGGGGCCCAAGATGTTGTGCTTGGAAAAGCAGCACAACATTTTAGCATTGCTTTCAGCACAGCCAACCAGAATGTAAAAAAAAAAACAGGATGCGCCCGCCACTGTGCCGGGCGCATCATCCTAATTAATTGTCCCCACGGGACCCCCACCCTTTTTAGCATGAGGATGGCAGGTGGACAAAGTCCGCCCGCTATCGGATGTCGTAAGTAAGTATGAGTTGTTGGGGACGTTTGAAGAGTGAACTAGAAGACTAGAATTCCCTTTACTTGGCATAGGACTAGGAACCGGAGTATTGAGTAACCAATGGACTCATCTATCTGATTTCAACTCCGCTTTGAAAGTTTTATGGAGAAGAGCACCTGATGCACTGTTCAACTAAAAAGTGAAAGACGGGTGGAAGGAAGAAGGACGGGCGACATTTAAAATTTTATGTACTACTGTGCTTTATTTTATAGTGCTACTCTACCATGCCACTATGTGTATAAATAATTACCTTGTCCTACTGTTTTTCTAAGAGTATATTTTACAATTGTCTTGTTTTTTTCTTTTTGATACACAGCTACTCCGAAACTCAACCGGAAGGAGTTGGCCGCCAAGGCACGGCGCCAGAAGCTGGAGGCAATCCAGCGGGAATACCGGCGGCTGTTGGTCCTAGCCGAGGAGGAGTAGGAGACTGCGGCAGCAATTGTTCAAGCCTCCTCCAGTGCCCCGGGCCCCAGCCACCGCCCTCCAGCGGTACGGCACCACCGTCTGGCGGCTGCCCGCCGCCACCGTGCCATCTCCGGTGCCCCCCCACTGTGGCTGCAACTGCCGCGGCCTTAGACGCCGCGTCGCCCGTTTAGAGGACGAGATGCGCCAGATGCGTGTCCTCCTTCAGTCCCGCCCCATCACTTAGTCCCTGTCATCCTATTCTGCCCCTTTTTTAATTCTTGTTTGGGTGGGTGGGGTGGGAACTTGTTTGGGTGTTACGGACTTCTATGGACATTGGTTGGGGTGAGGGAGGGGGATGGGTCAGCTTTTGTGGGTTTAGTTTATTTTTGTTAGGGTAAATTAAATATATTTTTCTATGTTCCATGCAATGTTGTTAATGTTTTGTAGGTGGGGTAACTGTTTTACATCACACTGTTTCCTTGCTGGTGCATGGCCCCCCATAGCCTGTGTTTGATTTCAATAATTTGCTGACTGTATAAGACACAAACAGATAGATGCAACACACCTCACTCATTGACTGGTCCTTCTAGTACTTTCAGTCTGTCCTCTAGTCTATGCATTCTTTGGAGTGGTGTGTGAAAATGAAATCATTGACAACATGTCCAATATTAATTCTGCCTCCCCCAAACTTCTCTCTTACCGGTGCTTGATGTTTATGTCCAACAGTGGCACAGCACTGGCTGCATGGTGAAGATGGTTTCCTTTTTCATACATGCCATGATTGGGGTGGTGGTGGTAGTGGTGGTAGTACAGTAGTAGTAGTAGACACTGGCAGGGCGGCAGCATTTCCAAAAAAAGAAAAGGAGACAGTCAATCGCCTTTGAGAGACTGTTAGAGAAGTAGTTGAATGAAGTACAGTACAGAACTTACCGAGCAACAATAATATGCTCGAATATTTGACAAAAAAACTGAATGGTGGTTAGGAGGATAGCCTACTAGACAGAGTTACAAACTATAGTTGTGTCGAGTCACTTGACTATGCCTACAGTCTAACAGTTAGTGCTGTATATGAGGAATGACGACAAACAAATCCAATCAATGCCGGCAATTCATGCTGAGGTATATGTTCCTTTGTTAAATAAAATAACCTCTGAAATATCCTACTCATGGGTGGCCAAGCAGAAGAAGATCATCGCTCTGCCTTGAAATTGAAGTAGTGTTGCTTTCACCACATCCGCCCCAGCAAGTGTGTGATTAAGTATTGGTGTACATTTAATTTAGTTACACCTCGACAATAAGTCACACAGCCCGGGGGAAGAGGGTTAGGGTTTGTTGAATGGATGGGAAGGGGGTTTTTGGGAAAGGTTTGACATAGAAAAACAGTATGCATACATAGACAAACAAACGACAATCATTGAAGACTACCATATCCATATGTTAAGGGAGAAAAAGGCAATGCATGCATGATGATGAGAGACCCGGATTACATACACTTCTAGTTCTTGTTCTGTTGTTCCGGCCTTAATACTTTAACAGATAGCAAATAGAAATTTTAAATATTGGTAGGGAAGAATCGTAAACACAGAGCAAACCTAATGATGATTGATAATAACAACTCCAAGAACACACTGTTGTAAAGATTGTATACAAGATATTAATCAAATTATTTAAAAGAAGTTAAAAGTGGATACTGTTACTGTCTTATCCTGGTCAAAAATGTGGACTGGATTTTTGCATCTCGGCATTCCTCTTGCTCCTCTCGTCCATCAATCTTGGGTGTGTCGCCTCGCCACTGCCCGGCTGGAAAAAAAAAGGTGATTCATTGGTAAGGTAATTAATATGCATTGTAATGTTTTACAAAGTTTTGGGCAAGGCCCGGCCTGTAATTGTAGATGGAAAACCAAAGGGGATATTGAGAAAGAAAGTGAAAACAAATGCACAAGTGATGGTGTAGTGCAACAAGAACACTTTCCGAGGTGACATGTATGCATATGCATCATCTCTACTCCAGTCTGTTTCCAGCATTGACCTTCAACAGTAACAGGAGAGAGCAGGAACACAGTGCTTAGCATTAGCACATCCTACGTTAACACTTTAGAGTCCTTTTTTTTCTCTCAAAGAGTTGGACAAACGCAAAGCACATTATCCATTCCAAACATAGCATTTTACAGTTTAAGTTAGTAAAATCAATGCACTGCAGTCATCCCACCGCTACACTCTATTCAACTTCTACACAGACATTTGGGACTGCTGTGGTTGTTGTTGACGTGTTTACCTTTAGGCTTTTCCGTTTTATGCCACTCCTGAAACATTCTCCTGACTTCATCATCATCTCTGATACTTTTACTGACTGACTGAAGATCGGCCTGCAGTATAAGTATAATTTTTATGACACAACAAGAGTAGGAATATAAATATTACTGACTTGAGTCATTCTTTATTGTGAACAGAAAGATAGATTACTACTAGTACACTTTGACATCACTTTGTGCACAACAAACAAACAACGCAAACACAAAGACCAATAGCTCAGAGTCAGGTGTCCAATGCATGCCATTAACTGTCATAATTCATTACCTGTTCCTTCTCATCTTAAGTTAACGGGCCATCTCTTTCGCCATCATCATGATGGACGGTGCTGTTGTGTCACAGTCATTTGCATTGCGCAGATTGAGCGAGTCCCCTTCCTGTATTGAATTAAAAGCAATGTATCACCAAGATGCAGGAGAAGTACACATTTCTTATTTGCAAGAAGGGGAAAATTGAATTCACCTTGAGTTAAGTTTAGTGTGTTCTGTAAAGTTGATTAGTGGCAGTGCACAATTACATAAATTCATGTGCAACAAACACAACAAAATCTACATCATTCAGTCTGCGACTCTGCGGCCAATGCATGGCATCAATCATTACCTGTTCCATCTCATCTTGTTAACGGGCCGTCTATTTCGCCATCGTCATCATGGACGGTGCTGTTGTGTCACAGTCATACGCATTGCGCAGATTGAGTGAGTCCCCTTCCTGTATTGAATTAAAAGCAATGTATCACCAAGATGCAGGAGAAGTACACATTTCTTATTTGCAAGAAGGGGAAAATTGAATTCACCTTGAGTTAAGTTTAGTGTGTTCTGTAAAGTTGATTAGTGGCAGTGCACAATTACATAAATTCATGCGCAACAAACACAACAAAATCTACATCATTCAGTCTGCGACTCTGCGGCCAATGCATAGCATCAATCATTACCTGTTCCATCTCATCTTGTTAACGGGCCGTCTATTTCGCCATCATCATCATGGACGGTGCTGTTGTGTCACAGTCATACGCATTGCGCAGATTGAGTGAGTCCCCTTCCTGTATTGAATTAAAAGCAATGCATCACCAAGCTGCAGGAGAAGTACAAATTTCGTATTTGCAAGAAGGGGAAAAATAGTGTGTTCTGTAGGAAGTTGATTAGTGGCAGTGCACAATTACATAAATTCATGCACAACAAACACAACAAAATCTAAATCATTCAGTCTGCGACTCTGCGTCCAATGCATGGCATCAATCATTACCTGTTCCATCTTATTTTCAGTTAATGGCCTGTCTCTCTCGGCTCTGAAAGGAGGATAGCTATAGTAGTCATCTGATTCATGGTCCACTTGTTTTGGAAGGATGAGGAAAGTTTGAATTTGTTGTTACCATCATCCAATCATCATTCATGAGGGAAATGGAATTGAGCAGGAGATTCAGTATGATCGAGCGGAGGAGCTAGATTCGGAGGACTGTACTGTCAAATGGCAGATACCTGAAACTTGTAAATTAAATTAGAAGAGTAGAAGACGGTGATAATGGATTTGTTGCGATTCACAAGTTTATAACCGGAACGACAGACACATAAACAAAGGGGGAAAAAAGGGAGGAAGACAGTAAGTGCGAGCCTAATTGTCAGGGAAGTATAGCTCGTCCTCAAACTCTGGGGGTTCTTCCAGTAGTAGGTAATAATCATCTGACACAATACTTCCGTCACCTGAGCCGCTGTCCTCATCTTCCTCTGTTGATTCATGTATTGTGTAATACGGTGGTATGAAGTGCTGATTCATTTTGATCATTGTTAACCTCTCCACGTTTTTTGGAGATAGACTGGTCCTTCTCAATGTTACAATGGAACCAGCAGCACTGAAAACACGTTCGGAAGAGACACTTGCGACAGGGCAAGCCAGATAGCTTATCGCCAGCCTGCTGAGCTGTGGCCATTCAGACCTTTTCCTATACCAATACTACAATGGGTTTTGATCAACGTACACCTCTGTTGGGTCGTCCAGATAGGCCTGGACCATCCGCTCAATGTTCAGGGTTGCTGATGGTAAGCTTTTGTGCTGTTTTTTCTGTGCATCAGCACTGTGCTTACAATAGCCCATCTTTACATACCAATCCTGTAATGATAATGATTGTACTCGGCCTAATGATCCAGTTTTTGTTTCTGTAGTCGATAGTGATGGTGAGTGTTGTGATTGTGAGCCAACCGCACTGCCCTCAGCCGACGAAGTTGCACTTGATTCTGCATGGTCTGCTTCAGTATCAGTACTTGTTGTGGGTTGATGTGGCGGGCTTTTAATTAGCAGCCCTTCGTTTTCAAACTTAATGGCTGCTTCAGCTATACAACTTTTGTAGCGGGCAACATCATTGTCGGAAAAAGCAAGGAATGTCTTCACTAGTCCTAATTTTGCACGTGGATCCAGAATTGTGGCACAAATGTAATGTTCTTGTGACAAAATTTTATTTTGTATCCTTACATTTTCAGTTAAGCGCCTGGATAAGCTCTCCACCAAGTCATGGGCTTGCCTTCTGTCCTCTACACCTTTGTAGGATTCAGACACATTATTCAGCTCATGCTCTAGCATTTGCAACAATGGGATAGCTTGGCCCATTGTACAGTCCTCCTTGCTGACTTCACGTGTGAAGACCTCAAAAGGAGACAGCATCTCAGTCAGGCATTTAATTAGGGTCCATTGCTCCCTCTGAAGGGTCATGCCTTTAACACTAGCATCACTGCTTCTGTACCAGACATATTCATGGAGGGACCTGTGCTGTTCGTACAGACGATCAAGCATGTAATACGTTGAGTTCCAACGTGTTGCCACCTCCTGGATGAGTGCCTTGACTGGCATCCTAAATTCAGGTTGGATGATCCTCAGCTGCTTCCGAGCTTTAAAAGAATGGCTGAAATGAGTGCATATTCTTCGGCAGATGGCCAGTAAATTGCTGACTATGGGTTCTTTTATCAGAAAGTCTTGCACTATAATGTTTATGCAGTGTGCCAAACACGGAACCCTGTAATAGGAACCAAGTTCCATGGCCTTAAGTACATTACTGCCATTGTCTGTGGCAACAAAACCAATACCAAGCCCTCTGGGCCGCAGCCATTCCAAAACCTTAGTGCGAAACTCTTCTAAAATGTTTTCAGCCGTATGAGATTTCTCCATGGCGAACATGGCTACAGTTGCATGTTTCCGAGTACCTTCAAAAATCGCAGCTGTGTCAACAACACCTCGTGCAGATAGTTTATCTCTAACCCCCACAAAAGAGATCCAGTGTGCAGTGATGCACATGTAATCTGTGGCTTGGCAACTGCTCCACATGTCTGTTGTCAGGTGGATATTGTGCACAGCACTCTGCTGCAAACCGTGACCAACCAATTCCAGCACATCATGATGTAGTGCCGGAACAGCAATTCTTGCGAAATAGGACCGGCTGGGAACTTTCCATTTCGGGCACATGGCAGACACAAATTCAAGGAAACCCACCCCTTCCACAAATGAAAAAGGAAGAAGGTCCAGCGCTAACATTTTAGCCAGCTTCGCATTGTACAATCGTGCCGTTGGGTGGTTGCGTTGGAACTGCCCCTCCAACCTAAACATGCTCTCAATGGTAGGCTGGCTTACTTTCCTTAGTGGTGCTGTTTTCATTAACCCACTAAGGCTCAACGACACAGATTGTCTCATTGAGGTACTCGCCGGTCGCCTTGGTGTCTCACCCAGACTCTGAGTATGGCTCTTACTGCGGTGCCACTCTGATGTTACAGAGGAGGATGTGGGCGTTACCACTGCAGTGACTGCGCTACTGGAGACAGGGCTAGAAATGCCTCCCTGTTCTTCACCTGCCACCACAATATTTTTGCTCCCTGATTCTGAATCCTGACCAACTTCAATGGGTTTAGTTTTTCTACTTTCTTTTAACTTAAGTAGGTGATCCTCCCACACGATAGTGTGGTGTATTCTGAGATGACTTGCTTGTCCTCCGGTACCATAGTTTGTACCAAGCTTACCACGCCGAACACCTTGCCGACAAATTGAGCATATAGCAACGTTCTCCTCCTTGGCGCTAACAGAAAAGAAGTCCCAAACTGGGGAGGAGAACTTTCTGGCACTGCTGGATGTGCCACTTTCAACACCAGATGAACTTGAGGGGGTGCTTGAAAATATGTGACCCTGTCCACCTACACTGTGACTTTTACTACCACTTCCTACTGAGATGGTTGAGCTGGATGTAGGTCCCTGCCGGGCCTTGGAAAATATGGCAGCTGGAGGTAGTGGTGGTGTAACCTGTGTTGGTGAGATCCGTGCTACATCCCGCTCAGTAGCAGCCTTTCTGGATAGGGTGAGAATGTCGGTCTCCAATCCCTTTGGGGCGGGAGTAATGTGCGTGATGACTGGCTCGTCTTCATCAACCTAATCACCCCCCTCTTCTACATCTACCTCCATAACTCTAAGTTTATCTGGGACCTTCCTTTTCAGAAGAATTGTCTTGTGGCGTATATCACTCTCAGACCGAGCTGGTGGGACCCAAGTGTCATCACGATCATCAGAAGCGAGGCTTGAAGAAGAAGATGATGGACTAAGCCTCCTTTTCCTTGCTGGTGGTCTGGAAGACAATAGATCTTCTGAAACAGTGGTTTGACTTTGCTCCACTTTGTCTGCAGGAAGCTCGATTTCCTGAAATGCCCCTACGTCAGGAGCAACAACTACTATGGTGGGCTGTTGCGGCAGCTGCTGCTGTTCTTGTTGCGGCGGGTGCTGCTGTTCTTGTTGCGGCGGGTGCTGCTGTTCTTGTTGCGGCGGCTGCTGCTGTTCTTGTTGCGGTGGCTGCTGCTGTTCTTGTTGCGGCGGCTGCTGCTGTTCTTGTTGCGGCGGCTGCTGCTGTTCTTGTTGCGGCGGCTGCTGCTGTACTTGTTGCGGCGGCTGCACACTGATCTGCTGAGTTTGCGCCTGCGTTGAACTTGATTGTGTACTACTTTGCGGTAAGGACATTTCTTCAACATCGCTGCTCGTTAGTAGACTGGCTACCTCTGCGACACTAAAGCCCTTGGGCCTAGGTTGGTGGGGTTGGACCGCTGTGCTGCTCCCAGCTTGGTTCCCGGACAACACTTTGGTGCCAAAAAAAACATTGGCCGGCACACCACCAGTCGTGGTTAATGGCACTTCCTTTTTCTGTTCCTTCTTCTCACCGGCAACTTTCTTGGTACTGGACCTGGTACCTTTCTTTGGGGCCATCTTCTTCAGATGTCAGGCAGGATGCAGATGCACAACAAGTTCTGGTCTCACGTGGACGTGGTGCGCAGCAGGACTTCTGTCTGGCTGGCAGTACAACGGGTAGCCGGGTGATGCTGATGAGACACCTCCTACTCTGTCTTTTGTGAACCAAAAAGCAAATAAGACAGGAGAAGAACATCAGTGAAATGTTGCATTTGTTGTTGTGGTTCAGTTACGTAGTACTGTACTAGTGCAAACAAAAGATAGTCTAGCCATTTATGACTTTTTTTTTAACTAGAGCTATGTTATACTACTAGTACTGTGTACAGCCACACACTACACTCTCAGGAAGGATAGGAAAGTTAATAATAAACAACAAAATAAAAATTTAATGGAGTGGGGTGGATCATTGCATTATTTGAGCATCTCAGCATCCATGGAGCTGCTGCTGGCAAAGGGGGTGGATGCAGTAAGCCAAAGAGCCAATAGGAAAACCATGCAGGCCTATGGCAAAAGCAGGACACTAAAAACTCACAGTCCAAACACCAAAAAAAGGCCACCACCCACATGGACACACACAAATCACAAACAAGCCGGGGGCCTGGGAAACACCAGGAGCTGACAAAAGGCCTATAAAAGCCAGGTAAAGGATGCCTGCTAAGGCACACTGCTCTGCCTTTTTAATGCAACAAAATGTAAATATGAACATTCACAGGCCCCAAAAAGCTCTGCAGGGTGCATGCATTGCACACCAACACACCAGACACATACAACAAAAGCATGTCTTTAAGACAACCAACATCAGAAAGGCCACCCCAAAAAACACACTTCCCCAACTCAATCCAATGCCATCCATGCCCTAAATGATGTCTAAATTCAACAGATCACACAGAAAACACTTAATTAATAAAGTTGTGGCTACCTGCTCTGATCCTAGTGGATGAAAAAAGCAGGCCTGTTGGCAGACAAGGCCAGGCAAGCTTGCAGGCCTAGGCTTCAAAATGGCCACCAGCCACATGGCCAGGCCCAACAACATCACAAAGGCCACCCCAAAAAACACACTTCCCCAACTCAATCCAATGACATCCATGTCCTAAATGTGCTTGAAAATGAAATACATTCAAAAAACAACACACACACCCATGAGGCCATGCCCATGGCTAGCTCGGGCCTACTACTACTACCCACAAAATAAAAAAATAAAAAAAGGAATGATGATAATTAATTATCAAAAATAAATTGTAGTTACAACAACTGCAATGCACACAATCAAACAAACACAACAACCACTTACTTGTAAAATATCCTATTCCAAAAATCCTCAAATCCAATTGCAATGATGCAGCAGACAAAAAGAGTGATCTTTCCAGCTCCAAATCCAAAGGCAGAATGAGCAGGAGATGGACAAAGCACTGGGAGGAGCCTGCTGGACAGGAACAGGAAGTTGGAGATTCTGTGTCACTTCCTCCCTCTCTCCAACTTTTAAAAAAATGACTCCTTGCACAAAAAAGGAAAGCCAAATGTCAATGTAAGGAATTGTTTTCATCCAAAATCTGAACCGGGGCAATTAGATCTAGAGTGGTTACGATAGCATTATTTAGTTGTAATACATCGTAGTCGACACTCGATTCGTGGTTTAGGGGATAAAAGCTGAAGTTATCTTCGAATAGTGGAGTGGTAACTTTACGCCAGGGTCTACGAAATACAGACTCATTATCCGGATGAGATTTCTTTTTAGGTGCGGACAGGATGGCAAACTTTAATAGGTGATGATCTGTCCATATTAATGGTACTGGAGTTTCAACAGTCAGATGCAATACATTAGTGAACAGAAGGTCAAGCGTATGGCCCGCACAATGGGTGGGCCCATTTACCAGTTGGCCTAGACCAAGGGTGCTCATATCTGAGAGTAGTTTATCTGTGTCAGGATTGGCAGATAGTTCCGCATGATGATTAAAGTCCCCAATAAGCAGGAATTTATCTGAGGCCACAACATGAGGGGCGATGATTTCGACTAGCTGGTCGGAAAAATTGCCCTTTGAGCCAGGTGGGCGGTAGACCAGGGCTCCTCTCCAGGAACCATTAAAAAGACCGACAATTTTAAAGGAGCAGATTTCAATGGTGCTACAAGATACAGAGTCCAGGATGCTTATAGTAAACGCTCTTTTGTATATGATAAGTAGCCCACCCCCTCTTTTCTCCTTTCTATCAATTCGAATAATTTTATATTCGGGGGGAAGGGCCACATGTAAATCAGAACAAGAATGCTCATGTAACCAGGTTTTAGGGATGAAACAGATGTCTGGGTCCATGAGAGTCAGAAGATCCCATACGTCCAGGGCATGTTTAGAAATAGAGCGAGCGTTAAAATAGATGGCAGTCAGTGAAGTAGAAAGAGCATTATTTGCATCATCCATTTGCATTCGAGTTTATTGAGCAAAGCAGACATGTTGCCACCTATGATAGGGAGGATGGGGTGGTCTATCACTTGCCATGAAATGTCTGTCTCACAGTGGTTCTTTTGGATGTAGTGTGAGACCAGGGGAGCAGTGAGTACTTTGCAATTAATCCAACTCTTGTGTTGGATTATTCTTTGTTTGATCATTTGGGTGGTTTGCCCAATGTAAACGAGGTCACAGGGGCAACGGATAGAGTAGATAACATTTTGCGATCTACAATTAGTGAGGGTTTTTGATTTGAAGGTATGGTTGTTTGCTTTAAAGTCTTTAGTGTTGACTGTGAGGTCGCAGACGCTACAGGTTTGGCATTTGTAATGGCCTATGATGGGAGGTAGGCCCCAGGCAGCCGTGATCGTGTTGTTGCCTTTAGGCTCCAATGGCCAAGTTATGGCATGGACCAGATGGGTGGCTAGGTTGTTGCCTCTCTGGTATGAGAAAAGAGGGGCTTCTTTGAATGTTTCAAATGGTTGAAGCAGCCGCCAGTTGCGTTTGATAATCTTGCTGACGTTACTGCAGGGGCTGAATTTAGATACAAAGGGAATCCTGGTCATGGTCTTTATGGGTTGAGGAGTGAGAAGATGTTCTCGATGGCAATACCATGCTCTCTTGCGAGCTCGGGAGACAAGTCTTTTGGGATAGCCTCTGTCAAGGAGTTTTTGGATAAGCATATCTGATTCTCTGAAGTAGTCTTTGCGCCATTTACAGTTTCTGCTGATTCTGAGGAACTGTCCAAAGGGGAGGCCGTCCCTGAGGCCTCTGGTATGATAGCTAGAGTATTGTAGTAGGGTGTTCCTTTCGGTGGGTTTGCAGTACAGGCATGTGCCCTCAATATTATTGTCTTCTGCGTGTATCGTGATGTCTAGGAAGGGGAGATCGTTGGGCTTGGATTCATGGGTGAATTTCAGATGAATTAAGGATTGATTGAGCCAATCAATGAATGGGTTGAGAGTGAGGGTTGAACCTTTCCATAAGAGAAGGATGTCGTTGATATATCTCCGCCAGAGGGTGATATGGTCGATTAAAGGGTTATTTATTGAGGATATGTGTGCTCTCCAAATGGTGGACAAAAAGGATAGCAAAGTTAGGGGCGAAGCAAGCTCCCATGGAGACGCCTTTGACTTGAAGGTAGAAGGTGTCGCGGTATAGAAAGTAGTTATTTTCTAAGGCGATGTGGAGGAGATCCAAGATAAATTCAGTGGGTATAAGAGTGGGTTTGGGTCTGGTCTCAAGCAGGGATTCTATGACTTCAAGGCCTTCTTTGTGTGGGATATTAGTATATAGCGATTCAATATCTAGCCCCACCATCAGGTCAGTGTTGGTATCAAATGGTCTATCTTCTATGGTGTGGATGAGGTCCATCGTGTCTCTGATGAAGGTGTCTGTGGATGGGACAAATTCTTTGATGATGGCATCGATATATTTTCCCAGGGGTTCAAGGATGGAACCACAGCCGGAGACAATGGGACGCCCAGGTGGATTCGTGCTATCTTTGTGGATCTTGGGCAAGACATAGAGGACCGGTGTGCAAGGATAAGGATAATTGAGAAAGGTATATTCTTTTTGTGTTATGTTGTTGAGTGATCTAGCTCATCCAGTGGCTGATTGTATTTTGGTCTTGAGATCGGGTAGAGGGTCTTTGGAAAGAGGTCTGTAGTGGAGGGTATTGGAGAGTTGGCGTTTGACTTCGATGTCGTAGTTATCAAGGTTCATGACCACTATGCCACCTCCTTTATCTGCAGGTTTGATGATTAGATCAGGTTAGTTTTTGAGGGAGAGTAAAGCTTGTTTTTCAGCAAGGGGAAGGTTGTATGGGACAAATTCAAACTCAGCTTGACGATCCTTGACTTCCCGAAGAACACTGCGTTCAAACGCCAGTATTTTGGGGGGCATGCTACATGAGGGGGGATTAAAGGTGGATGGAGGGCGAAAGCGTGGTGCAATATGTGGAGTTTGTGGTTTGTCAGCAAAGAATTGTTTGAGTCGGATTCTGCGAAATAATAGCCGGAGGTTGGATTGTAGGTCCAGAAAGTTAGGACATTCGGTGGGAACAAAACTAAGGCCTCTCCTGAGGACAGATGTTTCGTCATTGGAAAGGGTATGGTTAGAGAGATTAAAGATGGGTATTGATTGGGGTGGTAGGGGGGTGGACGATATGAATTGTGAGGTTATTGTGGGGGTCCCATTGGTAAAATCAGTTTCATGTTTGTCTCTCTCCTGAGAATTGAGGTTGGTACTGGCGATTTGTGCGGGCTCGAGTTTGTTGTTGGCCGCGTCCACGGCTTTGTCCTAAAAAACCCTGTGGTAGAAGGGGGGGTGGTCTGTTGGTGGCTCTAGAGGTGCTGGGTCCTTCTCCTGGGTCTGAGTCTTCAAGTGAGGTGTTAGAGGAGTCGGAGAAAGTGATCTGTTGGTTGTTACGGTATCTGCCCCAATTGCGTGAAGTACAGAGTGTTGAAGAATTTGTCACGTAAGTATGGGTATGTTTTATCTACGTTGTAGAATTTGATGTCTTTTTGAATTTTGGTAATTTTTTTATTGAGTTCAAAGGTGTTGAAGGTGTTGATGGAGGTATTTATTTTGTCCAAGAGGTTTTTGGAGTCGGTGATGGTAGTATCTGCGAGGATAATTCAGCTATTTCCTCTAATTCTTTGCGGCTGTGCTCTATAGCTGTGTCGATCCCTAGTACCATCCAGTGACGTGAGTAAGTAGTCGCTAGATTGCTGAAGCCAGTCCGAAATTTAGGGTCTTGGGTAAATATGGCTGGTGTATTTCTAATCTGTAAGCCTAGTGGGATTACTCCTGATTTAAGGTATTCAGTGAGCATTCGGGCATGTAGTTCTGTTCTGATCTGTTTTTTCTTTAGTTTTTGTAGTTTATCTAGTAGTGTACGAGAGGTGTTGGAGGGTGTGGTGTGGAAGGAGTAGGGGGGGTCCCAGAGAGAAGGGAGGGGCCCCAAAGGATACATTGAATATATACCTCTGAGTAAGAAAGAGTCTCCTTAGACATACTTAATGACAAACAATGGCAACAAGTGGACAACTTTCCCTCCCTCCCTCCCTCTGCCAATCACCTTCACAGCCCACACATGCCCACCCGCCTCCCGCGGTCACATTACCCAGAAGTTTCACTCGTACTACTTTTAGGAGAGTACGCTCTCGCCACCACTTTACCGGCATTCATTGCCACGGCGAGTCGCCAGCTCCGGCACCCCTGCCCTCGACTGAATTCAAATTTCATACCAAGTAAGTCCCACTCCGTCGCTCTCTCCTCAACCCGCCCGATACCGGCTGCAATTGCCCTTCCACAAGCCCCTTGACTGCCCTTTTTTCCTCAGCGTCTTTTCCGCCGGAACTTCGAACCGTGTTGGACCCACTCCGGCTTCTGTGATCCATAGACTCGAGATTCATATCCGGTCACTCTCCCACACGTACACTAAAGCTTTTTCTCATGTAACTCCTGCTCCTTCTTTACCTCACGTTCTCCCGGCTACGTTCCTCCTTGACTTTCTGTCCTCCTCTTGCTTCCCCAGCTCCCCCTGGCATTCCATTTAGACACTTATATACCCATTTATTCATCCATCGACCTTGAGATATACATATATAAAACATATTTAATTTTCAGAAAAACACACATTCACTGGATGATGTCATCAGCGATGTCATTTGAGATGTCATCAGTGATGTCATGAGTGATGTCACTGACCATGTCATGAGTGATGTAATATGTGACGTCATCAGCAGTGTATTTCGGGCGCGCGAGTTATAGTTAGCTGAACAAACTATAACGGGGGAATTTCAATGGTTTTGTACAAGTGAAAAGTCCAGCTAACTATAACACCCCTGAAACCTATGGTTTTTTCAGTGAATTTCTGAGGTTTTTTAAATGCTAATACCTAACTATAACGTGCCTGAAACCTATGGTTTTTTCTGTGAATTCCAAAGGTTTTTTAAATGCTAATTTCTAACTATGCCTACAGAGATAGGACATGTGAAGAAAGAAGAAAAAATGCACAGAAAGAAAAAAAAGAAGTGCAGAAAGAAGCAACAGAAGTCCTCAAAGACGAAGAAAAGTGCAGGAAGAAGGATAACGTGCAGAAAGAACAAAAAGAAGAGCAGAAAGAAGCCTTGTTGCAAAATCATCCTGTACCCTCAACTTTTTCAGACGGAAACTGGTGGTAACTGAGTCTGACTAACCAGTCCTAGAGCCAGTGCTATGTTAAAAGACACTTAGAATACAGTGAAAACACCTACATACAGTAGGGAACATTATGCGTTGGGGTCCCCCTGTGATTAGCATGACCTCCTCTGTAAGCCCCTAGTATATAATAGGGCAGGGGGATTAAAACTACCTCTTAAAACAGGCCACAGGGCGTTTTCGCACACGTTAACTCAGGCCCCGTCCCCTCCCTTCACCACTGTGTAAACACGCCCTGTGTCCGTTTTTAGTTGGGAGATTAAGTTCATTTGAATCCTGAGGGTCCCTAGGGTCCAACTAGTCCACTAGGTACCTCCAGTAAGTGCCACAGAGCTGCGTTGCAGAGAGGTGTAAAAAGTGGCACGGCCAGGACCACCTCTCTGCAATGCAGCTCAGTGGCGCTTACTGGAAGCACTTGGTGGGCTAGTTAGCCCCCTGGGGCCCTCAGTATTGAAGGAAAATTATATCCCCAATTTAAAACGTGCCATAGTGCGTGTTTGCACACGTCACCTCAGGCCCCGTCCCCTCCCTTCACCACTGTGTAAACGCGCCCTGTGGCTGTTCTAAGTTGAGAGATTAAGTCCCCTTGAATCCTAAGGGTCGCTAGGGTCAAACTAGACCACTAGGTACCTCCAGTAAGCGCCACAGAGCTGTGTTGCAGAGAGGTGTAAAAAGGGGCTTGGCCTCAGAACACCTGTCTGCAGCGCAGCTCCCTGGTGCATACTGGAGATGCCTGTTGGGCTAGTTGGCCCTCAGGGACCCTCAGTATTGAAGAGGAATTAATTCCCCAACTTACAACTCACCAGGGGGTGCGTTTGCAGAGTGCTGCAAGGAGGGGGCGTGGCCTCCAGCACAATGCCAGTCTTTTATTTATTTTTATTTTTTAAGAAGGGGGGCTGTGTGGTTCCCCTTCTTATTCTAATTTATTGGCCCTGATGACCCCATCCCCCAGGGCCTGTCTCCTAATTATATTTTTTTGACCCCAATCCCCAGGGCCGGCCACTGTTTTTTATTATTTTTAAAAAATATATATTTATAGACACACCTAGGACATGCTGGACAAACCGTACGTACCTATCACCATGACGATTTGCGTGATATTCATTAAAAGGCAACTATGCATACAATGAATCCACGTGGAATGTATTTACACCACTAGTGAAGCTCTGACATGTCTGATGCCCTACCGTGCCTAATCCCGGTAGACACCCTTGTCGTTTATTTATACAAACATGGGTAGCTATTGACGGGCACATTTAATACACATGCACACCAAGCCATTCAAAGGGGATTCGACAAAAATTCGACCAAAACTATGCAAGAAACCCCCCTCACGGTTAATAAAACACACATCCACTGCTGGATGTGTAATACTTTTTATTTTACTCTCTGGAAAGGGGACTAACATCACTTGAGAGTCACAGCGTGCTCCTGGCAGAGCCCAATGCTGTATTACACCCACCATTGCCTGCTGAGTGCCACCACCTCTGTGTTGTATTCCACTAGCTAGTGCATATGCTATGACACTCTCTAGCCCATGTGCACTGTAACACCACCCCGTGAATATGTCATGCCACACTTGTCTTCGCACAGGTTATATTGCCCCATCTAACGTGCCTTCCTCGATGCCTATGTTATAACGCACAGTGCTATGCCATACATATTACAATCTGGGATCCATATCTTTGTCACAGTGCATATGCAACGTTACACTCCCCAGCACATATTTTATATTACAACTTTAGAGACTAGTTAGGTTACACAACACTGCCCTGTGCATATTACACTCCAAGGCGCATATCGCATAGCACGCGCTAGTGCCTGTGCTATCTCGCGCTCTCCAATGAATCTGTCATTGCGCACAATGTATTGCATATTATATTTCACGCCCGGTTCATCTTATATCACACTTTTTGGTGCATAGTTTATACCATACACTATATCTAGTTTTCATTTTCAATCGTGCTCTCAGGACTATGTTCTACATAACACTGTGTTCACCTACCCTTTTCAGGGGCATTACATTTTGCGATAGGGGGTGGAGGGTCAGGAGGTGTTTCTGCCAAGTGAGCCCGGAGTCACAGTCACAAACGTCCTCTTCTTCCTGAATAAAAGTGAGATTATGCTGCATACTTGTTCATATTTTAAGTAGTTCACACAGACACACGTTTTAAAAACAATAAAGTTCCTAATACCCGCCTTCTCTGAACAGTTAGCTTGCTGCCCCATCCCCCTCCTCCCTATCCTCTGTTGTGTGAATCCATGGACTAGCCTCCTCCCTCCTGCCATGCATGGTCTGATGTGCTGCCACTGCCCTCAATTTAGTATGATGTACCAGTCCACTCCTCCTGCCCTCCATTGCCCAATTCTATGCCCCATCATTGACCTCCTGCTTAAACTCTGTGCTTAGCTTGCTGCCCCTATTCTCCTTCCCCCTGCCCTCCGATGTCTTTGTGTATGCCCCTGCTCCATCCTTTTTGCCCACCATGTTCCATGGACCAGCCACTCCTATCTACTCTGAGTGTTCTGTTGAGCTGCCACTCCCCTCCCACCTGCCTAGCATTGTCAGATGACTGTAACCTGTCCCTGCCACCTCCACCCTGCCTGTCCACATGCCATGCCCCTATCCTCTTCCTCCTGTCCTACATGGTCCATTGTACTGCCACACCCTTCTGCCCTCCCTGGTCTGTTGTGCTGCAACTGCTCCTCCTGCCTGCCCCGTGCGGTCTGTTGTGAGGCCCCTTCCCCTGAACTTTCTTGTCTGTGCACAGGTCCTGACTCTCCCTTCTATCCTCCATTGTCCTTTGTGCATGCCCCTGCACCCTCCTTCTTGTCCATCATAGCCATTGTGCTACCACTAACCCTCCCACTTGCCATGCATGGTCTTCTGTCCCGGCCCCTCCCACCGTCCCTGTGTGGTCAGTTAGCTGCCCCTGAACCCCTCCCACCTTCTCTCCATGGTCTGTGTGTATGCCATCACAGTCTCACTGTTGCTCTTCATTTTTTTTTGCAAAAACAATTTTTATTGCATTACTCAATCACAAATGACATACACAATGTAAATCAGGTCAGTGGCCGCCATCGGCAAATAGTGCTATGTCCAAGTTCAATCCGGGCCACTTCCAACTACCAATGCACTGTCCCCAAACCTTCCCCAAAACGAACTCACCCCCCCTCCCACATGTCAGTGTGCCGAGACGCCCGATACCAGGATAAACCTCTTTCAGAGGTAGCTGTGTTAAGAGCCACGAAGCCCCCCCCACCACCACAATCAGGCCCCCAGCAGAAAGGAAAATGAAAGGGAAAGCCCCTGGCCCCCATGATCAAATCAGCTAGCCTCTCCTCACCCCTAGGTTCCTGCCGGGTGTTCCAGTGCCTCAGGGTCCCCCTCCTCCTCTAGTCCCCACCCCTGGAGGTCTACCACTAGCGCTTCCCATGCCCGGGCCAAGGCCAGAGCCTTGTCATCACTTCCCCGAAGCGCAAGCTGCAGCCGGAGCGTGCCCTCGCTACTCGCCCACTTGGTAAAGGTCGTTCTCCACCTCGTGAAGCTGGGACCCGTCTTGGACTTCCAGTGGAGGGTAATTTCTCTTTTGGCCACCACCAACCCCAGATCGCAAAACTTGCTCGTGGTTTTCTTGCGCGGCGTGTGTGGGAACCACAGCAACAAACAAACTCCCATCTCCACCCACAGGTCCCGCCCCGTCACTTGGGCCAGGCAGCCGACAACCCCCTCCCAGTAGCAGCTTAAAGCATCACAGGACCAAAACATGTGCTTAAAGTCAGCCCCCTCCTCCCCACAATGAGGGCATTGCGGTGTGGGCCCCCCAAAGTACTAAAACAATTTAGCTGGCGTCAGGTATGCCCTATGCAGGGTGAAATACTGCACCAGCTGAAACCGGGCATTACGTGTACTCTTCCATGCCCGTCTCTGCAACTTAGGCCACGTCAGCTCCGGGATAGGTTTCCCGATATCGGTCTCCCACTTATCCCTCAATGCAGTCAAAGGAGCCAGATGTTCCGTGGCCATTCTCTGATAGAGGCAGGTAATGGCCTTGAGTGTGCCCACCGCCATGACCACATACTGACAGCCAGCCGCCGTCCGCGGTTCCGAGAGCCCCGCGTTCCAGTGCTTCTGCAACGCCGCCACCAAGGCCGCGTGGAGGAGATAGTCGCCCCTCAGGATCCCAAAGGAGTCCTGCAGCCCCTGGAATGGCTGAAGCTCACCATTCAGATATAGGTCCCCCACCATCTGTAGTCCTAGGTCTTCCCAGTGGGCCAGCCCTGACCAGTCCCCGCCATGGGGGAGGGCCGTGCACATACCCAAGGGGATCTCCGGGGCGTAGGGGCGAGCAATGCCAGCCCTCCGCAGGCTCCGGTTCCAACACAGCCGGAGCGTGCGCTCTTCGAGCGTTAGTTGTGACAGCTCGAGCCGCTGTTGGAAAACGATAAAGGAGAGCACGTGTCGCAGGATCATTCTGCCCTGCGGACCCTCGGGGCCTCTGAATTCCCGAGCCACTGCCTGCGTGAGCCACTGCAGCTGGGCAGCCAAATAGTACCACTCAAAATCGGGTACTGCGAGCCCTCCCTCGGCCCTGGGCCTTCGCAGCGTGGCTAGCGCCACTCGCCGCCTGCCAGCCCCCCAGATAAAGCCCGTGATCATGGCCGTAAGTTTGCGGAATAGTGACGCCGGCACCCAAACCGGGAGCGTGCGGAAAGAATACAGCAGGCGTGGGAGCGCCACCATCTTCAGCAGCGCCACCCGCCCGGCTACCGAAAGTGGGAGAATCCGATACTGCCCGCCAGGCCCGCGATCGCTCTCCCCACGTTCCCCTCCAACAGGTCACGCTGGGTGCGGTAAACGCGCACTCCCAAATACGGCAGACAGCTATCCTCGCAGCGGATCGTCCCCAGGAAGGTGGGGAACCGCTCCCACTGAGAAATGGGGTAGACACAAGTCTTGTCCCAGTTGACCCTTAGGCCCGAGAGGCGCCCAAAGTCCTCCAGAAGCACCCTAGTGCCCCGGAGGGCCCCCTCCGCGTCAGCCAGGAAAAGCAATAAATCGTCCGCGTAGAGGGAGATATAATGGGTCTCCCCCCACAATAGCAGCCCAGCATACGCGCGTCCCATCCGAGCATGGGCCGCCAGAGGCTCGATCGCCAGAGCAAACAACAGCGGCGATAACGAGCAGCCCTGCCTCGTTCCCCGACATACGGGATAGGGAGCCGAGATCGTAGTCCCCGTTCGCACCCTAGCCACCGAATTGGTATAGAGCAGCCTCGTCCAGCGCACGAATCCATCCCCCAGGCCAAACTCCTGCAAGACCCTAAACAGATACGGCCATTCCACACTATTGAAGGCCTTCTCCATGTCAACCGAAAGGGTCAAGGCGGCTGGGTGGTCCATGGAGTCCACTTCCATGACCCGCAACAATCTCCGGATACACGTCGACGTGTTCCGTCGCGGAATAAACCCAGCCTGGTCCGGGTGAATCAGGGTGGGCATGTGCGCCAAGAGGCGCGTAGCCAGAATTTTGCTCAGAATCTTATAGTCCACTGTCAGCATGGAGAGCGGACGGTAAGCCGTCAGGGCGCCCGGGTCCCCTCCTTTTTTGAGGAGCGGTATAATCAACGCTTCTCTTGCAGTGGCGGGCAAATGACCCGCTGTCCAAGCCTCCCTATAGACTGACTGCAACTGTGGGGCAAGCAGGTCCACATAGGCCGCGTAAAACTCCACGGGAAGCCCATCGGTCCCCGGGGACTTCTTATGCGCCATATGTTTGATCGCCGTCCGAATCTCGCCAAGCGAGATGTCACCCCCCAGCGCCTTCCCGAGAGTGGGCGCTAGTCGCGGTAATCGGGCGGCGACCAGGAAATCCTCCAATTCCCCAGGGGCATCCTGCATGGTATTGGTATAAAGGGCGGTGTAATATGCCAAAAACTGATCATTAATCTCACTCTGTGAGAACACCATAGATCCCTCCCCGGTAGCCAACGAAATGGGGGTGCCACGCGCCGTCGGGTTCGCCAACCAGGCTAGGAGCGACCCGACTTTGTCCCTCTCCGCATGCGCCCTAGTGAGGTACGTCTTATAGTCAAAACAGCGGAGCCGCTCCACTTGCACCGCCACGTGCTCGCGAGCTGCGGCCACCTCTTCAAGAGATTGCTCCCCCAAGTGATGTGCCCGTTCCGAAGTGCGCAGCGCTGTGTCCGCTCTCTCCACGTCCTTCATGAGCGCCTTCCGGACCCCGGAGGTGCAGGAAATGCAGAACCCTCTAATGACCGCCTTGAATGAATCCCATTCCCATGCCCTCTGTGAGGCCGTCCCGGCGTTTTCTGCAAAATAATGTGTTATCCCATCTTGGACTTCCGCCTGGAAGACAGAGTCTTTCAGCATCCGCGGATTCAGACGCCAGGTGGGTGTCAACTGACGTTGCCTGCTCCAGCGTATGATAACTAAACAGGGGTTGTGGTCCGATATGGTTTTCGCCAGATATTCACTATGGCGAGTCAGAACCTGTACCCCCGGGGAACACAATATGCCATCCAGGCGCACATGTAGGTCATGGGGGGTAGAATAAAAGGAATAGTCCCGCTCCAGGAGGTGGTGCTCCCGCCACTTGTCCACCAGCCCCCACGCAATTTGCCAGCCCAGCCTACTCCTAGCCGCCCGATGTACCACTGATTGGGCCAAGGGTGGGTGAGAACGATCCAGACGGACATCGGTGATGCAGTTAAAGTCGCCCCCCAGTATAATCGGCCCCTGTAAATACTCTGCTAAAGCGCCCGATACGCGCGTAAAAAAAAAGGCCGCCTGCTCTATATTCAGGGCATAAAGACTACATAGCGTTACGTCCCGCCCATCCAGCCGACCCCGCACTGCCACAAATCGCCCCTCCGGATCCACCTGCGTGCCAAGGGGCTGAAAGGGAAAACCCGCTCTGACCCAGATAAGGGCACCCCGTGCAAACCTGGAATAGGTGGTATAAAACAACTGGCCCCGCCAGCGCCTCTGAAGGGCCCGCCCCTCCGTCCGATCCAAGTGGGTCTCCTGCAGAAAGGCCACCTGCACTCCCCTGCGCACTAAGTAAGCGTGGACCTTGCAGCGCTTCGTCATAGAGGTGAGCCCCCTCACATTCCAAGTAAGATACTTCAACTCAGGAGGGGAGGTCATCACAGCTTCCAACCTTTACCAGTAAATCACACCCCCTCCTAGGTACACTGACATTGCCCAGATTCCCCTGAACTCCCCAACAAACCCCCATCCCACCTACCCCCAGAACAGGCTCCCAACCGTAGTCACCCATCCAAATACCGTACTACTAACCAAGTTCTCTGGTAGTCACCAGAGCCTCACAACAAGTGTGAGTAAGAGGAGGTAGGCCGGGGCCGAGTGGGTATCAAAGGTGTTCGCAACAAGAATCCTAGCCCAGGCTCCACCATGTCTCCCCGGGCCCTCCTCGCCCCCGGTGCACCCGCCCCAGCCCACCCCCGCCCCCGCAATCACAGAGAAACCAGCAGTCCCCTGTAGGTCCGCCGCAGCCCCCACCCCGCAGCGTAGAGGCAATAGTACAGCTGGATCCCACTCTGGCCCCTGGCTAGCCCCCTTACTGTCAATGGCATGCCAGGAATAGTTCAGGTGTCCAACATGCCATCCGCCGTCCCCGGCGTGACATGGGGCAGCCCCGCCGCTTCGTCGTCCGTCACGTCACTGCGTGGAGTGCCCGAGCCCCTGGGTGAGCCCGAGCCCACATCCCCGGCCACCACCACTGCTCCAGAGATAGCAGAGACCGCCTGCAGCGCCGCTTTCCGCTCCAACTCTGTCTGAGACGCCAGGGGGGAGCTCCTACCAGCCAGCCGAGGCCTGGCCCGCCGACCCCGACGAGGCTTCGGCGAAGACCTCCAGGGTACCCCGCCTGCGGCACTGGCTCCCGCTCCGGGCCTGTTTGCCTCCAACCAACTGCATGCAGCCTCGGGGTCGTTGAAAAAGAATGTCTTACCGTCCTGTATGATCCGCAGGCGCGCAGGGAACAACAGTGCGTATTGGATACCTTCATCCCTGAGGGCTTTTTTGACCGCCAGGAACGATGTCCGCTGTCGCTGGACCTCGAAGGGGTAATCCGGATAGATAGAGACTGATGCGTTTTCCACCCGGTAGGGGCCCTGTGTCCTGGCCCTCTGGAGTATAATGTCCCTGTCCTTGAAGTGCAGAAGACGTGCAACCACCGGACGCGGTGGTCTACCAGGATCCAAAGGACGAGCCGGAACCCTGTGTGCCCGCTCCAGCGTGTAGAACGGCGTGAGCCCCTCCGGAGCAACCACTTCTCGCAACCTAGTCTCCCAATATACCAACATATCGTTCCCTTCAATCTTTTCCGGCAGTCCCACCACCCGTATGTTATTGCGGCGATTACGTCCTTCCGCATCTTCAGCCCTCTTCTCCAACAGCAGCACCCTCCGTTTCAGGTCGTCCATGGTGGCCTCCGAGGCCTTCTGGGCCGGCGCCAACTGCTCGAGCGCGACCTCCGTCTGCTTGACCCGGTCGACCAGCTTCCGGTGGTCCCCCCGGAGCAACCCCAAGTCCGTGGAGACCTGCGCTATGTCATGCTGAAGCGCAATACGTGTGTCCGAGATGGCCCGGAGGATCTGGTCGAGCTGCTGTTGCTGTAGGCCCCCAGCTAGGTCCCCGGCCCCAATTCCATCGCTCTCACCGAGGGTGTCCCCGGTCGGGGCCGCAGCAGCGGCACCCTGCTTCGGGCGCGTCTTCCCCATCGCTCCCCAAGCACTCTAGGGCGGCTCGTCCGGGGCCCCGCTGCTCCCAGTTCTCGGCAGCCTACACTGCGTCAGGCGAGCCCCCCAGCCTCCCAGCCTCCGGTTACGGCAACAAAGCGGCCCCGCTCCGCTCCCCGTCAGCGCTCACCACAATCACGGGGCCTCCGCTCACCACCAGGATAGTCCCGCCGACCTGGGACAAGGGCTGGGGGGGGCGAGCCGCCCACCACTCCACTCTCGGGCAAGGAAGCCGGTCCTCTTCGATCACGGGTCCACGGCTCTCCAGGGGGCTCCACCACCGCTTCCCAGGGCTCCAGCTGACCACCTCACGCCGTCCCAAGGCGCCCCCACGTATCCTCCGCCGTGGCTCCAATCGCGCCCCTCACGGCGATCTCAGCAGCAGGTGCCGCGCCCCGGGACTGCCTGCCATGTCCTGCGAGCCGGGGGCCCTCCACAGGCAGACAATGCACTCCCAGCACCCGGTCTCTGCTAGCGAGCAGAAGAGGCCACCACCGCCGTGCAGCCGCCGACCCGCTACTTCCGGTGTCCTCCGCCGGCCGCCTCACACTTCCGGTCGGCGCCTCAGGCACGCCACCTCCGGGGATCCCTCTCCTCCAGCAGGCCGCCCAAGATGGCCGGCGGCCGCCGGCGTCGTCAATCTCGCGCCTGAACCAGCTCAGCCGCGGCGGAGTCCGCCCGTCACGGTACCGCGGAGGGAGTCAGGAGTGTCCGGGCCCGGCCCCCGGAAGGCTCACAGGGGGCCCGGGGTGTCAAGAAACAGGATAATGGCTGGGCTGGATGTGGAGCTCACAGCTCACACGTCCTTCCCCATCGGCCTCCAAGCCACGCCCCCTCACTGTTGCTCTTCATGGTGTGTCTTGCTTCTAGTGCCCATCCTGCCTGACCTCCATGGCTATCTTGCTGCTCCTGCCCTGCCCCCTTGCCCCCAGCCCTCTGTTTCCATGTGCAGACCCCTATTCCCTCCCTCCTGGCTTGTCTGTTACATTGTAATGCCCCTGATCCGTCACTTTTGCCCTCTATGGTCTGTTATGCTGCAGCTTTCTCTCCTGTCTGTCCATTATGGTCCTGCCTCTTGCCCCTCTGTTCTCTGTTGTCCATGTGCATGGTCCTGTCCCCTCCCTCTTGCTTTCTATGGATTGTTGTGCTGCACTCCCGTCCCGCATGCCCTGTGTGGTGTATTGTGCTGCTGCAAACCCTGATGCCTGCCCTGCAGGGTCAGTTTGGTGCACCTCTCCATGTCCCTCCTGTCCTCTGTTATCCAAGTCCATGTCCCTACCCCATTTCCTTCCATGATCCAATGTACCATACTTGCGAACATTTTGAACTTGGTAAGAGGGAGATTTTGAAAAAAAACTGGGGTATTGATTTTCCCCTTTGAGTTACATTGAAAAAGAGGAGATTGTAGACAGGAGACAGATAAAATAAAGCCCATTTGAGCTTAAAAACATTGGACGTTTCCTGGCTGAATCGGGTCTGTTGGCATGTATGGTTGTACTACGATTGCCTCTTCCTTCTGCCCACAATGGTCTATTACATTGTCACAGCCTCTCTTGCAAGTCCTGTATTGTTGGTTTGTTGCCCCTGCCCCCCTTTCCACTGCCCTCCATAGTCTGTTGTGCTGCCAGGGCGCTTCCTGCCTGCTCAGTGTGGTTAAATTGTTGCCTTTGCACCCTCCTACCTGCCTTCAATTTTCAGAGTCCGTGCCCCTGGCCTCCGCCTCTCAACAGTATCCTAATGAACAACTAGATTGCTAACATTCTATATTTATTACAAAAGTGTGGAACGCCTGACGTCATCTTGATGTAATCAAAACTGTAATACCTAGAGCATTTCCTTTAGAAATTACATATATGAGAGGGTCTTATTGGCATCAAAATTATGGTTAGTGCTCTAAAAGACTAAAATAAGGACATATTTTCTGAGTTTTCAAATAGCGAGAAAGCACTTTTAAATTATTTGTTACCTTTATGTTTTTTTATCCAGTTGACCACTTGATTAAATGTTGCACTTAGGGGAGAGGATGTGGTGTTACTTCCAGAACTGCAGACTTTGCAACTGGGGAACCAGGTTGGAGTTTCTGCTTCAGCTCGACATTCTGTGATTCTGGTCGAATCACTTAGTCTCCCCATGTCTACAACAAAAATGAATTTGTTCTTGTGTGATGGAACCAATGCTCATGTAAAGCACTCCAATACCTGACAAGTCTGCACTATATAACACTGCAAAAACACAAAATAATAAGTGATTTGCACACTTCTGTCATTGGGCTATATTTGGGCTACATCTGGGTGATTTTGGGCTACATTTGGGCTCTTTTGTCTCTGGTGGCCATCTTGGGAGATTTATTTGTTATGAAGTTTCCTAATTTTCTCATGTACTGCAGTCTCCTCAGTAGGAAATGCTTTCAGTTTTTTACTTTGATTCCATCTTGAAGGTATTCAGATATGTCACACATTTGCCATAAATTCTGAATGTTAGCACTCTAGTTGCTCATTAGATCACTGTAGTAAAACTACTGTTCACCATGGAAGTCTGCTCCTGGTATTAAAAGTCCATGTTTCAGTCTGCATGTCAGAATTTTTTAATGAAATAGAAGAGGATTTGAGAAGTCACTCAAAATGTGCCTTCATTTTCTTTCTTCAGCATTAATCATAATTTCTATGGCAAAATGAACCCCCTCATTGTGTTCCTTTTTAAATTAAATGTTTTAAGTGTTACCAGTTTATTCCAATCAAGATGGCTTCAGGTGTGCCATACTTTTGTCATAATGAAGACAGTAAGCGCTCTAGTTGTTTTTAAGAACACTCTGGGACATTCTGTCATTGGGCTATACTTGGGCTCCATCTGGGTGATATTTGGGCTACGTTTGGGCTCTTTTGTCTCTGGTGGTCATCTTTGCAGGCTTATTTGTTATGAAGTTTCCTAATTTCCTCATTTACTGCAGTCTCCTCAGTAGGAAATACTTTCAGTTTTTTACTTTGATTCCAAAGGCATTCAGATGTGTCACACATTTGCCATAAATTCAGAATGTTAGCACTCTTTTTGCTCATTAGATCACTGTAGTAAAGCTACTGCTCACCAGGGAAAACTGCTGCTGGTATTGAAAGTGCATGTTTCAGTCTGCATGTCAGAATTTTTTAATGAAATAGAAGAGGATTTGAGAAGTCACTCAAAATGTGCCCTAATTTTTCTTTCTGTAGCACTAATCATACTTTTTATGGAAAAATGAACCCCCTCATTTTGTTCCTTTTTAAATTAAATGTTTTAAGAGTTACCACTTTAATCCAAGCAAGATGGCTTCAGGTGTGCCATACGTTTATCATAAGTAGGACTGTTAGCGCTCTAGTTGTTCTTTGGAACACTCTGGGAAGCTGCAGTAGAACACAAAGGAATCAACTGACAGTCTCTGCCCTTGTTGGATGTACATGTTTTACTGAGAATGTCAGACTTCATTCTCACATGACTGAGAAAGATAATGTGAATTTACAGAAAATAAGCTCTCAGTTTAGCTTATAGATCACCTTCCAAACCTCTGTGGGAAAAGCATGAGAAAATATTTTTCTCTCAATCATGATATCCCAGCAAAAGGCTTTATCACATGGTAAAATCACCTTAGAACATACCACAATTCCTAAAATGAGTATGGTACCATCAACAAATGATTTATAATGTAACTAAAGTCTTAAAACCTTCTATTAACTGCAATGCTTTTTAATGAGGTGCTATCATGTATATTGGTCCCAAGATGGCTGCCAACACTTCTTGGATGAAGTGCTGACAGCCAATCAGATCTCAGGATGAGATGTGTGGTTAGGCTCCGCCCACATATATATATGATTTTACTTTTGATTTTCTCAGGAACTACTGACCAGATTGACACCAGACCTGCAAAAGGCACATCCCTGACCTGAGGACTACCTCTCTGCCAAATTTCAAGTAATTCTGTTCAGCCGTTCGGGCTGTACCTTGGACTAAAGGTCCCTATGGAAAATTGCATGGTGAAAACGCGTTTTGGGACCCCCCTTTTTTCTCAGCCCTCGCTTTACGAATCCCCCGAGACTTTCAGGGTAGGAGCGGAGCGGAGCGCCCCACCTATTTTGAAAATTTCGCGAGGATTCATCAACCGGCGCCAAAGTTATTCCAAATAGAATGTTGCGGATTTCCTATGGAAACACGGTCCTAACTATAACTATCTACTGGCGACTGCCAGTAGATAATATATATATATATATATATATATATATATATATATATATATATATATATCCCACATTGATGGCTCGCTTCGTCGGAAAGGAATGGCGCTGCACACCAGTGCGGTATCCTACGGTCGAGCCCAGACCGTTAAAATATATCCAACTCTCTTATACAAGAGAAAATAGGGTCGCACTCCGCAAAAGACAGGTACTGTTCTTTTATTTCAGCCCATATAATGTTTCAAACAAATCCAAAACAAATCGACGCGTTTCGGTCTTGCCTCTGGAGGGCTGGAGGGGTTCTAATGTAAAAAGACAAATTGGCATCACATTAATTGTGTACTAATGTTAATTGAAATACATTTATTGTGGCACTAAGGTTTGCAGAACATTGATTCACATAGATTATATTGGAATAGGATTTCCTTTTACATTGTTAATGATTTCAACCATGCTGAAAATGGCAAAAGCTGATGTTAATTTGATTTCGGGAACCACAACTCCCATAATTCACTCAGAATCACATGACAGGAAGTGCTTTTGGTTTTTGAAAAAAGCTATGAAATGTGTGAGTAAACCGAGCCACAGTATCGTGAGCAAGGTCTTGAGGCAAGATTTGTTTGAAACATTATATGGGCTGAAATAAAAGAACAGAACCTGTCTTTTGCGGAGTGCGACCCTATTTTCTCTTGTATAAGAGAGTTGGAGAGTTGGATATATATATAACATTCTATTGCCAATAAGTCTGGTGCTGGTTGATGAATCCTCGCGAAATTTTCCAAACTTTTGGCCAGCTCCTCTTCGCTACTACCCTGAAAGTTTCGTGGTGATTCGTAAAGTGGGGGCCGAGAAAAAAGGGGGGTCCCAAAACGCGTTTTCCCCATGCAATTTCCCATAGGATCTGTTGTCGCAGCTACAGCCCGAACTGCTGAACGGAATGACATCAAATTTGGCAAAGAGGTAGTCCTCAGTTCAGACTCGTGCCTTTTGCATAAATGGTGTGAATCTGTTCATTAGTTCCTGAGAAAATTAGGGTAAAAAAGTTAGTGATATCTATGGCCTGGGAGGATCCGTGGATCCTACCCGCACCGTAAGCGCACCCTCCCCGAATCGAGTGTGCACCCTCCTGATCGCATGCTGAATGCTAATTGGCTGTTGAGTGCCTGTCTACATTCGAAACTAGGAACTGTTGGCGGCCATTTTCTGCCTCGGTAGAAGCGAGGCTGATGAAGCAAGGGGAATAAGTGTGTAAAACATATAATGGGGCAGAGTGGAAATACTCTGACCCTCTAGAGGTGCTTAGGGGGGCCCCCTTTTTTAAAAAAAAAAGAAACAGCGAAATGGGCGCAAGGTGCGCGCATCCTATCGCGTTTGGTGCACGGATCCTCTCGCGTTGGGTGCGCTGATCCAAGGAAAAAAAATTGAAAAAAGACAAGAAATCATTGGTTGTATGACAACTTTCTACACTGAAAGGTAGGGTGTATATTTTTGTTTTTTAAAGGCATGATTCTTATTGGTTAACAAAAACTGATTGTAAGGAACATTATATATGATAAGCTGATATGTTGAAAAGTCAAGAACACTTGCTGTCTTGTTTAGCAACATTGTGTGATGAACTTGTGACCTGTGTGCTCAGTGCAGTGTTCCATGACCTGTTTCTATGGTAACAGGCAGAAGGCAGATTGGGGGATGGGTTGAAATGTATTTCATTTGGAAAGGGTTGAAATGTTTAACCAATAGAAATGTGTGTTTGCTTTTGAATTTATGTGTGAAGGATTGTGATTTGATGTTTACATGTATATGTGTGGAAAATGAAAGGGAAACTTTTCCATTCTTTGTTTTTGCTGAAAGGTGCACAGTGCAGAGATTCTGTAAAATAAAATCTGGTGTGTGACTGATATACTTCTTAATCTACAAAACAACTTGAAAGGTGAATTATTTAATTGTGAGGGGATGTATGTAGACTGTTTTGATTTTAATCAGACTAATGTATTTCTCCTGCTAAAGTGTAGGGAGTACTTTTTCTCTACAATCTTATTGACAGTGTGTGTGCATGTAGAAACCATTCTGTGATAAGCATTTGTGTTTTTCATGTGTTTGCAGACAGATAACTGTGCTGTTTTTATATTTTGGTAGAATTAGAAACCAGTCATTGTTTATGAATTTGTGAAATGAGTTATGTTTCTATACTAAAATGTAGTACTCCTTCTAGATAAAGAAATGTGTTTTGGTATAGTGCAAGGGATAGTGTTGTTTGTCTAGAATCACACAGTGAGTATGTGTGCATTTGGGAACCACTGTGAGAGAAGCATTTGGTAACATCGTGTATTTGCTGACAGATAACTGTTTTAAAACCTGTCATGTTGTCAAGTTTTAGTAGCATTAGAAGCCAGTCTTTGCTTATGCATTGATAAAATGAGTCATGCTTTGACACTAATGTGCTGTAATTTAATTTGTAGATTGTGTGTAGTCTCTTTATCCCTTGCACAGTAGTGAATGAGTTTTTGTAAGCTGCTAGGGATAGTGTTGCTTGTCTAGAATCACACTGTGAGTCTGTGTGCATTTGGGAACCACTGTGAGAGAAGTATTTGGTAACATCGTGTATTTGCTGACAGATAACTGTTTTAAAACCTGTCTTGTTGTCAAGTTTGAGTAGCATTGGAAGGCAGTTTTTGCTTATGCTTTGATTAAATGTGTCAGGCTTTGACACAAAAGTGCTGTCCTGAATTATGTAGATTGTGTGCAGTTCCCTTACCCCTTGCACAGTAGTGAATGAGTTTTGGTAAGCTGCTAGGGATAGTGTTGCTTGTCTAGAATCACACTGTGAGTCTGTGTGCATTTGGGAACCACTGTGAGAGAAGCATTTGGTAACATTGTGTATTTGCTGACAGATAATTGTTTTAAAACCTGTCCTGTTGTCAAGTTTTAGTAGCATTAGAAGCCAGTTTTTGCTTATGCTTTGATTAAATAAGTCAGGCTTTGACACAAAATTGCAGTCCTGAAATATGTAGATTGTGTGCAGTACCCTAATCACTTCCACAGTAGTGAATGATTTTTGGTAAACTGCTAGGTATATTGGTTGTTGTCTAGAATCACACTGTGAGTCTGTGTGCATTTGGAAACCACTGTGAGAGAAGCATTTGGTAACATCGTGTATTTTCTGGCAGATAACTCTTTTAAAACCTGTCATGTTGTCAAGTTTTAGCAGCATTAGAAGCCAGTCTTTGCTTATACATTGATAAAATGAGTCATGCTTTGACACTAATGTGCTGTAATTAAATATGTAGATTGTGTGCAGTACCCTTACCTCTTCTAGACTAGTGAATGAGTTTTGGTAAACTCCTAGGATAGTGCTGCTTGTCTAAAATCACACTGTGAGTCTGTGTGCATTTGGGTAAGGATTGTGATAGAAGCATTTGGTAACATCGTGTATTTGCTGACAGATAACTGTTTTAAAACCGGTCATGTTGTCAAGTTTTAGTAGCTTTAGAAGCCAGTCTTGCTTATGCATTAATAAAATGAGTCATGCTTTGACACTTATGTGTTGTACTTAAATATGTAGATTGTGTGCAGTACCCTTATCTCTTCTAGACTAGTGAATGAGTTTTAGTAAACTCCTAGGATAGTGTTGCTTGTCTAAAATCACACTGTGAGTCTGTGTACATTTGGGTAAGGATTGTGATAGAAGCATTTGGTAACATTGTGTATTTGCTGACAGATAACTGTTTTAAAACCGGTCATGTTGTCAAGTTTTAGTAGCTTTAGAAGCTATTCTTTGCTTATGCATTGATAAAATGAGTCAGGGTTTGACACTAAAGTGCAGTACCACGTACTATTCTCTTCACTGTGCCAGAACTGAAAATTTCAAAGTTTTACCCAGGCACTGTCCTAGCAGTAGTCTGATGATTTAGTCAGTTTCCAAGTACTCATGTTGTGAACCATACATTACCACATGGACTGCTTCAAATGTCTATGCAGTATGCATGCAGTCTTCTAACATACTATACACTTGTCTTTCACATCTTCAATTCCCTAGTCAGTATCCATACAGTCCAGCAAACATCCTGTCACTCCCTTTGCACTCCTCTAGTGACCCATTCAGTACCAAGTACTAAACCATTCACTGTGTCAAAAGCCAACCACTTATAAATTCACCCAGGCACTCTCTTTGCTGTCCTCTAATCATTCCGTCAGTTCCCAAGTACTCATGCAGAGAGCCAGGCCTTAGCACATAGACTGCTTCAAATGCCTATTCACTATGCATGCAGGCCTCTAACCACCTACACAGTTGTCGTTCACACCTTCAATTCCCCAGTCAGTATTCATACACTTCTAGCAAACACCCTGTTACTCACCCAGTGTGTCTCCTTATAGTAATGTAATCATTCAGTCAGTTAGCATATAGTCTTTTAGTGAGGTAGGCTTTAGGGCATGTACTGCTTCAAAGTAGTATGCACTATGCATGTAGTGTTTTAACCATCGTCACACTTGTGGTTCAGGGCTATAGTTTCTTAGTCAGTTTTTATATAAAATGTGTTTGTACAGTAATGGAATAGTATAAATTTGAAAGTTATTAATATACATTTATTTGTGATTCTTTTTTACAGATACAGAACAGGAGTGTTTCTCATCCGTTTGCACTCTTCTCGTGCAAGATTGTTTGGATGAAGGGTCCTTAGGTGTTTCATCATACTTGCCGTGCCGTACGAGTATTTCTTGTTAGGATCCCCTCGCAACAGAACTCTTTTGCAAATCTTGCACGTGACCAAGGTGGCATTGATCTTTGTTTGCCCCTCGGGAAAAGTAACAAAGGTCCACACCACTGAAGAAAAACGTTGTGGGCGTGGTGCCTCCTCCAAAAATTCATCCTTAGATTCGGTGAATATTTTAAAGCGACAACATTTACAGTTTTTGTAGGTTAAACTTATAAAATTTTGTTAGCCGTAAGCATTTTATATACCTGTGAATTGTATCTGGTGGTATTTTGCTGAGAATAGCATGTTGTTGTTTTTTTAACGCTGTTTCTGATTGGTTTTTTTTTGCCCGCTGTTAAGTGATGAGTACGATTGAAATCACTATTTTTAGTGAAATTCAATATATTCTGAGAACAGCAAAAAAGGCAAACAAATTACTTTGTGGAAATTATGCTGTGTTGTAAAAAATGTATTATTACATGTTATAATTTTTTTTTTCCTTTTCTTACACAGATCCAAATTTAAAAACAAGCAATTTATATGAATTTAGATTGCAATGAAAATCTGAAAAAAATGTATACCAGTCTTGATATGCAGAATGAGGAGGTCTGCAAGAAGCTACAAAGTTGTAACACGTTTCAAAAACACTCTGTTTATACCTATGTAGTTTTGAAATCTGCCCATAATCAAATATCATGTGACCTGCAAAAAAAGAGATTTGAGGGGTTCATAATATTTCCCATTGTAGCTATTGAAGGACTGCAATCATTTCAATCATTCTTCTTTGAACATCTTTGCAGACAAAACTCTGTGCTTACCTTCTATCATTCGCAAGGAATTTTAAAACTGGAAATATGTCACTTTTTGTAACATAGTTATTGCGCAAGACACTCTTTCATATTTACAAAGAGAGGAAAAGGCATTCTGCGCACTTTTAATACTCCATGTAAATCAACCTCATTATGCACACCAGTTTGCGTTGAAAGGGTGTTCTATAAGTGTTGTTGTGCATGATTGCACTGAATACTCATAGAACAAGACACATGTCTAGATTTGTCAGAAATCATAAATCTCGATATGTGTGTGAATGCTGCCCCATTCTAAAATTGGTGTAGGAAAGAACAACAAGGAGAATTGTTTTCATTTCTCCACATTTTTATATCTTCAATGCATGCTACAATGCTCAGCATACATTGAAGGAGAAAAATGCCATTACATATTGTTTTTGTGCAGGAAGGTGTGTCTTCCTGCACAAAAACAAACAGCACATGACACAGATATCCTTGCACTATGGTGCAATGGTGCCTGTGTCACCACATGGCTGCAGTTTAAGCAGCCTTGCAGAGAGAAGCATAGATTTGCAACATATTTATGTACATATGTTGCATCCCTGTGCTTCGGAAGTACTACAGCACACTGCAGTTAAAGAGGTTACTGTTTTATGATGCAGCACTTCCTCTTAGTTCTGCACTTATACATTCACCATACGCTACTGATGCATTCATTCAGTCAATTACGTAATACACTTACATTCATTTAAACTTTCACACACTAACAAAGAAATTTAGCTCTTTTTTTAAACTAGGAAAGTTAGTTCTTACAAGAACTTTTTTTTTTCTTCTTTCTTCTTTGATATTTTTTGGGGGGTTTCTGAACAATTTTTAATTTTTTGGGGTTTTTCTGCAAAAAAAAAACAAACAACAAAACAGGAGGAACCAAACAATGAACTTCAGGGAACAATAAAAAAAACAAAAAAAAAAACTAGCAAATGTGACTTTCTTGCCGGCGGCAGATCAGATCGAAAATTCTAATTGAGGATGGATGTCCACATTTTGGGCTGATGGATGCACTCTTGAAGTGCTCGGCTGCTATGAGGTGGAAGGCGCAGGAGCAGGAGTGTCTCTCATCCGTCGGCATTCTTCTCGTGCAAGATTGTTTGGATGAAGGGTCCTTAGGTGCTTCATCATACTAGCCGTGCTGCACGAGTATTTCTTGTTAGGATCCCCTCGCGACAGCACTCTTTTGCAAATCTTGCATGTGACCAAGGTGGCATTGGTCTTATTCTGCCCCTCGGGAAAAGTAAAAAATGTCCTCACCACTGAAGAAAAACGTTCTTTGCGTCGTGCCTCCTCCAAAAATTCATCCTCAGATGTATGAGGAGATGCAGGTGATGCCTGCTGCCCTGAAGCCATTTTTAGTAGAAAAAAGTTAGAGCTTAGTGTAAACTCAGTCTAAAAAAATCTTCTTCTCTGCAAAGAGATGCTCCTCCAAAGAAGGTCAAAGAAGAATGATTGAATTGGGTGGGGTCTTTTAATAGTTAGAACAGGAAGTGTAATGAACCAATCAAATCTCTTTTTTTGCAGGTCACATGGGATCCGTGCACCCTGCGCATAGGCAGTACGCACCCACCGCGCATCCGCAAAATTGAATGAAAAAAAATTATAGGATTAGATGTAAAAATATATTAGTTTTAAGACTAGTTTAGAGTTTGTCTTCAATTAATATTCACATGCAATACATATATATGTTTTTTTAAATGTTAAATATTTCGCGGGATCCGCGCACTTACCGCGTCATAGACGCAGATGACGCATCGCGGAAGCGCGTAAACGTCGCGTTACGTACATCGAACGTGGCGCGTAAAGGCTGAGAGTTGCGTACCTGTCGCATTGTGATCGCGCACTAAACACGTACCCTACGCATACCATGGGCGGATGCTAACGCGTAGGGATCGAGAACGGTGTGCATTTATTTATTTATTTATTTATGGAGCTTATAGAGCGCGCAGCTACCTCCAAAGGAGGTGTCCCGGCGCTAAGATTACATAACTGTCCCCATGAGGAGTAACCAAGATCATATCTCACAGAGAAAATGGGAAACGGTGAGGAGTTGACAGTTCCAAGTCCTACCGCCTAGTGAACAGCCAGGTCTTGAGTTTGCGGCGAAAGGCTGGCTCAGATTCGCAGAACCTGAGGTCAAGGGGGAGGCTATTCCAGAGCTTGGCGGCAGTGACGGTGAAAGATCTGCCGCCAGTCCGAGAAAGCCTGAATCTAGGAACCAACAGAAGACGAAGGTTATTGGATCTGAGATGTCTGGCTGAAACAGAGATCTTGAGACGCTTTTTCAGATAAAGTGGGCCAGTACCATGGATAGCCCGAAATGTCAGGATCAGAATTTTAAAGTCTATGCGTCGTGAAATGGGAAGCCAATGAAGTTCTTCTCGGTAGGCTCTGACTGAAGTACGGGCAGGGATGTTACCGATGAGCCGGGCTGCCGCATTTTGGACTATTTGCAGGCGGTCAATAAGATAGTGCGGGGCACCTGCATATAGACTATTAGCATAGTCTAGATGGGTGATGATAAGGGCCTGGACTACGGTTTTGCGTGAGGATAGAGGGAGGAAGGGGAAGATTTTTCTGATCATGCGAAGTTTAGAGAAACAGGCCCCTACCACTTTGTTAACTTGGGCATTTCCGGACAAAAAGTTGTCAAAAATGAAGCCCAGGTTACGAGCTGCCTTCACGGGAGAGGGTGGGGGAGTCAGAATGGTAGGCCACCAGAGGGTTGCAGGGGGGGGGGATTTTTTACTGAAAAAGAGAACCTCGGTTTTGTCGGTGTTAAGGGCAAGGTGATTGGCTGACATCCAGGAGCATATGTTACCAAGGCAGTTTCTAAAGTTGGAGAAGAGGGAGTCAGAATGGTCTCGAAAGGAAAAGGTAAGCTGAGTATCGTCAGCGTAGGAGACCACCCTGACGCCCCAGGATTCAACTACCTTGGCCAGAGGAGCCACATAAGCATTAAACAGTAGAGGGCTCAAGGCAGAGCCCTGGGGCACTCCACACAGGAGGGGTTTGTCTTCGGATTCAAAAGGGTGCATCGTAACCCTTTGGGAACGGCTAGACAGGAAAGAAATAATCCAGGCCAGCACTGTCCCACCGACCCCTAGCTGCTGTAGGCGGGAGGTAAGTATTTTGTGGGAGACAGTATCAAAAGCAGCGGATAGGTCGAGGAGGACCAACATGGCCTCCTCGCCCCTATCCACTGATTCCCTGATAATTTCAGAGACTTCAAGCAGCGCAGTCTCGGTGCTATAGCCGGATCTAAAACCGGACTGAGAGTCGTGTAGCAGCTGATTTGACTCTAAGTACAGTGCCACTTGTTTCTGTACCACCTTCTCCAGTATCTTGGCAGGTTTAGGCAGGAGAGAAATAGGTCGATAGTTGCTAAAAAGCAGAGGGTCTGCACCAGGTTTTTTCAGTATGGGGACCAGCCTGGCCTGTTTCCAAACTGAGGGGAATAGACCTTGCGACAAAGAGGCATTCCAGATGGAAAGAAACGGGTTCACAAGGATAGGGGCGAGATTACCCATGATTTTGGCAGGAACTGGGTCCAGGGGGGAACCAGACTTAACGTTGCGTAATAAAGCTAACGCGAGATCAGGAGTTAGCTCGCTAAAAGAGTTGAAAGAACAAGAGGGGAGGCCAGGGCAATCATCAGGGAAATCCGGAGCCATTGCTGCAAAGGAGGAGGAGAGTTTAACTATCTTCTCTTGAAAAAAATCAGACAATCCATTGCAGAGATCTTGAGTGGGAGTAAAGAGGGATTTCAAAGCAGGAGGATTTACGAAGTCATTCACTATGGAAAAAAGAGTTTTGGAGGAATTCTGCGCCTGTTGAATCAAATTAGAAAAGTAAGCTCTCATGGACGAGCGTGTTAGTTTGTGGAACTTACTCAGGGCAGATTTGTAGGCCAATTTGGCTACAGGATCATAGTTCAATCTCCATTTACGTTCCAACTGCTTACACTTGCTCTTTTCCTCACGCAACAGAGGGGAGAACCAAGGGGCAGAAGGACGGGATCTGGAGGAAGTGACGGGGACCAGAGGGGAAACCGAGTCAAGTGCATCCGAGAGGGCCGAATTGAATCTCAATGTTTCTAAATTGAGGTCATTTAGCTGGTTAAAATGAAAATGTAGATGAGCTTCCAGAGAGTTACATGTAACTTTGGTCCATTTACGACCTTTAACTCGATTAAGGGGGATAGGGGGAGGAGGGGAGGGGGCCGTGAAAGAAAAAGGGATAAGATAATGATCGGTCCATGTCAAAGGAGTGGGGGGGAGAGTGGAGAGGGAAGGAAGATTGGAAAAAATGAGGTCAAGGGTATGGCCTGCTATATGAGTAGGACCTGTCACTAGTTGAGGCAAGGTGAGTCCTTTTAAGGTTTCTAACAGAGAGGAGGCTAGTGTGCAGGAGGGATTATCAATATGAATATTAAAATCTCCTAAAACAGTAAAATGGGGGTGTTTGAGAGAAAAATCGGCGATGGAGTGAATCAGAGTGATAAGGGAGGAAGAGGTGACGGCCGGGGGATTATAGACCAGTATGCCTGCACAGATGGAACAAGCAGGGTCCATAATTGCAAAGTGAGCGGCTTCGATGATGCCAAGGTTGGGAATTTTCGTGAGGTTTAATTTGAGATGGGATTTAGCAATGATCGCAAGACCTCCTCCGGTCTTAGAGTTGTCTCGATTAATGCCAATGAAATGATAACCAGGGGGAGTAGCAAGAGTGATGTCCGGTTTGGAGGAGTCTTTTAACCAAGTTTCAGTAAGAAACAATAGGTCCCAATTGTGGGTTGCAAGAGATAGCCATATGTCATGAGCATGGGCTGGGAGAGATCTGCAATTGACTAGTGCGGCCTTTAAGATGGTGGATGGCTGATCATTGATTTTAGAGGGTAGACGCCGAGGTCTAGGTACTATGGGAAGAGAAAAGTTACAGTGAGGGCAGGAATAAACAGTAGTATCTAGGCTAGCAATGTTACAGCAAGTAAAGGGGGCACAGGTATCAGGACGGAGGTGAAGAAGTTGATCAGAGGACCAACGAATTTTTGGGGCAAGTGGAGCAGGGGTTACGGCGTTGGGCGCGGGTCCGGCGCGGACGGGCGCAGACGGGCTGGACTTAGGCGCGACTTCGGCGCGCAAACGGCGCTCCCGCTGCGCTCGTCCGCTGCGCCTCCGATGGAAGCACATGTTTTATAGCTGCAGATAACGTCAGTAGGGGGGTGTGGCTTCGAAAAAGGGGCGTGGCCTCACTCGACGACGGAATGGCGGCAGCGCTGACCTCTGCTGCAGCGCCTTCCAACGAAGAGTTCAAGTGCCAAGAGGGGGAGCAAGGAGGTAGGAAGTGCAGCAAGTAAATAATGTGACAGTCCAATGTTTAAGATCAGATTAAAACAGGTTAAAAAACACACTCCCGGCTTTCCGCCTCAGGAGAACAAGAGAGCAACCACCGGCGCTTGTAATCAGTGTCCTTATGAATGCTCTGTCAGTTTCGCGCGCCCTCGAGGGGGGCGTGGCTTCGAAAAAGGGGCGTGGCCTCACTCGACGACGGAATGGCGGCAGCGCTGACCTCTGCTGCAGCGCCTTCCAACGAAGAGTTCAAGTGCCAAGAGGGGGAGCAAGGAGGTAGGAAGTGCAGCAAGTAAATAATGTGACAGTCCAATGTTTAAGATCAGATTAAAACAGGTTAAAAAACACACTCCCGGCTTTCCGCCTCAGGAGAACAAGAGAGCAACCACCGGCGCTTGTAATCAGTGTCCTTATGAATGCTCTGTCAGTTTCGCGCGCCCTCGAGGGGGGCGTGGCTTCGAAAAAGGGGCGTGGCCTCACTCGACGACGGAATGGCGGCAGCGCTGACCTCTGCTGCAGCGCCTTCCAACGAAGAGTTCAAGTGCCAAGAGGGGGAGCAAGGAGGTAGGAAGTGCAGCAAGTAAATAATGTGACAGTCCAATGTTTAAGATCAGATTAAAACAGGTTAAAAAACACACTCCCGGCTTTCCGCCTCAGGAGAACAAGAGAGCAACCACCGGCGCTTGTAATCAGTGTCCTTATGAATGCTCTGTCAGTTTCGCGCGCCCTCGAGGGGGGCGTGGCTTCGAAAAAGGGGCGTGGCCTCACTCGACGACGGAATGGCGGCAGCGCTGACCTCTGCTGCAGCGCCTTCCAACGAAGAGTTCAAGTGCCAAGAGGGGGAGCAAGGAGGTAGGAAGTGCAGCAAGTAAATAATGTGACAGTCCAATGTTTAAGATCAGATTAAAACAGGTTAAAAAACACACTCCCGGCTTTCCGCCTCAGGAGAACAAGAGAGCAACCACCGGCGCTTGTAATCAGTGTCCTTATGAATGCTCTGTCAGTTTCGCGCGCCCTCGAGGGGGGCGTGGCTTCGAAAAAGGGGCGTGGCCTCACTCGACGACGGAATGGCGGCAGCGCTGACCTCTGCTGCAGCGCCTTCCAACGAAGAGTTCAAGTGCCAAGAGGGGGAGCAAGGAGGTAGGAAGTGCAGCAAGTAAATAATGTGACAGTCCAATGTTTAAGATCAGATTAAAACAGGTTAAAAAACACACTCCCGGCTTTCCGCCTCAGGAGAACAAGAGAGCAACCACCGGCGCTTGTAATCAGTGTCCTTATGAATGCTCTGTCAGTTTCGCGCGCCCTCGAGGGGGGCGTGGCTTCGAAAAAGGGGCGTGGCCTCACTCGACGACGGAATGGCGGCAGCGCTGACCTCTGCTGCAGCGCCTTCCAACGAAGAGTTCAAGTGCCAAGAGGGGGAGCAAGGAGGTAGGAAGTGCAGCAAGTAAATAATGTGACAGTCCAATGTTTAAGATCAGATTAAAACAGGTTAAAAAACACACTCCCGGCTTTCCGCCTCAGGAGAACAAGAGAGCAACCACCGGCGCTTGTAATCAGTGTCCTTATGAATGCTCTGTCAGTTTCGCGCGCCCTCGAGGGGGGCGTGGCTTCGAAAAAGGGGCGTGGCCTCACTCGACGACAGAATGGCGGCAGCGCTGACCTCTGCTGCAGCGCCTTCCAACGAAGAGTTCAAGTGCCAAGAGGGGGAGCAAGGAGGTAGGAAGTGCAGCAAGTAAATAATGTGACAGTCCAATGTTTAAGATCAGATTAAAACAGGTTAAAAAACACACTCCCGGCTTTCCGCCTCAGGAGAACAAGAGAGCATTGGGTGCGCGGATCCAAAAACATGGAAAAAAAATCTATAAAATAAAGTTTTGAACATGTAATTAAAGAAATATTTTTAAAAATATAAAAAAATATGTTTGAAAACCCCAATAAAAACAATTAATATTTTTTAATTTTTAAAAGAATTAATTAAAAAAATAAATTTAAAAAATGGTGATAAAAAAGAATGTCAAAAAAACATAATTAATGAAATTGACACACTGAATTTGAAAAATATTGAAATCCAATGAAAATCATTAAACATATCTTTAGAGATAAGTTATAGATAGGAATTAGCATTTAAAAAACCTTTGAAATTCATTGAAAAAACCATAGGTTTCATACACGTTATAGTTAGGAATTGGCATTTCCCTCGTACAAAACCCTAGAAATTCCCCTGTTATAGTTAGTTCAGCTAACTATAGCTCGCGCCCCCGCAATGCACTGCTGATGACGTCACATATTACATCACTCATGACATGGTCGCTGATTCTAGTGGCCGCGGCAAGTGTGTCAATAAAGGGGCTGAGTGTAAAATGCAAGCGCTAACACCAGATTATTCCTTGCTAGTGTTTATGTTTGTGCTAGGCGTATGCTAATGCAGGGCAGGAAGGAAATCATTCCGAGAGGTACGGCAGCAATCATTAAACACAGTGTTCGAGAGACCCAACTATGGTGCCCAAGTGGGCAGAGTTTGCCAAGTGCTGTAACTTTCCTCTGATTTTAAGAAATTCAATGCCTAATCATAACTACTCTGTAGAGCAAAAGCTGAATACATAGAAATAAAGTCTAATGTCTTTAACATGTAAAAAGATGTGAGTGACAACGTGTGAAAAGCTAAAATAAACTAAATGGAAAAATGAAGAAGACCTGACGTTACAGAGAGTGGGTCTGGAGCTGGACAAGCATCTAGGCACCAGTTATATGTGTACAGTAAGTGCTTCATCCGCATTCATTCCATTAGGAATCTTGGAATTATAGAGGATAATGTAACGAGATTTGAGCCTTCTAAGGGACAGCTGTCTGTTACCCCCCCTTGGGTTTTTTGGGACGGTATCCACCACATAGAAGGATAAGTCCTGCCTTTTGGCACTGTGGGAATTGCGCATGCGCAGGCGTCCACGCATGCGCATTTGTGGAAAGAAGTTGTCAACTAGGAAGAGGGAGCCCCAGAGACGCCGCGCTACAGGTAAGATTGAGCAATATCACTGCTAGTACTGCGCTAAGTCTTCAAACTCAATTTCATTTATGAGGACACATCTTGAAGATGAAACAAAAAGTGTCAAAGACTTGTCTTTTGCTTGAAATATTCAGTATTTTAATTATTTTCTTTTTAAGATTTTAAACTTCCTATTACCGAAGCAATTTTATTAGGGAATCAAAATAAACAAAAAATGACAAATAATTTATAATAATTTCACCACACCATTCATTCGTTCACAACTTACATGCTATTCTCGCATTAATTACCTTGATTTAAATGGAGACGAGCGTGTTGGAGAAAGAAGGAAGAAGAGACCTAAGTAGAAAAAAGTGAAAAAGGTGGTGTAGTAGCATACATTAGAGTCTCAATCATGAATGCAAATGTATTGTGGATGATGGCTTACTTTTGTCGTCACGTTCTTGGTGTGGAAGGGGAAGATAAACGATTGTATCTGGTAGGTTGAAGCAAGGTAATTTTGTTTATACAGAAGACAGTACTTTGCTCTCAATGAGGTTTAGGGGCCCCCCACTTTTACTGAAACAGGCTTTCCTTCTTCACCCCACAGGTCCTGATGAGAGACCCGGCTAACCAAGGGTCTTGAAACGTGTAGACCTTGTGTAAAGACCACAAGAAGTTCATAACTTTCTAAACAAGAATCATTCATAGATATCCATATTTTTGAATGCTCCATTTCTGTGGTCTAAATAGAAAGACTGTAAAATATGTTTTTTCATGTGTGAATTTCCTGATCAAACAGTATGTATGTGACTGTATGAATGGACAAGATTCTTTGGTATGCTAGAATAGCATGTAAGTTGTGAACGAATGAATGGTGTGGTGAAATTATTATAAATTATTTGTCATTTTTTGTTTATTTTGATTCCCTAATAAAATTGCTTTGGTAATAGGAAGTTTAAAATCTTAAAAAGAAAATAATTAAAATACTGAATAATTCAAGCAAAAGACAAGTCTTTGACACTTTTTGTTTCATCTTCAAGATGTGTCCTCATAAATGAAATTGAGTTTGAAGACTTAGCGCAGTACTAGCAGTGATAATGCTCAATCTAATAGGGCTCAGCTTTACTGCCTCCAGCCTACCTCCAGTGTTGGTCAAGGCGCTACAGGTAAGGCATTATATTTAATGTTTTTATAATAGTTTTCATTATTTTAAACGGAGGGCGGGCGGGAGGCGGGCGGCGCGTAGTGGGGCTACGCGGAGCACGCAAGTGTGCGTAGATTTGGGCACACTACGCGCTGCTCCATGTAGCCCCACTACGTCCACTACGCCCAGGCTTATATTTAAATATATATATATACCGGGAGGGTCAGACCATGATGATAATTAATCTGATCTTCTTATTGCAAATTACTTGGAGACCTCAATGGCCTTACAAACACTGGACTCTGAGAGAACTACGGATGAGGTAAACATCAGTGTCGACATCTGGCTCGTGTAGGCAGGCATCAAACAGTCCATTGGAAAAAGAAATCTAAAAAATAAATAAAAAATGATCCCTTTTGATGCCATCAATGTCTTCAATGAGGCAGTCATCACTGACCTAAACAATTTGGACAAAGATACTAAACAAAATAATCGCCATTATAACATCACCAGGAAACAATGGGAAGCGATCAAATCACTCAAGGAAGATCCCACTTTGGAGATCAAACCCTGCGACAAAGGAGGTAACATTGTCATTTTTAAGAAACAACAGTATCACATGGAAGCCATGAGACAGCTGGACGACAGAGAATGCTATGTGCCTATTAAGAGAGCAGATTATCTGGAATGTATTGAAATCTACCAATAAATATTGCTAGGATGGAGGGATATAGGAATGTTGGATCACGACGAATATCTGTTTCTTCACTGTGAATCGCCAGTCCTTCCGACTTTCTACCATCTCCCTAAAATACATAAAGACTATTAACAATTTTTTAGAAAACACGTCAACATATATTGACTATTTTCTAGCACCCTTGGTAAGAGACCTACCCTCGTATATACGGGACACTCAGGATTTCCTGAGACTCATCGAGGAGATTATGTGGGAACCAGATATGCTCCTTATTACTTAACACATTACTAGTCTATACACATGCATCAATCACCATGATGGAGTTGCACCTGTCAAATGGTTCCTAAACAAAAGAACTCTGAAATAATAGAAACCTAATTTTATTCTCCAGCATATGATCACCTTTTGCTTGAATAATAATATTTTTATCTTTGCAGGAAAACTATATAAACAACAACGTGGGACCGCCATGGGTACTTGCTTCGCCCCCAGCTACGTAAATCTTTTTGTGGGCTGGTGGGAGAAGAGAGTGGCCTGGGGGGGAATCCCATGACCAATGGATGGTGAAAGTCAAGTTATGGGCGAGATACAAAGACAATCTCTTTATTGTCTGGTGCAGTAGTCTCTCCTCGGCTGAGGAGTGTATTGCCTCGCTAAACAATAATTAACTACATCTGAAATTCACAGGTCACATTAGTGAAACCTCAGTGAATTATATAGACCTAGAAGTCTATGTTGAGGGTGATGCCCTTTTAACAAGACTGTATAGGAAGCCTACGGCAGGCAACGCTGTCCTGCATGCAGGGAGTCATCACTTGAGAAGTCTTGTCAAGAATATTCCATAATCAAGACTTTGAACAAGCCAAAGAACTAGCTCTGGAAAGATTCAGAAACAGAGGTTAGACAAATGCGGTACTACATCAAGCAAAAGTCAGAGTAGAGCAAATCAATAGACCTGACTTATTCGTAGTGAAAACATCTAGAAAAACTATACAATAGAGTCCAGCTAGGATGATGACCAATTTTAATGAAACATCCGGTAACATTGTGCAGATCTTTAAAAAGAACTGGCACATCCTCCAAACCGACAGTGTGTTAAATAACAGCCTCCCCATACGTCCACGAATAACGTACAAGCGATGCCAATCCTTGAGTGATCATCTGATTCATAGTCACTATAATCCTGCATTGACAACAAGGAATACAACCAATGTAACAGGTTTTTATCCTTGTATGCGTTGCAAGGCCTGCAAATATAGCTGTAAAACCACCAACTTCAAAGGTAGACCAGGGGATCCTAGGCCTACTAAATGAATAAGGCAGCTCCTAAATTGCAACTCTGAATACACAGTGTACTGTTTGGAATGCCCCAGTTCCAAACGTTATATAGGGAGCACCATACATCCAACTAAAAAGCGCATTCTTGAACACATGCGCCCTATCACCAATAAGGATATGACTTATCCGGTTGTTCGTCACTTTGAGAAATTCCATAAGAGCAACCGAGACCTCCTAAAATTTTATTGTATAGATCAAATTCAGAGAAATAAAAGGGGAGGAGATAGAGTCAGGAAATTACAGATTCTGGAGTCTAAATACATCATAGACCTCCAGACCAAAGCCCCCGTAGGACTCAACAATGATGAGGCAATGTGGGTTTATTTGTAATGAAGGGTTCAATTTTCCATAGCCATGTGTATATACATACGGCTATATTTGGTGAGAACTATAGGGAAAAACTATATTAAAATATATCATCATCATCGTTATCTTTATTCGGATATGCATTATCCATAAAAGCACAAACATTACTCATAATCACATACATAGTCCATCATCATTAAAATAGAAACTCAACATTAAAACTAATCAATTAAAATATTACTAAATTATCCATATCTTGATATCATCAACGATGTTAAAGTGACAGTGTGCAAAGTGCAAATATTTCACAAAAAAGCAGCTAAAGACGAGCAAATCCTTAAATCTCAAAAAGATTACATTTAGCAGCATTAGGTGAAGGTGCAAGTGTGCATAGTACAAAATATAAATACAAGCAATACAAAATCCAGAAATGCATATTGTTCAGCGTAATCCAGCAGTCATTAATTCATAGAAAGACGTGAGCGGATGGCCATTTTCAAGAAAGTGCACACTCGGTATGTTATATCATCATCTTTAAGCTGGAGAATAATTTTATATGCATCCTTAAAGTCCGTTGTGCCCTTTGCCCTGAAGAACGGTATCAATAACTGCATACTATATTTTTGATAAAAAGAACAAAAAAACAAATAGTGTAGCGTAGACTGTTTCCCTGAGTTACCACATGGACAAACCAAGTTCTCAATGTTAGGTTGATAACCCATGGGGAAGCACAACAGATACTTTATTGAGCCCGATCTAAGACGAAAAAGAAGGCTTCGCTCCCAACGAGTAATTTCTCTTAAGAGATAACTAATAGGAGAGCATAATGGGGATCCGCCCTCACCTGTCATTAGGATATATTGTTTCACAGACACTTTGGCGGCTTCCTGGGCATATCTAGCATCCCCGTAGTATTGATATAAAACTTTACGGATAATTTTTCCGTCAATTCCATCTAGTTGCTCAGGATTATAAAAAATATGCACTAGATTGACCGCAGTCAAGTTTGCCCGTACTTGAGCCAGCCAAGGGATGTCACCGCCCTTATCACATTTTAGACAATCAGCCAAGATCTCCCTTGTTAATAGGGCTGCTGGATTTTTCCAGATCTTTAGCCAAAATAAAACAGGGCGTGACCTAATGTAATCTTCCAAGTATGGCATTCTTAACTCGTTATGGCATACAAAAGTGGACGAAGAAATTGGTAGGCCCAAAACCCTCATACAAAATCTGTTTTGTTCGGCCTGGACGCTTTTCAAATTTGTATGGCCCCAAATTTCAGCCCCATATGTCATGATTGGGACACATTTTGTCCTATAGATTGTGAGTAGGGACAGTACCACCTCAATTCTTTTCGGTTGGGGGAGATTTATTACTGAGTTTATGGCTCTTGAGAATTTAGTCAGTCCATAAGCCGAATGTAGTGTCCAGGACCCATTGTCAGAGAATTCTATGCCCAAATAAGGGAAAGTGGGAGTGCATGTCAAGGAATCAGGGCCCAAGGTAATAGTATTAATGAAACGTTTCTTAGGGCCACAACACATTAAAAAAGATTTTTTTAAATTTGTGCAAAGATCCAAATTATTCATAAAATTTGCGAATCCCCTAACTAAAATTCTCAGGGCATTAGGTGTTCGGCCCATTAAAACAGCATCATCTGCGTATAGTAAGGCGGGCAGTTTGTTACCATTAATTATAGGGACATCGGTGGTTTGGTTAGACAGGACTTTATGAAGTTCATTAATATATAAAATAAATAAGAGTGGGGCGAGAACGCACCCTTGTCTGACGCCTCTCCCAACCACTATGTCTCCTGACACTGCCCCATCCATACTTATCCTTACCCGGGCCCTTAAGTCCCTGTGCAGATAAGCTAAAAAGTACACCAAATCTTTATCTAACCCATAGTCTAGGAGGCTTTGCCAGAGCCTAGATCTATTAACAAAATCAAAAGCGGATGAAAGGTCCATAAATGCCAGGTAAAGAGGACTCTGTCGGGCGATAGTGTATTTCCCTATGATTAAATTAAGATTCAAACACTGTTCCACAGTACCCAGATGACTACGGAAACCCAGCTGACATTTATTTATTATATTTTCATCCTCTGCCCAAGTTCTGATCTTGTTAAATAGAACTCTCCCCAATATTTTAAGGGTGTTATCGATTAGGGAAATGGGTCTGTAACAGCTTGGGTTTGATCTATCTCCTTTTTTAAAAATTGGGATAATTACAGAGGTGGACCATGTGTTTGGGATTTTTGTTGTGATTAAATTGTTAAAAACGTTAAGTAGCAGAGGAGCCCAGAACTCTGGCCTTGATTTTATAAGGTCGATAGGCAGCCCATCCGGGCCTGGGGCTTTATTTCCCACGCTCTGGGATATTGCCTCCTCGACCTCAATCAAAGAAATTTGAATTTGGGTAGGCATGAAATTTTCCAAGGTATCATCGCATTGGGGCGGGGAGGCATATATTTTCGAGAAATGAGCGACCCACACTTCACTAGTTATATTGCAGCTTAGGGGGGTAGATATATTCCCAAAAGCTCTCAGGGACTTAGTGACAGACCAAAAATTATTTTTTTTGTTAAGTTTGGCCGCACAGGCCAAGTTATTCCAATACCCTTTTAAGACCACGTCTCGCCTTAATTTTATTACGCTTTTATAATTGTGCCTTAAGGTTCTGATAAGAGTGGGGTCTCTAGGGGAGACTGATAACGCTGCTCTGAGATCCCTATTAGCCGTAGAACAGGTGTTATCAAACCACCTAGGGTCAGATTTGTGAAGGGTTGTAGGTCTGGAAATCAGTTCCTTAATACCTGCACATAATAGAATAAAAGCGGAAACTGCCTCTGGGTTGGGGTCGGCCAAGGTGAGACAAGTCTCACAGAGAGATGGATAAGTTATTACCATCTTCTGGAAGACCTCCCTACAATCCATACCCTTCCATTTAACTCTTAAACTGTCAGTTGAGAGTTCTAAGTTTCCCGCTCCCAGTTCTCTTCTAATATTTGGTCGCGGGGCTACCCTTAACGAGACCGTAATAGGATTATGATCTCCAAAAGTGGATGCTCTGACCTCTGCCTCAACTAAGTAGTCTTCTAATGATGGAGATATGAAGACATAATCTATGGTTGAGGCTCCTCCTAGGCCTCTATAAGTAGGTAATGGATTATCATTAGTGTTTGCAGCAGCAATATCCATTACATTTAAAAGACTGCTACTCGACAGGTGGTCTAATAGCTCATATCCTCTCTTGCATGGGTTGGGTAGGATAAATTGGGAAGAGCGCCCAGTAGTTCCTTCTCCTATCTTTGCATTAAAATCACCCCCCCAGGCATATCCCTGCCAATTTGTACTTTCCCAATAAATTATCCAGGTCCTGGATAAAGTTAAAAAGGTGAACAAAATTAGCATTTGGTGTGCTTAGAAAGTCATTATTATAGAAATTAATAAAACAGATGGAGGCCCCTCGTGTGTAGATCAATACTTGGAAATTAACATTCTCGGTGGGAATTAGTTTTACTCTACCACCTGAGGCGATGCTGACCCATATTGATAAACCCCCTGAAGGTCTGCCATGTTTAGGATTAGGGGAAATAATATTAAAACACTCATACCCTTCGAGATAAAGCTCTTTGGTTGCCCAGGTTTCTTGGAACATAAGGATGTCAAATGTATTTATCATATTTTCCCAATCTTCTATATTTAATTTTGAGGCCAGACCTGCCACATTCCAACTCAACACCTTCAATATTGAGTCGGAGCAATCAATTAATTGGGTCATTTCCACACCAGGGCTGGTATTAGAAGACTTCTTGGCTACCGCATGGACCAATCCAGTAATTTGAGTTTTGGGTGGGAGTCAGTCAAGGCTGTCTAAGTCAGAAATAGCTAAAAATCTATTAGCCGACTGATAAGACAGGCTGAGGAGTGGACACTGTATAGATGGAGGTTTATAAAAGAAACCACGGGGTAATGCACAGATGTTTGTAAAGGAAGAGCATTTGGTCTCTTTAACTGCTAATATGAGTCCGACGGTCCTAGGCCGGGAAAAATTGATAACAATGCAATCACCCCTGATGGTTTTCGCTGCAGGTCCCACCCAGCCTACCCTTCGTACCATTAACATTTTGGGTATATCAGACCTCCTTTGTGTTTAACCAACCAGTCCACCCATTTATTCCGTAGTTGTTCCCAGGACTCTGATTTATTTTTCTCTAGTGGTGGTACCCCTGCAAGGGTTAGCACATATGGACAGAATACAGGGGGTAGATTTAAAACATTCTTATTTGGTTCTACATGCCCCCTCGAGCCAATGTCAGCAGTACTTGTGCTAGCTATCGGACCATCTTGGGAATCATCAAGGTTTACATTTTGAGTATTGCCAAATCGAGTATATGGCTTAGAGGCTAGGGGGTTTCTTGTTTTATTATTAGAATCAAGGGGGACAGGTAACAACTTTACAGTTTGGGGCACTTGTCGAGCCAGTTGCACATTCTGGGGTGGATTTTCCATGGTGCTAACCTGTCGAACTGGCTCATTGTGTTCCCTGCAAGGTGGTGTTGCCTTAATAGTTAGGGATTCCAGACGATCTAAGCGCTTCCATAACTTATCAAAACTTTTATCCACAATACAATGTGTCAACTATGATGTCTATAGAAGTATCCCCAAGTGTAAAATTAGAAAAAGCAGTCTGCGTGGACTTCGTCTGAGTGGAATTATTTAAGATATCCACATCAGCTAGATCAATAGAGTCACTACTGGGAATTGGATCTGCGGGGACCATGGGGCCCTTAATCCACGTATTTAACGTTGTACGCTGTTAGTTCAAGCGTTGGGGCTGTTTCGGTTTAGAACAGGCTGGTTTCACCACCTTCCTCTTCTTTCTCGCTCCGCTTACTTCTGGTTTAGGGGTTGTGTCCGGGTTGGCTGTGGTTAGTGTCAATGAGATAGTTGGACTACACCCAGATCCAAAATTTACAGTTGATCCTATGGAGCCAAACCCTTCCAAGCCCGGCGTATTCTCTGCAATAGGAGTGTGAGGGGAATGTTCAGTAATTCTCTGTGTCAGTACCTCTGGATCGCTTATATCAGTTTGTGCCTCGCATTGGGGTTTTATGGGGCCCAGGGATAATCTTCTCTCCGTCAGCTCGATCTCGGTGCTGACCATATTCACCACCCACTCCAACATTGCGTCTATTGATGTAGTTTTGCGTGCTGGGGTAATAGCGTTTGCCCATAATGTCAACACCCCCAGACATCCAAAAAGTACCAATAGAGAAACACAACACTCACCGCTGCAGGGTACAGTTATAGTTCTGGCTCTGGTTGTTAAAGGGGTGGCCCAGCCCGGCCTCCCTCGGCAACTGACGGCCCACCCTTTGCCCAGGCTTCGCACGGCGCTGTAATTAATGCGCCTCCCGGTGCGGCAGGTGGACTAATGGACAGCAGGGCAATATGGGAGCAGTAGTCCTCCCTCCTCATTGTTCCGGCGGCGATTTCTCAGCGGTTCCTGCAAAGCGGAAGCCGCGCTGTAATTCATGCACCTCCGGGCGCGGCAGGTGGACTAATGAACAGCAGGGTAGTATGGGAGCAGTAGTCCTCCCCCCTCCTTGTTCCGGCTGCGATTTCTCAGCGGTTCCCGCGGAGCGGGAGCCGCGCTGTAATTTATGCGCCTCTGGGCGTGGCAGGTGGACTAATGGACAGCAGGGCAGTATGGGAGCAGTAGACCTCCCTCCTCCTTGTTCCGGCGGTGATTTCTCAGCGGTTCCCGCGAAGCAGGAGCCGCACTGTAATTTATGCACCTCCGGGTCCAAACCGACAGTGTGTTAAATAACAGCCTCCCCATACGTCCACAAATAACGTACAAGCGATGCCAATCCTTGAGTGATCATCTGATTCATAGTCACTATAATCCTGCATTGACAACAAGGAATACAATCAATGTAACAGGTTTTTATCCTTGTATGCGTTTCAAGGCCTGCAAATATAGCTGTAAAACCACCAACTTCAAAGGTAGACCAGGGGATCCTAGGCCTACTAAATGAATAAAGCATCTCCTAAATTGCAACTCTGAATACACAGTGTACTGTTTGGAATGCCCCAGTTCCAAACGTTATATAGGGAGCACCATACATCCAACTAAAAAGCGCATTCTTGAACACATGCGCCCTATCACCAATAAGGATATGACTTATCCGGTTGTTCGTCACTTTGAGAAATTCCATAAGAGCAACCGAGACCTCCTAAAATTTTATTGTATAGATCAAATTCAGAGAAATGAAAGGGGAGGAGATAGAGTCAGGAAATTACAGATTCTGGAGTCTAAATACATCATAGACCTCCAGACCAAAGCCCCCGTAGGACTCAACAATGATGAGGCGATGTGGGTTTATTTGTAATGAAGGGTTCAATTTTCCAAAGCCATGTGTATATACATACGGCTATATTTGGTGAGAAATATAGGGAAAAACTATATTAAAATATTAAAATATATATATGAACCGCATATACACTCAAGTGACACTCTTGCCCATTCAGGGCTTAATGATAGATACATGGGAGATAATATTGATAATATTTTGGAATACAGATGAACATAATTAGAAACACTTTTCAAGCAAAATTCATATACAATGAATGTTATAACAATTGGATCTAAATATTGATAATAAGTGTTTGTTCCTTGATTTTTATTCTCCCTGATAATCTTGTTTTTAATGTATTTTAAAACACACTATTGCACATTGGTGCTAACACTATTAAATGTTTGAAACATGTAGAAAGATTGCCGCCATGAATTCTAGCTATTTGGTTGCTGCAAGTCCATCTTCTATTCACATGAAGGACACATGATGAATTGTTGTTTGAAATATCTGTGTGTTTGCACAGTAAAACTGACATTGAAAAAGCCACAAGGAGAACACGTCACGTCTGTCAGTGCAGGGGGGGGGGTCAGCACAATAGATGCACTTTGCTCAAACTTACTCCCGTGTGTGCTCTCCATTACGGCGTCGGAAGGGTTCGCCCTGTGATTCTTGTTGTCAGCGGTTCACCACCACAGGAGTTTATATATATATAAAGCTTTGGCAACATTCATGTATTGAGATAACAGCCTTTAAGTCCTCATGACTTAAAGACTTACCCCTAACACCTCACCGGAAGCCTGAGAGCTCTGTTGGAAGATCACTTTGTGAAGGAATGTTAGTTAAAGTGGTGGCACCCGATGTTGGGATTTCATTGCAAAAGACTATGAAGTTGGCGTGGAGATACTTATCTTCTGGGCGTGTACTGGACACTGGAAGACTAGTAAGTGACTTATGCTGTGACCTTCCACAGCGCCTAGCGTGACTTCACTCTATAGGGACAATCTAAGCAATATGGAGAGCCAAGTCCCTTACCCCAAAAGACATCGATGCGGCCCATTATTGCTGTTGGGAGAAAGGGTCCAGAAGCCAGCAGCACATTTGCTTGAGTCAAAACTGTAATGAATTGTGCAATGTTGGTATTTTACTACAAATAGATGAACGACTCGAACAGGGAAGACATGGCTTGGCAGTTCGAGCTGGACTGTTCCAATGAAGCATAGGTTCAAGACTGATTGGCATATAGCTGTGTCTGAACTGCGGTGGGTGAAGTGAACTAAAGAACGATGATGGATTCAACCCAGATCTGTGACTTGGGGTGAGTGTCTGAAAAGGTTCAGCGATCCGTCCATCATCTCCTTGTGTTTGCTTTGTTCGCCCTAAGTTGGCAGGGTAAGCCCAGACGTGGGTCCCTTGCTCACTTTGCAACTGGATTCAAGCTAGCCTGGCTGATGAGGACTGTTAGCCCGAAACGGGTCCCAGGATGCTTGTTTCCGGTGCAGGGAAGACATGGCTTGGCAGTTTGTGCTGGACTAAGTTTGCAGGGTATGCCCAGACGTGGGTCCCTTGCTTACTTTGCAACTGGATTCAAGCTAGTGTGGCTGATGAGGGCTTTAACCCGAAACGGTTCCCAGGATGCTTGTTTCCGGTCCAGGGAAGACATGGCTTGGCAGTTCGGGCTGGACTGTTACCATGAGGCACAGGGTCTGAAATGTTTCAGCGCTCCGTCCATCATCTCATTGTGTTTGCTTTGTTTGCCCCAAGTTGGTAGGGTATGCCCAGACGTGGGTCCCTTGCTCACTTTGCCACTGGATTCAAGCTAGCCTGGCTGATGAGGGCTGTTAGCCTGAAATGGGTCACAGGATGCTTGTTTCCCGTCCAGGAAAGACATGGCTTGACAGTTCATGTTGGACTTGTTCCCATGAGGCACAGGGTCTGAAAAGTTTCAGTACTCCGTCCATCATCTCCTTGTGTTTGCTTTGTTCGCCCCAAGTTGGCAGGGTATGCCCACACGTGGGTCCCTTGCTCACTTTGCCACTGGATTCAAGCTAGCCTGGCTGATGAGGGCTATTAGCCCGAAACGGGGCCCAGGAGGCTTGTTTCCAGTCCAGGGAAGACATGGCTTGGCAGTTCAGGATGGACTGTTCCCATGAGGCACAGGGTCAAGAGTGATTCACAAATAGCTGTGTCTGAACTGGGGTGGCGAATTTGAGCTAAAGAACGAGGATGGATTCAACCCAGATCTGTGACTTGGGGTGAGTGTCTGAAAAGGTTCAGCGATCCGTCCATCATCTCCTTGTGCTTGCTTTGTTCACCCTAAGTTGGCAGGGTATGCTTAGACGTGGATCCCTTGCTCACTTTGCAACTGGATTCAAGCTAGCCTGGCTGATGAGGACTGTTAGCCCGAAACGGGTCCCAGGATGCTTGTTTCCGGTGCAGGGAAGACATGGCTTGGCAGTTTGTTCTGGACTAAGTTTGCAGGGTATGCCCAGACGTGGGTCCCTTGCTTACTTTGCAACTGGATTCAAGCTAGTGTGGCTGATGAGGGCTTTAACCCTAAACGGTTCCCAGGATGCTTGTTTCCGGTCCAGGGAAGACATGGCTTGGCAGTTCGGGCTGGACTGTTACCATGAGGCACAGGGTCTGAAATGTTTCAGCGCTCCGTCCATCATCTCCTTGTGTTTGCTTTGTTCGCCCCAAGTTGGCAGGGTATGCCCAGACATGGGTCCCTTGCTCACTTTGCCACTGGATTCAAGCTAGCCTGGCTGATGAGGGCTGTTAGCCTGAAATGGGTCACAGGATGCTTGTTTCCCGTCCAGGAAAGACATGGCTTGACAGTTCATGTTGGACTGTTCCCATGAGGCACAGGGTCTGAAAAGTTTCAGTACTCCGTCCATCATCTCCTTGTGTTTGCTTTGTTCACCCCAAGTTGGCAGGGTATGCCCACACGTGGGTCCCTTACTCACTTTGCCACTGGATTCAAGCTAGCCTGGCTAATGAGGGCTATTAGCCCGAAACGGGGCCCAGGAGGCTTGTTTCCGGTCCAGGGAAGACATGGCTTGGCAGTTCAGGATGGACTGTTCCCATGAGGCACAGGGTCAAGAGTGATTCACAAATAGCTGTGTCTGAACTGGGGTGGCGAATTGAGCTAAAGAACGATGATGGATTCAACTCAGATCTGTTACTGGGGGTGAGTGTCTGAAAAATGTCAGCTCTCCATCCCTCTTCTCCTTGTGCTTGCTTTGTTCACCCTAAGTTGGCAGGGTATGCTTAGACGTGGATCCCTTGCTCACTTTGCCACTGAATTCAAGCTAGCCTGGCTGATGAGGGCTGTTAGCCAAAAACCGGTCCCAGGATGCTTGTTTCCGGTCCAGGGAAGACATGGCTTGCCAGTTCGGGCTGGACTGTTCCCATTAAGCACAGGGTCAAGACTGATTTGCATATAACTGTGTCTGAACTGGGGTAGCGAAGTAAGCTAAAGAACGATGATGGATTTAACCTAGATCTGTGACTGGGGGTGAGTGTCTGCAAAGTTTTAGTGCTCTAGCGCCTTTTATGTATAACTTAAAGAAACAATGGTGGGATTAAACTCTAAGTGGCTGTCTCATTGTTGACAACTCTATAAATTAATATTTGCATAAATTGTCCACCAAGGGAAAATCTTATCTCTACTAGGGATTAAACTCTATACTAAAGTAAGTTATGATATGAAGTAAATTCTAGAATGTTATAAATAAAATCGGAAAAGTGCCTGTTGCATTCAGACTTTTGTTCACTTTTGTTATTACAGTTTACTGTTTCTGAATGTCTGTTGGCATTGGTCTCATCTGCAAATGAATTATAAGGACAGGAACTCTTCCAAAGCATAATCATTCTTTGTCCAAGTATAAATAATCAAAACATTTAAGATGACTCTGTGCATTTTGCTAAATTGGTAGTCTATCTTTTTTATGAAACTTCATTTTGCGTTTTTTATAATACCAAACAAACATGCCAGGTCATCAAGAATATAGAGCAATTTGCAATTATCCAACCACATAGCACAGATGCCTAAAAAATTAACATGGGTAAAACCATGCCGTACAGACGGCAGTACAGATAAATTGGTATGAATCACATGCGACAGGGAAGCTTTATTCCCAGTTCATTCTGCAATGTCACACAAATCTCCATAAAGCAGTGCAGTCACGAATGGGAGAGATATTCACAGTGATTGTGTGTTGTCAGAAGAGGCTAATGTGAGAAGGTAGTCCCTCAATGGTTGCTAAATTTCTTGGGGTCTGAAGGTTGGTGGCTGTAGGGCTGCATAGAGCTCAGTGTTTGTATCACAGTTTATTAGACTTTTGATCCATATTTTGGCAAGGAGTAGGGCAATGGCTACAAAATGGCGCAATAGTTTAGGTATATCCTGGACATAGCCCAGTAGGGCTAATGGGAGGAGGGCTCAATAGGCAAATTGTGTCATAAGGGTCAGCATAGAGAAAATTTGCCAATAATATTATTCAATCTTATTACAGGTCCACGTCATGTGGGCAAAGCCTGCCAATGGTGTTTGGCATCTGGGGTATTCAGATGATCAAGTTGGGTCTATGTGAGATAGTTTGGCCAGAGTAACATACGCTAGGTCTTTTTTGCCAGGCAGCCCATAGTTTAGTCATGGGTAGGTAAAAAAGCTAAGCTGGCATGGTAGAGTTTCAAAATTACATGGTCCCTGTCCGAATCCATGATAACCAGCATCAGAGGTGGGAATTTATCCGGTTCCAGCGGGTAATTTGGAATCTGAGCTCTAAGGGGCACATACATCATGATAAGGAATTGCGATTCCTTAATAGCGATTTTTAAGGAATCACTATTTAGGAGTGCAATTCCTTATGCATGTAGGAATCTCAAAATAAATAGCGATTCCTACACATTCCATAATAGCGAATCTCAAATTGCGATTCGCCTTTAGAGAATGCATTCCCATTCATTCCTTTGGTCCTAGAGGCCCATAGGAATAGCATTCACAATTCGCGATTACCAAATAGGTAATCGTAAATTGTGAACGCAAATGCAAGGATGTTAGGGGGCATAAGGCCCCCCGATGCACCCCCCAAAAAAGTATGTGTGCACATGTGGCACACGTATGCGCCACATGGCACTTTGATAAATGCAATTTTGTGCATTTTTCTAGGGATTTGCAAATTACTATCAACTTGAAGTTGATGGTAATTTGTGAATCCTTAATGCAAAGTCACATTTTTAAAATGCTTCATGCATTGCATTTAGGGAATCACAAATTGTAATTCCCTAAATGCCTTGGAAATGGCTTTTACCGGTCACAAACAGCCCATTTGCGAACGGTAAAAAGCTTGATGCATGTGCCTTTAAGTGCTCCCTGAAAACGGGTAGGACAAAGTGATCAATATGGTGGGGCAGGGTCTTGTAAACATGCAAGAGAATACATGCACATTAGGGAAGAGATCTCCAAATGTATGCAATGAGTATTTCGAAATAGTGCGTTGGACCAATGTTTCTTGTGAAATTGACTAGTTGGCGGCTAGGGAAATTGCCGGGTGTTAGAAATGGGGGTCTCCAGTTGGCAACGATTTGCAACTTTGTCCAAGTAGGGACCCTTTTTCCTAGTCAGGGTAAGGAGGATACATGTCCAAAATAACCCCTGCTCACCCCCTTGGTAGTTTGGCACGAACAGACAGGTTTATCACAGTGTGTAAAGCATTTGTGAACACATACAGTAATACAGTGAAAACACTACAAATGGACACTACACCAGTTTAGAAACATAAGTAATCTTTATCTAAACCAAACAAGACCCAAAACACCAAAAATCCACAATACAATACTGAAAAAATAGTTACTTTGCAAGATAAACTTTAAATTGCAGAAATAGCTGAAAAACACAGTCCTTCCTAGTCAGTGGCTCTGGCTTGAGCTATCGCAATGCTGAAAACGACAGAGTCTAACAATTCCAGCTGACTGCGTCTGTGCGAGTCAGCTAAAGTGAAGACAGACTCGAAGACAGTACCTTTCTTGTTGCAGCTGACATGATGGTACAAGCCAGTTGGGGCAAACGTCGCGGTTGCGTTGCAAAATGGAAGCGGTGCAGGGTGAGGTGCCCTCTCATTGAGGTGCAGACAGCAGCTCGGTGACAATCATCCAGACGGAGTCAGTGAGGCCAAGGATTACGGTGCAGGGTGAGGCAGTGCTCGATTCAGTGCTGGGAGGCTGAAGTGCAGGCAATGGAGCTGGTAGATATCCCGGTCGGGCTGCGACGGTGTCAGTGATGTCCAGGCAGGGTGAAGCAAGGCGGTGAGGAATGCGGTGCCCTCAGGTTTTGGTGCGAGCAATGACTCGGTGACGATCGTCAAGACAGCGTCAGTGAGACAAAGGATGCGGTGCAAAGTGCGGCGGCGCCTTCTGCGGGGGCCTTCAGGACACGGAATTCTGAGACGAACTTGGTGACAGAGTTGGATGCCCTTTTCTTCTGCGGCAACTGAAACCAGCAGTTCCAGAGACAGTGCCCAGAAGGATGGTGAGGTCTTTGCTGTTCCTCATACCTCTTGAACAGGGGCAAGCTCCACTTCAAGCCATTAAAGACACTTTGCAAGCAGGATGCACACACAGTTCCTCTCCTTGGCAGAAACACTGCAGGCCAACCCCACACAGCAAATGAGCAGTACTTCTCCTCCAGTGTCTTCCAGTTCTTCTCTTTGGCAGAGGTTCCTCTTGATTTCCAGAAGTAGTCTTTGAAGTCTTTTCTATCTCGGAGACTTCAAACAGGAGGCAAGCTCTACTTCAAGCGTTTGGAAAAAACTCTTACAACAAGATGATGAAAGCACAGTCCAGTCCTTTCCCTGCCCAAGACAGAAGCAACCACTGCAGGCCAACCCCAACATCACACAGCACAGGTGCAGCACTCCTCCTCCAGCTTTCCCGGTATGTCTTCCTGCAGGTTCCTTAGTTCAGCAGTAATCTAAAGTTCTGGGGTCTGGGCCCCAATATTTATACAGCAACATCCATTGTTCTCTGGTAGCAGAGAAGCACTGTGCCCATCCAAAACTAGTTCTGTCTTCTGCGGGGCAGCTGCCCTGCAGGAGGTGGAAACAGCATTGTCTAAAGCACCCCAGGCCCATTCAGGAGGTGTGAAAGGAATCTCCTCCCCCTACTCTAAATGCAGCCCTGGTCTATTCAGCCGAGTCCTGACTCAACATGGAAAGGCAGGACACACCTCACCCCTCCAAGTTGCTATCTGAACAGAATGTACATCCCCAGCCCCTGCCACTCCTAAACCAGACAGTCAATACACAGTCAATGCACAAACCTAGCAGAGGCACACAGGATGGCTAAGCAAGAAAATACCAGCTTTCTAAAAGTGGTATTTTCAAACACAGAATGTAAAAATTGTCCTTACTTAAAGATGCATCTTTACATTCTAAGTTCAGGCAAACTAAAATGTATTTTCCTATCTTGTTCCCATGGGAAGTTGTACTTATAAGATGTTATAAGTTAACTCTCCATTCTATATTATGGGACAGATGGCCTTGCAATAGTGAAAAATGAATAGGCATATTTCCCTATCAGGACATGCCACACACATCAGGGCATGTCCTACCTTTCACATACACTGAACCCTGCCCACAGGGGTACCTTCTGCCTACCTTAGGGGTGACTCACATGTAAGAAAAGGGAAGGTTAGAGCCTGGCAAGTGGGTGCACTTGCCAAGTCGACATGGCAGTACTAGACTGCACACAGACACCACAGTGGCAGGTCTGAGCTACATTTACAGGATGCTTATGTGGGTGGCACAATCAGTGCTGCAAGCCCACTAACAGCGTTTGAATTACAATCAGGGAATCTCCAATCCATAACAATAATTTACAGAGGGAGCACTTGCACTTTGGCACTGAACTGCAGTGGCAAAGTCCCCAAAGCATCTAGACCAGCAAAAACGAGGTCCAACACACAGCAAAATAACAGGAGGCAAAGGCATAAATACAGAGGAAAACCATGCCAATAATGCCAGGTCTAACACCGGGGAGTACAGTAAGTGACCACCTATCATCCAAATCAGTCTCTTCCAGGCCCAGCTAGTTTTGGATACTGTTTGAATATCATGTGGGTATCACAGTAGCCCAGTCGGTAATAACACTGTCAATGGTGTTGAGCAGTTAAGTCTATCTTAGGTCTAGCATACGATATTTGCACATCTGCATGATCCCAATGTCAGGGAAAGCTGCACTTCACTACCAGATAATAGAGATGTATATTGGGGACCCGGAAGCCATCGTGTTCGTAGTGGAGAATCAGAGTATCCCACCCAATTTGCGGTTGCTTACAGTCCCAGATAAGTTGTGTTAAAATAGTGCAAACTGTTGCAAAATGCATTGGTTAATGGTATAGGAATATTATGAAAGAGATACAGAAATTGGGGCAATACCACCATTTTAAAGATAGCTATGTGGCCCGCCATTTAAAGGGGGATCCCAGAGCCATCGTTTGACCCGAGCGGTCAGTTTATCCACTCCTGAGCCATAGTTAAGGCATACAAGTTGGTCCTTATCTATATGGATATATATCCCCAAACATCTGGCAGAAGTATCGCCACTCATTTGCTCTGCTGCTTCAACTAGAGCAGTGATACTCAAAGTACGGCCCTCGTGACCTTTACATGTGGCCCTCTGGTCCCCAGCATTACTAGGCTGCTGTTTACTCCTCTCAGCACTAACATCAAAAAGATGTTCAATAAACAAGCAAGACTTTATTTAAAGGTTATTTGTAATTACAGAAAGGAAGCAACTAGGGTGTCCTGCACCACTTGACTTTAGGAACAACATCATTTTAAAGACAACTTGCAGCAAATGTTTAAAATTATGACAGTCTCTTCAAAATTCAAAAATGTATTTAATTAGCATGCAGAACAACCTTTTCACCTTAGTACATCAAATTATATCAGCGCATTTAGAAGAAAAAATTTAAAAGTGATTGTTTTCAAACATTAATTCAGAAACATTCATTCATTCCCCCACCCTCACACAATTCCAAAGATGAACTAAAGAGGCAAGTCAGTTTTTATATGCACTCTTTGGGTGGCCTGGGTTCCTATTATACATGAACAACATTATAGTTGATTAAATCAAACACAGGAGAAGGTTTTGTACAGCGCATACCCTGAAGTCATGTATTTTGAGATCCTCTTATATGTGATAATGAAGAAAAAGGAGGGAAAATGAAATAAAACAATTGCCTAGGATCACACAATTTGGTAAAGTGGGGAGGCTGGGATTAATCCCATGTTTTCTGGTTTCACATTGTCCAATTCAGCCACCAGATGTATAAGCTTTGCTTACCCTACACCCTCCTTACTTCCAATCCCCCTCAAACCCTGCTCGCCCGACCGCCACCCCGCTGGCATCAATGTGGCCCTCGGTCACTTCACGGAGAAAACTCTTTGGCCGCCTGGAAAATGTTTGCGAGTGCCCATGCACTGGAGGGAATATCTCAGATTTTTTCCAATTAATATGCAGTCCCGATAGGGCCCCGTATCGTGTTATCTCACAAAGAATGGGTGTCAGATTTTCATCTATGTATCTTACATAGAGGATATTGTCATTGGCATAAAGCGTGACTAGGAGTTGGCCACATTTAAACTGTAGGCATCTATGAAGGTGGTTTGTCTGAAGATGATGTATCAGGGGTCCAATCCTGTGATAAACAATAGTGGTGATAGGGGGGCAACTCTGTCTATTTCCCCGTGACATAGCAAATGGTACCGTCAGAGTACCGTTAAGGCAAATGCGTTGGTTGCACATATAGTACCGTTATGAGGGGTGTGAATCCCAGCGGGAGCCCCATTTTGCATAGTGTAGCATGTATAAAGGGCCATTCCAGTGAATCAAAGGCATTTTCGGCAGCTAGTAATGCTGCTGGTACCGTAGGGGAAATTCTATGTAATACTGCAAAAAGCGTGCATAGGTTCAGTGCCATTGATGTGTGCGGATCAAATCCATCCTGGGCAGTGTGGTACTGTAAAATTCGGAACCGTGTAGGTGGCATGGTCCCACCATGCCAATTTTGGTATCAACGAACCGTAAATGAGTAACGCGGTATGTATGAGTGTTTTCGTCATGTTTCACTGATGAATTCACCATGCATACGATATCACATATTGAACTCTTTGGGTTCCATTTTAGAACAGTCGCCATTTTGTGGTTGCCCTCACATAGGCTGCGCACTAAGGCCCTGCCTAGGCCTAAAGGACACGTACACCTTCTGTGACTTCTCTCTGACCTGTGCAAACTGACTCCGCTGCCCGAGGTCAATCGTGTCCGGCTGGTTCCTTTTCCCGCGGCCTAATGTGATTAGCATCAGGGCTCGACCCATCATAAAGTCCTTGTTCACACACGATCTCTGACTAAGCTATTTCACACCTGACTCTGTTTCCTACTTTATGGCTTGTTTTACGAGCAGGAGGTGCCCGTTTTATTGGGGTCCGCTGTTATCTGATGAGGGTTCTGAGCCTTGCTGGGTAAAATGACTGTATGCTTAATGAACTGAAATGTGGGATTGTCATTATGGCTCTGCCATTTCTTTGAAACTAAAATATGTGAATAACCGCTTGTAAAATAGGGGCGGTACTGCCCCCAAGCATAATTTTGTGTATATAAGTAAAGGCTGGTTTTTGGTTAAGGGGCAGTCTCCTGAGAACATACATCGTGTTGTACTTCTCGGATACCTGTGATTGGTCTGCAGCCAATAAAATACGGTCTTTGATTTCACCTAGAAGACTCTGTGTTTCTGTGGGTCTGAAACAGGAAGAATCCGAAGTCTTAGGGTGTGTTCCCCTGCACCGCTGGGTTCTAAATACCCGGTACTTCAGTTGGCGCCCAACGTTGGGCGATTTCAGCGGTACCGGTCCAAGCCAGAGGTTCGTGAGGAGCTTCGTGTGGAAATTCTGGAGGAAGGCCGCCACTTCATCGACCCCTGCATGTCGACGTGGTCCGAAGGTCTTTTCTGCGAGGTTCTCCGCGTCCCAACGGCTACGAGGGACTGCTGCCCTGATTAATCGCCCTGTTTTGGACCCTTGACTATTTGGTAGAGCGAAACAATTGAGAGAGTCTTCTGGTGAAGTCATCGATACCTCAGTTAAGTATAAGTGGAGCGTCTCCCAGTTTGTTTGGTATCCTTCGGGATTTTGGTATCCTTCGGGATCGCTTTGATTTGGGTCTTGCAAGTGCCAAAGCCAGAGGACTCGTGTATTCACGAGACTATCGTATTCGATAATCCTTTGAAGTTTGAAACTAGACTAGTGAGCGAAGATGCCTGGTTCTAGTATATTTGGAAATTTGTTTTGTTTTGGTTGTAAAAGGGATTCCCGATTAGAGGATTTGTGTCCGGTTCCTCCAATTGGATCTCCCACTTATGAGCTTTATGTGAAACATGACGTGGGCCCCATTGCGTATAATGAAGTATGGATCCGGTACACCAGGAAGGATGGTGTTTTAAAATGGCCCCAAAATGGTAGTTTCGACACAGAGATCCTAGAAAATTTAGAAGTTAAATTGTTTAAGAAGAAAGCCCGGCCGGCGATGTTTGATTCTTTCCGCCTATGGCGAAAGAAAGCCAAACAAAAAAGAAATTAAATTAGCAAAGAAGAATAAAAGAGAGAGAGGTATGTCGATAATGCAAGCAGCTTTGCAGTTTAAAGATAGTGAAGAGGACCAAATAAATGAGCAGTTGCACAGGCAACGCAAACTAGTTATTGATAAATGTTACCCAGTTTTGCCACCCCTTCAACAAGATGAGTCAAAAGAGAAAGAGAAAGATTCCCTAATATCGCATTTGCTAAGTTCGCCACCCCCGTATGCGCAAAATGCTACAGCGCCTCCGCAACCCGTAAATGTACAGCCTCCAGCTAATGCACCGCAAGCTTTCCCGCAGCCGCCAGCTCCTCCTCAGCCGGTTCCTGTGCCGGTAGCACAGCCTTCCCAAGGGACGCCGATTTTGCTACCTACCACTTCTGCGCTCCCTGCGACTTTACCTAGCACATCAGCTGCCTCCCTTGGTGCCCTACCTGTTACTACTCCTGCGTCTGTATCTACAACCATTTTTCTTCCCTCTGTTTTCCCCCCGGTTCTTGCCTCAACTTCTCCTTCTGCACGACAATGTATAACTAGTGCAGTCACTAGTCTTATATCACCCCTCTTTGGGTCATCTAGTACGACCCCTGGTCCACAACGTAAGCAGTTACGTAGTCAAATACCTGGTTCTAGAGAGAAAGAAGAACTGGACCGCATGGCACGTAGATGGATTGTTTATCCTTCTAGATATGATGTAGAGTCTGTTGTGAATGCTTTTCATCAGTGGGAAGCACCACAACAGAGATACGTTTTTGAGAAAATGTTTGAAATCCTATGCGAGGAATTGGAAGATAATGATTTAGACTCCAGTCCGCAAGCGTTGTGTCAAGTGCGATTTGAATTTGGAAAAGGTACGATTGTGGGTTCTGATGTTGAGAAAGCAATAGCGACACTGCTGTCTTTCAGGGCTGGGGATTGTCAGCACTCGTTGTTTGAACAGGAACTCCCTGAAGAGAAACAGGCAAAAGCGCGACAATACCCGATGCGTGAGGTTCCTCCAGTCTGGAGACCTGGTGATGCACAGGCTAATCCACCTGTTTTGCCACATTTTCAGCGTGTTTGGGTACATGTTCCCTGGAAACGATCTGAAGTCTTAGCCCTTAAGCAAACTCTGCCTGACACCCGTAAGAACCCTGCAGGATATTATAAGGAGTTATCGCAGACTGCAGAATCGTGTGTCATGAACCTAGCTGATATGTTGTTCGGGAATGTTGTTCCACAGCCTTTATGGGGATTGATTCGTAATTCAGATCATGCTGCAGAACTAGGTGACACATGGGCTAATATCATTAATACGGACAATAGACAGGTTGGTGGTGCCAACCTGAGCCTGCGGTAGCAGAACTCCCTGGTAGAATAATTAACTATATGAAAACTTTAATGCCCGCTATACGTGTAAATTGGGATAAATTATCCGTATGCAAACAGAAGAAAGATGAAACAGTGTCCGATTTCTTCACCAGGTTTGAAGAAACATTTATCGACCACAGTGGTCAGGACATGAGTACAGAAGGTGGCCAACGGTTATTTGTTGATAAATTTGTGCATAATTTGCTTCCAGAGTTGTGTAGAAAATTAAAAGATTCGGAGAGTTCTTGGGCCGTTTCCTCTTCAGCGCAAATACTGGCTACTGCACAGTATTACGAAAATAGGGATAAAGATGAGAAGAATAGAACAGACAAGAAAACGAAAGAATTGAAAACGAAGGTTCTTTTACAGCAGGCTTATCCGCCACGTGGAGGTCAGAATAATTATAGGCAAACCCAGGGTATCTATCAGCAACCCCAACAGTTTCAGAATAATCAGCAAATGTATGGGTATTATCAACCACGTGTTCCTATCGGTCCCAATCAGTGTTCATATTGCAAGGAGGAAGGTCATTTTAAAAATAATTGCCTTAGATTGTTGCAGCGCACGAATAATGCTTATGGCGCACAAGGTAGAGGTGGCCAGCAAGCCCCGAGAGGTAGAGGGCGTGGAAATGCTCCCCAGAACTCGCGTCCTCTCCCTCCTCAAAATACGATGAATAGTTTTGATCAGCAAGTCAATGCAACTGGCAAGACAGCTCAGTACTATAATAATGACTATTATGCAGAAGATGGTAATACGGAAGGTAATGATTACTAGGACAGCCATAGACACAGAGAGGGAGTTGTTTCAGTGCCAGTGGATCAGAGCGGAACGTATGTTAAGGTGACTACAGCGGGTGTAACAGAGCCCTTTCTGCTGGACACTGGTGCTGCAAAGAGTTCTATTATGCGCTCAAAACTCCCTGGCGCGCCTTTGTCTGGCGAAATGAATATTTCAGTAGGTTTTTCTGGCGCCCCGGTTAGGAACCCGATCTCAAGTCCTATTGCCCTTTCTGTTGGACCTTGTGAGCTGAAAGCACCCCTTATCCTCACGACAGGATGTGGTGAAAACCTGTTAGGATTGGATTTGTTAAAGAGATTACATGCAACATTATATTGTTCCCCCTCGGGAGTACAACTTAAGCTGGGTGAGGAAGTGATTTCTCACATGTATTTTTTCAAAGGATAAACTGCCAGCTGAATTGTCATCTCTTCCTGATACCCTTTGGGCCACTGGCCCTAATGATGTGGGCCTTTTGGAAATACCGCCGTATGTTGTCACTTTAAAAGCCAATGTTAGATTGCCCCGCATTCCCCAGTACAAGATCTCTAAGGAAGGTGAACAAGCGCTGTTAGCAATTATCTATGATTTAATTGACAAGGATGTAATTGAAGAGACGAGAGGCAACGTTTGCAATAGTCCGGTTCTGCCTGTTTTAAAACGTACTGACCCTTCTCAGCCACCTGTTTACAGATTTGTGATCGATCTTAGAGAGGTCAATAAGGTAGTTGTGCCACAATTTCCAGTCGTCCCTGATATAACTGCCTTGTTAACTATGATCCCAGCTTCCGCTGCTTGGTTCTCAGTGATCGATTTAAAGAATGCTTTCTTTAGTATCCCGATTGCAGAGGAGAGCAGGGATACTTTTGGCTTTTGTTTAGGCGGTCGAAGCTTCCGTTTTAAACGCGCTCCACATGGCTACTGTGAAAGTCCATCAATATACAGTCAGGCTTTAAAAGCGCAGCTTGATGCCCTTGTTTTGCCTAACGGTGCTACCCTTATTCAGTATGTTGACGATTTATTAATCGCCGCAGATACTGAGGAGATTTGTAAAGGAGCTACATCATCATTGTTGCGTCATTTGTCTGCCTTTCATCACAAGGTGTCTCTCTCTAAACTGCAATATTGTCGACAAGAAGTGACCTATTTAGGTCATCTCTTATCGAAGGAGGGAAGGAAACTGACCCCAGAGAGAATTCAGGTCATTGCACAGTTAAGCGTGCCAAGGACAAAGAGAGAAGTGTGTGCTTTCTTAGGTATTACTTCATACTGTAGGCGCTGGATCCCGAGCTTTTCTTTGCTGGCAAAACCATTGCTAGCATTAACATATAAAGATATACCGAATCTTGTCCCATGGTCTGAAGAGTGTCAGAAAAGTTTTTGGGAATTACGCAAGGCATTATGTTTAGCTCCTGTGTTGGGTACCCCCGACTACAGTAAGCCTTTTACATTGTATGTTCATGAAAAGGACGGTTGCGCATTATCAGTGTTAACACAGCCTTTTGGAGACAGACCACGTCCATGCGCGTATTTTTCGTCGACTTTGGACCCTGTAGCGAGGGCATTGCCAAGTTGTTTAAGAGCCACAGCGGCAGCAGCTGTGTCTATTCGACAGTCTGCTGGATTAGTGATGAATAACACATTGATTGTAATGGTTCCTCATGCGGTGGACACATTGTTAAACAGGACCAAGACACAGCATTTAACTAATGCTCGATTGTCAGGGTATGAATTGACACTGTTAGCAAACCATGTGCACATAAAAAGGTGCAACACGCTGAATCCAGCCACATTATTGCCAATTTCAGCAGACATAGATGAGGTTGAACAGCATGATTGTCTGTTCAGAACAGAAGAAGAAACCAAGGGGAGAGTGGATCTCAAAGATACTCCCCTGGTTGAATGTGATGGTACCTTATGGGTGGATGGTTCGTGCTTCAAGCTTCCGAATGGTGATACGACTGCTGCATATGCTGTCACGACTCTGCACACGATTGTTGAAACTGCACGTGTACCACATAATTCAGCCCAAGCCGCAGAATTGATTGCACTTACAAGAGCATGCGTGTTGTCGAAAGGAAGGAAAGTGAACATATATACGGACAGTCAGTATGCTTTTGGCGTGGCCCATAGTTTTGGGCGTTTGTGGAAAGAACGTGGTTTCCTGACCTCGCATGGAACTAAGATTCAGAATGGTCAGTTAGTGAATGATCTCCTTGAATCACTGACCTTGCCCTTACAAGTCGCGATTGTGAAATGCAGCGCACACAAGAAGGTTACCGATGATGTTGGACGTGGTAATGCATTCGCTGATGAAACTGCGAAAGAAACAGCAAAAGATATGACAACTCGAATGTACGTTGCAGGTCCCGCAAGATGGGTTGGTGATGTTAGAATGTGTGAAGACACGATAGAGAGTGTGAATTCCCTTCAAGCTGAAGCCACAGAGAAAGAATTGAGTATGTGGGAAGAGAGTAAGGGTAAATTAGATGAAAACGGTTTTTGGATTGATTTGTCAGAACACCGGCGATGGTTGTTACCTGATGCATATGTGCTTCCAGTGGTTACGATGGCGCATGGAATGGCACATATCAGTGTGAAAGGGATTTGTAAGTTGTTGGCTCCAGTATGGCAGAATGCTGGAATCCCTAAATGTGCAGAGAAAGTGGTCAAAAATTGCATGGTATGTCTGAAATACAATCCTGGTAGGGGAACCCCAACTCCACCTGGTCATTTTGCGCTTCCATCATATCCACTTGAAGTTCTGCAACTAGACTTCATCCACATGGAAAGGTGCAACAATTTGAAATATGTATTGGTTGTCGTTTGCACTTTTTCAAAATGGATAGAAGCATATCCCCTAAAAGACAATACGGCCTTATCCACAGCTAAATCCCTTGTCAAAGAATTTTTCCCTAGGTTCGGAATGCCAAGAATGGTATGGAGTGATAACGGGAGTGAGATTGTGGGTCGAGTGATGAAGAATGTATGCGAGGGACTAGGCATTAAGCAGAAGTTCCACGCTGCAAATCACCCCCAATCAGCTGGATTAGTAGAGTGCTACAATGGCACTTTGAAACTTAAGTTAGCCAAAATTCAGGCGAGCTCCGGTCTTAAATGGCCTGACGCTCTGCCCTTAGCACTCCTATCAACAAGAATGACTGTGCATTCACGAGTGGGACCTAGTCCCTATGAAATAATGTTTGGCCGTCCGGCCAATGTATGGGGTGTGCCAAGACCAACAAAATTCAGTGAAATTGAACATCCAGTACTGCTTGATTATCTATATGAATTGACGGCTAAATTGCATGTCTTACACCAACAGGTTCACGATACTCTGCCCCAGGCCTCTGAAGCTCCAGGACACCCTATTAATCCTGGAACGTGGGTGCTGATTAAGAATTTTCAACGTACGAAAAATGATGAGCCCCGTTGGATCGGCCCCCACCTAGTCCTGCTATCGACAAGATCAGCGGCTCGAGTGACAGGGAAAAATAATTGGATACACGGCATACATTGCAAGAGGATCCCTTTGCCCCTACCGTATGATCGGTGGGACCAGGAGGGGATCGCTGACTCCGAGGCTGAGACTGTGCCTCGTTTTGTGCCTTTTAGCGATGCGCGTGTAAAGGGAACAAATACAGAGCAAGAAAGTGACGACATTCTGCATTAAGCTACATCTCCATCAATTCGATTGGACACCACAGAGCCTGAACTCTTGTTTCAAGACCAGACAGTACCTGGGAAAAACAGGTATAATTTGAGGCCAAGAACTATGGACAAATAAAAATTATTTTTCTTTACTATTTCCAAAAGTGCAGCTCTCTCATCTGAAAAACTTTTTGACTTTTTGTTTTTCGAACCACCATCCGGGTTCAGCTGCAGGGTCGCGGTGCCAAGACTTTGGGGTACAAGCCGAAGACGTTAGGTCTACGGTTCTGGTTGGTCTAGGGCGTTCCCTGGACTAAGAGGTTTACTCCTTAAGCAGAAGATACTCATCCGCCGCGAGCAGCACGATTAGAGGATGGAGTTTTTCAGGATAGAGAGGCCCACCGAGGAAATAAATTTCAAGAGCGGAATATGTAAAATACTGAATAGCAAACGTTTTGTAATATTGTGTCTGTTTGTACTATTTAGCATGATGATGTTTTCTGTAGGTTGGGTATTATTGTCTTTCCAAGTGTCATTTACACCCACTGGGCAGCCCACACCTCCTCCTACTGTTTTCCCGCACTCTTTCCACCCTCTGCCAGAACATGAACAAGCTAGAAGTTCTGAGTTCGTGAACAATTCGTTTTTCAGGATAGAGAGGCCCACCGAGGAAATAAATTTCAAGAGCGGAATATGTAAAATACTGAATAGCAAACGTTTTGTAATATTGTGTCTGTTTGTACTATTTAGCATGATGATGTTTTCTGTAGGTTGGGTATTATTGTCTTTCCAAGTGTCATTTACACCCACTGTGCAGCCCACACCTCCTCCTACTGTTTTCCCGCACTCTTTCCACCCTCTGCCAGAACATGAACAAGCTAGACATTCTGAGTTTGTGAACAATTCGTTCATTCAACTCCTGCACCAGCACCAACTAGTTATGAATACAACAAACTGCTGGGTGTGTGGTTTGATGCCGCACACCATTAATAAGGGTATCCCATATCTAGTACTGCCGTTTAGCTATAATGGTTCATCATGGGCATTCCAGACCATGTTTCTTTTTGCGCTTGAAACCTACTCCCAGCGACCACCGCGTTCCACTAGACTTAACTCGAACAATAAAGCCTTGATGAGAGGAGTTGCAGATATGAGTAGAGATATCGATACATATACATCTATTCCCAAAGATGAGTTGCGAGCTTATGTAGGTTGGAACGCGACGGGGTATAGCATTAGTTTGGGCGAAAAACAGCGCAAAAGTTCATCTCCAATTTGGGTTGTACCACACATGGGTCGCCTTTGTTTACAAGGCAATGGTCAAAATCCAAGAGCTCAACTAGGGAAGAGTAACTGTACTGAAACGTACACTTTCTCATCACAGTTTTCCCCTGCGTTTTTGGCTGCCAAGGGTACATACTTTGTCTGTAGTGATCGAGCATATACATGGTTGCCCCCTGATTTCTCGGGCACATGTTATGTTGCAAATTTGCTACCGCCAACCTTTACTGCTGCCTCTGATTATCACAAGACCAGAGTTGTGAGAGGTGTTGTTAGTAAGGAAGATACTGCCGGTCAGGAAGCAGGAGATTTTTTCCTGGGTTTCCTGCCGTTTTGGGGACCAATGGTCAATAGTCGGAACCTGAGACAACTGACTCGTGTAGTTGAAACCACCGTTAATGTAACAGCTGGTGCCCTTGGTAACTTGACAGCTGAGCTTCAAGCGGATCACCTTATGACGTTGCAGAACCGTATGGTTCTAGATGTCATACTTGCAGACCGTGGTGTGGTATGCAAGGTTATCCAATCGAGCTGTTGTATTTTCATACCAGATAACGCTCCAACAGTCTACCAGGCCATTTCCAAACTACATAAGATTTCCAAATCCATCCACGTGGATAAAGGAGATTGGTCGGTAATGGGGTGGTTCTGGGAACTGATATCAGCTTTGGGATGGAAGATCCTAATAGTCATTGGGATGATCTTAGCCATTCTTTTCCTGTTCTGTTTATGTATACAGTGTGCTCCTGTAATATGTAGCCTCTGGGTTACATCATGTGTAAGGAAACCTGTATCAAGGGACGAACTAAGCAATAGGATAATGCTACAGCAACATCTCCATGACTTTAAGAACATAGACTTGGACTCAGATTAGTATAGTTCTTGCCTATGTAAGGGCAAAAGGAGGGTCTGTGGTACTGTAAAATTTGGAACCGTGTAGGTGGCATGGTCCCACCATGCCAATTTTGGTATCAACGAACCGTAAATGAGTAACGCGGTATGTATGAGTGTTTTCGTCATGTTTCACTGATGAATTCACCGTGCATACGATATCACATATTGAACCCTTTGGGTTCCATTTTAGAACAGTCGCCATTTTGTGGTTGCCCTCACATAGGCTGCGCACTAAGGCCCTGCCTAGGCCTAAAGGACACGTACACCTTCTGTGACTTCTCTCTGACCTGTGCAAACTGACTCCGCTGCCCGAGGTCAATCGTGTCTAGCCGGTTCCTTTTCCCGCGGCCTAATGTGATTAGCTTCAGGGCTCGACCCATCATAAAGTCCTTGTTCACACACAATCTCTGACTAAGCTATTTCACACCTGACTCTGTTTCCTACTTTATGGCTTGTTTTACGAGCAGGAGGTGTCCGTTTTATTGGGGTCCGCTGTTATCTGATGAGGGTTCTGAGCCTTGCTGGGTAAAATGACTGTATGCTTAATGAACTGAAATGTGGGATTGTCATTATGGCTCTGCCATTTCTTTGAAACTAACATATGTGAATAACCGCTTGTAAAATAGGGGCGGTATTGCCCCCAAGCATAATTTTGTGTATATAAGTAAAGGCTGGTTTTTGGTTAAGGGGCAGTCTCCTGAGAACATACATCGTGTTGTACTTCTCGGATACCTGTGATTTGTCTGCAGCCAATAAAATACGGTCTTTGATTTCACCTAGAAGACTCTGTGTTTCTGTGGGTCTGAAACAGGAAGAATCCGAAGTCTTAGGGTGTGTTCCCCTGCACCGCTGGGTTCTAAATACCCGGGACTTCAGCAGGAGATATTATTTGTTCCATTAATAATGTGAGGCGGGTCGCTAATATTTTTGCCAAGATTTTATTATCAAAGTTCATCAGCAAAAGCGGTCGATAGGAGCCACAGTGTAAGGGGTCTTTTCCTAGTTTCAGGATTGATGTAATCACTGCTTCTCCGAGAGTAGGAGGGAATATGCCATTCTGCAGTGCTTCCGTGTAGAGATCTAGGAGATATGGTGCCAGTAGTTGCTTCAATGTCTTATCGAAAGCTCCAGAAAATCCATCCAGGCCAGGCACTATGGAGGCATCCATCGATTTTATAGCTTGGAATATTTCTTCAATGGTGAAGGCTTCACTAAGGAACTGCTGGTGTGCAGTGTTATGCCAGACCATGGCTATTTCATCTAAATATTTAGTTATTTCAGTGGCATTCTCGGTCAAACTAGAAGTGTAGAGGTTGATGTAGTAGTTAAGCAATTTATCTTAATACCTAATATATCTGATATATGTACCATTAAACAGCTGAAGGCCGGAGAATTAGAGTTGACCTCTAAAAGGTTGCAACAGTCTAGCTAATGTACATCCCAGTTTTCCTCATCTCCGTGTCTTCGGGCTTTAGTATATTTCCCAAGATAATGGGCTTCTCTTGTCGCTGCCTCCTTAAAGTCAGCTAGTAAGGCTTCTTGGTGCTGTAAATAGTTTGGAGTATGATGTAGTGTCTGGGAAAGATCTAGCACTGTTAACTCCACCTCTTTTTAGGATAGGGTACCACACAGAGCCTGCAGTATCTCCGAGTGTTTGGAGATACAAATTCCTCTCACATATGGCTTAACGGCTTCCCACTGGGTTGCCCAGGAGGTGACGGTTCCCTTATTTAATTCAAAATATTCAATAATAGCACTGCAGAGATACGCTTGAAAGAGGTCATCTTGGAGCACCATGTTTGGAAATCGCCACTGCCTTCCAACACCTCCCATTCTAGGAATGCGCAACTTCAGTACTACAGGGGAGGGTTTGAGGGATGTATGCAACATAGTTAATTCAGGGATGAGTATGACCGTAAAGAGATAATAGTCTAAATGTGTCCAGGTATTATGTTGTGTCGATTGAAATGTAAACAAGAGGGTACTTTTAGCGTCAAGCATCAACGAGAGTTCTTGCAAAATGCACCGAGAGGGGCGCTTACTGATTGGGGCATTTGCGGTGCTATCTAATCCTGGGTTAAAAAGCATGTTAAAATCACCTCACATACAATTATGATCATCAAAGGTTGGTTCAATCTGTGACTGTAGGTTTTGGTAGAATTCTTGACTGTCAGTGTTCGGTGCATAAATATTCACCAACAGTACACTGTAACCCAGCAAGTGGCCCCCTACCAAAAATTACCTGCCCTGCATGTTGGTATAAACAGTAGAAAGCTGGACTGGCAATTGTTTATGAATCAAGATAGACACTCCCATTTGTCATATAATTCCCACTAATCTGTAGGACCTGCGTGTTAGTTGGACAACATTGACTTTGGGTGAGGTGCCTAGACTGATTCCAGGCACCCCCACTGGATATGTTGGCCTAGAGACCAGCTAGCTTGCAGTGCCACTATAAGCCCCCCTTACCCAAATAGGGAGTGAATGGTCTTGGGCAACCACTGAACCTGACAACCCTAACCCCTTAGGACTCATGAAAACAGATCAGAACCTTCTTGATTAGTCACTTGTGCTCTTTTGTTCTCAGAGACATATTCAGAGAATACACACTGGAACTTTTTCAATATATTTATTGAACCAACGTTATTCTTGTATAAAATAGACTTGCTGTGATAATCAGTAGACAGAAGCAGATGAAAGTGATTACAATTACCAAAGAGTAAATAGCAGATATAGTTCTACCATGGAGCTCAGACGGTCCAGGGAAGGCATGGCTTGGCAGTTTGGGCTGGACTGTTCCCATGAGGCACAGGGTCAGACTGATTTGCATATGGCCATGTCTGAACTGGGGTGGCAGAGTGGGCTAAAGAACGGTGATGGATCAAACCCAGATCTGCTGACTGGGTGTGAGTGTTTGATTGGTTCTGATGCTCCGTCCATCACCAACCCCTTTTGTACCGCTTTGTTCGCCATAAGTTGGCAGGCTATGCTCAGACGTTGAGTCCCTTGCTCACTTTGCCACTGGATTCAAGCAAGTCTGGCTGAAGACAGCTGAAATACCAGAAACCGGTCCTAGGAAGCTTGTTTCCGGTCCAGGGAAGGCATGGCTTGGCAGTTCGGGCTGGACTGTTCCCATGAGGCACAGGGTCAGACTGATTTGCATATGGCCATGTCTGAACTAGGGTGGCAGAGTGGGCTAAAGAACGGTGATGGATCAAACCCAGATCTGCTGACTGGGTGTGAGTGTTTGATTGGTTCTGATGCTCCGTCCATCACCACCCCCTTTTGTACCGCTTTGTTCGCCATAAGTTGGCAGGGGATGCTCAGACTTTGAGTCCCTTGCTCACTTTGCCACTGGATTCAAGCAAGCCTGGCTGAAGACAGCTGAAATGCCAGAAACCGGTCCTAGGAAGCTTGTTTCCGGTCCAGGGAAGGCATGGCTTGGCAGTTCGGGCTGGACTGTTCCCATGAGGCACAGGGTCAGACTGATTTGCATATGGCCATGTCTGAACTGGGGTGGCAGAGTGGGCTAAAGAACGGTGATGGATCAAACACAGATCTGCTGACTGGGTGTGAGTGTTTGATTGTTTCTGATGCTCCATCTATCACCACCCCCTTTTTTACCGCTTTGTTCGCCATAAGTTAGCAGGGTATGCTCAGACGTTGAGTCCCTTGCTCACTTTGCCACTGGATTCAATCAAGCCTTGCTGAAGACGGCTGAAATGCCAGAAACCGGTCCTAGGAAGCTTGTTTCCGGTCCATGGAAGGCATGGCTTAGCATTTCGGGCTGGAATATTCCCATGAGGCACAGGGTCAGACTGATTTGCATATGGCCATGTCTGATCTGGGGAGGCAGAGTGGGCTAAAGAACGGTGATGGATCAAACCCAGATCTGCAGACTGGGTGTGAGTATTTGATTGGTTCTGATGCTCCGTCCATCACCACCCCCTTTTGTACCGCTTTGTTCGCCATAAGTTGGCAGGGTATGCTCAGACGTTGAGTCCCTTGTTCACTTTGCCACTGGATTCAAGCAATCCTGGCTGAAGACAGCTGAAATGCCAGAAACCGGTCCTAGGAAGCTTGTTTCTGGTCCAGGGAATGCATGGCTTGGCAGTTCGGGCTGGACTGTTGCCATGAGGCACAGGGTCAGACTGATTTGCATATGGCCATGTCTGATCTGGGGTGGCAGAGTGGGCTGAAGAACGGTGATGGATCAAACCCAGATCTGCTGACTGGGTGTGAGTGTTTGATTGGTTCTGATGCTCCGTCCATCACCACCCCCTTTTGTACCGCTTTGTTCGCCATAAGTTGGCAGGGGTATGCTCAGACATTGAGTCCCTTGCACACTTTGCCAATGGATTCAAGCAAGCCTGGCTGAAGATGGCTGAAATGCCAGAAACCGGTCCTAGGAAGCTTGTTTCCGGTCCAGGGAAGGCATGGCTTGGCAGTTCGGGCTGGACTGTTCCCATGAGGCACAGGGTCAGACTGATTTGCAGCTGGCCATGTCTCAACTGGGGTGGCAGAGTGGGCTAAAGAACGGTAATGGATCAAACCCAGATCTGCTGACTGCGTGTGAGTGTTTGATTGGTTCTGATGCTCCGTCCATCACCACCCCCTTTTGTACCACTTTGTTCGCCATAAGTTGGCAGGGGTATGCTCAGACGTTGAGTCCCTTGCTCACTTTGCCACTGGATTCAAGCAAGCCTGGCTGAAGACGGCTGAAATGCCAGAAACCGGTCCTAGGAAGCTTGTTTCCGGTCCAGGGAAGGCATGGCTTTGCAGTTCGGGCTGGACTGTTCCCATGAGGCACAGGGTCAGACTGATTTGCATATGGCCATGTCTGAACTGGGGTGGTGGAGTGAGCTAAAGAATGATGATGGATTAAACCCAGATCAGTTGACTGGGGGTGAGTGTTCGATTTGCTTAAACGCTCCGTCCATCATCCCCTTTGGTATCACTTTGTTCACCCTAAGTTGGCAGGGTATGCCCAGACGTTTCAAGATAGCCTGGCTGATGAGGGTTATGAACCCGAAACTGGTCCCAGGATGCTTGTTTCCGGTCTAGGGAAAACATGGCTTGGCAGTTCAGGCTGGACTGTTCCCATGAGGCACATGGTCAGACTGATTTGCATATGGCCATGTCTGAACTGGGGTGGCAGAATGGGCTAAAGAACGGTGATGGATCAAACCCAGATCTGCTGACTGGGTGTGAGTGTTTGATTGGTTCTGATGCTCCGTCTATCACCACCCCCTTTTGCACCGCTTTTTTCGCCATAAGTTGGCAGGGTATGCTCAGACGTTGAGTCCCTTGCTTACTTTGCCACTGGATTCAAGCAAGCCTTGCTGAAGACGGCTGAAATGCGAGAAACCAGTCCTAGGAAGCTTGTTTCCGGTCCAGGGAAGGCATGGCTTGGCAGTTCCGGCTGGACTATTCCCATGAGGCACAGGGTCAGACTGATTTGCATATGGCCATGTCTGAACTGAGGTGGCAGAGTGGGCTAAAGAACGGTGATGGATCAAACCCAGATCTGCTGACTGGGTGTGAGTGTTTGATTGGTTCTGCTCCGTCCATCACCACCCCCTTTTGTACCGCTTTGTTCGCCATAAGTTGACAGGGTATGCTCAGACGTTGAGTCCCTTGCTCACTTTGCCAATGGATTCAAGCAAGCCTGGCTGAAGACGGCTGAAACGCCAGAAACCGGTCCTAGGAAGCTTGTTTCCGGTCCAGGGAAGGCATGGCTTGGCAGTTCGGGCTGGACTTTTCCCATGAGGCACTGGGTCAGACTGATTTGCAGATGGCCATGTCTGAACTGGGGTGGCAGAGTGGGCTAAAGAACGGTGATGGATCAAACCCAGATCGGTTGACTGGGTGTGAGTGTTTGATTGGTTCTGATGCTCCGTCCATCACCACCCCCTTTTGTACTGCTTTGTTCACCATAAGTTGGCAGGGGTATGCTCAGACATTGAGTCCCTTGCTCACTTTGCCACTGGATTCAAGCAAGCCTGGCTGAAGAGGGCTGAAATGCCAGAAACCGGTCCTAGGAAGCTTGTTTCCGGTCCAGGGAAGGCATGGCTTGGCAGTTCGGGCTGGACTGTTCCCATGAGGCACAGGGTCAGACTGATTTTCATATGGCCATGTCTGAACTGGGGTGGCAGAGTGGGCTAAAGAATGGTGATGGATCAAACCCAGATCTGCTGACTGGGTGTGAGTGTTTGATTGGTTCTGATGATCCGTCCATCACCACCCCCTTTTGTACCGCTTTGTTCGCCATAAGTTGGCAGTGTATGCTTAGACATTGACTCCCTTGCTCACTTTGCCACTGGATTCAAACAAGCCTGGCTGAAGACGGCTGAAATGCCAGAAACCGGTACTAGGAAGCTTGTTTCCGGTCCAGGGAAGGCATGGCTTGGCAGTTCGGGCTGGACTGTTCCCATGAGGCACAGGGTCAGACTGATTTGCATATGTCCATGTCTGAACTTGGGTGGCAGAGTGGGCTAAAGAACGGTGATGGATCAAACCCAGATCTGCTGACTGGGTGTGAGTGTTTGAGTGGTTCTGATGCTCCGTCCATCACCACCCCCTTTTGTACCGCTTTGTTCGCCATAAGTTGGCAGGGTATGCTCAGACGTTGAGTCCCTTGCTCACTTTGCCACTGGATTCAAGCAAGCCTGGCTGAAGACAGCTGAAATGCCAGAAACCGGTCCTAGGAAGCTTGTTTCCGGTCTAGGGAAAACATGGCTTGGCAGTTCAGGCTGGACTGTTCCCATGAGGCACAGGGTCAGACTGATTTGCATATGGCCATGTCTGAACTGGGGTGGCAGAATGGGCTAAAGAACGGTGATGGATCAAACCCAGATCTGCTGACTGGGTGTGAGTGTTTGATTGTTTCTGATGCTCCATCTATCACCACCCCCTTTTGCACCGCTTTGTTCGCCATAAGTTGGCAGGGTATGCTCAGACGTTGAGTCCCTTGCTCACTTTGCCACTGGATTCAAGCAAGCCTTGCTGAAGACGGCTGAAATGCGAGAAACCAGTCCTAGGAAGCTTGTTTCCGGTCCAGGGAAGGCATGGCTTGGCAGTTCGGGCTGGACTATTCCCATGAGGCACAGGGTCAGACTGATTTGCATATGGCCATGTCTGAACTGAGGTGACAGAGTGGGCTAAAGAACGGTGATGGATCAAACCCAGATCTGCTGACTGGTGAGGTTCTGTAGCGATCCGAACCCGTGTATTCGGTATCGTAGTACTGACACGATTTTGGTACCAATGAACCGTAAATGATCCATTATATGCATGACAGTGTTTTCGCTGCGCTACGAGCATGAATTCACTGAGAAATAGGGCATTCTGTTGTAAAATCATGGCATCCATTTTAGATACGGCATCCATTTTGTTTCTTGCCCTCACATAGTCAATGGACGAGCAATGACCCCGGCAGAATCACCTTGTTAAGGACACATAAGCTCGAGCCCCGAGAAAAGCTGACGCTGCATGACTAGGCAGAATCAAGCTGCCTCCCTTGCCTGAGGCCAGCCCTGCTATACTGGTTCTTGTGTCTATTGTCCTGATTGAGAGGCCGAAGACGGTAGCCATGCCCGTTTATGATCCATAAACACCTCTTATCCTACTTTTCTATCCCTTGCACCTGGCTCTGCTCCTCTCCTTCTGGGCTTTTATAATGGGGAGGATACGATTTTTATGATGGGGAGGATCGGTCAAAGAATGGAAAACTGACAAGAATACTTGATCGAATACCGAAAACCTACGACTAATTATTGTTTGATGTCTGTTTATTGTCTGTTTGGGATACCGGGTTGGGCATGAAAAATATTCGTGTAATGTTGCCTGAAGACATATTTCGTGTATTTAAGGAGCAACCCACTTTTTGCAATTTGAACAGTCTCGTAGATTCTGCCTTTGTGTGGTTCCTATGACTTCTGTGTCCCTGCAGTAAATAAACCTTGGTCTTTGACGCTACCATCGAGAAGCCCGCGTCTCTGTTTATTTGTGCACCAAGGCAGGAAGGAACTCAGGGGTCTTTGGGTGTTGTTTCCCTGACACCTCTGGACTCTTAAAAAGTCCAGAACCTCAAATTGGCGCCCAAGTGGGGCGACGTCATCCGGTACCGGTCCATAGCCTGAAAATTTCGAGGAGCTTCGTGTGAAGATTCCGGAGGGAGGTACCCCGCTTCATCGATCCCTGCATGTCGTAAAAGTGGCCCGACGATCTCTTCCACGAGGGTTCCCGTTCCTAGACGGCTACAGAGGACCACTGCCTTGACTGTCGCCCTGTCTTGGACCCGAGGTGCAGACCTTAGTACGGCGAGACGTAGACGGGTTCTCCTTGGTGACGTCTTCCACATTTCAGTTAAGTATTCAGTGGGTTGCGCTCAGTTTGGTTGTTCCTTGTTGCTCTTGTTTTGAATTCGTAGATTATCATTGGTTGCTCTTGTTTAGATAATCTTTGTTTTGGTATTGGTTCATTTGGTAAGCCTAAGTTCTTTGCGCATTTTGGTTGGAATCTGTCCTTAGTTTATAATGACTAACAGTAGTAATTGTTTCCTGTCCTGGTTAAGTTGCAACGGGGATTCCCGGTTGGAGGATCCGTGTTCGGTTCCTACGATTGGAACTCCTACATATGAGTTCTATTGTAAACACGGTGTAGGTCCTATCGCTTATAATGAAGTATGGGTCCGTTACACCAGGAAAGATGGTGTCCTTAGTTGGCCACCGCATGGTAGCTTTGAAATTGAAATTCTAGACAATCTAGAAACGAAGTTGTTTAAAAAGAAAGCCCGTCCGGCAATGTTTGATTCTTTTCGCGTATGGCGTAAAGAAGCTAAACAGAGAGAAATTAGGAAGATGAAGAAGGAACGGAAAGAGAAAGGGTTGACATTAATGGAGTCTGCTAGACAGTTGCATGTCAACGAGACTGAGAAAACAATAGAGATGGCGAATAGAAAACATAATTTGGCGATCGATAAATGCTACCCTGTCTTGCCATCTTGTCCTGCTAAGCCGATAGAGGACTCTGAAAAGGATCCTCTGTTGTCTTATCTGTTGAGATCACCTCCACCGTATGCACAGGGTATCACAGCACCACAGTTACCACCTGTTGTACAGCCAGCTGCTGGTCAGCCTGGAATAGTTGCTCCACTTCCTTGGATTCAAGCTCCTGTCCTTCCTGTGGTTAATGTTCCCTCGGCACCCCCTCTTCCTGGGTTGCCTATTCCGCCTTTGCCTGTCGTTTCGCAAACTGCTTTACCTACTACTCCTACCCTTACCATTTCATCTGCTCCAGCTTCCCTGTTCCCGAACTCTATAAACATTCTGACTCCGCTTTCTGTTCGTCGGAAAATAACCGACTCTGTAACTAATATCTTAACTCCTCTCTACAGGTCTTTAATTGGGACCCCCGTTTCTGACTCTACATAGAGACGTAGCCAGTTTCCTGGTCCTCAGGAACGAGAAATGTTAGATTCGACAGCTCTTAGGTGGATGTCGAAAGCTGCGAAGTATGATGCACGAAGAGTGTCAGATACCTTTATGCAATGGAATGAACCAACTCAACGTTATGTCTTTGACGTGATGTGTTCTCTTGTGCGTGAGGAATGGGATTATGATGACTCAGATTCCGTCCCCTCTGATTTGATAAATATTCAGCAAAAGTTCGCCGCAGGAATGGTGATAGGTTCAGAAGTAAGGGAAGCGATAGAACTGATTTTAGCTTATAGGGATGATTCTCCTCTTCGAGCACCAAGGGACTCTGATGGTTCTCCGATTACTAGGAAAAGACGAGGTCAGTATCCGATGAGGGAAGTTCCGCCGATATGGCGCGATACAGTTCAAGCTGATGCGGCTAATGGTATTGCAGCTGCTCCAGCACATTTCCATAGAGTATGGATACACATCCCTTGGAAGCGGGCCGAAGTATTAGCAGTAAAACAGGCGTTGCCGGACCCGCGTAAAAATCCTGCTGGTTATTATAAAGAGTTAACGCAGACAGTTCAAGCGTGCGTCATGAATTTGGCAGACATCGAAATGCTATTTGGCAATGTAGTGCCACAGCCTATATGGGCGAAGATTCGGCAAGAGAACCACCCAGTCGCCTTAGGAGGTGATTGGCCAGCTATTATAGCGGCAGACGCGCAACAAGTTGGTGGTGCTAAACCTGAGCCTCTGATTGCTGCTTTACCTGGCAGAATAATTAATCTGATGAAAACGCTGATGCCAGCGTTACGGGTCAATTGGGATAAACTATCAGCATGCAAGCAAAAGAAGGACGAAAGCGTCTCTGACTTCTTCACTAGATTTGAAGAGACCTTCGTAGACCACAGTGGGCAAGATATGAGTACTGAGGGAGGTCAGAGGTTGTTTGTCGACAAGTTCGTGTTTAATTTACTGCCTGAGCTTAGTAACAAGTTAAAGGATTCTGAGAGTGCATGGGCAGTGTCGACGACAGCACAGATACTTGCAACTGCTCAGTATTACGAGAATAGAGAGAAAGAAGAGAAGGAAAAGTCAGAAAAGAAGACGAAAGATTTGAAGACTAAAGTTCTTTTGCAACAGGCATACCCGCCTCGCTCAATTCAGTCAGATTCACAGCAGCGGCCCCAGTTTCAGCCACAGCCACAATTCCAACAAGGGACGTCCCAAAGATTTAATTATGGATTTCCCCGACAACAGTTAGCATGGAATCAGTGTGCCTATTGTAAAAAGGAGGGCCATTATAAGAACGAGTGTCCAGTACTGCACGCACAGACCAGTGGTGTCCCAGCTCAGAGAGGTAGTGGTGGGTTTATGCAAGCTCCTAGAGGTAGAGGACGTGGTACAATGACTCCACAGGCTGATCGCCCATCAAATTATTTCGATCAACGAAATGTACAATCTACGCAACCAGGTAGATCTCCACAGTATCATGTTGAGGATTACTATGAAAATAATGAAGAGATTCAGAAAAGCGAGTACTAGGACAGCCACAGGCAAAGAGAGGGAGTAGCATCAGTTCCAGTTGATCAGAGTGGACCTTATGTCGCAGTAGTTACATCAGGCGTGGTCGAACCGTTTCTGTTGGATACTGGTGCGGCAAAAAGTTCAATTATGCATGCGAAACTCCCTGGCGCACCTTTGTCTGGTTTAACGAACACTTCAGTAGGTTTCTCAGGCGCCCCTGTTCACAATCCTGTTTCTAGTCCTTTGTCAATTTCTGTTGGGCCATGCGAACTAGAAGCACCCCTTATTCTAACAACCGGTTGTAATGAGAATGTGCTTGGGTTAGATCTGTTGAAACGCCTGCATGCGACACTGTACTGTTCTCCTTCGGGAGTACAGCTCACATTGGGCAAGAGAGTCATTTCTCCAATGTACATGTCGATGAATAAGCTCCCACCGGAGCTGCGTTCTCTCCCTGATACTCTTTGGGCGACTGGTCCTAATGATGTAGGTCTTTTGGAAATTCCCCCTTATGTGGTAAGTCTGAAAGCGAATGTTAAATTCCCACGAATCCCACAGTATCAGATTTCGAATGAAGGTGAACGTGCACTTTTACTGATCGTGAAAGACTTAATACAGAAAGATGTGATAGAGGAAACTAGAGGAAATGTCTGCAATAGTCCTGTTCTGCCGATTTTGAAACGCACTGACCCTTCCAAACCTCCAATCTACAGATTTGTGATTGACCTCAGAGAGGTTAACAAAATAGTGATTCCACAGTTTCCTGTGGTACCAGATATCACTGCATTATTGACGTTGATTCCTGCCTCAGCCTCATGGTTTACAGTGATCGACTTGAAGAATGCCTTTTTCAGCATTCCGATAGCCGAGGAAAGTAGAGACATTTTTGGTTTCTCCTTAGGAGGTCGCAGTTTCAGGTTCAAGCGCGCTCCACAAGGTTATTGTGAGAGCCCTTCAATTTACAGCCAAGCATTAAAAAGTCAATTAGATGCTCTTGTACTTCCTCCTGGTGTTGCTCTGATCCAATACGTAGATGATCTTTTACTGGCTGCTGATGACAAGGAAACTTGCAAAACAGCTACAATTTCTTTATTACGTCATTTGTCAGACTTACATCACAAGGTTTCACCTTCTAAACTGCAATATTGTTGCCAAGAAGTGACCTACTTAGGTCATCTTTTGTCAAAGGAGGGAAGAAGGTTGACCCCAGAGAGAATCAAAGCAATTTCGCAGATGACTGTACCAAGCACACAGAGAGAAGTGCGTGCGTTTTTGGGTATTACGTCATAATGCAGGCAATGGATCCCAAATTTTTCTCTCATGGCAAAACCATTGGTAGCCCTGACTGGAAAAGGTGTTCCGAGCCCTTTGCCATGGTCTGATGAATGTCAACAGAGCTTCTCCGACTTACGTGATGCGCTGTGTTCAGCTCCTGTGTTGGGTACTCCTGAGTACAGTAAGCCGTTTACTTTATATGTCCATGAAAGAGAAGTTGCGCGTTGAGTGTATTAACGCAACAATTTGGTGACAAACAGCGGCCTTGTGCATATTTCTCATCCACATTAGATCCGGTAGCCAGAGCATTGCCAAGTTGTTTGAGAGCCACAGCAGCAGCTGCAGTGTCTATTTGACAGTCTGCTGGACTAGTCATGAACAACATGTTAGTAGTCATGGTTCCACATGCTGTGGATACACTCATGAATCGAACGAAAACTCAGCACCTCACCAGTGCTAGACTATCAGGCTATGAGCTGACACTTTTGGCAAGTCACATTCAGATCAAGCGATGCAACATATTGAATCCAGCAACGCTGTTGCCGACTACTCAAAAGTCGAGTGATTCAGAGCCCCATGATTGTTGTTTTAGAACTGAGGAAGAGACGAAAGGTCGGATTGATTTAAAAGATACTCCGTTACTAGATCCAGATGGCACTTTATACGTCGATGGGTCATGTTTTAAACTACAGAATGGTGATGTGACGGCCACGTATGCAGTTACGACTTTGAGTACGATTGTTGAGACCGCAAGAGTTAGTCAGAATTCTGCCCAAGCTGCAGAATTAATTGCATTAACAAGAGCGTGTGTTTTAGCTGAGGGAAAGAGAGTGAATGTGTTTACTGATAGCCAATACGCCTTCGGCGTAGCACATAGTTTTGGACGTCTGTGGAAAGAAAGAGGTTTTCTCACGTCCCATGGGACTAAGATCCAACATGGACAGTTAGTCAACGATCTGTTGGAATCTCTGACCCTACCGAATGAAGTTGCGATTGTGAAGTGCAGTGCACATCGAAAGATTACGGATGATGTTGGCCGTGGGAATGCGTTTTCTGATGAGGTCGCTAAAGAGACGGCCAAGAACATGATGAGTCGAATGTACGTTGCAACGTCTGCAAGATGGATTGCTGAATCAGGAATGTGTGAGAATACGATTGAAAGTGTGAAGGCAATCCAGAATGAAGCAACTAAAAATGAGAAGAATGAATGGAAGGAGAAAACGGGTAAAATGGATTCAAGTGGATGTTGGGTTGATTTGTCTGAGCAGCAGCGTTGGATGTTACCTGATGCGTATGTACTTGCGGTAGTCACGATGGCGCATGGAGCGGCGCACATCAGTTCGAAAGGGATCTGTAAAATGTTAGCTCCAGTATGGAAGAATGATGGAATTACTAAGTGTGCGGAAAGAGTGGTGAAAAATTGCATGATATGCATGATGCATAATCCTGGCAAGGGAACCCCAACCCCAGTTGGTCACTTTGCTCCCCCTTCTTGTCCCTTTGAAGTGATTCAGTTGGATTTTATCCACATGGACAGATGTAATAATCTTAAATATGTCCTAGTGGTAGTCTGTGCCTTTTCAAGATGGATTGAGGCATATCCGTTAAAGGATAACACTGCTATGTCCACTGCCAAAATCCTCCTCAAAGAGTACTTCCCCAGGTATGGTATGCCACGGATTGTTTGGTCGGACAATGGAAGTGAGTTTGTAGGGAAAGTTATGAAGAGTGTGTGTGCGGGTCTGGGAATCACCCAGAAATTCCACAGTGCGAATCACCCACAGTCAGCAGGTTTAGTTGAAGGGTACAATGGTACCTTGAAGCTGAAACTTGCTAAAATTCAAGCTTCTACTGGTCTATCTTGGCCAGACGCACTGCCTTTAGCTTTACTGTCCACCAGAGCGACTGTACACTCTCGAGTAGGGCTTAGCCCATATGAGATTGTGTTCGGTCGTCCTGCTAATGTTTGGGGAGTCCCTAGGCCAAAGGAGTTCAAACAGATCGAATATCCAATGTTGATTAATTACCTTTTTGACCTGACTGCTAAATTGAGCCTTATTCATCAACAGGTATTCGAATCCTTGCCTAAACTGCAAGAGAGTCCAGGCCACACATTGAAACCCGGTGATCAAGTTGTGGTGCGGAATTTTGAACGAACCCGGAACCTCCAGCCAAGATTCGTGGGCCCGTTTCAAGTGCTCCTGGCCACAAGAACTGCTGTACGCCTAGCTGGAAGGAAGAATTGGGTGCACGCTAGCCATACGAAGAGTGTCCCTCTCCCACTCCCCTACGACAACTGGGTTAGACAGGGATTTGGTGTATCCGAGACAGAACCTGTTCCTAGGCTCATCCCCTTCAGTGATGCAGAGTACATAACGGACAAACGAACTGAAACACAGAACTCTGATACCCCACCAGGAACTGTTCCTTCAAACCCTGAACAGAGTGTTATACAAGGCGAACATTTGTCACCTGTGGACTCGAACATTACTGTACCTGTAGAACAATTGTTTCAAGATCAGACAAGACCCGGAAAGTACAGATATAACCTACGTTCTCATTCTATGAACCAATAACATTGCATAGTTACCTTTCTATTTGAAAACTGTTTTGATCTTATCGCATTCCATTCAGTCAGGAAGTTTGCTCTAAAATTTTTATCCTTTTTGTTTTTGTTGTTCTCTCACCTTGCCATCTGGGTTACCGTAGGGTCGTAACGTGTGCCTTGTTTTAACTTGCAGGGAACCAGACACAAGGTCGGTTTCTTCTGTTTATTTTGGGAACTCCCAGGGTAGACAGAGGCAATTTTTTAACAGGTACAAACCATCCGTTGCGAACGGTTGTAGAAGATGGAGCTTCCTGAACTGCGACGGGCTAACGTCATAAATGCTCGCAAGACGAAACTGTATGAAATATTGTATACCAAATGTTTCCTAATGCAATGTGCTCTGACATTTCTGATTGTTTTAATAACTCTGGTAGGCGGAATTATTTTTGGTATTCAACTGATCTTTGCACCTGTTACATCTACAGTATCTCCCCATGTTTCTGTTTCTCCGACTCTTGTTTCTTTTCATTCTTTCCATCCTTTTCCTGCACATGAGCAAGCTCGACGCTCTGAGTTTATAAATAACACTTTCATTCAGCTCTTGCACCAACACCAACTAGTGGTAAACACAACGAACTGCTGGGTGTGTGGCCTGATACCACATACCATGGACAAGGGTATCCCTTATTTGGTTCTGCCTTTTAGTTATAATGGATCATTCTGGGCATTTCAGACCATGTTTATCTATGCTCTAGAGACCTATCCCCCGCGACCTCCGCGTTCCACTAGGTATAACTCCGCTAATAGAGCCTTGGTAAAGGGAATTACTGACATGGTTAGAGACGTCAATAACACTCCGTCTATTCCCAAGGATGAATTGCGAGTTTACATGGGTTGGAATGTTACGGAATACGGCATTACTTTGGATGAGAACAAACGTAAGAGCTCGACTCCGATCTGGGTCGTACCCCACCAAGGTCAGGTCTGTTTGCAAGGAAATGGGAGGAATCCGAAAGCTCGACTAGGGAAGAGTGACTGTACCGAAACATATGTTTTCCCGTCACAGTCTTCTCCTGCATTCTTAGCTGCTAAGGGCACCTATTTTGTTTGCAAAGACAGAGCATATACATGGCTGCCTGCTGACTTTTCAGGCTCATGTTATATCGCTCAACTGTTGCCTCCGACATACACTGCTGCACCGGATTATCACAAAACTAGAGTTGTGAGAGGTGTTTTCAATAAGGAAGATACTGCTGGCCAAGAAGCAGGAGACTTCTTCAAAGGTTTCCTTCCGTTCTGGGGGCCTATGGCCAACAGTAGAAACTTACGTCAACTAACACGGGTAGTTGAATCCACTATTACCGAAACTGCGGGTGCCCTTAGTAACCTGACAGCTGAGCTTCAAGCGGATCGCCTCATGACGTTACAGAATCGTATGGTCCTTGATGTATTACTTGCAGATCGAGGTGGGGTATGTAAGATGATCCAATCGAGTTGCTGTGTTTTTATCCCAGATAATGCGCCAACGGTATATAAGGCCATTTCTAAGTTACACAAAATCTCTGACTCTATTCATGTAGAGGAAGGTGACTGGTCACTAATGGGATGGTTCTGGAGTCTGTTATCTGCATGGGGATGGAAGGTTCTGATAGTCACTGGTGTTGCATTGGTATTTTTATTCTCATGCTGTCTCATTGTTCAGTGTGGTCCTGCCTTATGTGGCCTTTGTGTTTCAACATGCGTAAGAAGACCACCTGTTTTTGGAGATACGCCACGAGATAGAATAATGCTCCAGCAACATATCAGTGACCTGATGAACATAGAGATGGACTCTGACATAGAGTAAGTTATTGCCTATGTAAGGGCAAAAGGACGGTCTGAGGTTCTGTAGCGATCTGAACCCGTGTATTCGGTATCGTAGTACTGACACGATTTTGGTACCAATGAACCGTAAATGATCCATTATATGCATGACAGTGTTTTCGCTGCGCTACGAGCATGAATTCACTGAGAAATAGGGCATTCTGTTGTAAAATCATGGCATCCATTTTAGATACGGCATCCATTTTGTTTCTTGCCCTCACATAGTCAATGGACGAGCAATGTCCCCGGCAGAATCACCTTGTTAAGGACACGTAAGCTCGAGCCCCGAGAAAAGCTGACGCTGCATGACTAGGCAGAATCAAGCTGCCTCCCTTGCCTGAAGCCAGCCCTGCTATACTGGTTCTTGTGTCCATTGTCCTGATTGAGAGGCCGAAGACGGTAGCCATGCCCGTTTATGATCCATAAACACCTCTTATCCTACTTTTCTATCCCTTGCACCTGGCTCTGCTCCTCTCCTTCTGGGCTTTTACAATGGGGAGGATACGATTTTTATGATGGGGAGGATCGGTCAAAGAATGGAAAACTGACAAGGAGACTTGATCGAATACCGAAAACCTACGACTAATTATTGTTTGATGTCTGTTTATTGTCTGTTTGGGATACCGGGTTGGGCATGAAAAATATTCGTGTAATGTTGCCTGAAGACATATTTCGTGTATTTAAGGAGCAACCCACTTTTTGCAATTTGAACAGTCTCGTAGATTCTGCCTTTGTGTGGTTCCTATGACTTCTGTGTCCCTGCAGTAAATAAACCTTGGTCTTTGACGCCACCATCAAGAAGCCCGCGTCTCTGTTTATTTGTGCACCAAGGCAGGAAGGAACTCAGGGGTCTTTGGGTGTTGTTTCCCTGACACCTCTGGACTCTTAAAAAGTCCAGAACCTCACTGGGTGTGAGTGTTTGATTGGTTCTGCTCCGTCCATCACCACCCCCTTTTGTACTGCTTTGTTCGCCATAAGTTGACAGGGTATGCTCAGACGTTGAGTCCCTTGCTCACTTCGCCAATGGATTCAAGCAAGCCTGGCTGAAGACGGGTGAAACGCCAGAAACCGGTCCTAGGAAGCTTGTTTCCGGTCCAGGGAAGGCATGGCTTGGCAGTTCGGGCTGGACTTTTCCCATGAGGCACTGGGTCAGACTGATTTGCAGATGGCCATGTCTGAACTGGGGTGGCAGAGTGGGCTAAAGAAAGGTGATGGATCAAACCCAGATCTGCTGACTGGGTGTGAGTGTTTGATTGGTTCTGATGCTCCGTCCATCACCACCCCCTTTGGTACTGCTTTGTTCGCCATAAGTTGGCAGGGGTATGCTCAGACATTGAGTCCCTTGCTCACTTTGCCACTGGATTCAAGCAAGCCTGGCTGAAGAGGGCTGAAATGCCAGAAACCGGTCCTAGGAAGCTTGTTTCCGGTCCAGGGAAGGCATGGCTTGGCAGTTCGGGCTGGACTGTTCCCATGAGGCACAGGGTCAGACTGATTTGCATATGGCCATGTCTGAACTGGGGTGGCAGAGTGGGCTAAAGAATGGTGATGGATCAAACCCAGATCTGCTGACTGGGTGTGAGTGTTTGATTGGTTCTGATGATCCGTCCATCACCACCCCCTTTTGTACCGCTTTGTTCGCCATAAGTTGGCAGGGGTATGCTCAGACGTTGAGTCCCTTGCTCACTTTGCCACTGGATTCAAACAAGCCTGGCTGAAGACGGCTGAAATGCCAGAAACCGGTACTAGGAAGCTTGTTTCCGGTCCAGGGAAGGCATGGCTTGGCAGTTCGGGCTGGACTGTTCCCATGAGGCACAGGGTCAGACTGATTTGCATATGGCCATGTCTGAACTGGGGTGGCAGAGTGGACTAAAGAACAGTGATGGATAAAACCCAGATCTGCTGACTGGGTGTAAGTGTTTGATTGGTTCTGATGCTCCGTCCATCACCACCCCCTTTTGTACTGCTTTGTTCGCCATAAGTTGGCAGTGTATGCTCAGACGTTGACTCCCTTGCTCACTTTGCCACTGGATTCAAGCATTCCTGGCTGAAGACAGCTGAATTGCCAGAAACCAGTCCTAGGAAGCTTGTTTCTGGTCCAGGGAATGCATGGCTTGGCAGTTCGGGCTGGACTGTTCCCATGAGGCACAGGGTCAGACTGATTTGCATATGGCCATGTCTGAACTGGGGTGGCAGAGTGGACTAAAGAACAGTGATGGATCAAACCCAGATCTGCTGACTGGGTGTGAGTTTTTGATTGGTTCTGATGCTCCGTCCATCACCACCCCCTTTTGTACCGCTTTGTTCGCCATAAGTTGGCAGGGGTATGCTCAGACGTTGAGTCCCTTGCTCACTTTGCCACTGGATTCAAGCAAGCCTGGCTGAAGACGGCTGAAATGCCAGAAACCGGTCCTAGGAAGCTTGTTTCCGGTCCAGGGAAGGCATGGCTTGGCAGTTCAGGCTGGACTGTTCCCATGAGGCACAGGGTCAAACTGATTTGCAGATGGCCATGTCTGAACTGGGGTGGTGGAGTGAGCTAAAGAATGATGATGGATTAAACCCATATCAGTTGACTGGGGGTGAGTGTTCGATTTGCTCAAACGCTCCGTCCATCATCCCCTTTGGTATCACTTTGTTTGCCCTAAGTTGGCAGGGTATGCCCAGACGTAGGTCCCTTCCTCACTTTGCAACTGGATTCAAGCAATCCTGGCTGAAGACGGCTGAAATGCCAGAAACCGGTCCTAGGAAGCTTGTTTCTGGCCCAGGGAAGGCATGGCTTGGCAGTTCGGGCTGGACTGTTCCCATGAGGCACAGGGTCAGACTAATTTGCATATGGCCATGTCTGAACTGGGGTGGCAGAGTGGACTAAAGAACGGTGATGGATCAAACCCAGATCTGCTGACTGAGTGTGAGTGTTTGATTGGTTCTGATGCTCCGTCCATCACCACCCCCTTTTGTACCGCTTTGTTCGCCATAAGTTGGCAGGGTGCTCAGACGTTGAGTCCCTTGCTCACTTTGCCACTTGATTCAAGCAAGCCTGGCTGAAGACGGCTGAAATGCCAGAAACCGGTCCTAGGAAGCTTGTTTCCGGTCCAGGGAAGGCATGGCTTGGCAGTTTGGGCTTGACTGTTCCCATGAGGCACACGGTCAGACTGATTTGCATATGGCCATGTCTGAACTAGGGTGGTGGACTGAGCTAAAGAATGATGATGGATTAAACCCAGATCAGTTGACTGGGGATGAGTGTTCGATTTGCTCAAACGCTCCGTCCATCATCCCCTTTGGTATCACTTTGTTCGCCCTAAGTTGGCAAGCTATGCCCAGATGTGGATCCCTTGCTCACTTTGCCACTGGATTCAAGATAGCCTGGCTGATGAGGGTTATGAACCCAAAACCGGTCCCAGGATGCTTGTTTCCGGTCCAGGGAAAACATAGCTTGGCAGTTCAGGCTGGACTGTTCCCATGAGGCACAGGGTCAGACTGATTTGCATATGGCCATGTCTGAACTGGGGTGGCAGAGTGGGTTAAAGAACGGTGATGGATCAAACCCAGATCTGCTGACTGGGTGTGTGTGTTTGATTGGTTCTGATGCTCCGTCTATCATCACCCCCTTTTGTACCGCTTTGTTCGCCATAAGTTGGCAGGGGTATGCTCAGATGTTTCATTTCCTTGCTCACTTTAATTTAATTTAATTTAATTGTGGGTTTATATAGCGCTAGAATCGACTCCCGGAGGAGTATCTCCGCGCTTCGACCGCTGGGGATCCCGTCCTGGCTCACCCTGAGAGATGGTCCCTAATGGGTATCTCTAAGGTGCGACCAAGCATCCCCGGCGGTCTGGGGGGGCCGTTGTGAAGATGAGGCAAGCTAATGCTCAGAGTTGCCGAGTGAGGTCCCTGACTGGAGTAGGCACCGAGGCGAGAATTATCGAGCCCGCTGACCCTGGTCCACGACCCTGCCGTGTCGGGAATCGAACCCTGGTCCCGGGCCGTCCTCTGCTTACGGGTCTGCCGCCTCTAACCAGTGAGCCACACCTCTCCACTTTGCCACTGGATTCAAGCAAGCCTTGCTGAAGACGGCTGAAATGCGAGAAATCGGTCCTAGGAAGCTTGTATCCGGTCCAGGGAAGGCATCGCTTGGCAGTTCGGGCTGGACTATTCCCATGAGGCACAGGGTCAGACTGATTTGCATATGGCCATGTCTGAACTGGGGTGGCAGAGTGGGCTAAAGAACGGTGATGGATCAAACCCAGATCTGCTGACTGGGTGTGAGTGTTTGATTGGTTCTGATGCTCCATCCATCACCACCCCCTTTTGTACCGCTTTGTTTGCCATAGGTTGACAGGGTATGCTCAGACATTGAGTCCCTTGCTCACTTTGCCAATGGATTCAAGCAAGCCTGGCTGAAGATGGCTGAAATGCCAGAAACCGGTCCTAGGAAGCTCGTTTCCGGTCCAGGGAAGGCATGGCTTGGCAGTTCGGGCTGGACTTTTCCCATGAGGCACTGGGTCAGACTGATTTGCATATGGCCATGTCTGAACTGGGGTGGCAGAGTGGGCTAAAGAACGGTGATGGATCAAACCCAGATCTGCTGACTGGGTGTGAGTGTTTGATTGGTTCTGATGCTCCGTCCATCACCACCCCCTTTTGTACCGCTTTGTTCGCCATAAGTTGGCAGGGGTATGCTCAGATGTTGAGTCCCCTGCTCACTTTGCCACTGGATTCAAGCAAGCCTGGCTGAAGAGGGCTGAAATACCAGAAACCGGTCCTAGGAAGCTTGTTTCCGGTCCAGGAAAGGCATGGCTTGGCAGTTCGGGCTGGACTGTTCCCATGAGGCACAGGGTCAGACTGATTTGCATATGGCCATGTCTGAACTGGGGTGGCAGAGTGGGCTAAAGAACGGTGATGGATCAAACCCAGATCTGCTGACTGGGTGTGAGTGTTTGATTGGTTCTGATGCTCCGTCCATCACCACCCCCTTTTGTACCGCTTTGTTCGCCATAAGTTGGCAGGTGTATGCTCAGACGTTGAGTCCCTTGCTCACTTTGCCACTGGATTCAAGCAAGCCTGGCTGAAGACGGCTGAAATGCCAGAAACCGGTCCTAGGAAGCTTGTTTCCTGTCCAGGGAAGGCATGGCTTGGCAGTTCGGGCTGGACTGTTCCCATGAGGCACAGGGTCAGACTGATTTGCATGTGGCCATGTCTGAACTGGGGTGGCAGAATCGGCTAAAGAACGGTGATGGATAAAACCCATATCTGCTGACTGGGTGTAAGTGTTTGATTGGTTCTGATGCTCCGTCCATCACCACCCCCTTTTGTACCGCTTTGTTCACCATAAGTTGGCTGGGTATGCTCAGACGTTGAGTCCCTTGCTCACTTTGCCACTGGATTCAAGCAATCCTGGCTGAAGAAGGGTGAAATGCCAGAAACCGGTCCTAGGAAGCTTGTTTCTGGTCCAGGGAAGGCATGGCTTGGCAGTTCGGGCTGGACTGTTCCCATGAGGCACAGGGTCAGACTGATTTGCATATGGCCATGTCTGAACTGGGGTGGTAGAGTGGACTAAAGAACGGTGATGGATCAAACCCAGATCTGCTGACTGGGTGTGAGTGTTTGATTGGTTCTGATGATCCGTCCATCACCACCCCCTTTTGTACCGCTTTGTTCGCCATAAGTTGGCAGGGGTATGCTCAGACGTTGAGTCCCTTGCTCACTTTGCCACTGGATTCAAACAAGCCTGGCTGAAGACGGCTGAAATGCCAGAAACCGGTACTAGGAAGCTTGTTTCCGGTCCAGGGAAGGCATGGCTTGGCAGTTCGGGCTGGACTGTTCCCATGAGGCACAGGGTCAGACTGATTTGCATATGGCCATGTCTGAACTGGGGTGGCAGAGTGGACTAAAGAACAGTGATGGATAAAACCCAGATCTGCTGACTGGGTGTAAGTGTTTGATTGGTTCTGATGCTCCGTCCATCACCACCCCCTTTTGTACTGCTTTGTTCGCCATAAGTTGGCAGTGTATGCTCAGACGTTGACTCCCTTGCTCACTTTGCCACTGGATTCAAGCATTCCTGGCTGAAGACAGCTGAATTGCCAGAAACCGGTCCTAGGAAGCTTGTTTCTGGTCCAGGGAATGCATGGCTTGGCAGTTCGGGCTGGACTGTTCCCATGAGGCACAGGGTCAGACTGATTTGCATATGGCCATGTCTGAACTGGGGTGGCAGAGTGGACTAAAGAACAGTGATGGATCAAACCCAGATCTGCTGACTGGGTGTGAGTTTTTGATTGGTTCTGATGCTCCGTCCATCACCACCCCCTTTTGTACCGCTTTGTTCGCCATAAGTTGGCAGGGGTATGCTCAGACGTTGAGTCCCTTGCTCACTTTGCCACTGGATTCAAGCAAGCCTGGCTGAAGACGGCTGAAATGCCAGAAACCGGTCCTAGGAAGCTTGTTTCCGGTCCAGGGAAGGCATGGCTTGGCAGTTCAGGCTGGACTGTTCCCATGAGGCACAGGGTCAAACTGATTTGCAGATGGCCATGTCTGAACTGGGGTGGTGGAGTGAGCTAAAGAATGATGATGGATTAAACCCATATCAGTTGACTGGGGGTGAGTGTTCGATTTGCTCAAACGCTCCGTCCATCATCCCCTTTGGTATCACTTTGTTTGCCCTAAGTTGGCAGGGTATGCCCAGACGTAGGTCCCTTCCTCACTTTGCAACTGGATTCAAGCAATCCTGGCTGAAGACGGCTGAAATGCCAGAAACCGGTCCTAGGAAGCTTGTTTCTGGCCCAGGGAAGGCATGGCTTGGCAGTTTGGGCTGGACTGTTCCCATGAGGCACAGGGTCAGACTAATTTGCATATGGCCATGTCTGAACTGGGGTGGCAGAGTGGACTAAAGAACGGTGATGGATCAAACCCAGATCTGCTGACTGAGTGTGAGTGTTTGATTGGTTCTGATGCTCCGTCCATCACCACCCCCTTTTGTACCGCTTTGTTCGCCATAAGTTGGCAGGGTGCTCAGACGTTGAGTCCCTTGCTCACTTTGCCACTTGATTCAAGCAAGCCTGGCTGAAGACGGCTGAAATGCCAGAAACCGGTCCTAGGAAGCTTGTTTCCGGTCCAGGGAAGGCATGGCTTGGCAGTTTGGGCTTGACTGTTCCCATGAGGCACACGGTCAGACTGATTTGCATATGGCCATGTCTGAACTAGGGTGGTGGACTGAGCTAAAGAATGATGATGGATTAAACCCAGATCAGTTGACTGGGGATGAGTGTTCGATTTGCTCAAACGCTCCGTCAATCATCCCCTTTGGTATCACTTTGTTCGCCCTAAGTTGGCAAGCTATGCCCAGATGTGGATCCCTTGCTCACTTTGCCACTGGATTCAAGATAGCCTGGCTGATGAGGGTTATGAACCCAAAACCGGTACCAGGATGCTTGTTTCCGGTCCAGGGAAAACATAGCTTGGCAGTTCAGGCTGGACTGTTCCCATGAGGCACAGGGTCAGACTGATTTGCATATGGCCATGTCTGAACTGGGGTGGCAGAGTGGGTTAAAGAACGGTGATGGATCAAACCCAGATCTGCTGACTGGGTGTGTGTGTTTGATTGGTTCTGATGCTCCGTCTATCATCACCCCCTTTTGTACCGCTTTGTTCGCCATAAGTTGGCAGGGGTATGCTCAGATGTTTCATTTCCTTGCTCACTTTAATTTAATTTAATTTAATTGTGGGTTTATATAGCGCTAGAATCGACTCCCGGAGGAGTATCTCCGCGCTTCGACCGCTGGGGATCCCGTCCTGGCTCATCCTGAGAGATGGTCCCTAATGGGTATCTCTAAGGTGCGACCAAGCATCCCCGGCGGTCTGGGGGGGCCGTTGTGAAGATGAGGCAAGCTAATGCTCAGAGTTGCCGAGTGAGGTCCCTGACTGGAGTAGGCACCGAGGCGAGAATTATCGAGCCCGCTGACCCTGGTCCACGACCCTGCCGTGTCGGGAATCGAACCCTGGTCCCGGGCCGTCCTCTGCTTACGGGTCTGCTGCTTCTAACCAGTGAGCCACACCTCTCCACTTTGCCACTGGATTCAAGCAAGCCTTGCTGAAGACGGCTGAAATGCGAGAAACCGGTCCTAGGAAGCTTGTATCCGGTCCAGGGAAGGCATCGCTTGGCAGTTCGGGCTGGACTATTCCCATGAGGCACAGGGTCAGACTGATTTGCATATGGCCATGTCTGAACTGGGGTGGCAGAGTGGGCTAAAGAACGGTGATGGATCAAACCCAGATCTGCTGACTGGGTGTGAGTGTTTGATTGGTTCTGATGCTCCATCCATCACCACCCCCTTTTGTACCGCTTTGTTTGCCATAGGTTGACAGGGTATGCTCAGACATTGAGTCCCTTGCTCACTTTGCCAATGGATTCAAGCAAGCCTGGCTGAAGATGGCTGAAATGCCAGAAACCGGTCCTAGGAAGCTCGTTTCCGGTCCAGGGAAGGCATGGCTTGGCAGTTCGGGCTGGACTTTTCCCATGAGGCACTGGGTCAGACTGATTTGCATATGGCCATGTCTGAACTGGGGTGGCAGAGTGGGCTAAAGAACGGTGATGGATCAAACCCAGATCTGCTGACTGGGTGTGAGTGTTTGATTGGTTCTGATGCTCCGTCCATCACCACCCCCTTTTGTACCGCTTTGTTCGCCATAAGTTGGCAGGGGTATGCTCAGATGTTGAGTCCCCTGCTCACTTTGCCACTGGATTCAAGCAAGCCTGGCTGAAGAGGGCTGAAATACCAGAAACCGGTCCTAGGAAGCTTGTTTCCGGTCCAGGAAAGGCATGGCTTGGCAGTTCGGGCTGGACTGTTCCCATGAGGCACAGGGTCAGACTGATTTGCATATGGCCATGTCTGAACTGGGGTGGCAGAGTGGGCTAAAGAACGGTGATGGATCAAACCCAGATCTGCTGACTGGGTGTGAGTGTTTGATTGGTTCTGATGCTCCGTCCATCACCACCCCCTTTTGTACCGCTTTGTTCGCCATAAGTTGGCAGGTGTATGCTCAGACGTTGAGTCCCTTGCTCACTTTGCCACTGGATTCAAGCAAGCCTGGCTGAAGACGGCTGAAATGCCAGAAACCGGTCCTAGGAAGCTTGTTTCCTGTCCAGGGAAGGCATGGCTTGGCAGTTCGGGCTGGACTGTTCCCATGAGGCACAGGGTCAGACTGATTTGCATGTGGCCATGTCTGAACTGGGGTGGCAGAATCGGCTAAAGAACGGTGATGGATAAAACCCATATCTGCTGACTGGGTGTAAGTGTTTGATTGGTTCTGATGCTCCGTCCATCACCACCCCCTTTTGTACCGCTTTGTTCACCATAAGTTGGCTGGGTATGCTCAGACGTTGAGTCCCTTGCTCACTTTGCCACTGGATTCAAGCAATCCTGGCTGAAGAAGGGTGAAATGCCAGAAACCGGTCCTAGGAAGCTTGTTTCTGGTCCAGGGAAGGCATGGCTTGGCAGTTCGGGCTGGACTGTTCCCATGAGGCACAGGGTCAGACTGATTTGCATATGGCCATGTCTGAACTGGGGTGGTAGAGTGGACTAAAGAACGGTGATGGATCAAACCCAGATCTGCTGACTGGGTGTGAGTGTTTGATTGGTTCTGATGCTCCGTCCATCACCACCCCCTTTTGTACCACGGTGTATATATGTAGGCATATAATACAAGGTAGTAATTAGGCGTACTCCTACTATGCAAACCCTACTCTCTGTGTGTCTAGAGTGTATGTAGGTGTAAAGCCAAGAATCCCGCCAAGGGACGATCCAACCACATTACCTGGAGGGAGAGAATGTAGGACCTCGTCTTGGTCATGAACAGGAAACCCCTCACGGAGATGTCACCCAGCTATGTGGTGGAGTTTCAGCAGGCAGGGACCCTCGGTGTCAGCTGAAGTGCCTCCTCTGCTAATCCTATGAGATGCAGATTATTTATAATAAGACACATCCTTCTGATGTACGTATAGATTAGATATGTTATGTATATGTAGATAGCCCTGTCGCTCCGTTGATGAAGAGAGAACAAATTTGTACATTCATGAGTAAAGGCCTTATACTTGGTGTTCGCGGCATCGTGATAATGTTATGCGAAGAGAAACAAATCCAGAATTGTCACGCATGTGAATATATGTAAAAGGTCACAGCAGTAGTGTTGTTGTGCAAAAGAGGACAATGTAAGAAAATGAGCAGCTTCGCTACATGGGCCTAACCCGGGCACATAACACCCAATCCTAATACTAAGGGTCAATATTTAAAAAGCTATCTAAAAAGCATGCAGGCCATAATGAAATTCAGGCTAAAAAGTTCTAAAACCACTTTTAAAATGATCTAAAAGAAAGCTTCCCTTTAAAATACTCATAAAAAGCCATTATCATGTGTTTTACTGTTTAAAACTTCAAGCACTCAGAAAGCCATGGTGCCTAGAAAAAGCAGAAAAATAAAGTTTCAAATCATTTTGTTTAAAAAATGGGCCAAATAGTTTCCACCACACAGAAAATCCAATTGTTTGTGTGCCAAGTAGTAGTCGCAACAATGCCGTTGCTGGCAACTGCGGATGAAGTTTCAAGAGGCGCACTTCGAAGCAGGTTTATGGAGCAAAGGTTGTTCCATTCAGTTCACATGGCAGCCACAGAGGGAGAGACTACATCCTGTAAGTGTTCCACAGAGCCTGTATCCATTTCACTAGGAGCCAGAGCATCCCAGGGTGGCTTGAAGAATGCATTCATCAGCAATGGAATATGCTACGGACAGCAATACCCATGGGCTTTTAAGGGGTCCATCAGTACTTCAATGTCCAATGGCGTAACCAATTGTGATCCGAGACATAAATCCAATACGCATTCATGGCTGCAGGGCAAGCAACGGAATGCAGGGTGTATGCAGTGAAGCTAAACAGTCCTGAATGACAAGAGCCAATGCTCATTCAATTCTAGAAGCCAAGGTTTGCGGAAGCAGCGGATCATGTGTTCATGGCATTGCAGCGCAGCCAGTGCTGTCTCCATTTGGGGTTGAACTGGGACGTCCATTGCAGAGCAGAAAAATTAAAATAAGAATTTCTGCCACAAGTAGCAGGACATGTGTGAGACCTCCAAAAACCCATGTATATGAAAGATGGTATAACTCTGCAAATTGTCTGAAAGGTGCTAACCAGTCCAGAGCCAATGCACTTAAAGAAGTCTGCTATTACCTTCATATCAGACATATTAAAAATGTGTTGGACCAGCTCCCCAAAATGCAGCAGGAAGTTAGTATGAAGGAGCGTCTGTATCTTGTACAAAGACCTTGCAACCTGAAGATCAAACGTCTCTCAGGCCGATGTTAGGGCCACATCTTTTTTAAAAAGCATGCCTTTCAGTTTGCTCAGAGAATCAAAGAGCATGTTAAAAACAATAATCGAAGGCCATAGCATTGCTTCCCTAACTGTGTTAGCAAGTGGAAACTGTACTTGTGTGCAACAAGTGACTATGGAATTAACCTTTACCAGATAAGCAATGCCTGGTTCCATTCCGCCGCAACCTTAATCATTCAGCATCAAATAGCTTCCATCAGAGAGCAGCTTGAAAACTGATGAATCACGTCAGCTGGAGAACCCTTCAGATAACAGGACAAGTTTGCAACTGAAGCATTGCATGCTCCATAAAGTGAAATGTTCTTGCATACTAAGGACCTGCTCAAAGCATCCTCGCATTCGGAACCACTAAAGAAAACTTCTGTGTCCCCATTCCTGAATCTAAAGCTGAATGGTAATTCCGAGTATTCCTGCACATGCCCTTCCCCTTGCGCCTCATATCTGCCTACTTGGTGGTATTGTAGACAATATTGATATTGGAAAGTCATGACCAGTAGGGTGTTGTAACCATGGATTATCCAGTCTGTGGAAGGTGTCTCAGCCAAGGTGAAAGATAATTAGTCTAACTTTTCAACATGGTATATATTGCATTTCTTTGTGTCATCAAAATCTGTCTTTCAGTTATCTAGTATTGCGAAAATAGATTAGTGTTGCTGAAATAACGCCACGGTACATGGCCAGAAGCTAATGTTTGCAACGTCCAGCTTAATAATACAATGGACCGTAGTTGTGATTGTCTATGTTGGAAAACAGGTTAATCAAAAGGGGGAGAGAGGGGTACGTAGTGGACCTTGCCTCTTGTATCATATAAAAAATAGAAAGAAGTCCACTAGAAAAACTTATTCTAAACTGTATCCTTCCAGATATATTAGTGATCCCTAAAGGAAAACATGAATTGTCTTAAAATAACCCTCATCCACCAAAAGGCCCCTTGGTGGCATGCTTCATCATCAGGTTCTTCCCACCCTGCCACGAGGCGGGGCGGGCGTGCTACGACCGACGGAGATGTAGGAGCACTTTTTGGAAGGTGTGTGCTATATTGCTAGAGTAGGAGTGGAAGTGTCAGAGAATAGTGGAAAAAAGTCTAAAAAATACCGGGCCACTAGGAACCTAACTTTAATAAATTCTGTGGCTGGTATTGTTAAAAATGGGGTTGGGAGTTGCACAATGTAATGAGTGCACTATTCCCGGTCTACATGTTTCAAGCCTACCCCTAAGACTTTTCGTCAGGACCAAGTGCAGTTTATCCCTAATACCACTCCTGAGCAGTGCCTAATGTATTACTCAGTGCCTAGTCAAAGTATGATACATGTGCGTTATATAATACCTAATTGTTATGATGCTTCAATGCAATCAATTTGGTATGATGCCTCCGAACATTTTTTTTTAGTCTAAACTCACCCCTTGAGCTCTACACTGGAGGGGAGGGGTGCTTGTAGTCACACTTTTTTCAAAACTGCTCCCTTGCCCAGCGCATTGTGCCTGCCCATGGCTCTGAAGATTCACATGTAGACCGGGAGTAACACACTCATTACATTGAGCTCCCAAACCGATTTTTAACAATACCAGCCACAGGATTAAATAAAGTTTAGGTTCCTAGTGTCCAGGTATTTTTTAGAAGTTTTTCCACTATTCTCTGACCCTTCCACTCCTACTCTAGCAATATAGCCCACACCTTCCAAAAAGTGCTCCCACATCTCTGTTGGTCTTAACATGCCCCACCCTGCTTTGGGGCGGGAAGAACCCAATGATGAAACATGCCACCGAGAAAAATATTTTTTTTGCCTTAGCGATCACTAATATATCTGGAAGGATATAGTTTAGAATACGTTTTTCTAGTGGACTTTTTTTGATTGGTTATATATAGTAAAACAGACATGTCCTGCTGTAATACGTCAATTGCAGAAGATACTATTTTGCCCAGTAAATATATCCTGGATGTTAATGTGGTCATACCATTGTCAATCACAGACAAAGCCATTTCTAAATTAACCCTATCAATCTCGCGCAGTCTCTCAGCAGCTTCCAGTTGAGAAACATTCCACAGCTTGTTGTATTTTGCTTACAAAAAGCGCTTTTGATGTGGGTTTCAGGGATATAACAAGACATCCATAAGATCTATGTCACCAGAAGGAAGGGACAAGTGTTGCTTCATCTGAGAAAGTATGGAGGTTTTATGCCAATCAAGGCACAACTTCCCAACACTAAATGTTGTCACCACCCCGAGTGTTCAGATTATACATATACTCAAATAAAAAAAATACATATTGCTGGTCAGGCCTATTCATTTTGAACACTTTGGCATTGCCTAGGAATCTAGACTGACACCCATTAGTGTCCACAGCCAAACCAACCTTACCTTCCAATTGGGGTCTGATTAATTGAAAGAGCCACTGCGTATCATAGCATCTAGTGTATTGTCTCTCTGTGTTGTGTGAAATGCTGCCAGTTCTTGAAATGTGAGAACGTGGAAATACAAGGTGTGTTCAAATCCTTCATCTTGGCTATTCCAAGACAGGAAGTATGTTGCACTGTTTCATTCAAAGACATTTTTTGATGTGGTATGAGACATGCTCTAAACAAGGTCTCAGTTCCCTGAACCTGCCAGCCTTGTGTCCCCAGACAGATTTTGTGTCTATGATGTCTTTCAAAAATTCGAAACCCTGTACAGACAGCTTAGAAAGAAAGGACGCAGAGTATATCAGCTTGTTGTTTGTCAGCATTTTTTTATTTGCAGGTGTAGATGCAAGCCAAAGGCTGAGTCTGACATGTCAAAACCTGAAAAATAAGCAAACTTTTCTACAAATGATTTTGAACTACCTTTCGGTGGTGTTTGGCAGTCTTTCCATTACGTGTAATTATAAACATCAAGTGGGATGATAGCTTTGTGTAATAAATGGTGACCATAATGTTGATGACAGAACATATCACAGTAATTAGATGCACTCTCATACAATTCATCAGAAGAAAATGCCGATTGTTCGGAAACTCTGAAAGCAATTTGTGCACTGTTTCAATGTCCCAATCATCAGAGAAAGTACTAGAGGTGATGATATAATTTAAGGAAATTTTAAACTAATATGGTATTTGTAAAAGTTCAGTAGGACAATACACATCATATGATACCCTGTCTTACACTATTCCTTGCGGAACATGAACTGTTGTAATGTTCACCAGGGACAGGTTCCTTTGTTCATGGTGCGATGATTCATTTGGTTTCAATACCAAGTTCACAAGTTATACTGTAGAGCATTCTGGGAGATAGTGTCCGTTCAGAAGGAAGAAAAAGACAGGCACCAAACCAATCCAGAGGACCAGGAAAAGTATTCCAATTGTAATTCAGATACGTAACCAAGGAGTAACAAAGCATGTCTTTTTCAGCCAAAGATAGAGAGCACGCACTTGTAGCATGAAAGGGAGAGGTGTTAGCGATGGTATCTCAGGCTCAGTTGAAACTGATGAGAAGTCATCATAGTCCACGCAGTAGCCAGACGTTGTTCGGTCTATTTTTGGTAGCTCAGTAGGTTTTGTAGAACTGGGAGATAACTCAATTTGTGGCATATTCATGCAGATGTCGTCAATTTTTCAAATTGAAATTTGTGTTTCTGTACTAGTTGACTGTATAGTTGTAGTTGTTTCAACAAAAAGAAGCAATACTTCATTGTTATTTGCTGTTTCTCTTTGGAGAGGGGAATCTTCTTTAGTTATTAAAGCTTCCATCTGAACTTCCTGAACAGTAGCGAGAGAAGTGCGGTAGCTACCAAAGGAGTCCATTTGGCCTACTGTTGAAAATCAACCACATAGTGTGGTTTGATCAGACTGATTGAGACAAACCTTTTGTCTCGTCAGCCAGCAAGAGGCAGAAGAAGTATGGTTCTGGTACCTTTAAAAGCCAGGACAGGTACAAGCTGTAAGATAGCCCAAATTATTTCTAGTCCACAACTGTTTCCCTGACCAGATCCCCAGTGTTCGGGACCCAGCCCAGTTTTGTTGGAACAACCTTCACTTCCCCAGTGGTGAAGCGTTTTACTTGGATGTTGCTTTGTGCAGCCCGGAAATCATTGAATTATTGTAAAACAGCCAAATGTTCATTGATGTCCAACTGACATTATCGAAGTCTGGTACCCACATTCTCACTTCAAACAGGATTTCATATGGAGTACGACCACCCAGGGATTATCTTGGCATGTTATTGAGTGCCCTCTGGGCCTCATATAGGTGATTGACCCACTGAAACCCGAGCCTAATACCCTTGCTGTTAAGGACTGCTTTAAGTCACTGTTTTTCCTTTCAACTATCAAATTTCCGACAGGGTAATAGGGGAGGAGTATTGCAAGGTCACACACAAACTTCCCATGGCTAAACGCCGGACCCTGGTCTGAATGCAGTGTGCCAATTGCGTATGTCCCAGTGAAGACTTGCTAATCCTTTATAACAGCTTGGGCGTCAGCCGGCCACTGTAGCCAAACCCACAGGAATCTGGAGCAGGAATCCACAACCAACAAGATGTACTTGTTAGCCCCATCTAAGTGTAAGGGGCTGCAGTGATCCAAATAGACAACTGCCAGACACTTGTCTGAACTCAATAGAGGTGTCTGTGGAGGATGTATTATGGTGGAACCCTTCATCTGCTGTCAGATGTCACATTTGAGGACAAAGTCCTTGTTGTGTTTTGTAAGACCAGGCCACCAATAGCCCTGCTTCAATAATAATATTTCAGCAGTAACCCCTGTGTATGCTGAACCTAGATCCTCATGTGCAGCTAGTATTACCTCCAATCTGTGATCAGTGTTTAGTATAACTCTAACCCCCACTCCTGGAATCTGAACATACAGTAAGTTCTGTGCATCTAACTTGTAGGAGTACTTGAGTAAAAAATGTTTCGGCAGGTGTGTATCGTTGCGAGCAGGATTGACAGGCACCAGGATGTCTCTGTCTAATTTCGTACTAGAACGAGTTCAGAATCAAAATCTAGAATGAGTTAGTGCAGCAATGGCAGTAGTGCAAACTCTTGCCTTAGCGGCTTCATCAACCTTTAATTTCCCTGCAACGTGAACACCAACACATTGATGACTCAATGTGTGGATTACGTGAGCCCGTGGCAAGAATTCTTTCAGCTTCGCCACCTGTTCCCAAAGCATTTTGTGTTTGATTGTGCAACCCTTTGAATCTCAAAATCCATTTTGGCCCGATAGTGAAGGTATTCATTATATGACTGGACACAGTAATATGAATCACACACTATAAGTGTGGGGAACCATAATCCGTATTATGTAGTGACAGTATCAAGGCTTTGAGTTCTACCAGCTGCGCTGTACAGTTCCCTAGGGACTGCGTGTGTGTTTATGCAGGACAGAACTTTCCATCATGCATGCACCCTTTTACTATTACACATGCTGCAGAATATTGGTCTCTTGTCCCTATGGCAGGCTGAGCAGATCCATCATATGGAATACTCGTTTTGGTAACAGCCTTTAACGTTAGTACCTGGGTAACCACACTTATGTGTTTCCGCTGTGCTAGAGCTCTCTCTCTTTCATTACAGCAGTCTGTACTGCTGTGAGAATTTTTTCAGTAGGTGCAAAACACATTTCAGCGTTTGTGTACAAATATGATTTATATCACGTGAAACATGATAACTATATACCCAGTTGGTCCAGTAACTATGCTGCTCACCAGGTTAAAAGTGTTTACATGCGTGTGTAAATGTTTGGAAGCTATCATGTCAGCTTTTACAGAATCAAAAAAGTTTGTGCCCAATGGTTGATTGAATAATCAGGTCTAATTAAATTGTATAACAGTTTTACTCGTTCTGTGTAATCCAAAATGTATGTTCTGACAACATTTTAAAATCCTAAAATAGACTGTTGTCTTTTCAGAGTCTTTGGAGGTTGAAGCAATGCACATTTTTCTAAATAATGTGCCCCAAGGCTTTTGCCTTCACTTGACAACTTGTATCCCAAAATAGGACATTGAGATGGGCAATTTTAGATTTTTTAAAATTATATTTGTAGCCAAATTGAGATAATCCTCGAATGTACAGTCTATTCTGTCTAAGTGTTCCATTAACTGATCATCCGTCAGGTATATATCATCTACATAGGACAATGCCCAGGGCTATTCTTATAGCTATGGAAAACGGCAAATTTGCCTCTGTGACCCTAGCACTTAAAATGCTTTCAAATATCTGCTTTCAGGCATTATATTCTGGCAGAAGAATACATTTGAGATATCTAGTTTTGTTTTGCATTTCTTCCGTACAATGTAATAAATTAGTGCAGCACTGTTGCATTTTGTACTGCGAATAAGCGAGTAGTTGTGTTTAAATGCCAGTAGTCTAAAAAAAGATGGTATTAATTGTGCGTTTTCATTACAGAAAACAAGGGGTTGTTCATTAATGAGGTGCAAGATCTATTACACCATGAGATTCAAATTGTTTCAGTATTTCCCTAACTTGCTTTTTAACTTCATGTTTTATTGGTATTGATCCTGGGGTTGAGGAATTGATTTTAATTGGATCTTGTGATGAGGTGACTCATCATCCCACCCAACATAATTGCGGTATAGTGCAGGAGCTAGTGCTAATGCCCACTCCTTGGATTAAGAATGTTTAATTTATTCCGTAACGAGGTCAGTGAAAGTGGGTAAAATGACCCTTTCTTTGTTTGGACATTCCATTACGATCACAGGTGGCCAGTCTTTTTCAGCCAAAAGAATGTAGTAACCATATGTCAAGTTCTCCCAACAGAGAGCCTTGATGTTCCTGGGTATGTCACCCTCCAATTGGGGTGTTATTTCATATGAACGATGGGGAACACTTACCCTAGTTTCAGGTGTTTAAACTGTGATATGGTCACTGAGAACAACTGCCGCCAGATAATCCATCAGGTTCTGGTGAGCTATTGTGAATTCTGCCACACTGTCTAGCATCATCACTGCCCATTCCCAATTGAGAAGCATAGTCCTCAGTAGCCTGGGCCTGTCTTTTTTTAATCCCAGCTACCTTTGTCTTTTTAAATTGAGGTTTAGGATTCTTTTTTTAATCTTCTTTTTTAATGATGTAGTCTGATGAGCGTTGTGATTCCTTCTTTAGCTTCAGGCGCTCTTCTAATCTGTGATCTGACGATATATCTCTCTCCGAACTTGTATTGGATGACTCCTAAAAAGGAATAAGAGGAACATGTATCAGTATCCTGATACCTGTCAGGTTTTCTAATGTAATCACAGTTTCTCAGATTATATATCTTTTCAGCGGTTTCCTGTTACGGAGACCCACCTGTGACTGTGTTTTGCTTGTATATTTTTGTTTATTGTCCAATTTCTTCTTTGAAGAATCGGGTGCTTGCTTAGAGTTATCCTTTTCAGAATTACTCTTAACCTGTGGTTTCCAGGACTGGATTCCAGATTATCTCTACGTAGCGTAGCATAGGTTTCTTCGATAATTTTAGGAAATTCCTGCCCCTGCTGTGTAGGAGTGAATTCCCACAGGCGTTGGTGTATAGCTAATGCTGCTGCGTCCCCCTTTATGTTACTTAACATAATGGCTGATACTGCAGCAAAATTGCTCATCAGTTTCATTCCCAAGTGCAGGGAAGTTGCTGCCCCATACTTATTCTGTACCTATTTCAGTACCTCAGGCAAGACAGCCAATGAAGTTGTACCATGTGTTCTGGTGTAAACTGCAGCGAAGACTGTACCCCAAGTGGCACAATCTTCCACTGGAGGAGCCATCCCCACTGACAAGTAAATTGTTAATATTCTGTGTTTTTCTTGGGGGCCGGTATGAGGAAAAACTGCTTTAAACTGGCTTGTTTTTGTGCTTTCTAGAATAGGATTTGCTCCTGACTGGTGGGAATCTTTTCCATAACGGCATTCAGTGTTCGTGGACTGATGCCTGTGGTAGCCAACTGTGGTTCAGCAGCTTGAGCAGTCCTAGCAGGGTTAATTGCTAATGTTTGCATTATAAACTGTGTGAGATTTCTGTAGATCTTTAGTAGATCTTTGTATAGTGTACTTAATTCTGCTGCATCTATATTAGCAAAGTTAGGATGCAGTGTAAGCAGCTTAGACTGAGCATGTCACTCCTTCTTTACTGAGCGGACTGAGTCTCACATTTTCTATAGTGTGGGGGAGGGTGACTTTAAACAAATTCATCTGCTCTCAGTAAGATAGTGGAATTTCTATGTCTACATATGGAATGTATTCATCTGGTGATTCATCTTCAATGTAAGTGTGAACCGATTGTGTACGTGCATTTGCAGCTGGGAATTTAACCCAGGAATAGAATAACTCTGTTCTGAATGCTTCGTGTGCCTCAACCACGAAGGTAACATCTCAACCCGTTGCTGGTAGACCATATGATAGTAATTTCATAGTTACTACATGTGTGCAATTCTCTGTAATGTTTAGAGCTCCTTCTTCCTCTTCAATGATTTCTTCATTTACGCACATTGTTTGAAGAAAGAAGGAATTTTAGTAAATTAATTTAGGAAGATAGGGTTTACACAATGTGAGAAGGTTTTTTCCCACAAGCTTGAAAAACCTACAGCCAATACATTGGGTCTACCTACTCAGCTGAGGCAGATTTCCCTACCGCCATGGATGTTTCCAGTTTGGAGGTGTGGAGGGGTCTCTAATAAAGCACAACTGAACTACTCAGGTAGACCGTTAAATAAGAACCCAACCAACGTTGGCGGTGCCATGTTGTGTAATTCCCACTAATCCATAGGACCTGCGTGTTTGTTGCACAACATAAACTTTGGGTGAGGTTCCTAGACTGATTCCAGGCACCCACGCAGGATATGTTGGCGTAGAGACCAGCTAGCTCACAGTGCTACCATAAGCCCCCCTAACCCAAACAGGGAGTGAATGGTTTTTGGGAACCACTGAACCTGACAACCCTGACCACTCGGGATCGTGATAACAGATCAGAACCTTCTCGCTTAGTCACTCGTGCTCTTTTGTTCACAGAGACATATACAGAGAATACACACTGGGACATTTTCAATATATTTACTGAACCAATGTCATTCTTGTATAAAATACACGTGCTGCGATAATCAGTAGACAGAAGCAGATAAAAGTGATTACAAGCACCAAAAAAGAGTAAATAGCAGACATAGTTCTCCCATGGTGTTGAGACAGTGTATATATGCAGACATATTATACAACGTAGTAATCATGCATACTCCTACTATGCAAACCGTACTCTGTGTGGGTCTAGAGTGTACATAGGTGTAAAGCCAAGAATCCCCCCAAGGGACGATCCAACCCCATTACCTGGCAGGAGAGAATGCATGACCATGTCTTGGTCATGAATTGGACATCCCACACAGAGATGTCAGACAGCTGCATGGTGAAGTCTCAACATGCAGGGACCCTCAGTGTCAGCTGTAGTACCTCCTCTGCTAATTCTATGAGATGCTGATTATTTGTAATAAAAAGTATCCTTGCGATGTACGTATATATTAGCAATGTTATGGATAGGTAGATAACCCTGTCACCCCGTGGATGAAGATAGAACGAGATTTGTACATTCATATGTATGAATATGTGCAAATGGTCACTGCAGTAATATTATTGCGCAAAAGAGGACAATGTAAGAAAATGAGCAGCTTTGCTACATGGGCCTAACCCAGGCACATAACACTTTGATTAAGTGCTATAACTAGAGAAGAAGCGATGGGTCCCCCATGCGGATGCAGATGTGGGAGGTAGACTAGGGGACAGGTAAAACTCTTGTAAAAAACAATATTGGCATTGTGGCGCTGCAGGTACTGTTGTACTTGTTTACCTTTGCGCTGAATTATTTAGACCCCGCATTTTCAAGGTCATAAGGGTAATGTCCGCAAATGGGTGGACATTAGTGTATAGTTCCATTAAGTAGTGAGAGCAAAGATTAATTTATGGAAAGTGAGTGGTATGGTACAATCTTTGACAGTGAATCAGGAACATCAACCATATTAAAAAATCCTCATATTTTCTACCCACCTCCCATACCTGGTGAACCTTCACCAATGGAAAACCAACCACACCAAAATTTCAAAAGACAGAATCCCTCTGACCATATGGTGGTAACAAATTGACATATATGTGTATATCACATGGTACACAGCAGCGCCACTTCGGGTCCCATTATACTGTAGGAAAAGATAAAGAACTAAACCCTTCTAACTAGTAGGAAAATATTTTCCAAATGAGCACAAAGACAGTCATTTGTAAAGATTCAATGTATGTGTGACATCAGTTCCTGCAATAAATCAGTGACAAACAGATCAAACTTTAGGACATTAACCAGTAGAAAATAGATCAGCGCTGGCACTGGAATGGATATCTGGTGGTGACAAAACCAGGGAGTCACGCCACATTGAGGATCGTTCTTCCGAACACTGTTGACAAATATTCTGCACATCAGTTGGATTATCAAACCAACGCAGCTTACCATTCACCTCCACTCTAAGATGCGCCAAGTATATCATGCCTTAACAAAGTCACAAGTTGCGGAGCATAGCATTGACTCCAGTACATTTGAGGTGCGCCTCCTGGACCATCACAGTAAAGTCTGGAAAAAAGTAGATGGTGGATCACTGCCAGCTCAATGTGCCTTTTTCTCTAGCCAAAGAGAGGGCAGTGTCTCATGCTTTGAAGCCCAACAATCATGCAATGAGAGGCATCAGCGGGCATCCCAGGTTTGGGCATGGACCCAGGAAGCTGTGGGCTCTCTCGACCACCAAAGTGCAGGTGAAAGAATCTTTGACAAACATATCGGTCAATAGTCTCTCAACAAACTGATCCAGGTGGCCAGTATTTGTGTATTCAGGTATTCCTAAGATACAGATGTTATTCTGCCTGCGTCTTGCCTTCAAATACTCATTTTCCATTGCTACTGTCTTCATGAGTCTTTCCAAACGATCCAATTTTTTTGCTGTTTGAGCTGCTCCATATTACAGATATGACACTCTACCTTCAGCAGTGTCAGCCTACACTCATAAAGGTCAAGATGCTCGCTCATCATGTCCAATCTTTTATCTAAAGAGTTGAATTGGCCATCTAGGGCTCAAAAACCATGATTGCATCTGTGCCAGTCAGTGAGGTAGCCCCCGCATCTGATGTACCACCCTCCTCAGCCAACACCTGATTCAGTTTAGTGCCAGAAGGCTTCGACCTATCAGAGATTAGCCAGTGCTGTTTAGTGTCTCCTTGAACCATAGCCTAAGTGTAATAAGGCATGGAGTGAAAATCAGGCCGATGGAACCATCCGCAGCTATTTGCCAGTAGTCACCTCTCAGCTCAGTTATGCTGTAGCATTCAAAAGAGCAGGCAGAAGTCTAATGTGGTGCTTATAGTGGTGTTGAAGACAGCCTCTGCAGGAAGGGGCAATGAGGTACCCACCAGTTCTTATAGGAAAGACTCACAGCCGCCTGTCCCGGAACAATTCACAAGTGGAGGTAGGAGTTGGTGCAAGGCTACCAATGGTCACACGCAAGTAGTCTAGGGTGGGATAAAGTTCCTGCCTGTCCTATCAGGTAGAGGCAACCCCACAGCTAGGGCACATGCAGGCTGAGTGTCTGATGTGTAGGATCAGTCTTTGTTCAGTATCAAACTCCTCGCCAGAGCTTATGTAGCCAAGTCAGTGGTGACTAGTGGGATCTCCAATGTGTTGCAGGATGGATAGCTCATAAAGGGTGAGAGTGTTCAGTCAATGGGTCACACGGGGTCCTTTTCCCCCAAACCTCTCACACTGAGGCAGCCATCCCTACAGGAGCCTCCAAAGGAGGCCAGGCGCTGGCTCACAGTTAGGGAATAGGACCCATTCCACAGCTGTGTGTGTGGATCGCAAAGTCCTGAGCACAGGCCCAATAATGTCCAAAGTCACCTAGGGCCAGTGAAGGTTGTCAGCAGAGGCTGGAGGGGTGTGCATTGTCTGTGGGGGCGTGCAATTAACAAAAGGCAGCGGGCCGGCCTGACACGGTCCAATGGCCGGCGCTCCAGGCTCACCCACGGCTCTTGTCACTGCATAGCCTCCGAGAAGATCTTGGGCCAGCCTTACCTGGTTTCTGGGTGTTGTTCACCAGCGCATCTTCCAATTGACTCCCGCACCAGGTTCCGCATCTCATCTCACCCCAACCATGAGAACCTCAGGTGGGTCGCTGTCCCGGCACCGCAGCAGTGGGGCCTCGGGCAGGCGTCACTTCCTTGGCACAGGCCTCCCCAGTCGTCTGCTCAGTGATGGAATTATTCTGCAGGCCGGTAGGGTACTGCGTGGTCCCACCACATGGCACCGTGGTTCACCCCTCACCAGAACACACAGCCAGCACAATGCTGTTCCTCAGAGACCGCTGTAGCATAGGAAATTATTTGCCTATTGATGGATGAATAAAGATGATATATTTTATAATCACCCAAAATGGTATTTTGACGCTTTGTGGTAGAAAAATGTGGTCATTAAAGTTGTAGTATGTCCAGCCCTAAGGCAGCCCTGAGTGGGCCATGTAAGGACATGTGACTAAAGATCATGATAAGGGCAAAGAACTGAAAGAGATAAGGAATACCTGTTTGTCTGTAGCAAACATTGGCAAAGCTGCACCTTGGTCCCGCCAGAAAAGTCCAATCATCTGTACAGGCTGTCTTACACCCAGTGTGTTCTGGTGCCAAGTGTACACTATTTTTCACGCCCATGGCACATGCATTCTCTGGTGGTGCAAAAAGGCTTTGGAAATTCCTCCTACTAGTCCTTTAAATAACCATTTGTCTGTTTGCATTGAAAAGCAAACTCTAAGTCCTCTGATTTGAGAGACATTTTGGTTAAAGTGGGGATCGTTGCTTGCATCTCTCATGATGACTTGACCCGTCTTTCCTATTTGTTAAATGTTTGTTTTCTATGATCCCTTAGTTACTATGGTTAACTAACTACTTCTTATCCTGTAATGTCCCTGCTTGTATAAACTGTTTGTTCCTTCTTTTCCTGGTGCTAATAGGTTGTTTTTTATGTTTGTTAACCAGACCTTTCTTCTTGTCCTCCTTTAAAGCTCTTCAATGCCTTTGGGCCACGTCCACACTATATAAAAAACACAAAAATTAAAATAAATAATATGGGAGTGGCAAACAACTCTGTTTATATGTATGAACTGACTAGCTCACTTTATGTTCTTTCTGTACTACATGTATTTATTTGCTGTACTGTGTGACTCTAAAATAAATATTACATTTCCGTGTAATACAGATCAATCATATATGATATGATGTTATTTTCTCTGAATAGATTAGACTGAATAACAATAAAATAGGCAAACTATGCCAAACAGATCAACAGTGCATGTTTAAATAACAAACAGAAGAAAGTCAAGCATTGGCAAAGCCAATCATACTCACTTTGTCATTGTTAAGAGAGCGACACATATATAAAATAAAGTTGTCATTGGTTTTTATACATTTAAGATTGCAGCTGCATTATGTGAAGCCATGTTCTATACTTAGTCACATGCGGCACATGCTATGTCTTGAGGACACAATGCAAGCTGCATCATGTGATAGGGCGGCCATCTTGAAATGATAGAACACAATGATTTCATTCTTTTCTTTTAATATGGTCAATCAACGTTATTGCTTTGCAGACACTGAGCCAATCAAAAACAAGGGTAAACAAGCTTTGCTCTGGAGAAAGAAAAAAGACAGAATCGTTGGAAAGCTACCAATAAAATGCAGGGAACTGAGATTGACAAGAAAGATATCTATTCCTCAGCAAAGGGATGACTTATTGTATTGTTATATGTAGTGCTGTCTGCAACAGACAGGTGAAGTTTAAAGAATATATATTTTACATAATATAAGTAATGTTTACCACCCCACCCGCCAAGCAGACAATTTTAATAAATACATCATGTCTATAAAAGAAATAACAATACATAATTCTCTAAAGTGCTTCAGCTACAAAATATCTATGAATTACATCAAACATCTAAAAGGAAGAAAGAAGAGAGACCGAGGATATACATGCCAACATAAATATAGGGGCACAAGAAAACGTATTCCCAACTTTGTACTGCCCCCTCCATCTGAGCTGATCTAGCTACCCCTTCTATTCCCTACAACATTTATCAGTTCCCAATTACTGTGGGTGTGCCAAACCTTCATAATTTTTGCTCGAGTCTTTTTACTTTTTCAAGAATAAATTGCCTTTTCCAGATGATAGACTGATAAAAAGGGGCGTGAACCTTTGATGGAATAGCGGTGGGGAAGGGTCAAGTTAGGCTGTGGTCAAACACAACCTATAAACAGCCATATCCACAAACAAAGGATTGTACATGATCTGGAGCCGTCTTGTGATACAAATCCAATTAAAAATAATTCAGGTGACAGTCTAATATCAATTCCTAGTTTATTTAAAAGAAACTCTATAATTTCTGCTTTAAGACTGTCTAACGCGGGACACGTAGCCAGCATATGTGCAAGGTCCACCCGGTATATGCCTTGCACCTTGGGCATCTTGCACCCAAAGTCCCTCTCCACTTTGCTAGTTTTCCTGGTGTTATATACATGTTAAAACAAGTCTTAAAATGTTAGGCCTGTAAATTAGCAGCAATTAAAAGCTTCTGAGCATTTTCTAGTGACTTAGGCAGGTCCTCAGGTAATAAATGAATCTTGTCTTCCTAACCTTTGCCGAGGCAGGTCATTCGGCATCATTTTATTCAAAACTCTATATAAGGCCCCTATTGAGGTTCTATCAGTGGTGATTAGCTCGTTGGCTTATATTCTTTCAAAACCAATGGTCCCCCCACTCTTCTTCTTTAAAAAATCGCTAATCTGTGGATATTTTTAAAAATCAATGTGACCCAGACAAAAATGTTGACGAATAGTATCAAAGTCTCAACAGAATTTGTAATCACAAAATCCCCCAGAGTGAAAACTCCCATTGTCATCCATTTATAAAAATACACATCTCCAAAAATTTCAGGCAGTAACATATTATCATGTATTGGAGTATATTAGTTAAGGCTGCCCAAACCCAGGGCCCGATTCACAGAACTAACTTAAGACAAAATCCTAAACTTACTACCATTTTGGTATTCACAGAAGGCACTTACTCATTTTGGTATTCACAGAAGGCACTTACTCATTTCGGTATTCACAGAAGTTAGGAGTCCTAACTTTAGGACTCCTAAATGCCTTCTGTGAATACCGAAAGTCTTAAAATTAGGATTTTTCTCAGTTTAGTAGTAGTATAGTTAGGACTCCTAACTTTAGGACTCCTAAATGCCTTCTGTGAATACCGAAAGTCTTAAAATTAGGATTTTTCTCAATTTAGTAGTCCTAAATTTAGGACTCCTAACTTTAGGACTCCTAAATGCCTTCTGTGAATACCGAAAGTCTTAAAATTAGGATTTTTCTCAGTTTAGTAGTAGTATAGTTAGGACTCCTAACTTTAGGACTCCTAAATGCCTTCTGTGAATACCGAAAGTCTTAAAATTAGGATTTTACTCAATTTAGTAGTCCTAAGTTTAGACTTAGGACTACTAAATTGAGAAAAATCCTAATTTTAAGACTTTCGGTATTCACAGAAGGCATTTAGGAGTCCTAAAGTTAGGAGTCCTAACTATACTACTACTAAACTGAGAAAAATCCTAATTTTAAGACTTTCGGCATTCACAGAAGGCATTTAGGAGTCCTAAAGTTAGGACTCCTAACTTCTGTGAATACCGAAATGAGTAAGTGCCTTCTGTGAATACCAAAATGAGTAAGGGCCTTCTGTGAATACCAAAATGGTAGTAAGTTTAGGATTTTGTCTTAAGTTAGTTCTGTGAATCGGGCCCATAGTCTTTAACTGACTTTACTCCATATGTGGAAGGCTGTGATTAACACCTTAAATCACACTCTCTTATAATATCCAAATTTGATTTGTCGAAGCAGGCACCCACGATTTTCTTCCCCCAGGAGCAGCTCATATATAGAAGGAGTACGAACCTCCTGACCAGCCATGGGCTCCTTCCTATCTAAGAGAACTGTAAATTGCTGTAGGGCGGCAGACCAATAGTATAGCCTAAGATTGGGCACAGATAACCCACCACGTTTTCTCATAAGGGTCATAAATCTGAGAGCTCTCCTGGGATTAGCATAGGCTCAAAGAAATTGCAACACTGACCCAGCAAGTATCTTCAACCAGTTATTACCAAATTCCAATGGAATAGCCCGAAAAAGATACAAGACTTTGGGTGGAAATATGATTTTGATCAAATTACTCAGCCCAATCAGTGAGAGTCTCAAGTTGTTCTGTTTCCCAAAATCCTGCTTAGTCTTATGGATCAGGGGTATCAAATTAGTTTCAACAATTCTTTCCACTTCTGACTTAATATTAATTCCTAGGTAAAGTGCTTCTTTAGTCACCCACCTAACGGATATGAGCCTGTCTTCATTGATTATTATTTTGGTTTTCTCTTGATTTAATGCATCGCCTAAAAATGACCCAAATACCTTGGCTTCCTTTTCGATCTCCAAGAGCGCACTTTTAGGTTCGGGGGAAACAATGGCCAAGTCGTCGACATAGGCAAAGATTTTTGACTCCCCCCTCACTGATTTAATTTATCTAATTGCCTCACTTTGCTGAATTCGCCTAATCAGCAGGTCAATATATAACGCGAATAGAAGGGGGAACAAGGGCAACTTTGCCTAGTCCCCTGTTCTATGGCTACTTCATCTGATAGGCTTCCCATTAAAAAAATCCTTGCTCTGGGTTTATAATAGAGCCTTTACAAGCTAATAAATCCTTGTCCAAGCCCCTTGTTTGACATCACTGCCCAGAGATACGGCCAGCATACCTGATCAAAGGATTTTTCTGCATATTCTGGCCGCATCGAAGATGGAGATGACTCAACAGATATGATCTATGGTTCCCTTCCCCGGGAAAAAAACATGCTGAACAGGGAAGACAAGCTGTTCTATAAACACAGAAAGACAGGTAGCCAAAATTATTTTGGAATAAATCTTGGAATCACTATAAATGAGCCTAATAGGCTGATATGAACACAACTCTACAGATGGTTTATTCTTTTTTTGGAAGACAACAATTTTAGCCATAGCCCAACTCCCTGGTAGAGTGCTTCCTGTTTAAATCTCCTGGAAGAGCTTAATCAAATACTCTTTGAGCTCCTCAGCAAAGATGTAATACAATTCGCCAGGGATGAAATCCATACCCGTGGCTTTCCCCAATTTTAAATTACTGATGGTCAAGCCAATCTCTTCAGGTGAGATAGGTTGCTCCAACACCTGCCGATCTTCTACCTCAAGCACTTCTTCACATGTGGCTGATAAAAAAAACCCATAATATTGGTTAAATCTTTTCCCTCCTTGGAATAAAGTTGCTGGTAATAGCTCTGAAAGGAAGAACTAATGTAATGAGGATCAGATTTCATGTCATATTGTGGATCCCTGATGTCCGTGATCTCTCCCCCCACTGCCATCTGTCTAGTCCTAAAAGCCAGAAGTCACCCCACCTTTTCGTTATATTCATACATTTTCTCTCACCACACTAGATATTTATCGGCTGCTTTTTTGACAGATATGTCAACAATCTTTGCCTTAACTTTAACTGTAGCTATTTCAAGAAGGACTGCTTCTACACCAGACCCGACAGAAATCATCTCTATCAGCTCTCCCTCGACTCTAGCTAACTCTGCATATAGCCCCTGAATCATCAATTTCTCTTTTTTTTGCTTCTCCAGGCTATACCTCAACGTCTCTCCACATAGGCAAGCCTTGAATGTATCCCAGATGATGTTTACTGAGGTACACCCATGATTGTCTGACATAAACTGAGGAATCCATGCCTGAATATGTCTCACATACTGTGCATCTAGCAGAAGCTCACTTTCGAATGACCAAGGTCGGTCTACTTTAGAATACGGGGTAATTTCCATCTCAAGCATGAGGGGATTATGATCCGACATCACCCGGGGAAATTTTGAAATCAAACACTTCGAGGCCATGCTATTTGAGACAAAAAAGTAATCTAATCTAACGTGGACCCTTTGAGGGGCAGAAAAAAAAGTGAACCCAGGATCCGCCTTCATATTCTCTCTCCACAGATCGATCAGCCCGTGACTGCGCACTAAATCTGCAAGTGCACTATAAACTTCAGGTTTCCTACCAACATTGTCCTTCCCCCATGAGTATTCCCATTAGAGGGCTGATTAATATTAAAATCACCGCAAAATATAAGAGGTAGTTGCCAGAGCGCCAACTCTCCATTTAACCACTGAAAGAGAGCGGGATTATCTACAACTGGGAACAAGGAACAGATAGTGAAGGTGTAGGGGCCAAAACAACATTCCGTTATACCCCATCGACCTAAGCTATCTGCTCAAGTCCCACAGACCCCCTCCTAGGAGGTCCACATCAAAATACATACATATTATTACAAGTAATAAAACATAACAGTGTTCATTCCACAAACCATCATAAAATTATCAGGGATCTGCGTTAGCGAGGCTAGAATTCCTTTAAGTGAGAGCAGTCAATATTGTCAGTTATCCCAGTGCATAAAATACATAAGGTTTCAACATTAAAATCGTATACAGAATAAAAATCAAAGTCCATTTTCAACTAGAGGATCAAAAATTAGCAGCAAGAAGAGGAGAATAACAGAGCATCTCCTAAGAATGTGCAAAACGCAGTAAGTATCAGCCAGTTCATATGCAGAACAAAGTCCAAAGTTCAACTTCAGCCAGAAGATTCAATTTGGAATTAGCAGCGAAAAAAGGAGTGACTAAGCATATCCAAACCTGTGCAAATAGCAATTCAGTAGCAGCCAGTTCATGCGCAAAATACATCCAAAATCCCACTTCAGTTAAGTTTTTTAAAATTAACAACAAGAACATAGTGGGAAACAAATGCAACATATCCCTATTGTGCAAAATAGCAGTAAATAACAACCAATCAGTGTGCAAAATACAAATTGATAAAAGACAAAATACTAATACTTCGCAAAAGGATGACAAACAAGAGGGTTAGCTCCCCAATTAAAAGAATATGTTATAGGTTTAAAATATATACATAAACTCCTTAAAATAATTAAAAAGTTTTACACACACTGCTTCGTTTTTTGGACAAAAGAGATAGTCTCGTGCTGATGCTACATTTTTAAGACCATTTTGTAAAAACATCGGCCGAAGCCAACGATAACGACTCGAGGCCAATACTGGACAAACAAACAAAACATGGTCTAGGGTCTGAATGCTCAAGTTTTTCCATTATTCAAATTCTGGGACCATTTGCTGTTAAATCATTTAGAGGTAAGAGGTTCATACGACATAAAATGAGCAAGCGTCGAATTCCGTGTTAAAAATGTAAAAATAAGTATTTTTGTGCAATTCTCGGTGACTTTGTCTTTACTATTAATTTTAATCTATCTTTATAATTGCAAAATGTAGTATCTCTACTAAAGCAAATTTTGCCACTTAAGGTTTTTAGGAGAGATTTAAATCCTAATGGTAGGAGTGTGAACACTGATTCTTCTTGTATACCAGGTTCTTAGTGCCAATAAGAAATCACAATAAAAAAGTGATTACCAGCCTTAATATCGAAGATTTCATGACACATGAAACCTCTTAGTGAATCTGGTTCGCTTTTTTTTTTTAGCTGATTTCCCCAGTGACTAACCCTGGATAAACCTTGGATATAGGAGCTTATCAAACCAAATTCCAATCTAATTGCTGCAGTTGGAATTAACGTGTTAAAATTACATATTTTACGTAGTATCTGACCTTCAATCCTATCCAAAAACTCCAGTCCTTAACAGGGATTGATTTGATTGCATAGAGCAGAGTTGGAGGAACTTTTGCCTTAAAGACCATCAGTGGATGCAAAAAGTGTCCTCTGCCCATAGCACTGTAAAAACTACGCAAACCATTGTTGTGAGATGTAGCTTTACAGGTGCTCTGATCAATATGAGGTTTGTTCTTCGAGCTGCCTGTTAACAGTTTCCCTAAATAAAGGCATGAGTCTACCACCTCCAGCATTTCAGGACCAATTTGCCACTCAAAGTTACTTGATTTTCTACTTTTAATACTTTTCATACATTTATACATTTATTTTCAAGAAGTGGCCCACTGTTTATTTTTGTAGTAATACTAGCTTTCTATTCAACCCAAGAAGGGTTATGTCCATTACTACTATATCATCTGCATATAAAAGACATGCAAAAGGCCGGGTACTTATCTTTGGTGCATCTCCGTCAGTTTGAGCGAAGCATTCGGGTAAATCTCCTATATAAAGAGAAAATAGCAGCGGTGCTAACAAGCAGCCTTGTTTCAAACCATTTTCTGTAGGGATTACACCTGATAAACCTTGGTTTCCACCCATTAATATCTGGCACCAAGTTTGCGAGTGTAGTGCAATAATTAATGATAGCAGGGGTGAGGGCAAACCCATTTTTTGCAATTTTCTCCATAATAGAGGTCGAACTATTTTATCGAAGGCTGTGGAATAATCTATGAAAGCCATGTATACATTTGAATTACGAGTAATTGTGTATTTCTCCTCAATTAATTTCAACATAAAAATATTGTCTAGAGTGGAATGATTTTTCCTAAAGCCTGCTTGTTCTATCGGGAGGACTTTCTTTTCCATCACCCATTCCGTGAGGTGATCGAGGATAGTACGTGCAAATATTTTCCCCGCCGCATCCGGTAAGGCTATTTGCCGATGATTACCTGGGTGTTTTCTAGGGCCCTTTTTGTACAGAGGAATTAAAATACTTGCCCTGGGAGTATCAAAGATTAAATAGTGGAGCTAGATAGGTAGCCCACAAAAGTGGCTCCTTTTTTATTACCGTCATGGGAATTTCATCAGGGCCCATTGCTCCTGAGGATCTAATTTTTTTAATAGCTCCGGCCACTTCATCGATTGAATATACGTAATTGGATACAGAAATTTTAGACTGGTCTGGTGCCACAATTTTTAATCTGAAGAAATTAAAATTCGAGGAATACAGTTCTAACAAATGAAGTTTCCATTCTTCTTCTTTTATGGGTATAGGGAGAGATTTCACTCTGGTGCCACAACAGTCGGCGATTATTTCCCAATACCTTTTGGAATTATTTTTTTAGGCTGCCTCTTTCAGCTGTTTCCATGCTCCATCTTCCTTTAATTGTTTTAGGGAGCATTTTTTCCTCTGTCTTTTCCTCTTTAGTAGGTTTATTAAATTGCTTCACTTGCACGAAAAATTCAGGAACTGAGCCCTCACTAATGTATTTATTTCCCTGTTTATAGTAAGCAATGGGTTAAAATGTGATCTCCTTTTAACAGGAGCATGTGATAATTTGCAAGATTTAGCCAAGAGACCCATATTATAGGAAAAGGCTTTGAATAAATCTGTTTGAATGGAGTCACACTCTACTATTATTAAGTGCTGCTGATCTCTTATTAGTGTTGATAAGGGCGCTTTTAAAATAGCGGTTGCTTGAGTTTTTCAGTAAATTCTGCCATTTGTTACATTGAACCCTACTGTGTCACCTTTGAAGTTCCAGGGGCCTACCTTAGCACAAATAAAATCAAATTTAAAACAAATCAGCATATGTCACTGAAAACATTTCCTAAGACTTCCATATTTGTAAGTTTGTGGAAAAAATCTGCAGAGACAATTAAGTAATCTATAATAAATCTGCCAGTTGGTGTCTTATGAGTGTAGTTCTTATTCTAGCCTCCCATTAGCAATTATGAGATCTAAACTTCTCAAACCTTCAAGTAATAAAACTCCTCTTTTGTCTGTCCTGCTGTTAATCGGAAATCGGGCAATGGGAATAGGTAGGGCTTCGTTTTTTCGGTGTTAGAAAAAAACCTTAGACTATGGGATTAAACTTTAGAATTCAAACCCCAACTAATAATAAGGATCTTCAATTTCCAAGATAGAGGAGATAAAAAGGAATAAATCTTTTAGTAGATAAGAGGAAGATGCGTCGGGAGGTAAATATGCATTTATAATCAACATGGAGTCCAAGTGGACCTGGCCGTCCTCATGATCTATCATAATCACCTGAATTAGGTTAGAGGCATGAAAAATGTCTATATATGACCAACTGAGACTTGTACTTAACAAAATAGCAATACCTCCTTTAATTAGCGTGACCTCTATTCACAGGGAGCGCAGGCCGGCTCAGCACAACATAATCTTCAGTGGACCAGTTCTTTGTGATCCAAGTCTCTTGTAGACAAATTACATTGGCATTATGCTCATTCAAAAATAGGAGTTTGTTATTATTTGTGTTTAAGCCGGCTGTGTTCCACGATATCACTTTAATATCCTTGCTAGGAAGAGTTCCCACATTTTAGGCCTCCCAACCTCTACTCCCAAACAGAGCATCGGGTCTCTCAAGACCCTAGTGAAGGCTCCTGATAAGGTGCCTACCCACCTACCCTAACCCCTGTGATAAAAGAAAATTCCCAAAAATGTGAGAAAAGGGAAGAAGAAAGGAAAAAAAGAGAGAGAAAAAAAAGCTTGAGGGTAAACAGACTGCCAAATAGGCATTGTCCTGGGAACCACCACTAAACTATAAATAGTCCAGTAAAGTCAGACCTCCCAGCCAATCCTGACTTCCAGATTAGCCAATACCCCCTTCTCTGAGACTTTTTCAACTGTCTAGAATCTCATCTAGAAACTCCTGGGCCTTTATCTCTGAGGTAAATGAACGGGTTCTGCCGTCATGAATCACCTTTTAGCCGGCAGGATTATGCAGAAAAACTTGACAGGCGGTGCTTTGTAGAGGCGTGAACATTTGGCGCTACCTGCGCTCCACAGGGGCACGGAAAAATGCAGGTCTCACGAAAAAGGTTTGGCCCTCGAATGAGCGTTTAGCATCTGGTCGGGCTTTTTGGAAAATTGCGTGCCATTATGGAAAGTTACAAAAAAAAACTAAGATTGCCCTTGGCTGCTCTGGCTGGCCCATCTGCCCGGTTTTCCGTAGCATCAATGGAAATCTATGTACTCGCTGTATCTCCCTCTTCCAGTTCCACTTGGGTAGGTCGGGGAAACCCTTTTTAAGCAAATTAATAACAAAAGCCCTAATTTCGTTCCCTTCGTCGTTCTCGCCAATGCCCAGGAAGTGGAGATTATTCCATCACTGACTATTTTCAAATTCTTCCAACTTCCAGTGCACATCCACCGATTGGGCATAGTGGCTGTCAATTAGAGTTTGTACCGCACATGTAGCCTCCTCAACAGAAACTGTACAGGCTTCTAAAGTGGACACTTTCTCGACCATATCAGTACAGAATTTATTAATCTTCCGGATTGCGCCCTGTATTTTCTTGGCAGATAGATGTGCCTTCCGGGTTTCGGCTCTTGCTTCCCCCTGAACTTGATTTAAAGTATGATATATAAGGTCCGTTGTGGGAGGCCCTGGAGATGCCTGTTTTGATTGTTTTGTATATTGATCCACCACTCCTTCACATCCTCATAGACTTGTTCGGTCGCAGAGTAATCCCAATCTAGTTGGGATGAGGGGACAGGGGCTTCACCATTGATCTCCCTTACAGCAATGCCTTTACTGAGATGCCTACTCCTGGTTTTCCGCTTCTTTGTAAGACGTTTCAGGGTATATGGAGCCTTAGCCCCCCTCAGATATGCTACTGTCATTATCTTTGGAGCTTTAACCCTCACAGATAAAGATCTTCTGTCACAACCGAGTCGTCAAACTCATCAGTAAATGGAAAACATTTGTCCCCTTGGTCCTGAGAGTTTAGGCGGCTTGAATCCAAACTATGTGGGGCAAATTGTTGGGCATCATGAATATTTATTAGGGGGTCGTCACAACAACCAGCTGAGCAAGATCTCCCAACCTTATGCTCTCCGGGGATTCAGCTGGTATAGAGGAGGGGGAATCCTCTAATATCAAGCTTTTAACGCATTTCTCCTCTTTGCTATCAGCCCCACCTCCACCTCCGAACCACCCTCCTGAGCATATATAGGTGGCCCTGATATGCTACTATCCTCTGACATATATTTTAAAGTACTCACGGGTCTGTTCTCCCCAGTCTCTGCAGCTTCTTGTGGCAGGCTACCACCTTTCCCTTGTTCTGCCTGCACAGAATGCTGTGCAACTGAAAAAATTGTCAAAATTGCAGGTGGCTTTGAATCTCCATGTGCCTGCAGATTGTTTGTGACCTGGAAGTCTTTCTGTAACCTTGGTTTCTCAGTCGAACCCCCTGCCTTCAGTCATGGTTTCAAATCAGTTTCACTTTCGTCTTTTCTCAGTTTCTCTTTGCCGCCGTTGGTAATCCGATTCGAGGAGGCTGTGGTTTGCGGTGCCTCCCTATGCTCTTTCTCTTTCTCCTTTGGCCTTTGTTGAAGCGAGGCAGCACCGCAATGACCATGGTCAATGTATCATTAGATTTACTTATATGAATCCCTGTTGTTGTATATATGATGATTTGTTTTCTTTCAATATAAAAAGATTATTAATATATACACCTGCTCTGAATAATTTGTTCTAAATAATTCTTCATCTTTTCAAATAAGTTGCTGTGTCCATTTAAGACACAGAATTATGAACTTATTTATAAATATATATGTTTAAACAACTCAATTGTTAGCACTTTTAAATGTTAGACTATATTTATCCAAACTCTCAAGGGAATATTGGGTTGCCCTTTTGTGTATAAAGATTTATGGAATGTGGTCATTTCTATGCATCAAACTCTTTGTGTGCCATGGTGTTTGGTGCAAGTCCAAAACCAGAGGCCAAGGAGGCACATTTGGGCATTCCCCAGAGACAGCCACAAACCATTAGGCACGTAATTAGGATAGCCGACCTCTACCATTTGCTGGACTGTCGAAAAATATATGAGGCAGATATTGTGACACTTGGCCTCTGGGGCCAGATCCCAGCCCCCATAAAGACAGAGATCGGCATTTTGTGGCCTCATGCTAGACAGGGCTGAGAATTTAGGGGACACATCTGTAGTTCAAAGCAATACCACTTGAATCTTCCCCCAACTTCAAAAGCTAATAGGGTATATCCACCCAGGGCACCCCCAATGAGTGGAGAGAGAACCACCTGTAGGTATGTAGGACCAGAGAACCTGGGCTACGTGGTGCACATTGCCAGAGCACTCTGTTGTGCACATGGAGGATAACTGCACTTAGAAAGGACCTCTTGCCTTCCTGAATTGTAGCTGGCCAGGGCCGATGACCTGTTGATGTGTGGCACCCTGATGTGAACTTCCAAGGGCCAGTTGGCTGGTCCCCAGTTCTCATGGAGGTCGCAGGGACATCAAAGATATCCCACAAGGGGGTCACACCATCTACAGGTGACATCGGAGAGTGGTACCCTCTAAGTGCCCACATCGCCTGCTGAGACCGGAGTGCCTAGTGTAGAGCTCAAGACGTTGCCCACATCTACGGCCAAAGTGGTTCTTGTACTAAAGGGACCCCGGCAATCATAAGCGTCTTGTTTGTGGTGAACGGATTCACTGGGTGCGGGATCCAAAGGGGCCCGCTTCGTCGACTGTGCCACATTTCTCATGTGCGCCATGCTGACTGCATGCTCATTGCGTACAGTGTCCCCTTCACAGGCTGCAACCCACAGAGGTGGAGGATGCACCCATTGCAGAGTCTCATTCTACCTCATGAGGCACTGCTGAACTTGCACCTGTGAGTCTATCTGGAATTGTCAGGTACAACTGACATCAAGGTGTGCCGGATATAGTGACTCATTTCCAGGGAGGTACGGAATTGCAACTCTACTTCATGTAACCTGAAGTGTCTGGTCTGCCTCATCTCGCGGTGCACCAGAACCTGTGCCCGGATTGCTAGGGCACCACTTGGATCAATGTGTAGCTGATGGGGTGACTCCTCAGGCTGAGAGGCACTCCTGTGTGTTGTTCCCCATTCTCTGCTTGTTCCTTCACTGGCCCTCACGGTGGACAAATTGCCCTCTCCTCATCTGGCCCTTCCGAAGACGTTGTGGCACCAGATAGGAGGAAGAAGAATTGGTAAGGTTGGAGTGACGCTTCTGACAACGTTCAGCAGCATGTCAAGATATTGCATAACACCCCCTGTACTCCATAGAACTGGGCTGGTGCCAGAAGGCCCGGGTGGACCCCTGTTTAAAACAAATTGTGGCACGTTTCTGCTTCACAACTTGTTGGTGACCTACCTGAGTGGCGACAAGATCCACTTTGTTTACCTACGTCTACCTCTTGATTATGCTTCCTGTCTATCCCCACCTGCTTTCCAGGGACCCAGACAAGGTGTGACCTTAGCCATGAGGGGCCTTGTGTCCGGAGGGAGGGGTTGCTGAACTTCCATCTGGGGTGTCTCGGATAGTGGGGTGAATTGGAGGGAGGCGAGAGACTTGGAGCCACGGGGTCCACAACTTGTTATCTATTGACCTTCTTAGTATCAGTGGACCGCATTAGGGTGCCGGGTACATGTGAGTCTAAAAGTGCCCATTTGGATTGGGCTGTACCTGTCGCACTGTATAGCGATGCAAAGTGAGTATGGGTGTCTGTCTGTGGACCACCTATTCTTCATAACACGGGTTGGTGGTGTTGGTTTATATGTTATTCTTTTGCCAAAAGCACTTTACTACTCAACAGTAGGTTTAGCCATTTTGCCTTGTCCTGCGCTGCTGCTAAAAGTCTTATAATTCTGTGTGTGCACATGTTACTGATACTGTTGTAGCCCAGGGTGCACCCTATACCTTTCTGAAATTGCATAAATAGGATTGTGAGTGTGAGCCGGGGGCTGACAATTGTACCACTTAAGGGTGCTGTGTGGGGTTCAGACTAGACTTTGTCCCATGCATGTTTCCCATGCATGTTATCCAGATTTGACCAACACAAGTTGGGCATAGTACTGCTAGTAAAATTGCCAAGTGTGATTTATGCCCAGAACTCCATGATATATGCCCAGAACTCCATGATATTCATGTTACATTGTTTAACGTGAGTGTTGAATATAAACTAGGGGTGGGTGAAGAATTCCACTGCGCCAGCGGAGTTCGCAGAGTTTTGTCCACACCGCGCTCTGCGCGGAGCACAGTGTTCCGCAAAACTGTGGAAGTGACACGGAGAAGAGTTTTTTCTCTTGAGCAGCTCGCCGAAGTTAAGTCGGCGAGCGCTTGCGAGAGACAATTCCACGCTAGATCTGCACCAATGGGATTTCTCAACGTGGGCGGTCGCAGCAGGTCGCAACAGTTTGTGTTAAGAAATATGCCACTCGCATTGCTCAAGCTGCCACTTGTCTTGAGGACTCTGCCACTCAAGTAGAATGTCTACTCAAGCAGTAGAAAGCAGCTGCGCCCTCTGGCATGACACATAGTGCCATTCGTAATAAATTTACAGTGTAAGACAAACTCCTGGCACTAAAAATCACTGTGAGTAGTGCGACTTAACAGACTGCCACTGACAGAACTCCTGAGTGTGGCAGAGTGTGGCAGAGTTTTTCCAGCACTTCGCAGAGTTCCTCATAGTAGAACTTCACGAACTCCGCCCAGGCCTAATATAAACAAAATTTTTTGACGTCACGTGTGAAGTCTCTCATTTGTGTCATGCAGAGTATATATTGTGTTTGCATGCTGTGTTCTTGCTTTACACATTGCTTCTGACTGCTCAGTGCCAAGCTGCCCAATGCTGAACACTAGTTGTTCAGTGTGTGTAATCACCTGCTGACGGTAGCTGTTTACTCTGTCTGGCAGAGGCACCCCCTCAGCCAACCAGACAATGCTGGTTCCAACATCTGGCGGTCAAGTGGTGGGTTAGGACTTGCATTTGCACAGCAGCGCATGACAAATGATTACATGGCATGACTTCACATAAAGAAAAGTGTTCCATTCCTGTGTGTCCCAAGGCATTTGGGGAACGGATCAAGGAGGGGTATATAGGCTGTTGTCCTTGATAATCTCCGAGTCTACTTCTACTAGTATGCTAAAATGGCTGAGAATCTACCTGAGGTAGAGTTAATTTTAGTTGAGCTGGAAGCCTATACAGTGGCCCAGCTCAAAGGGTTCTGTAAAGCAAAGGGGGTGGTTTGCAAAGGAAAAGCCAAAAATGCAGATTTGCAGGAAACATTAAGTGCCTGGGCAGAGGCCCACCCAAATGGAGAAGTGACTAGTGAGGGCGAACCAGAGAATGGGGAAGTGATGGAGCAGGATCAGGGAGACCCTGACAGAATCCGATAGAGCACGAGAGTCCCCACCACCCTGACCTAGGGGGCCACTCCAAAACAAATAGCAACCTAACCTCAAGTTGCCTGCCCCCCGAGGAACTGGAGGACAGAAGGGAAGAGAGAGAAATCAAGTTATAACTTGCCAGGCAGGACAGGGTGCAGGCCCTAGCCCTTGCAGGATTAGAGAAGGAGCAGGCCATAGGCTGATTGGAAGCTGAGCACGCTCTAGCTGAAAAGAGACTAGCCACAGAGCCAAAAAAAACCTTAGAGCTCATTAGCTAAGGTCCAATAGAGATAATGTTGGCAGCACCCCGGCAGTGCCTAGCATCGAGAATAGGGGCAAGATCATCAAGAACATGGTACAGGATTACCAAGTGGGCGATTACATTGACAAATGGCTGGCAGCATAAGAGGTGACCTTGAAGGTACAACAGGACTCTGAGGAGAACTGGGGAGGCAGTCTCTGGTAGTACATGCCCCCTTATTGGGAGTGCCACATGGTCCATGACTGCTCAAGAAGGGAGCCGAAATGGACTGGCGCCTGGAACAATGGCCCATCCCACAGCAAAGTGGGGAAGAGAATGAGGATGGAGGATATCTCCCTCAGAATGTACTGCCGGTGAAATGGATGAGGAACTGACCGAGGCCTTACCAGAGTCCACTGAAGAGGAGGACACTACTTCTCCTGGTGCCCTGCCCGATCTCGCCGGTTGAAAAGTGGATGAAAGCTAGGGGTGGGCGGAATTTGCGTAATTCGCGAACACGCGGAATTGCTTGTTCGCGATGCTTTTTTCCTGTTCACAGTTGCTGTTTGCGTGCTCGGGGAGAAATATCTCGCGAACACGCATTTTGAGAACGCGAACAAGAAAAAACTTCGCGAAGTCGCGGAAAGCAGAATTTTGGGCAATTTCGCGTTCTCCGCGGAACGCGAAATTACCGAAATTCCGCAAATTCCGCGAGCGGAACGGAATTTGCCGCCCAGGCCTAATGAAAGCCCCACCAGAGAGGAGTTCTATAGGGCATGGAGAGAGTGCCCTGACCTTGAGGGACTGAGGCAGCACGCTGAAACCCTAGCAGCTAATAATGACTCTGGAACTCATCATCTTTACTAAAAGGACAACCTGCTGTGCCGTGAGTTTAAAACTCTTGGCCAGGAGGCCTGTGGGGCACAGGTGGTCTTCCAGTGTTATAGGTTCCTCCTGTTGGAATTGGTCTGTGACATTCCCTGGGCAGGACCTTTGGGTTAGGAAAATACCTCTGCCCGGCTTGCTCCTCACTCCTGTTGGCCCAGATGCTGGGTGCCCTCAGATGAATTCTGCAGGACCTGTGTGACCTGTCAGGTCAGGGGCAAGATGGGACAAGAGCTTAAAGCTTCCTGTAACCCCTGGCCCGCCATGGACACCACCCTCAAGGGGGTGGGCCTCGACCTAATAAGACCACATAACCCCTCAGACGACCGCATGGCACAGGTTCCACCCGGGTCAGGTGGATCATTTCACATGGAGCCTCTTCCAGTTCCCTAGGAGGTCATACGCTACATGCTGGCCTTCCGAGAGTTGACCGGCCAGGTTGCAGTAGCAAGTGTGCCTGACTATTAAGGCCAGTATGTGCCAGATAGGGCAAGGATCGATGGTGTAATGGGGCCCACGGTGGGCCTGGTTAAGATGCAACCCATCCAGGTCAGGTTGGAAGCCATCTCAGCCTGGTAGCCCCCTTAAACCCAAACAAGCATCCAAGCGTTTTTGGGCCTTGAAGGATATTATCAGAGGTTCATCAAGGGATATGGCACAATTGTGACCCCTTTGACGGAGCTAACTTCGAAGAAGCATCTCAGAAATGTCATATGGCCTGAGGCCTGCCAAACTTGATTCGACTCCCTCAAACAGGCCATGTTCACAGCTCCTGTGCTCTGGGCTCCTGACATTTCTTGGCAGTTTGTTGTTCAGATGAATGCCTCAGAGCAAGGGATCAGGTAAGTATTGTCCCATCTGCATGGAGGGGGGCTAGACCAACCAGTAGCCTTTATCTCCCGGAGGTTACTTCCCAGGGAACAATGGTGGAGGGTAATATAAAGAGAAGCTTTCACTGTGGTCTGGGCCCTGAAGAAGTTGCGACTGGGTAGAAGCCATCCTGGCCTGGGACCTCCCCAGGACTCAAATGGGCATCCAAGCCTGTGTGGGCCTCGCCGGATATTATCTAAGGTAATTCAAGGGATGTGGCGCAATTGTATCCTCCTTGATAGAGTTGACTTCAAAGAAGCAGACCGGAAATGTCATATGGCCTGAAGCCTGCCAAACGGCATTCGACTCTCTCAAACAGGCCTTCTGCACAGCTCCTGTGCTCTGGGGTCCTGACTTTTCAAGGGAGTTCATTATTCAGACAGAATGTGTGTGACCAAGGGATCGGGGCTGTATTGTCCCAACTGAATGAAGAGTGGCTAGACCGGCCGGTAGCCTTCATCTACTGAAGGTTACTCTCCAGTGAACAATGGTGGCGGGTGATAGATAGAGAAGCTTTTGCTGAGGTCTGGACCCTGAAGAAGTTTCAGCCATATTTGCTTGGCATGCGCTTCATGGTTCAAACGGACCATCAACCCCTTCGTGGCTAATGCTAATGAGGGGCAAGAATTCGAAACTGTTGAGATGGCCCATTCCCTTACAAGGGATGGACTTTAGGGTGGAGCAGTGACCGGGGGTTGACCACTCCAATGCTGATGGCCTATCTAGGGTTTTCTGCCTTAGTGAAGAGGACTACCTGGAAGCTGGGTACCACATTCAGCTGTGGGAAAGCTCGTTGGACCTGATACTTGTCAAGTAGCGTTTCCCTAAACCTTTCACTTTTTCCTCTTATGTTTTGCTGATTTTCGTGTGGACCTGGGATGCTCTGGGTCCTTTCCCTATGTACTGTAGTGTGAAAGTGCAAGCACCCTTCTGACCCATGCTAGGAAGTGGTGTGGATGTGATGTTTGTGAACATATGTCAGGCCTGCCTTTGCAGCTTGGGTGCACACTTGCACCACTGGTGTAGTTTTCCAACATGTCCGACCTGCTATTGCACTGCGATGTGAGCACTCTCACGGACTGTGCATTTATACATATGTCCAACCTGCCACATCATGTCTGTGAGAGTGCTCTTGCACGCAGACTTCGGCTGGCCTGTAAAAAACTGGTCCAGCCAGAGGGGGGCCTTTCACCTCCAGTCTGATGGAAGGTGAAGGGCTGGGCCAGCACCCACGGGTGTTCGCTGATAAGGTAGTATGGAAGACCCATGCAGGTTCCCCTACCAAGGAGATTTGCCCTTCCCCTAAGTTAGCATGGGTAGGTCTGAGGGACATCAAAGATCTCCCACGAGGGGCCCACACCATCTACTGGTGACGTCTGGAGAGTGGGGCCCTCTAAGTGCCCACATCACCTACTGAAAGCTGGATAGCGTGGTGTGAAGTTGGAACTACAGAATCGTGACTGGAGGGCCTAAGTGGGGAGCTCAAGATGGTGCTCCAATCTACAATGAAGTGGTTCCTGTGCTGCAGGGACCCCAGCACGCATAACCCTCTTGTTGGTGGTGAATGGATTTGCCGGTTGGGGGTTCCAAAGTGGCCCGCTTTGTCGACTGTGCTGCATTTCTCTCTTGGACCACACAGACTGCATACTCATTGCATGCGGTGTCCGCTTCACAGGTTGCAACCCTATGAGGTGGGGGACGCACCTATTGTGAAGTGTCATTCTACCTCATGAGGTACTGCTGAACTTGTGCCTGTGTGTGTGTATGGAATTGTCTGGTGCAACCGACATCAAGGTGTGCCGGACATAGTGCCTCATTTCCAGTGCGGTACGGTATTGCAACTCTACTTCGTGTAACCTGAAGTGTCTGGTGCGACTCATCTCATTGTGTGCCAGACACTGTGCCCGGTTTGCCAGGGCACCACTTGGATCAACATGTACCAGACAGGGTGCCTCCTCAGGCCGAGAGTCTTCCCTGGGTGCTGTTCCCCATTCACTGCTTATTTCCTCACTAGCCCATCATGGTGGATCAACTGCCCTCTCCTCATCTGGCCCTTCTGAAGACTTTGTGGCATCAGTTAAAAGGGAGAGGAATTGACTAGGTTGGAGAGACACTTCCGAGAAGGATTCGGAAGTAGGACAAGAGACTACATGACCAACCTGTGCTGCCCAGAACTGAGCTAGTGCCAGAAGACCCTGGTGAAAGCCTGTCTGTTACAAATTGTTGTTCGTTGCCCATTTCTGCTTTGCAACTTGTTGGTGGCATTCCTGAGTGGCGCCAGGAACCCCTTTACATCTACCTCTTGTTTATGCTTACTGCCTATCCCCACATGCTTTCTAGGGACCCCGAAGAGGTCTGACCTCAGCTATGAGAGGCCTTGTGTCCAGAGGGAGGGGCTGGTGAACTTCCATCTGAGGTGTCGGGATGGTGGAGGGGAATTGGCAGGTGGAAGGAGAATTGGAGCTATGGGGTCTGCAGCGTGTTATCTATAGACAGTGGCACCGCATTAGGGGTTCAGTGTATATGAGTGTGAAAGTGCCCATAAGGACCAGTCTAGAACCTGTCCCACTGTGTAACTGTGCATAGCGAGTGCGAGTGTGCAGCAGTGATTATATGTGGACCACCTTTGCTTCATGACACTGGTCGGCGGTGTTGGTTTATACGTTACTCTTTTGCCAAAAGCACTTTTTCTCTCAACAGTGAGTTTATGGGGGTGTCCTCGTACTGCAGTGCTGCTAAAAGTGTTACAATTCTGTGTGTGCACATATTACTGACATCGTGATATAGGTGCACCCTATGGCCATGGAAAATTGCATGATTTGGATTGTGAAGATGGGCTAGGGGGATGACATCGTGTTGCACCGCATGAAGGTGGTGTGTGTGGTTTAGATAGAATAGGACTTTCCATGTGTGCATGTTATCAAGATTTGATCAACACAAATTGGTCGTAGTACTGCTACTAATATTGCCAAGTTTGATTTATGCCCATAACTGTATGATATTCATGTTACTTTGTTTAATGTCAGTGTTATGTTATACAGTTTTCTATAGCGCTCGAATAGCCGGAGGCATCTTGGCACTTGGTGAAAGAGTAGCAGTGTAACGAGTCGGCACAAAGGGCAGAAACTACAGTGAATTAAGTAAACAGTTTTTAATGATTTCCTGAAGACTAGTACATTGGGAGCCTCCCCTTGAATATAAACTAAATTTTTCGAGGTCAAGTGTGAGTCTCTAATTTGTGTATTACAGAGTATTTATTGAGTTCACTGCTGTGTTTTTGTTTTACACATTGCTTCTGAAGGACGCCTGACTGCTCAGTGCCAAGCTACCCAAGCATGAGCATGGGTTGTACAGTGTATGTAATCACCTGCCCTTGATGGGAGCAGTACGCTCTGCCTGGCTAGGGCACCTCCTCAGCCAACCAGACAGTGTCAGTTCCAACAACGAGCAGGGGAGTTTTCAGAAGTGGGTGTAGTCTGCTGTTTGGTGAAACGCATGTATGTGTTAGGTTGGCCTCTGGGAGGCTGCACGCTCCATTGATAGTCAAAACTGAAGTAGATGGTCGGACAAGTCCAATCCGCCAATGGAAAAAGCCTGTATGTTTGCGTAGGGGATGTCTGAACCCTAGCCCACAGCAACACTCACCCCTAAAAAGTAGCCCAAAACCCTCCTTCGCTAGCTTTTCAACATGGTGACATGGCATTATTTGAAGAAGAAACGAGCATGGCAATATAAGTAATGTCGTGCTCAAACAACAACTCCAAATAAAACACTTAGGGGCACTTTTGCGTCACTTTTCCCATGTTAAAAGTGACGCAAAAGTGGCGCAAGGGGCTCATAAATCTGCCCCTTAATACTTTACTACGCATATGACTTTATCATTCATGCCTTTACAATGACATTTGTGGTACAGGCATGTGTATCAAGGGCTTGCGTGGTATAGGCATATGCGTATTAATGGATTTGTGGTAACGGTCATGCGCGGTTATGACCGCGTTGTCCTGGCTGTTTCCCTCTTCATACCTGTCACCATGATACGCATTATTTTGCCTTGTGCTAAACCGTATTCAATTCTGGCTATTTAACTAGAAAAAGGCCCAATCTTTATTGCCTTTTGCAATTCCTATTTATTTGCATTTTTCAGATTTCTTGATTTAAATTGGCTATTTGTGCCTTCAGTAATGACTTTGAATCCTACATAAAGATTCATGGTTTTGACTTTGAACCTTGTCTGGTTTTAGTTTGATTTGAATTGTTCTGTCTCTGTTGTGGGGTCATCGTTCTCTGGGACCTACAGAAGACTATCGATTTTGAAAATGAGCGCTCGAATAATCATTCAGTGTCAGCAGTTTTGTGCAAGAACAGAAATAGTGCCAACAGTTGCAAAACGAAGAAAAAGAACTAAAACAATTGACCAAACACTCAGGGCTTGATTCACAGAACTAACTTAAGACAAAATCCTAAACTTACTACCATTTTCGTATTCACAGAAGGCACTTACTCATTTTGGTATTCACAGAAGACACTTACTCACTTCGGTATTCACAGAAGTTAGGAGTCCTAACTTTAGGACTCCTAAATGCCTTCTGTGAATACCGAAAGACTTAAAATTAGGATTTTTCTCCACTAAATGCTGTAGGATACAATAAGCAGTAGCCAGCAGATGCTTGTTCTCTCTTAGCTTATTGTTCTTGAGCTTCTGTGGTAGGATTTTTTCTAACCCTGGGTGTAGTTTGCGAAGTAGCACTACGCGAAGCTACGCAAAGTGAACTTCGCACTACGCGAGCTACGCGTAGCACTTTGCGAACTGCTTAGTACCCTGTTCGCACTGTGCAAGATGTCGTTTTCAATGATTGCACAGTGCGGACAAGAAACTGGCACTGTGCAATCATTGAAACTGGTATCTTGCACAGTGCGAGCTGTAGTTTTCTGCTGCTCGAGTAGATTTTTACCCGAGCGGCAGCTTTCTCAACGCGAACTGGTTGTTTCTCATCGCGAGCGGTCGCGAGCATACACGACCACTCGCAATGAGAAACCTTACCTCCTCGCGTTGAGAATCTCGCCGGGAGGTTTATTTCCATGCTCGCGATCGCAAACTTGATGTTGCTGATCGCGAACGAGGAAAAAGTCTCGCCGGGATGTCATTTTGGTTGCTCGCGGTCGCCAACTTGACGTTGAGAACCGCGAGCAAGCAAAAAATGACCGCTGCACTACGCTACACTACGGTATGCGTGTTCGCACTGTGCTACGTGCAATTCGCGTAGTGCGAAGTAGCGCAAACTTCGCAAACTACGCGAGCGTTAGCGTAGTGCTTTGCCCAGGCTTAATTTTTTCCCCAAAATTTCTCTTAATTACTCAAGCTGGCATAATCTTGTAATGCGTGGTAACTGAAATTATTCTGACTACTTCGGCATAATTAAGCCTAGTTAACAGTTGATATCTCTGAATACAGTGTTAGAGGTGGTCGTCACGCAACAGCTATAATATCACATTGAGCCTCCTATGCTGTACAAATAGCTTTGGTCTTAGAAAAGGCACTGGGCCAGCAGTCATCAACGCAAATGAGGAATTGCAATTGTGGGCTGATGAAAAGCCAGCAGTGTTCCACACTAGCCTTTTCAATCATGTAACTATTCTAGGTTAGACTTCAGTCCTTGGTAGCTGCTTGAGGAATACCTTTCACCATCATTATTATACATTAAGGTGCCGATTCGGATCCTGTAAAAAATTTCCCCGTACGACTCGTATCCGGTCTTTTTACCGTACGAATCGTACAAGTGCCGTACAAACTGCCAAGTACGATTCACATGGGAAAAAGTCCATACGAATCGCATTGGGAATAATTCCCCACACGTCCTCGGGTCGGAAAATGTGTCCGACACTTCCCCGGACGATTTACCGTACAAATGTGAAAACTGAAGTCCGAACGCGCAAGTACGATCCATCCCGTGCGTCCGATGTTACAACCGTATGGAAAAAACACCGTCCGCACCGAACTCCCATAGAAACCATGGAGACATGTGCCCACATACGTGCCGAACACCCCCCAGCCCCGTATGTACGCACCGAACCACCCCCCAGCCCTCGTATGTACGCGCATAACCCCCACCCGTGCATGTACACCCCCGTACGTACGGACCGTACACCCACCCATGTATATCCACCCGTGTACGTACGGCCCGTACCCCCACCCGTGTATGTATGGAGCGTACCCCCACCCCAACAGTGGATGTACGGACCGTACCCCCACCCACGTATGTATGGAGCGTACCCCCACCCCAACAGTGTATGTATGGACCGTACCCCCACCCACGTATGTATGGAGCGTACCCCCACCCCAACAGTGTATGTACGGACCGTACCCCCACCTGCGTATGTATGGAGCGTACCCCCACCCCAACAGTGTATGCACGGACCGTACCCTCACCCACGTATGTATGGAGCATACCCCCATGCCAACAGTGTATGTACGGACCGTACCCCCACCCGCGTATGTATGGAGCGTACCCCCACCCCAACAGTGTATGTACGGACCGTACCCCCACCCGTGTATGTACACCAGTGTATGTACAAACCGTACCCCCACCCGCGTATGTATGGAGCGTACCCCCACCCCAACAGTGTATGTACGGACCGTACCCCCACCCCCGTATGTATGGAGCGTACCCCCACCCCAACAGTGTATGTACGGACCGTACCCCCACCCGTGTATGTACACCAGTGTATGTACGAACCGTACCCCCACCCGCGTATGTATGGAGCGTACCCCCACCCCAACAGTGTATGTACGGACCGTACCCACACCCGCATATGTATGGAGCGTACCCCCACCCCAACAGTGTATGTACGGACCGTACCCCCACCCGCGTATGTATGGAGCGTACCCCCACCCCAACAGTGTATGTACGGACCGTACCCCCACCCGTGAATGTACGGAGCGAACACACACCCCACCAGTCTAAGTACGGAGCGCACCCCAGGCCCCAACACCAGCACCCTCACCCAACATCGCGCATGTACGAGTCGTACCAAGCCAGAGACAAGGACAGCACTGTACAACAAAATGGCCGATGTACGCACCGTACAGACGCTAAAAACACACGTACACAACCAGGACAAAGCAAAACAACACAATAAGACTCCATTCGAATCGCACAAAGCCACAAAACATGTCCAACAAGCACAAATACAACCTATTCACTGACCTGCAACTGCCAAACTCCCAAACAGAGGCCCAAAACACAACCACTCCTTATAACACACCCACCCAAAGTTCAAACACAGCCACACCCACCAATGGACCAATAAAAAGGCCCAACACACACAAACCATGATCCTTTGCAACAGACCCACTGCTGCCAGACCACACAGACAAACAACTGCACCATACTACAACCTCCACTACACCTTACACCTGCACACCTTCACACAACCACCTTCACAAACACCCCCTCATCACATTCACACACACACCTGCACAACCACACCCACACACCCACAACCATCCACACCCACACCCCCCACAACTATCCACACCCACACCCCTCACCATGCCCACTAACAAGAATCCAAATTTAACTAGCCGAGAGTTGGAGGTCCTTGTCGACTAAATCATCAGAGTCGAGCCACACCTCTTTGGAACAGACAGACCAGCATTTCCGAAAAATCAGCCATGTGGCAGACGATTGTCGATGCTGTGAATGCTGTTGGGTCCACCAGAAGGACCAGGCATGAATGCCAAGCCAGGTGGTACGATCTGCGGAGGACGGTCCGCCGCAAAATGACCGACGACCACAACCAGGCCAACACCACTGGAGGAGGGCCGCCCCGCAGACGCGCACAATACCATCCCTGGGAGGAGAAGGTGATGGCCATGCTGCCGGTGGTGGCAGTGGAGGGAGTAGAAGTACTCCAAGAGCCTGGTGAGTACACAAACAACTCACCTCACATGGGGAACGTCATCCACAACCAAACTCACAATCATGCACGCAACCACCCCAAAAGCTATCGCATGACTCAACCACACTCCATAAACACGCACATGCCACTAGCGCCACCATGCCCCATGCACCCAGCTAGACAATGCCAAGTCCCGGATGGCGGGAGTGTGGGCCTCAAAAAATCACATAGTGCAACTCAGAAGCAGACAACAATGCCCTCAGCCCATATGGACTAGGTCACAGCCAGACAAACAGTGTGTCCCCACACAGGAAAGACTTGTCTGCAAATGGCGGACGCCTTGCATGAAGACATGGGGGTGAAGGCACTTTTTGCACATGACAGCAGCTAATGAACAGCCAACACTGTGAAAGAGTGGCAGCACACACCACCACAGCAGCAGCGCAGACACAGACACTACACCCAATGGGTGCCTGGAGATCAGAAACAAACTCACATGAACAAGCCAAGGGCCATTCAAAGATCTGCAAACAGTGTGCGCCTAGGAAGCTGGGCTGAGGTGACAGAGGGTGACACACAGAGGGAGGGAGAGGGGGAGAGAGAGGGAGGGAGACACAGGGAGACGGACAGAGGGAGTAGGCTGACACAGGGAGGGAGGGAGAGGGGGACAGAGAGGGAGTGCGAAAGGGAGACACAGGGAGACCAATTCAGCCTTGGGTGGTGTGGGAATGTCTGCTCGTCAGCAGGTGGACTGCGTGCATGTAGACAAGGGTGGCCAGTGCCTGAATCCCCTCTCTTCTCCATGGCAAAACACTGGGCCATGTGTCAACCTGTGCACGAGCACAACACCAGCTACCTGCATTATATAAGTGTGTGGAACAACTCCATTTGCCCACGTACAGTGCAACACGGAAGGCGCCAATGCATGGGTCGCCACACCTGCTCACTCCACTGCTGACTGCAGTCACAATTGACGCAGCAAGTAAGACTGTGTCACACATAGGTAAAGTCTCAAAAGCTGTGGCCAAGGGACATACCCATTCACAAGTGCACTGTGAGTGGAATGCAAGACATATCCAAATACCCAGAGGAAATGTGCCAACTTTGAAACGAATGAAACATGGATGTTGCATGGAACAAAAATATCATTGTCTCTCTCACACACAGGTCAACGTCGTAGATCACCCACCAACACTGGGGGGGAAGACTCACAGGACCTGTCTCTGCGGGATGACGATCCCACCGGCAGCGACGACTCTCACCACTCTGTGGACGACCCCGACCAACCTGGCCCCTCTGGTGTCCAACCACCTGCAGCACCTGCGTCAGGTACAACTGGGCCAACCACCACCCCCACTCCTGCCACATCCCAGGAGACACCCAGGATCCCTGCCCCACCACCACCACGCAGCCAGGCTGACTAGGAGGGACACGGTGTACCGGGCACCCAGGAGGAGGCAGGCGAGAACGCAAATGTCACCCCTCAGGGGTCCCGGAGACCCGATGTGCCCACAAGGGCAGGCCAGGCGCAAGTGGGCAGGGGTGGTGGGAGTGGAGGACGGCGGAGGCGCGAGCCTGACCAGTTGGCTGCAGAACCGGTATATTCCCATGTAAGAAACATCCTGGACACATACCGGCAGGACACCACGGGCATGAGCCAGGTTGTGTCCACCCTCAACAAGATGAAGGGGACCCTCGAGGAGATCAAGACCCAGCAGGCCCAGCAAAATGCGGAGCAACATGCCTGTCAACAGCGACACCAAGGACGGATGGAGGACAGACAGGCTGAGCTCGTGACGGTGCTGACGGGAATTAACCGTTCACTCCGTCGGATAGCCGACAACATGGGCAACCCTCCCTGTGCCACCAGGCGAAGAACTTCACCACCCACAGGGAGGGATCAGGAGGAGGAGGATACATCCGACGGAGCATCCCAAGCATCGTCACGGCCTGCTTCTGAGGGTTCCCGCAGGAGGGCGGGTCGTCCACGGAAAAGACCGTGAGGGTCGGCGCAACAGCACCATCTCCCAGGACACCTGGCCTGGCACCTGGCCCACTGGCCCAACAGCAGCACATCAGCAAATGACATTCTCTGCCACATGGACTTGCTGGTCACTGTCTGACCAATGTTGACGAACACTGCGGCATGCACTCTGATGATTTCCAATGGCAAGGATACCAACTCCCCCAGTGAACTTTGGATTCCACACACCCGGAAAGCCCCTCTTGTCATACCCCCCCAACACGTACCCCAACACAAATAAAAACTTACACGATCAAGAGATGATGCCTACATTTTGCATGATTACATTACATATGTCTTGTAAAGTCTAACCATGCCTGAGTTCTCATATGACTTCAACCATCCATACCCTGGGGCCTGAGTCTGGCACAGGACACACATGGGTCACAAAGTATTAGGCAAGACAGACATGGAGCACCATACACACCCGTGATGGGCCCAACCAGCTGAGGGGGTGGCCGCACAACCGTGCCGACAGACATATTCAGTACAGCAACAGTCATGCGCAGAGGTCAGGGATCATGTGGAGTGTCCTGGGGGGCACCCAGGTATGTGTAGACAGGTGGCAGAACCATGTCCTGCAAGCTTGAGTCAGGTGCATGCAGAGAATGGTGGCCTGGCCAACGTTGGATGCATGGGGATGGCACATGTCACAATACCCACACAGTCATGGACATCATGCACAATACAGAGTCTAATCCCAGACAAACAGCTTGCATCTTGCTACTCTACACATAGCCACTATCACTGAGAACCATGCCAGACATGCCGTATGCACCGTGGCAACACACCAGCATTGACTGAGAAGAGGCACCTTGGAGGCATAGGGACACCTTTATTAGTCATGTATTCCGGAATGCAGAGGCAACTCGGAGTACACACACACAGGTCATGTGGAGTAACATGTGGGTCCAACACTGGCACCCCCCTTCTGCACCACAAATGCTTGATATCCATGGAACTGGCACACAAGTGTCGGGTAACAGCTAAACACCCCCTGCTGCTCACGGAGAGGCTGCCATACACCATTGATCCTCTGATGTGGAAGTCCCACACCATGTCAAGCCAATGCAAACCGTATACGTCCGAGGGCAGTGTTACACACATTGATGCCTTCATCACAATCCACTATCCCATTACAGATGACTGTCAACAAGTCTGACCATCTATTCAGGTTAATCCAGCTACATGTCATGTGTCCCATGGTGATGCGACATGTCTGCAGAGGAACCAAACATCGACAGGGGCAGTGTGCACACATCGTAAACAACTGCCACACCCAATACACCCCTGATGCATCCCTTACCCTAAGGAGACTTCCAAACTTGTCCGTGCGTGTAACGCTGAGTCAGCAAACGATAACGTGTCCATGAGGAATAGCAGTGCCACAACAATGCAACCAGCAGACGGCATGCGCAAGTACCTGGGGATGAGAGACACACAAGAAGTCAGCCACAAAAAGCTCATCCACTTGCATGTGCATGTACTCGACACATATAAGGATGACAACATGCTAGGTCACAATTATGACTGCAGAAATACACTCATCACTGGCACCATCACTCGAGTGACACATCCACACACACCTCTGACTCACGTGGCATACATGCAGATGGACACACACATTGCAACACATGCCACACAAGGACCAATGCGTGCCCACTCAGACACTGGTACTCACCACTAAGCAAAGAAGTCGCGTATGAGCCGACTCCGGATGTCCTCTTGCGGCTCCACATCCTCCACATCACTAGCCCCATTGCCAAGCCCTTCGTCCTCCACGGGTGGATGGTCCTGATCATCTTGATCCAGGATGAGTGGCACAGCTTTCTCAACTGCCATGTTGTGCAGCATGCAGCAGACCATGAAGATTTTGCAGACCTTCACCGGGGCATGTGGGAGGGCGCCGCCGGTCTTGTGTAGGCACCTGAATCGGCACTTCAGGAGGCCAAATGTCCTCTCTATCACTCGCCTTGTCCGGCCATGGGCGGTGTTGTAGCGGAGCTGGGCCGGCGTGCTGGGGTTGCGGAGAGGTGTGATCAGCCATGGCATGTTGGGATAGCCAGCGTCCCCTACATGGAAACCACATGGACAAAAGTAGGACAGGAGAAGCAGTCGGGCAGGAAGTCTACGCAAAATACAGGACAGACAAAGTGTACCCACCAACAACACATGCTCGTTTGTTGCGCAGCTGCGTCATCATTTCAGGCACCCTGCTACGCCTCATGATGTAGGCATCGTGTGCTGATCCTGGAAAACGAGCACAGACATGTGAAATCACCATGTTGGACAGACACACCACAAGGGCATTGATGGAGTGGTAGTGCTTGCGATTCCTGTACGCTACCTCCTGTGCCTGTGGTGGTACCAAAGCCACATGTGTCCCATCTATGGACTCAATGACATGGGGCATCCCTCCCAGGGCATAGAATCCACGCTTGACACCTGTCAACTGTTCAGGAGTTGGGAAATGGATAAACTCATCCAGGTGAAGCAACATGGCCTCTAAAAAATCATGCAGCACACGGCTGAACATGGTCTGGGACATGCCACCAACATGAGCTATGGTATGTTGAAAGGTACCCATGGCAAAAAACTGTAGGGCTGCCATTACCTTCAGCTTAGGTGTCAGTGCCGTAGGATACCTGTGCAGCGGTTGCAGGTGTGGTGCCAGCCTTGCCGTCAACTCCTCAATCAACGGTTGGGGGAAGCGGTAGCAGCGTATACAGTAATTCTCCCTCATGTCAGCCAAGTCCGGAATTGGTCGAGGAAGAGGCGGCGCTCTGCAGTAATTTGGAAGTGATAAGGAAGAGTGAGTGCACCACAACAACAATTTATATGTACTGAGCACATGTTAATCTGTCAATACACATATGCTACATACGGAGTCAGGTATGTGCTACATGCCCTGGACACGTATGGCTGCCAGATGACACTCCTACCAAGACCCAGCTACACACGGGGATTGTGAACCTCCACATCCCATGGCATGGGACTAGCTGTGTCCCAGTGTAAGTGAACAGCCAGACGCAATACAGGAATGACATACATCAACATATCAGCAGATGTAGGATGTTGATTGCGGAGACAGGTAGCGGAACACTAGATCCACAGGTCACATGACATAACACTAGGACAGCCCACACACCTTGTCATGAAGGTGTACATGTCATGACTGATCACACATACATTGTGAGTATGCAGACAGGTCCTTGTTACGCTACTCCGTGTCCCATGCATACATACACACCTTACATCCGATACCACATGTGGCCTGGTGTGCGTAACAGTGTGCCATGGCCATCTACACACAGACACATGTTGGTTGCAGCAACTGCAGATGCATTTGAGGGAACACCAACATCAAGCTAATGGGAACACACCACACATACATGACATAGTCACATCGTGCAACGTGGGTAGTCACATGTCAGGTGTGGTAACCCCTGTAGCGGGCATCAGGGGACACTTGCGTGTGTTGTTGACTGTGCCATGCCAGTGACGCTTATCTAAAGTGTTCTGTACGACATGCACACATGTCAAAGGAGTGAAGGGCATGTCTGGCACATAGTGCACCATCACACATAACATCTGTACACATCTCATCATACATCTATTGCCTTCACAACTCAGGAGTAATGTGCCACATCACAGCCTTTCACACCTGTGCCCCACACATGTAGTACTGCACAGACAATGCCTTGATGTCCATCCATGGACAAGTATGTCAGCTCTATTCCTTTCTGTGTGCTGCCTGTCACCACTGTTATGTGTGAAAGGCACCGTACATTCGCTCTGAGGGCGTGTGTACGTTCCCTATCACTATGGGAGTGCTGCCGTAGGCCTACCCCCATAGTCCGCGAGCACACCCATAGTGATAGTGAGCGTACACGCGTGTGTACGGTCCGTATCACTATGGGTACGCATACGCGAGCACACCCATAGTGATAGTGAGCGTACACGCGTGTGTATGGTCCGTATCACTATGGGTACGCATACGCGAGCACACCCATAGTGATAGTGAGCGTACACGCGTGTGTACGGTCCGTATCACTATGGGTACTCATACGCAAGCAAACCCATAGTGATAGTGAGCGTACACGCGTATGTACGGTCCGTATCACTATGGGTTTGCTCGCGTGTGCGTACCCATAGTGATACGGACCGTACACATGCCTGTACGGCCCGTTGCTATGCATTTGGGGTGCCCTAGGGCCCCGGAACGCACCATACCTGTGTGTGAATCTCCAAATTACATAGGGGACACATGAGGGACAAGTATGAAGCCAGAGATGCATGCTGGTTGCCATGGAGACCGAGTTTAAACTTTGAATTTGTTGAATGAGGTGGCCTGCAAAAGTCGGTTTGAAATAATCTACTTTGTTGCAAAGTTGTTGTTGAAATGACATCATGCTGAATTCTAAAAAAATCTAACCCCCTCACAGGGGTAGGTTTAAATGGATTGGAGGAAACATAGGATGCAAATGTGAGTGACCAATCACTCTGTACTCCTGTGCATGAAACAGGCCAGCAAGGCAGATATAAGGCTGCCAGGTCCCATGAGAGAGCACTTGCCTGCACATCTTTTGATTCCACAACACTGCTGCTGCTCGTGATTCCCTGGCACCATGTCAAGGTCTGTGGAGAGGGCCCAGCCTTTCACCCTGGAGGAGAATCTGGCATTGCTGGATGTGATCCTCCCACAGTACCCCCTGCTGTATGGCCGACCAGGGTTTCAGGTGAGTGCTGAGTCCACTAGCACAGACTGTGTCCCTTTTTTGTGACTGGGACTTCTGGCATTGTGTCCAGGTGTGACACACATGCATTGTACTGTAGAGTGGGTCCCAGGGGGGGGAATGCCTGATGTCTCCCAGCCAGAGCATGCTGTGGTGCATGTCTGCCGTCCTCACTTGCATTGTGTTTACTGTGAGTATCACTGCATGGTGCATGCCACATTCTGCCTGTCTAATCCTCCTGGGAATGTTGCTTCTACAGTCCTCATGTGATTCTGTGGTCACCCCAGTGTGACAGGTGACTGTACCCACAGATGTGTGTTTGTTCAGTGTACCTGTGCTGAGAGTGTCCACATGATGTGTTCGTACCCTGGACATCGGTGTGTGTGTAAGTCCCCTGTCATGTGGGTGGGTGCATATGTGGAGTGTAGCACCCCAGCTGCATGAGGGATGGATATACCCTGCCCATCTGATGTGAGCAGGGAGCAGTGCTGTGTGTCTGACGTGCAGAGCCAGCCCCACACCTGTGAGCCCCCCCAGTCTAGTGGCACATGTGCAGAGTGAGGTTTGTAGCTGCATTTGGCAATGGCAGGTGAATGTCCCGTGCCTGTGTGTGTCTGTGTACTCTGCTGAGGTAGCGTCAGTGGCCTGTGGCATGTAACTGCTTTGAGGTGCTGCACATAATCCTGGTGTACCTTCTGATGCACAGTGTGAGTCTGGATCATTTATTGTGTCGTACCCCTCATGCCACCCGTGTACTTTCAATGGCACGTGGTGCATTTGCCCTTACACAGAGAAAAATGTCCCTATGACAAAGGTGCAATGCTTTGGCTGCATACTATGCCTTGTTGAAACCAGCAAAATTGTTCTAATGTGTGTCTCTGTGACATGTGGCAGGTGTGTTGATGTAGTCTCACTTTTTCAACCCCACAGGTAGGCGCCTCTGCCAAGGAGCAGCTCTGGAGGGACGCCGTCAGTGCCGTGAGGAGGACGGATGGTCGCAAGCGGCGCCTGGCCCAGGTGAGAAAACGCTGGCAGGATATCCGGTGCTGGACGCGGAGGATCGCACGGGTCCTGCTTGGGGACTCACCTGTGGGCCCTAAGAACCATGGGCGTCGCCGTCTGACCCACATCCACAAGCGTGTGCTGGCGGTGGTCTTTCCTGACATGGACAGGCGCTTACGGGAGAAGCAGCAGCAGGAAGGGGGTAGGTACATGTGTGTTTGTTGTGTGTCACCAGCATTTGTAAGTGCGAAGTTGCATGGATACACTGCCAGTGTTTAAATGTGCGGTGCAGGTCCTGTCACCCACAGTATAGCGGTGCTGTCCTTCCTCCCTTCCCCTCCTTGCCATGTGTTCCCTGGTCTGTGTGTAGTCACTCTTTCACAAGGTCATCTGGGCTGGCAGTTTATCCACGTGACCAATGCTTGCAGCATCATGTGTGGGGGTGGTGTGTAACAGGTTTTGGGACCTTGCCTGTGCCCTGTCCAGTTCAGTACTTGTGGGGTCCATGTCAATTGGCACTGATGCTGAGTCCAGACATAGGAGTATGTCTCTGAAGTGTAATGCCTTACAGCAAGCATGTCCTATGTTGTGGCCTGTGACATGATGTGCATGAGTGTGCGATACGCAGAGTGCAGGGATGGTGGCCTGTGTTGCAGTCATTACCATTCAGGACCATGGAATATTGTGGCCACTACTGTCCCCTGGGGCATATTTTGCTAGGTATCATGTGTGTCATCACAATATGTGGACACTCTCAGTGTCTACAGCATAGGATGTGCTCTGTGCCATTGTCCCCTGGCACCATGTATATTTACGTAACGTGTTCTACAAGTGTCCACTGTACAGCCTGACCTAATTTTCCTCGTTCATACTCACGGTGGCCAGTGCCTGTGTGTATTGTTACAATTATCTGATGATGGCCATTTGTAAATGAGATCGTTGTACAGGCGCACATGGGGTATTTTGGGTCCAATATGGGTTTCTGGCAGCCCATGTGTATTTCTCCCAGACTAAGAGATGCAAGTGCTTCCTGTGTCTCATCAAATTGTCTCATGTAGGGGGTGGTTGGTGCGGGCAAGGCCTACATGTCGACACCTGAAATCTCATTGCTCGGTCTGGCCAGTGTGTGATGTTTGTCTGGACATACACTCAAGGTGCAGTGACCCATTCAAGTTGGGCATGTCTTTAAGTATTACCTTTGCAGCATGTGCCTCAAGTTCATGGAGATGGTCCCTGCTCATCCCTAGTTACGGCAATGCTGTGTGGTGCAGATGCAGTGCTGGATTGTCCCCAGAGCCTGGCTCCTCTGTCCAAATCCATATCATGTCATTTGCAAATGTGTCATGCTCTCCATAGTTTCTCAGTGGCATGGTGGGTGAACCAACTGTGTGTTGCAGGGCCTATATATGTACCTTGCATTGTAGATGTTACTCATCTTCCTTTTCAGGCTATGCACTGTAACCTATGTAGATTTGACTCATGTGACATATGTATACAGGTGTCTGATTAATTCCTGTTTATTCACCTTGCCCACAGCATCGTCGGGGGACATGGATGGAGACACCGGCACGGACCGTGTGGAGGGACCGGGCACCAGTGCCAGCAGTGACATCTTAGCTGGCACATCGAGTGGAACTGAGGCCGAGGGGAGTGAGCCGGAGGACCTGTCCACTGCCACCACAGAATATGAAGCTGATGGGTCCGAGGCAGAGCTCTCCGAGGGGGCGGAGGCTGCTCCAACAGCTGACAGCAGCACAACATCTCTCCCCGCCCCCTACATTGCCATCACCGGCCTCCCACTTGCTCGTGTCCCTTCCTGGCGTGCTAGGTCACCACGTGTCTCCTTCCTGCCAGGCACCGCACCCCCTGCCCCTGTCTCCACTGCTGCCGCCAATGCCGAGTCTGTGGACATCCTGCGGCAGTTGCAGGTTGGTCAGGCTGCGATGCTTAATGTCCTCCATGGCCACAGCCGAGTGCTCAACAACATGGAGGCATACTTGGAGGGCATTTCAGCATCGCAGGCTGACCAACGCAACTTGCTGCGGTCTATTGACTTGACACTGACTGCAGCAGTGGGTCTCCTGCAGCACTTCGTCCCACCCCCTACCCATGCCCCATCCACACTTCCCACTCCCATGCCTGTCCCACGTACACCCAGACGTCAGCATGCACACACCCCACCAGACACAGGCACCACACCAGCAGGGAAGGACAAGCGCACACCTCCTGGCACGCACACACAGGGGGAAGTAGGCACACCCACTGGGTCGGGGGGCAAACGTAAGACACGCAGCCAGAGTGGGAGTCCGCATTCTGCAAAATCCACTCCCTCCAAATCCACTCCCCTCAGCTCTCCTGGCCACAAATCCAGCAAGGACTCCTTCATGGCCACTCTGTCCCTGAGCCCCACAGTGACACCACCCCGCAAGCGGTCAAAGGAGTCCCCGGTCAGGGTGGTTGAGTCCCCCCCCTGTCCACACCCTCCCCGGGTAGCGCTGCGACCCATCCCTGTGACCCCCCCCCTCCTTGGGGCCTGTGGTTCCTTCGGGTGCAGGGGAGACGCTGGCCGACCTGGCAGTAGTGTGCAGCGCCATGCTCGAATCCACCTTTGGCGCTGCCCCACCCCCTGTGTTGGAGTCATCCCTCCCTGCACCCACAACACCTACCCTTGCCCCTCCTGTCCCTGCTGTGGCTGGTGCTTCCCCCAAACATGATGCCCCCACCCTGTGGAAGACAAAGGAGTCTGACTGTGCAGGCAAGCTAGGGGACACACGTACCACTGTGTCCCCCATCCGGATTTGAGTCATGGACTGCCCTATGGGCCTTGTATCTATTGACATTTATGATGATTATTACTTACATCCTGCTGAATAAAGCAATTTATTTTTTCCATGGAACACTACTGTTTATCTGGTATTGCTGTTGGTGGACCTGCTCCATGATTTTGGGTGGTGATAATGTGTTGGGTGTGTGGGAAATGTAGTCTTGTGCTGGTCATAGGGTGGACCCTGGTATCTGTGTGCCATCACAAGCTGTTGGCTAAATTACTTTGTTCATGTAAGCAGTTACTGCATGGTGACATCGTCCCAAGGTGTGTTCCTTCCTCTGTGTAACCTGACATCTTCCCTGCAGGGTGTTTCCAATATGTGTTGCTGAGCTGTGTCTACATCAGCTGGGTGTGTGACGGACTCCTTCAACTTTGCACATGCATGCTGAGCGATGTCTCCACCTGCATCATTCGTGGCATCCTTGGTGGTCACTGTACTTGTGTATGTAGACTGCTGACATGACTTCATGTGGACATGTTCTCTTTTAGGCGCTATGAATGTGTGTACTCCCAGCCTCGCACACATGTGGTACATGTACTGCAGGGTCTTTGTGCACCTGACTGACATTTGTGGGCATTGTATCTGTGGCTACTCCACCCTTTGCGTTCCATGGGCACTGCTGGGAGGACTCTACACCCACCCCTCCTGTGTCTGGGCACTGCTGGGAGTGATAGGCACCCACCACTCCTGCATCTGGGCACTGCTGGGAGGACTCTGCAGACACCCCTCCTGTGTCTGGGCACTGCTGGGAGGACTCTGCACCCACTCCTCCTGTGTCTGGGCACTGCTGGGAGGACTCAGCACCCACACCTCCTGCGTCTGGGCACTGCTGGGAGGACTCTACACCCACCCCTCCTGTGTCTGGGCACTGCTGGGAGTGATAGGCACCCACCCCTCCTGCGTCTGGGCACTGCTGGGAGGACTCTGCACACACCCCTCCTGTGTCTGGGCACTGCTGGGAGGACTCTGCACCCACCCCTCCTGATTCTGGGCACTGCTGGGAGGACTCTGCACCCACCCCTCCTGTGTCTGGGCACTGCTGGGAGGACTCTGCACCCACCCCTCCTGCGTCTGGGCACTGCAGGGAGGACTCTACACCCACCCCTCCTGTGTCTGGGCACTGCTGGGAGTGATAGGCACCCACCCCTCCTGCATCTGGGCACTGCTGGGAGGTGTTAGAACGGATAGACGGACCGGGAGGGTCGGCCGGGGTCAGGAGGAGAGGTCTCCGGGGAGAGCCGTCTCCAGCGATCGTACAGACAAGTAACTTCCCCCCCACAGACAGATACCACACACGGATAAGGTTCAGTGTTCTTTATAAGCACTTCTTAAGGTACGGTTGAATGGTACAAGGAGGTCTGGACTCAGGGGTCCCCTCGATTCAAGTCTCTCAAAGCAGGGTAAGGGGTAGCGGGACAGTCTGTCTACCAGTCAGGTAGTTTGGATGAGATGATGATTAGCTCACAATCCTCGAGCTTAGTTGGTACGGGCCGCGGCAGCGCCAGCAGGTCCCGGAGAGATGGTCGGTGTACGGTCCGCGGCAGCGCCAGCAGGTCCCGGTGAGGATGGTCGTTACAACGGGCCGCGGCAGCGCCAGCAGGTCCCGGAAAGATGGTCGATGTACGGTCCGCGGCAGCGCCAGCAGGTCCCGGTGAGGATGGTCGTTACAACGGGCCGCGGCAGCGCCAGCAGGTCCCGACGAGGATGGATGTTGTAGAAGGCCGCGGCAGCGCCAGCAGGCAGGACGATGGTTCACAAGAGCGGGCCACGGCAGCGCCAGTAGTCCATCAAGGCTGAGTTCTCTCGGTGTCTCTCGACTCCAGGATACAACTGCCTTCCTGCTCCGGAGTTGCCCCAGTTATAGGGCAGGCGCCCTTTGATGTCCGGACCCTCGCACTTGGAGGTCGGAGGGCCCGGGATGAAGGTGTCCAGACACCCAGCAGGGGGTGGAGCCAGCGCCTGGGGGAGCTGGAGGCGATCGGCACCTGGCGGGGGAAGAGCTCTTGACACTTCGTCCTCCCATTGACCTGCCAAGTGGTCCGCTCACCTCCCGGGTGGATGGTGGTGCCGGGATGTCGGGGCCGGCCAGGCCCGGGGTTAGGGTCGGGGCGAGGCCACGCGGCCTCGTGGTGCAGGGCCCAAGATGGCGGCTTGAACCGGCCGGGGGAGCCGGTGGGGCTGGGCCCCGTGATGAGTAGAGGTCCGAGGGCAGAAGATCCGTCGGGAGACGGGGTACAGGTGCTTTTCGTGGATTAGACCTGGTGGGCCAGAGCTCGGGCCCTGTCATGCGGGGAGGGAGCAAGCCCTTCGTGTGGCCTGTCCAACATGCGTCCCCCCCAGCTGAAGGCGGGGAGAGTCACCCATCTCCTTGGGGACTCTCTTCGTCGAGGCGGAAAAAGCGGGACAGGCCATCCGCGTTGGCGTGGTCTTGGCCTGGTCGGTGCTCCACAGTGAAGTTCATTCCCTGCAGGGAAATGGACCAGCGCAAGAGTTTTGGGTTCTCCCCCCGCATCTGCATCAGCCACTGCAGGGGTCGATGGTCGGTTTGTACCCGGAAGTGGGTACCGAAGAGATAGGGCCGGAGCTTTTTGAGGGCCCACACCACTGCGAAGGCCTCCCTCTCGATGGTGCTCCAGCGCTGTTCTCGGGCCAGGAGACGTCGACTGATGAAGGCCACCGGCTGGTCATGACCTTCGGGGTTTAACTGAGAAAGGACGGCTCCGATGCCGTGGTCGGAGGCGTCGGTCTGTACCACGAATTCCCGACTGTAATCGGGGGCCTGGAGCACAGGGGCGGTGCACAGGGCGGCCTTCAGCTTCTCGAAGGCCGCTTGACAATCGGGGGTCCAGTTAATCCGCTTCGGTTGGTTCTTGGACGTGAGACCCGTGAGGGGCCCCACGATGCTGCCGTAGTCCTTCACGAACCGCCGGTAGTAGCCGGTGAGCCCCAAGAAGGCTCGGACCTCGGTCTGGGTGACGGGGGGCTGCCAGGACTGGATGGCAGCAATCTTAAGTTGTAGCGGGGCCACCAGCCCGCTTCCCACTTGGTGCCCAAGGTAGGTCACAGACCCTTGGCCAATTTGGCACTTGCCGGCCTTAATTGTGAGGCCGGCCCGCTGGAGGGCCTGTAGGACCTCTTGGAGGTGACGGAGGTGGTCGGGCCAGTGGCGGCTGTATACAGCGATATCGTCCAGGTAGGCAGCGCTGAACTCTTCGAGCCCCGCCAAGACCTGGTTCACGAGGCGTTGAAACGTGGCGGGGGCATTCTTCATGCCGAAGGGCATGACCTTGAATTGGTAGTGGCCATCGGGGGTAGAGAAGGCTGACCGTTCCTGAGCCCTGGGTGTGAGGCCGATCTGCCAGTAGCCCGCTGTTAGGTCGAAGATACTGAGGTAGCGGGCGGCCCCCAGCCGGTCGATCAGCTCGTCTGCTCGGGGGATCGGATGAGCGTCGGTCCGGGTGACAGCGTTCAAGCCCCGGTAGTCGACGCAGAATCTCAGTTCAGGTGTGGTGGCAGCGGCTTTGGGGACCAATACAACCGGACTGGCCCAGGGACTGTCCGAGGGCTCGATGACCCCGATTGTGAGCATCTTGGCCACCTCCTCCTGTATGCAGGCCCGTACCCGATCTGGTACGCGGTAGGCCCGGTGTCGGACAGGGGGACTGTCCCCGGTGTCCACGTCGTGCAAACACCAAGGGGTGACCCCGGGGGTGAGGGAGAACAGGGTAGCGAACTGCAGCAGGAGGTTCCGGCAGCCCTGGCGTTGCTCCGAAGTGAGGGCATCAGAGAGCCGGACCCCGTCCACGGAGCCGTCATTCTCCTGAGTCTTCAGAAGATCCGGGAGGGGTTCGGAGTCTTCCTCTGCCCCACTGTCCGTAGCCATCAGGAGGCTGAGTTCTGAGCGCACAAAGTGTGGTTTGAGTCGGTTGGTGTGGAGGACCCGAAGGGGGTTCCGGGAGGTCCCCAGGTCGATGAGGTAAGTGACGGGGCTTTTGCGCTCGACCACTTTGAAGGGCCCCGTCCACTTATCTTGCAAGGCACATGGTTCGGTGGGGGACATCACCCATACTTGTTGTCCAGGCTCGAACTCAACGGAGGAGGCATTGTGATCATACCACTTCTTCATGTCCTCCTGGCTGGCCTCGAGGTTCGCCTTGGCCATCTCTCTGAAGCGCCGGGTCTGATTGCGTAGGGCCAGGAGGTATTTGAAGACGTCTGGAGGGGTCTTTAGGGGGGCCATCTCCCAACCTTCTTTTACTAGGCTGAGGGGCCCTCGCACAGGGTGCCCGTACAGGAGTTCGAAAGGGCTAAAACCGAGGGACTTCTGGGGAACTTCTCGGTAGGCGAAGAGGAGGCACGGGAGTAGTACATCCCACTGGCGACGGAGGGGTTCTTCCAATCCCCCAATCATCCCCTTGAGGGTGCGGTTAAAACGCTCCACTAGTCCGTTCCCTTGGGGGTGATAGGGGGTCGTGAATCTGTAGGTGACCCCGCATTGTTGCCAGAGGGACTTCATGTATTTGGATATAAAGTTCGTGCCTCGGTCGCTGACGACTTCTCGGGGGAAGCCTACCCGGGAGAAGATCCCCATTAGGGCCCGGCCAACCACCGGAGCTGTCACGGTCCGGAGGGGCACCGCCTCGGGGTAGCGGGTGGCATGGTCCACCAGTACTAAGATGAACCTGTGTCCTTGTGCCGTGCGGAGGTCCAGAGGCCCCACGATGTCTATCCCCACCCTCTCGAACGGGGTGGTGACCACAGGGAAGGGTTGCAGAGGGGCTTTCAGCTTCCGACCACCCTTCCCGCTGGCTTGGCATGTGGGGCAAGATCGGCAGTGGTTCAGGACGTCGTTCCTCATCTTCGGCCAGAAAAAGTGGGTCACTAGGCGGCTGTACGTTTTATCTTGGCCCAGGTGTCCAGCCAGGGGGACATCGTGGGCCAGGTTGAGCAGAAAGTCTCTGAAGCCGAGAGGTACCACCAGTACTCGACCGGCCCCCAGCTCGGCGATTCTTTGCTCGCTGTATAGCAGGTCGTTATCCCAGTAGACCCAGTGAGTCCCGGTGGAGTCCCCTGCGTTCTGGGCGCTGGCTTGTTGGCGGAGTCCCTCGAGGGAGGGACAGGTCTTTTGTTCCTGGCGGAACTGTGCTTGGGTGGGCCCCCCCTCTTGACGCCACTGAGCCAGGTCAGGAAGGTCCTGGGGTTGCGCGTCCCCGTCGGCCGTCGGGTCGGGGAGGCTGGCCTCGTCGTTGTCTTCTACTGGGGCGACTGGGGGCGGAGGTGCTGGCCATTCTGGTTCTTCTGATCGAGGGACGGCACGGGCGGCCATGGACCGGGTGGTTATGCAGGCCCAGTCCGGGAGGCCCAGCATCCCCAGGTGCTCTCTTCTCTCAACGGTGGCCCACGGGGAACTCTCGAGGTCATTCCCCAGGAGGCAGTCCACGGGGGCATCGTCCCGGACCGTCACCTTCAACAGGCCGGAGACCCCTCCCCATTCGAATGGGACGCAGGCCATTTGACACATACTTTCAGAGTTGTCTGCCGAGCGGACGGGGCAGAGAATGTTCGGCAGGATCTGCTCGGGCTTCACCAGGTGACAGCGGACGGCCGTCACACTGGCGCCTGTGTCACGCAAGGCCTCGGCTCGCTGTCCATTAATGGTCACCCACTGACCGTATTTCCTGGTGTTAGCGGGTAGGGGAGCCCGCGGGACCATGTCTCTTCCCCCTAAGCACGCCAGGACCATGGCGGCCGGTTCCCACTCTTGCTGGGCCGGCTCATACTCCTCTGGTTCCTCCAATGATCGCTCTTCCCCCAGGGCGGCGGCAGCTACCTGGCGGGGCTTGGGTGTTTGGTTCTGCGGGCAGCTCGGGTCATTGGCGTAGTGGCCGACTCGCTGGCATCGGTGGCACGTGACGTTGGCTCGGACCCCAGGACACCACGGGGGGTTGCCCCGACCGGCCGGAGCCGGGGTGCTGGCCACGGGTGTTGCGGGCAAGGCGTCTCTCCCTCGCCCCTGGCCTCCTCCTCCTCCCCGAGGACGGTGCTGGCCTTGGTTGCTTCGGTTCTGCTCGTGTGGCCCCCTCCGGCCCACTCGGGTGCTTTCCCATCGGTCAGCTTTGGCGGCGAGCTGCCGGGGGTCAGTCAGCTTACTGTCGAGGAGGTGCTGCCTGAGCTCGACGAAGCAGTTGTTCGACAGGTGCTCCCATACCATCAGGTTAAAGAGTTGTTCGTAGGTGGTGACCTGGCTCCCCTTTATCCAACCCTCGAAGGCACGGCTGAAATAGTTCACGTATTCTACCCAAGTTGTACCTGGGATCCGGGTGCAATCTCTGAACCTCTGGCGGTACATCTCGGGTGTGAGGCCGTAGCGGGTGAGGAGGGCAGCCTTCATGTGGTCGTAGGACGACATTTGGTGATCTGGGAGCTGCAGTAGGGCATCGCGACCCTCGTTGATAAACCTCCCCCAGAGTCCGGCTCCCCAATCACTCCGGTCGATCCGGTGGGAGGTCATGGCGATCTCGTAGGCTTTAAACCACTGTTGTATGTCGTCTTCTCGGACATACTCGCGGACAACATCCTTGGGGATGTGGACTTTTTTCTCGATTGGCCCCGGGGTGTGTGGTCGCTCAGGCACCCCCAGTTCTTTATTCTGTTTCCGAAGTTCTATTTCCGCCAGTTTGCGCTCGTGCTCGAGCGTTATTTTTTTCTCCTCCAGCTCTCTCTGTCTCTGCTTCTCTTCTCGTTCATCTCGGAGCCGCATGTGCTCGAGGTTGAGTTTCTGTTCAGCTAACTTGAGTTCCCCATCCATCTTGAGTCGTGCCATTTCCAACTCGTGCAATCTGGTTCTTTCTCTTTCTCGGATCTCCTCCTGCGAGAGGCCCGTTCCCCGCTCCTCGGGAGCCGTGGCCTTCCCCTCTGGTGTGATGCTGCTTTGGTCGGAGGGTCCGGCGACCCCAGTTTCTGTCCACGACTCTAGGGCGTGCTTTAGATCATCTTTGGTACTCAGGCCGGTGGTAGCAATGCCAAGTTCTATGCAGAATTGTCTCAGTTCGCGGTGGTTGTATTCTTCTAATTTATCCATTTGGAATTTCTCGGTGGAGTTGCTATCTTTGGCTGACATCGTGTTGTTGTCGTGGGGTGAGCTACTCTCTGTACGATTACGCGTTGATTCGGATCGCGCCGCTGGCCACCAATGTTAGAACGGATAGACGGACCGGGAGGGTCGGCCGGGGTCAGGAGGAGAGGTCTCCGGGAAGAGCCGTCTCCAGCGATCGTACAGACAAGTAACTTCCCCCCCACAGACAGATACCACACACGGATAAGGTTCAGTGTTCTTTATAAGCACTTCTTAAGGTACGGTTGAATGGTACAAGGAGGTCTGGACTCAGGGGTCCCCTCGATTCAAGTCTCTCAAAGCAGGGTAAGGGGTAGCGGGACAGTCTGTCTACCAGTCAGGTAGTTTGGATGAGATGATGATTAGCTCACAATCCTCGAGCTTAGTTGGTACGGGCCGCGGCAGCGCCAGCAGGTCCCGGAGAGATGGTCGGTGTACGGTCCGCGGCAGCGCCAGCAGGTCCCGGTGAGGATGGTCGTTACAACGGGCCGCGGCAGCGCCAGCAGGTCCCGGAAAGATGGTCGATGTACGGTCCGCGGCAGCGCCAGCAGGTCCCGGTGAGGATGGTCGTTACAACGGGCCGCGGCAGCGCCAGCAGGTCCCGACGAGGATGGATGTTGTAGAAGGCCGCGGCAGCGCCAGCAGGCAGGACGATGGTTCACAAGAGCGGGCCACGGCAGCGCCAGTAGTCCGTCAAGGCTGAGTTCTCTCGGTGTCTCTCGACTCCAGGATACAACTGCCTTCCTGCTCCGGAGTTGCCCCAGTTATAGGGCAGGCGCCCTTTGATGTCCGGACCCTCGCACTTGGAGGTCGGAGGGCCCGGGATGAAGGTGTCCAGACACCCAGCAGGGGGTGGAGCCAGCGCCTGGGGGAGCTGGAGGCGATCGGCACCTGGCGGGGGAAGAGCTCTTGACACTTCGTCCTCCCATTGACCTGCCAAGTGGTCCGCTCACCTCCCGGGTGGATGGTGGTGCCGGGATGTCGGGGCCGGCCAGGCCCGGGGTTAGGGTCGGGGCGAGGCCACGCGGCCTCGTGGTGCAGGGCCCAAGATGGCGGCTTGAACCGGCCGGGGGAGCCGGTGGGGCTGGGCCCCGTGATGAGTAGAGGTCCGAGGGCAGAAGATCCGTCGGGAGACGGGGTACAGGTGCTTTTCGTGGATTAGACCTGGTGGGCCGGAGCTCGGGCCCTGTCGTGCGGGGAGGGAGCAAGCCCTTCGTGTGGCCTGTCCAACAGGAGGACTCTGCACACACCCCTCCTGTGTCTGGGCACTGCTGGGAGGACTCTGCACCCACCCCTCCTGCGTCTGGGCACTGCTGGGAGGACTCTGCACCCACCCCTCCTGTGTCTGGGCACTGCTGGGAGGACTCTGCACCCACCCCTCCTGCATCTGGGCACTGCTGGGAGGACTCTACACCCACCCCTCCTGTGTCTGGGCACTGCTGGGAGGACTCTGCACCCACCCCTCCTGTGTCTGGGCACTGCTGGGAGGACTCTGCACCCACCCCTCCTGTGTCTGGGCACTGCTGGGAGGACTCTACACCCACCCCTCCTGCTTCTGGGCACTGCTGGGAGGACTCTGCACACACCCCTCCTGTGTCTGGGCACTGCTGGGAGGACTCTGCACACACCCCTCTTGTGTCTGGGCACTGCTGGGAGGACTCTGCACCCACCCCTCCTGCATCTGGGCACTGCTGGGAGGACTCTGCACCCACCCCTCCTGTGTCTGGGCACTGCTGGGAGGACTCTACACCCACCCCTCCTGCATCTGGGAACTGCTGGGAGGACTCTGCACACACCCCTCCTGTGTCTGGGCACTGCTGGGAGGACTCTGCACACACCCCTCCTGTGCCTGGGCACTGCTGGGAGGACTCTGCACCCACCCCTCCTGCGTCTGGGCACTGCTGGGAGGACTCTGCACACACCCCTCCTGTGTCTGGGCACTGCTGGGAGGACTCTACACCCACCCCTCCTGCGTCTGGGCACTGCTGGGAGTGATAGGCACCCACCCCTCCTATGTCTGGGAACTGCTGGGAGGACTCTGCACCCACCCCTCCTGTGTCTGGGCACTGCTGGGAGGACTCTGCACCCACCCCTCCTGTGTCTGGGCACTGCTGGGAGGACTCTACACACACCCCTCCTGTGTCTGGGCACTGCTGGGAGGACTCTGCACCCACCCCTCCTGCGTCTGGGCACTGCTGGGAGGACTCTGCACCCACCCCTCCTGCGTCTGGCCATGTACGCTCCATACATGCGCGGGTGGGGGTACGGTCCGTACATACACTGTTGGGGTGGGGGTACGCTCCATACATACGCGGGTGGGGGTACGGTCCGTACATACACTGTTGGGGTGGGGGTACGCTCCATACATATGCGGGTGGGGGTACGGTCCGTACATACACTGTTGGGGTGGGGGTACGCTCCATACATACGCGGGTGGGGGTACGGTCCGTACATACACTGTTGGGGTGGGGTACGCTCCATACATAAGCGGGTGGGGGTACGGTCCATACATACACTGTTGGGGTGGGGGTACGCTCCAAACATACGCGGGTGAGGGTACGGTCCGTACATACACTGTTGGGGTGGGGGTACGCTCCATACATACGCGGGTGGGGGTACGGTCCGTACTTACACTGTTGGGGTGGGGGTACGCTCCATACATACGCGGGTGGGGGTATGGTCCATACATACACTGTTGGGGTGGGGGTACGCTCCATACATACGCGGGTGGGGGTACAGTCCGTACATACACTGTTGGGGTGGGGGTACGCTCCATACATACGCGGGTGGGGGTACGGTCCGTACATACACTGTTGGGGTGGGGGTACGCTCCATACATACGCGGGTGTGGGTACGGTCCGTACATACACTGTTGGGGTGGGGGTACGCTCCATACATACGCGGGTGAAGGTACGGTCCATACGTACCCGTGCCCACGCTGTGGAATGCTTGTGCGGCCCATACCCAGGCCTTTGGCACATGGGTACGGGCCGTACCGCCATTGTTGGGGTGACGTGGGTGTGGGTGTGGTACAACTCGTACCCACGCTCTTAAGGCGTGGGTACAGTACGTACCTGTATTGGTGTGTTGCCGGTTCGCGTCGTCGCCCACTTCCGTTGTGGCGGACGCTGGCGTTGCTGGACACGCCCCCACCCCCTCGAAGTGACCAGGGCCTGGAGGTCAGGTATGTCCAGGGCATGTGTGCTGTGTGACTTGGGTGGGGGTTTTGTGTCCTGCCCCTGCCCCCCCCCTTTGTCCCTGGGTGTTGTTCTGACCTGCTGCGGCGTCTGCGGCGGTACCTGTAGAGGAGGTCGACTGCTATGAGGGCCGGGATGACATGTAGGTTCGGGTCCATGTCTGTCCGTCGCGTACAGGTGCTCCTTGTGCGCGTCGTCCTGATTTCCCGGCAGTTTTTGGCTGCCGGAAAATATTCTCCGTGCAGGATGACGTCGTGCGAATCGTACTTCCTGGTTCGTGGAACGCAGGCTGCATGCGTCCCGACGTCACGTCGGCGCTTTTCCGGATGTCATTTGTATGTTTATTTCCCTCGGTTGGTGTTTTGTACGAATCGTACGGAAATAGTGTTTCCGTGCGAATCGTACTTGCATGTTTGTAAAGTTTTACAACCGGGTACGAGTCGGACGGAGAAAACCCTCTGTCCGACGGTTCGTACCCGGTTTCTCCAGGATCGGAATCGACGCCTTAATCTCAATATTTTGGTGTTATCCATGCTGTTGAGAGGCATCAACACATGAACACATGAATGTGACAGGGAACATAGAAAAACACAAGAAAGCTGGAGACCATTTTTTTAACATTAAAGCGTGAAGAAAATATGCTTTGCCTATATGACTCTAAAACAGAGTTGGAGTTAGAAGCAAAAGTACATTGCATTGGTAGTGAGAACAACTGGAAACTCACCTTGCACCTGTCCATGTCTTTGTAAGAGGAAACGTAGCACTCGCTTTTTATAGATTGGCACACATAGCTAGACCTGCCTCAAAAGCATTAATGCATATTTAGGGGCCGATTCCAATCCTGGAAAAAGACCGTACGAATCGTTGTATGGAGCGTTTTCTCTGTGCGACTCGTACCCGGTAAACTCTTCTTACGATTCGTACACAAAGCCTTTTTCCGCACGAATCGTACAAAAGACCATACGGCAAAAAAAAACAACGATTCTGATCCGGAACAGCTTGTACGCGACGTCCGGACGTATTTAAGCAGCGGTTTCCGGCCCAGCAAGTACGATTCATCCCTACGGCACTACATACGTCTCTTTGATTACAGGAGCGAAAAACAGCCGTGAAAGCAGAATCCTACAACGGAGCCCCGGTATGCAACATACACGCCATGAACCCCGTCGTACGTGTCATCCCGGTCCTCTTGGCCTACGACCTGGTGCACCGGACCCAACGCACATGCCGCAGAAGGTGAGAACAACACCCAGGGGCCAGGGTGGGGGTGAGGGGCAGGAAACATACCCCATACCCAAAGCCAAACCTATAATATGGAGCCCATACATTACCACCAGGGTATGGGCACTTGGGGGGGTGTGTCCAGCAACCCCTGCGTACCGCATCAACGGAAGTGGACGTGTTCGGTGCGTTGCACACGTACCCCTAGGCACCATTAGAACTGTGATACGGACCATACACACGCAATGAATGCGTGGGTACGGTGCGTTCCACACGTACCCCTACGGCACCATTAGAACTGTGATACGGACCGTACACACGCAATGGATGCGTGGGTACGACGATGTGTTTCACACGTACCCCTACGGAACCATTAGAACTGTGATACGGACCGTACACATGCAATGAATGCGTGGGTACGGTGCATTTCACACGTACCCTGTTACGGCACCAGTACATATGGGATACGAGGCGTACAAACGCCAGTAATGTGGGCGTACGGACTGGCCCTGCATGTTACCTTCATATTGGTGTGTGTGTAGGTCCAGGCCAAAAGTGTACTGCTCTAAGGGGGTGCGTGGGTGGGTGCAGAGGATTTCCAGCAGTGGCCAGCCATATGGGGGTGGCTGCAGATCAATACCAGCAGTGGCCACACATATAGGGGTGGGTGCATATGACTCCTAGCAGTGGACAGACATATGAGGGGTGGATGCAGAGGACTCCCAGCAGTGGACAGACATATGAGGAGTGGGTGCAGAGGACTTCCAGCAGTGGACAGACATATGAGGGGTGGGTGCATATGACTACCAGCAGTGGACAGACATATGAGGGGTGGGTGCAGAGGACTCCCAGCAGTGGACAGACATATGAGGGGTGGGTGCATATGACTACCAGCAGTGGACAGACATATGAGGGGTGGGCGAAGAGGACTCCCAGCAGTGGACAGACATATGAGGGGTGGGTGCATATGACTCCCAGCAGTGGACAGATATATGAGGGGTGGGTGCAGAGGACTCCTAGCAGTGGACAGACATATGAGGGGTGGGTGCAGAGGACTCCCAGCAGTGGACAGAGATATGAGGGGTGGGTGCAGAGGACTCCCAGCAGTGGACAGACATATGAGGGGTGGGTGCAGAGGACTCCCAGCAGTGGACAGCCATATGAGGGGTGGGTGCACAGGACTCCCAGCAGTGGACAGACATATGAGGGGTGGGTGCAGAGGACTACCAGCAGTGGACAGACATATGAGGGGTGGGTGCAGAGGACTACCAGCAGTGGACAGACATATGAGGGGTGGGTGCAGAGGACTCCCAGCAGTGGACAGACATATGAGGGGTGGGTGCATATGACTACCAGCAGTGGACAGACATATGAGGGGTGGGTGCCGAGGACTCCCAGCAGTGGACAGACATATGAGGGGTGGGTGCATATGACTCCCAGCAGTGGACAAACATATGAGGGGTGGGTGCAGAGGACTCCCAGCAGTGGACAGACATATGAGCGGTGGGTGCAGAGGACTCCCAGCAGTGGACAGACATATGAGGGGTGGGTGCATATGACTCCCAGCAGTGGACAGACATATGAGGGGTGGGTGCAGAGGACTACCAGCAGTGGACAGACATATGAGGGGTGGGTGCAGAGGACTCCCAGCAGTGGACAGACATATGAGGGGTGGGTGCATATGACTACCAGCAGTGGACAGACATATGAGGGGTGGGTGCAGATGACTCCCAGCAGTGGACAGCCATATGAGGGGTGGGTGCAGAGGACTCCCAGCAGTGGACAGACATATGAGGGGTGGGTGCAGAGGACTACCAGCAGTGGACAGACATATGAGGGGTGGGTGCAGAGGACTCCCAGCAGTGGACAGACATATGAGGGGTGGGTGCATATGACTACCAGCAGTGGACAGCCATATGAGGGGTGGGTGCCGAGGACTCCCAGCAGTGGACAGACATATGAGGGGTGGGTGCACATGACTCGCAGCAGTGGACAGACATATGAAGGGTGGGTGCAGAGGACTCCCAGCAGTGGACAGACATATGAGGGGTGGGTGCATATGACTCCCAGCAGTGGACAAACATATGAGGGGTGGGTGCAGAGGACTCCCAGCAGTGGACAGTCATATGAGCGGTGGGTGCAGAGGACTCCCAGCAGTGGACAGACATATGAGGGGTGGGTGCATATGACTCCCAGCAGTGGACAGACATATGAGGAGTGGGTGCATATGACTCCCAGCAGTGGACAGACATATGAGGGGTGGGTGCAGAGGACTACCAGCAGTGGACAGACATATGAGGGGTGGGTGCAGAGGACTCCCAGCAGTGGACAGACATATGAGGGGTGGGTGCATATGACTACCAGCAGTGGACAGACATATGAGGGGTGGGTGCAGAGGACTCCCAGCAGTGGACAGACATATGAGGGGTGGGTGCAGATGACTCCCAGCAGTGGACAGACATATGAAGGGTGGGTGCAGAGGACTCCCAGCAGTGGCCTGCGATATGAGGGGTGGGTGCATATGACTCCCAGCAGTGGCCTGCAATATGAGGGGTGGGTGCATATGACTACCAGCAGTGGACAGACATATGAGGGGTGGGTGCAGAGGACTCCCAGCAGTGGACAGACATATGGGGGGGTGTACATCATTATCAGATGACCACACCTACATGGTGGTATGGACGCATCCCTAACTTTGGACTATGATGATAGTGCTATTACAACACATCACTGACAGCAGTGTCCCACTCCCAGGAGGATGGATGTCTTTCACACACTGCATGACACACCCCATGTGGGTGTGAGGACATATAACACATGCATACCCACCCATGGCGGATGCAGAACAATACACAACCTGATTTCATGCCACCAGACTGTATAGTCATGTAACTGCATACAAAACTAAGATAGCCAAAGGGAACACACACTGTCACTCACATCCCAGGAGTGATAGGAATGTTCAGGTGCTAGTCCAGCCACCAAGATGTTGTCTCTCATGGAAGGAATAGGGTGGAATTCCACTAGATACAATGCCCACAATTGTGCCCAAATACCCTGCATAACAAGTACCATTTGTGTGGTAGGCCATGATTACACACATTTATAGTGCAGAAAAGGGGCAATTTGTCCCTGAAGGCATTCCTACATACCCAAAACACAAGTTCAGTGACTAGAAAGGATGGTACAGATGATTCAGCAGGAGACATCAGTGAGCAGGCATGGCCATTGTTGAAGGGATCCGTCATCAACAAAGGAAATGTTGACACAGGTCAGCACAACAATTGTGCAACTGTTTGCAGGGAAGATGTCAGGTGCCACAGAGGAAGGAACACTCCTTGGGACAATGTCTCCAAACAAAATGAACACACACTACCAATGATTCTTTGCAGACACATTGTGATGGCACACAGATACCATGGTCCACCTCATGACCATCATACAAAAACATTTCTCAGAACCCTAACACATTACCAGAACACCAATTCCAGGAGCCTCATCACCAACATCAAGTACCTGAAATGCAATAGTGTTGAAAGTAAAAGAAAAGGCTTTATTCAGCACAAAAACAAAAACCACAAATAGACTATTAACAAAGGCCAATGGCCAGTCCATTTCTCAAGTCCAAGGGGGGACGTAGGGGACTGCGTCCACCCCTACCTTGCCTGCACAAAGGGACCTCAAGGTTTGTCGACCGGGGGGGGGCATCATCTGTGGCAGTACCAGGCACCGCAGGGACAGGAGGGGGATGGGAAGGTGTGGACGTCTCCACCACAGGGGGTGGGGCAGCGCCAAAGTTGGAGGTGAGCTCGGCGCTGTACACTGCTGCTAGGACGTCCATCCTAACCCCTGCACCTGAAGATTCCCCAGGGCCAACAGAGGGTGTGTTGGGTGAGGGATGGGATGCAGCGCTCTTGGGGGAGGGGGTGGACATTGTGGGGGACTCAACTCCCGTGCCCGGGGACTCCCTCGCCCGCATGTGGGGTGGTGGCTCAGTGGGGGCGAGGTCCAACTCACCCATAAAGATCTCCTTGGGTGAGAGTTTGGCAGGGGAGCTAAGGGGAGTGGTTTTGGAGGAACAGGGTTGTGAGGACTGCGGACTGCGACTGTGGCTGCGTGTATGTCGTCTGCCCCAGACCCTGTGGGTGTGCCTACACCCCCCTGAGTGTGCGTGCCAGGAGGTGTGCACCTTGCCTTACTTGGGGGTGTGCTGGCTGTGTCTGGTGGGGTGCGTGCCTGTGACTGTCTGGGTGTGCGCTGGGCAGGCATGGGAGAGGGCAGTGTGGGTGGGTCCGGGGTAGGGGGGGGATGGAGCGCTGCAGGAGAGTAACTGCTGCCGTCAGGGAAGAGTCCATGGACCGCAGGATCCTGCGTTGGTCAGACATCATTGCTGACATGCCCTCCATGAACGACACCATCTGTGTGAGCAGTTTAGTGTGTCCATGGAGGACATTCAGCACCAATGCCTGCCCAACTTGCAACTGCCGCAGTATGTCCACAGACTCTTCACGGAGGGCAGCAGGGGTGACAGGGGCAGGGGGTGCGGTGACTGGGCCGAAGGAGAGATGGTGGGCCTCTGCACGGACAGAAGGGACAGGAGCAACTGGGAGGGCGGAGATGGTAACGGAGGAGGGGGTACAGATGTGGGGATGCTGCAAGGTGGGGTTGCAGCCTCCACCTCCTCAAGGAGGTCAGCGTTGGACCCGTCGGCGCCGTAGCTGCTCTCGCCTCCAGACAGGTCCTCCGACTGATTCCCCTCGCCCTCCGTGCCACTGGCTCCTTCTGACTCCACAGCACTGGTGGCACTGTCGCTGGGTCCCTCCTCCAGGTCCATGCAGGTGTCTCCCTCGGTTGCGGATGATGATGATGTGGGCAAGGAGAAGAAACCGAAATGCATCAGTCACCTGTATACATCTGACACATGAGCACAAAAACAATTGGTCACAGTGCATATCAGGCAATGCATCATGAGGAACAGCTAGATTACTCCGCATATATGTAAGCCCTGTACTGCCCAGTTGGTAGACCCACTATGCCACTTGGACACCAGGAAAAAAAGAACACACCAGGCCACAACATGAATGAGAAATACACTAAGAAGCTAGTGTCTGTGAACCGGTGAGCACAGCAATACAATGAAGTCATGCCACCTCTTGTTTACCCTGAAAGAAACAGTAGTGGTGCACCCAAGGTAAACTAACACACCTCAATACTCAAGGTGTCACCACACTCAGAGACCTGTAAGTACTTTGGAACACAAAACCTTGGGACTCACAATACTTTACACAATCGACAAGTTTTGAATGTGGCAATTCGCCATTTCGTGAAAAGAACACTTATGTGCCTGCATGAAATATGTCGCACAAGGCAGTGCACACAAAAGTACATTTGCACTGTCATTGAAGAAGCTGGCACCTTTTCTAAGAAGCCACTGTTAAAAACAAAATGGTGTTGCAGAAAGTACATATACATGGGCCCATGGAGGTCTTGATGTCTTGAGACTCGTTAGTTTGTATCACCAACAACAAAGGAGTCTCACAAAATCAAGACCACTGTGGGAACATGTATATGGAGAATCTGCAACACCATTTAATTATAACAGTGGCTTCTTTGAAAAGGTGCCAGCGTGTTCCATGAAAGTGGAAATGTCGTTTGGTGTGCACTTCCTTGGGAGACTTTTTTCGTGCAGGTACATCAGTGTTCTTAACACAAATCATCAAATTACCACATTTAAAACATGAAGAACTGTTGACAAGTGCTGTGAGTGCCAAGGTACAATTTCTTTAGAGTAACAACTTGAATTATGTCAGTTGTCACATGGCCATCCGTCACCTGATTACGCAGTTGGCTACACATATGACCTACTGCCTGTCATCTCGAGTGGCACACATGTCCACACCCAGGAGAATGCATAAGCTAATGGGCCTGCAATTGGGTTGTAAAAAATCCTAGCTGTACTGTGGGGACACCCTAATGGAAAGCCAGAATTTACATACAGATGTCAGCACACAAAGTCCAAACTGCGTTGCATCTGAACCACACACAGGTGCCAAAAATGTATGAGCAGGATTCATGTTTTTAAAAAACTGACACAGGCTGCAAAGCACGAACATTAAGCACTGGCCAGCATCACAGGGGCACTGCACGGTGAATCTTTGTACAGCCAATTCTCACACACAGGTCAGACCAGGCAAGGAAAAATCAGGGGTGCCCATGTAGGCCTCTCCCACACACACCCCCTACCTGAGTGAATGTGATTGATACAGATCAAGAAGTGACACCTCTTATTCAGGTTTACAAAAACTGTGCAGAAAAAATTGCTACATTTACACACCATCACCTCGTGGGGCTGGCAACACATATTTGTGATAAACAACCATCAACAGATTGCTGTGAATAGCCACACAGGCACTGCCCAGTAGGAGTATGTACAAGCACAATGGTGTATCCCTGTCCAGTGGACACATGTAGCACACATTTTAAAAATACAAACTAGGCCAGGGAACAATGCCACAGAGGCAGACCCCTACTGAACCCACAGAGAATGTTCACAGTGTTGGATGATACACATGATTAGGAGGCCAAGGTGTCTCAGGGGACTGTAGTGGGCACACTGCTCCGTGTTCCTGGAATGAGCTGACTGTACCATGATCAACCGTCATGGCACTATGCATATCTCCCACTCATGCACATCATGTCTGAGGCCACAACATTGGTCATGCATGGTGCAAGGGTGTTCAGTTGAAACCTCACACTCCTATGTTGAGAATCATCATCATTGCCAAAAAATATGGACCCCCAACATAGTGAACAGGTCATGGCACAGGCAAGGTACCAATACAAGTCACAGACCACCCTCCCACATGATGCAGAAAGCAATGTGCAATTTGATTTTCTGGCAGCCTAGATGACCATGTGCAAATGTGATTACACACAGACCAGGGGACACATGTCAAGGAGGGGAAGGGATGAAAAAGAGCACCAGGTGACATTGGGGAACAGAAAATGCACTGCACATATAAACTCTGGGAGTGTATCCAGGCTACAGAGCACTTCCAAAAGCTGGTAACACATAACACAACATACAGCCATGTACCTACCCCTTCCTTGCTGCAGTCTGTCGTGTAACTGCCTATCGAGGTCAGGGAAGACCACTGCCAGGACACGGCTCATGTGTGGGGTCAGGCGTCGGCGGCCGCCATAGGGGCGAGGAGGGTCTAGCCCCAGCTGGACCCGGGCGATCCTCTGGGTCCAGCACCGGATGTCCTGCCACCTCTTGCGGACCTGTGGCAGCTGCCGACTACGCTCCCCCGCAGATCTCACGGCCCTGACAATGTCCCGCCAGATCACACCCTTCTCGTAGGCAGTTACCTGTCAGGATGACAAAGTGACACAACATCAATACACCTGCTCCATGTCCCAGAGACACACATTTGAACATCTTTGAAATGTTGAACAGGGCATAGGTTGCTGACAGGAATTGCTTCATTCACAATAAGAAATTGGCCTGTGTGCAAGCCCCTATGCACTACATGGCATTGAAAGTCAACAGGCGGCATGAGGGGTGTGACACACTCACTGATCATGCCACACACTGTGCAGCATATGCAACAGCAGGCTGATGGCCAGCACGTGCCAAGCAGTCACATGTCCCACTCCACTGACGCACCATCAGCAGACTAGTCAGACACACCCAGGCACAGATTACTCGCCTGTCATTGACAACAGCGGATACAACCCTCACTCTGCACATGTGCCATTTGCCAGTGGGGTGTCACAGGTGTCGCGCTAGCTCTGCAAGTCAGACACACAGCACGGCTTACTTGTCACATCAGATGGGTAGATCTGTTGCCTCCTCCATGCAGCTGTGGTGCAACACTTCACATAGACACTCACCCACATGACAAGGAACATTCACACACATCAATGTCCATGAGGTCATACACATCATTTGGACACTCTCACCACAGGTCCACTCAACTCATACACATCTGTGGGTACAGTCACCTGTCACACCAGGGGGACCACTGAATCACCTCAGGACAACAGGAAAAAAAGCCACCAAGGATTTGCCAGGCTGAATGTGTCATGCACTATGCAGTGAAAGTCACAGTAAGCACTATGCAAGTGATGAGTGCACAGAGGAACTACATCATGCTCTGCATGAGAGACATAAGCATGTCCCCCCCCCCGGGACCCACTCTAAACAACATTGCATGTCTGTCCCACCTGGACACAATATTGACAGTCACACAACAGGTGCATAGGCAAAGGTAGTGGAGTCAGCACTCACCTGCTTCCCTGGTCTCCCATACAGCTTGGTGTACTGTGGGAGGAGGACATCCAGCAATGCCTCATTCTCCTCATTGCTGAATGGCTGGGCCCTCTCCACAGTACGTGACATGGTCCAGGAGAAGAAGAGACAGCAGCAGTGTGGTCGGCTCTAAAGTTGTGCAGGCAAGTGCCCTCTCAGGGGTTCTGGCTGCCTTATATCTGTGTTGCTGAGGGGCATTCATTTTGAGGAGTACATAGTGATTGGTCTGAATCATTGGCATCATACGTTTACTCAAATCCCTTTAAACATACACCAATGACACACATTTGCATCGTTAAAATTTTGAGCATCATGTAAAGTTAACAACCACTTTGCAACATTGTATTTTGTGGCCAACTGACTGTTCCAGGACACCTGATGGACACATTCCAACTGAAAACTCTGTATCCATGACAACCAGCATGCATTTAGGGCCTAATACTTGTCCTTTATGTGTTCCCTATGTAATTTTGAATAATAGTTGTACGGTGCTTCTCAAACGTACATGTATGCAGTAGTTGAACAGTGCATTCCACACGTACACCTACGCCAATAGTTGTACGGTGCTTCTCAAACGTACATGTACACAGTAGTTGAACGGTGCGTTTCACACGTACACCTACGCCAATAGTTATACGGTTCGTTTCACACATATACCTACGCCAATAGTTCTACGGTGCTTCTCAAACGTACATGTACGCAGTAGTTGAACGGTGCGTTTCACACGTAGACCTACGCCAATAGTTGTACGGTGCGTTTCACACGTACACCCACACCAATAGTTGTACGTGCTTCTCAAATGTACATGTACGCAGTAGTTGAATGGTGCGTTTCACACGTACACCTACGCCAATAGTTGTACGGTGCGTTTCAGATGTACACCTACACCAATAGTTGTACGGTGCTTCTCAAACGTACATGTACGCAGTAGTTGAACGGTGCATTTCACACGTACACCTACGCCAATAGTTGTACAGTGCGTTTCACATGTACACCCACCTACGCCAATAGTTGTACGGTGCGTTTCACACGTACACATACGCCAATAGTTGTACGGTGCTTCTCAAATGTACATGTACGCAGTAGTTGAACGGTGCGTTTCACACGTACACCTACGCCAATAGTTGTACGGTGCGTTTCAGACATACACCTACGCCAATAGTTGTACAGTGCGTTTCACATGTACACCCACCTACGCCAATAGTTGTACGGTGCGTTTCACACGTACACATACGCCAATAGTTGTACGGTGCTTCTCAAACGTACATGTACGCAGTAGTTGAACGGTGCGTTTCACACGTACACCTACGCCAATAGTTGTACAGTGCGTTTCACTCGCTTACAATGGTAATACAGGCGTGCACATGCCAGGAATAGAGGGCTACGAATCGCACATAGATGTCCATCTAGTACTTGTCATTGCATACTTACATGTGCAGGCCCTAGGTGTGGCAGACAGTGATATTGCACAGGTCATCTCATCTAGTTGCACAATTGGGTGCCGATCACGATCCTGTAAAAACCGGGTACGAACCGTCGGACGGAGCATATTCTCCGTCCGACGCGTACCCGGTCGTCAAAATATACAACCATGGAATTACGATTCGCACGGAAACACCCTTTCCGTACGAATCGTACAAAACCCCGACCGACGAAAATAAACGTACAAATGTGATCCGGGAAAGCGCCGACGTGACGTCGGGACGCACGCAGCCTGCCATTCATGAACCAGGAATCACGATTCGCACCAACGTCATCCCGCACGGTGAATATTTTCCGGCTGCCAAAAACTGCCGGGAAATCAGGACGACGCGAACAAGGAGTACCTGTACGCGACGGACAGACATGGACCCGAACCTACGTGTCATCCCGGCCCTCATAGCAGTCGACCTCCTCTACAGGTTCCGACGCAGACGCCGCAGAAGGTCAGAACAACACCCAGGGGCAAAGGGGGGGGGCCAGGGGCAGGCCACAAACCCCCCACCAAAGTCACACAGCACACATACCCTGGACATACCTGACCCTCAGGCCCTGGTCACTACGAGGGGGTGGGGGCGTGTCCAGCAAAGCCAGCGACGGCCACAACAGAAGTGCTTGACGACGCGAACCGGCAACACAACAACACAGGTACGTCCCGTACCCACGCCTTAAGAGCGTGGGTACGAGTCGTACCACGCCCACACCTACGTCACCCCAACAATGGTGGGACGTCTCGTACCCACGTGGCAAAGGCCTGAGTACGGCCCGCACAAGCATTCCACAGCGTGGGTACGGATCTGTACGGACCGTATCCCCACCCGTGTACGTATGGAGCATACCCCCCACCCCAACAGTGTAAGTACGACCCTTACCCCACCCGCGTATGCATGGAGCGTACCCTTCACCCCAACAGTGTAAGTACGACCCGTACCCTCACCCGCGTATGCATGGAGCGTACCCCCATGCCAACAGTGTAAGTACGACCCGTACCCTCACCCGCGTATGCATGGAGCGTACCCCCCACCCCAACAGTGTAAGTACGACCCGTACCCTCACCCGCGTATGCATGGAGCATACCCCTATGCCAACAGTGTAAGTACGACCCGTACCCTCACCCGCGTATGCATGGAGCGTACCCCCCACCCCAACAGTGTAAGTACGACCCGTACCCTCACCCGCGTATGCATGGAGCGTACCCCCCACCCCAACAGTGTAAGTACGACCCGTACCCTCACCCCGTATGCATGGAGCGTACCCCCCACCCCAACAGTGTAAGTACGAACCATACCCCACCCGCGTACGTATGGAGCGTACCCCCCATGCCAATAGTGTAAGTACGACCCGTACCCTCACCCGCGTACGTATGGAGCGTACCCCCATGCCAATAATGTACGTACGGACCGTACCCCCACCCCGTATGCATGGAGCGTACCCCCCACCCCAACAGTGTAAGTACGACCCGTACCCCACCGCGTATGCATGGAGCGTACCCCCCACCCCAACAGTGTAAGTATGACCCGTACCCTCACCCACGTATGCATGGAGCATACCCCCCACCCCAACAGTGTAAGTATGACCTGTACCCCACCCGCGTATGCATGGAGTGTACCCCCCACCCCAACAGTGTAAGTACAACCCGTACCCTCACCCGCGTATGCATGGAGCGCACCCCCCACCCCAACAGTGTAAGTACGACCCATACCCTCACCCGCGTATGCATGGAGTGTACCCCCTATGCCAACAGTGTAAGTACGACCCGTACCCTCACCCGCGTATGCATGGAGCGTACCCCCCACCCCAACAGTGTAAGTACGACCCGTACCCTCACCCGCGTATGCATGGAGCGTACCCCCCACCCCAACAGTGTAAGTACGACCCGTAACCCCACCCACGTATGCATGGAGCGTACCCCCACCCCAACCGTGTATGTACGACACGTACCCCCACCTCGTATGCATGGAGCGAACCCACACACATGTATGTTCTAAGCATACATATTGTGAAATAGGAGGGGTGTGTGCAGAGTCCTCCCAGCAGTGCCCAGAGACAGGAGGGGTGGGTGCCTAACACTCCCAGCAGTGCCCAGACACAGGAGGGGTGGGTGCCTAACACTCCCAGCAGTGCCCAGAGACAGGAGGGGTGGGTGCAGAGTCCTCCCAGCAGTGCCCAGAGACAGGAGGGGTGGGTGCCTAACACTCCCAGCAGTGCCCAGACACAGGAGGGGTGGGTGCCTAACACTCCCAGCAGTGCCCAGAGACAGGAGGGGTGGGTGCAGAGTCCTCCCAGCAGTGCCCAGACACAGGAGGGGTGGGTGCCTAACACTCCCAGCAGTGCCCAGAGACAGGAGGGGTGGGTGCAGAGTCCTCCCAGCAGTGCCCAGAGACAGGAGGGGTGGGTGCCTAACACTCCCAGCAGTGCCCAGAGACAGGAGGGGTGGGTGCCTAACACTCCCAGCAGTGCCCATGGAACGCAAAGGGTGGAGTAGCCACAGATACCATGCCCACAAATGTCAGTCAGGTGCACAAAGACCCTGCAGTACATGTACCACATGTGTGCGAGGCTGGGAGTATACGCATGCATAGCGCCGAAAAGAAAACATGTCCACATGAAGTCATGTCAATAGTCCACATACACAAGTACAATGACTACCAAGGATGCCACGAATGATGCAGGTGGAGACATCGCTCAGCATGCATGTGCAAAGTTGAAGGAGTCCGTCACACACCCAGCTAATGTACACACAGCTCAGCGCTAAATATTGGGAACACCCTGCAGGGAAGATGTCAGGGTACACAGAGGAAGGAATACACCTTGGGACAATTTCACCATGCAGTAACTGCTTACATTAACAGAGAAACCTAGCTAACACCGTGTGATGGCACACAGATACCAGGGTCCCCCCTATGACCAACACACTACTACATTTCCCACACACCCAACACATGATTACCACCCAAAATCATGTAGCAACCCCACCAACAGCAACATCAGAAAAGCAGTAGTGTTCATAGGAAACAAAAATGGCTTTAATCAGCATGATCTTAAATAGTGTGTTCGTAGAAAGTTCAATATTTACAAAGCCCATAGGGCAGTCCATGAGTCACAGCTGGACGGGGGACACAGTGGGACGCGTGTCCCCTAGCTTGCCTTCACAGTCAGACTCCTTCGTCTTCCACAGCGGGGAGGGCATCATGTGGGGGGGAAGGACCAGGCACCGCAGGGACAGGAGGGCGAAGGGTAGGTGTCGTGGGTGCAGGGATGGAGGACTCCACCACAGGGGGTGGGGCAGGGCCAAAGGCGGAGGCCAGGATCTCGCTGCACACCTTAGCAAGGTCCTCCAGCGTCTCCCCTGCACCCGAAGGAACCACAGGCCCCAAGGAGGGGGGGGGCGGAGGGATGGGTCGCAGCGCCACTGGGGGAGGGTGTGGACAGGGGGGGGGACTCAACCACCCTGACCAGGGACTCCCTTGACCGCTTGCGGGGTGGTGTCACAGTGGGGCTCAGGGACAGAGCGGCCATGAAGGAGTCCTTGCCGGATATGTGGCCAGGAAAGCTGAGGGGAGGGGATTTGGAGGGAGTGGATTGGGTGGAATGCAGACTTCCACTCTGGCTGCGTGTCTTACGTTTGCCCCCCGACCCAGTGGGTGTGCCTACTTCACCCTGTGTGTGCGTGCCAGGAGGTGTGCGTATGACCTTCCCTGCTGGTGTGGTGCCTGTGTCTGTTGTGGTGGGTGCATGCTGACGTCTGGGTGTACGTGGGACAGGCATGGGAGTGGGAAGTGTGGATGGGGCAGGGGTAGGGGGTGGGACGTAGCGCTGCAGGAGACCCACTGCTGCAGTCAGTGTCGAGTCTATGGACCTCAGCAACTGGCGTTGGTCAGCCTGCGACGAAAAAATGCCATCCAAGTATGCCTCCATGTTGTGCAGCACTTGGCTGTGGCCATGGAGGACATTAAGGATCGCAGCCTGACCAACCTGCAACTGCCGCTGGATGTCCACAGACTCGGCATTGGCGGCAGCAGTAGAGACAGGGGCAGGGGGTGCGGTGCCTGGCAGGAAGGAGACATGTGGTGACCGTGGACGTTGGGAAGGGACACGAGCAAGTGGGAGGCGGCTGATGGCAATGGAGGGGGCGGGGTGCGATGTTGTTCCGCTGTCAGCTGGTGGTGCAGCCTCCGCCCACTCGGAGAGATCATCCTCGGACCCGTCCGCTTCATATTCGGTGGTGCCAGTGGACAGGTCCTCGGCCTCACTCTCCTCCGCCTCTGTACCACTCAATGTGCCAGCCACGATGTCAACGCTGGCACTGGTGCTCGGTCCCTCCGCTCCGTCTGTGCTCATGTCTCCCTCCGTGTCCCCCGACGATGCTGTGGGCAAGGTGAAGAGACAGCAATTAATCACACACCTGTATACATATGTCACATGAGTCCAATCTACATAGGTTACAGTGCATAGCCTGCAAAGAAAGTTCAGTAACATCTACAAAACAAGGTACAGATGTAGGGCATGCAACACACAGTTGGTTGACCCACCATGCCAATGAAAATCCATGGAGAGCATGACACAATAGCAAATGACATGAAATGGAGTTTGACATAGGAGCCAGGCCCTGGGGACAATCCAGCACTGCATCTGCACCACACAGCTTTGCCGACAATAGGGATGAGGAGGGACCAAATCCATGAACTTGAGGCACATGCTGCATAGGTAATACTGAAAACATGCCCAACATGACTGCCTCACTGCACCTTGAGTGTATGTCCAGACAAACATCACACACTGGCCAGACCTAGCAAGGAGAATTCTGGTTTTGACATGTAGGCTTGGCCCGCACCAACCACCCCCTACATGAGACAATTTGTTGAGACACAGGTGGCACTTACATCTCTTAGTCTGGGTGAAATACACAGGGGATGCATAAATGCAAGATTGGACGCCAAATACCCAAGGTGCGCCTGTCCAAATAATCATGTACAAATGGCCATCATCAGATGATTGTAACAAGACACACAGGCACTGGCCACTGTGACTATGAACAAGGAAAATCAGGTCAGGCTGTACAGTGGACACTTGTACTATATTTCACGTCAATATACATGGTGCCAGGGGACAATGGCACAGAGCACAACCTATGCTGTAGACACTGAGAGTGTCCACATTTTGTGATGACACACATGACACCTATGAAAATATGCCCCAGGGGACAGTAGTGGCAACACAACTCCATGGTCCTGAATGGGAATGACTGCAACACACGCCACCATCCCTGCACTATGCGTATCGCACACTCATGCACATCATGTCACAGGCCACAACATAGGACATGCGCGCTGTAAGGCATGACACTTGTGAGACTAACTCCCATGTCTGGACTCTGCATCAGTGCCAACTGACATGGAACCCACATGTACTGAACTGGACAGGGCACAGGCAAGGTCCCCAAACCTGTTACACACCACCCCCACACATGATGCTACAGGCATAGTTCACGTGGAGAAAGCGCCAGCCTACATTACCTTGGGAAGGAGTGACAACACACAGACCAGGGAACACATTGCAAGGAGGGGAAGGGAGGCAGGAGAGCACAGCTATACTGTGGGTAACTGGATCTGCCAAGCACCTTTAAACCCTGGCAGTGTATCCATGCAACTGTGCACTTACAAATGCTGGTGAAACACAACAAGCACACATGTACCTACCCCCTTCCTGCTGCTGCTTCTCCTGTAAGCGCCTCTCCAAGTCTGAAAATACCACCGCCAGCACACGCTTGTGGATGTGGGTCAGTCGGCGGCGCCCGCGGTTCTTATGGGTCTCAGGTGAGTCTCCCAGCAGGACCCGTGCGATCCTCCGCGTCCAGCACCGGATATCCTGCCAGCGTTTCCTCACCTGAGACAGGCGCCGCTTCCAACCATCCGCACTCCTCACGGCGCTGACGGCGGTTAGCCATATCTGCTCCTTGACAGAGGTGCCTACCTGTGAGGATGAACAAGTGACACTACATCAATACACCTGGCACATGTCACAGGAACACATATTAGAACACATTTGCTGTTTATAACAAGGCATAGTATGCATCCAACGCATTGCACCTTTGTCATAGGGACATGATCCTCTGGGGAAGGGCAAAAGCAGTACGTGCCATGGAAAGTACACAGCTGGAATGAGGGCAACGACACAATCAATGATCCAGGCTCACACTGTGCATCACAAGCTACACCAGGATTATGTGCAGCACCTCAAAGCAGTCACATGCCACAGGCCACTGACGCTACCTCAGCAGAGTACACAGACACACACAGGCACAGGACATTCACCTGCCATTGCCAAATGCAGCGACAAACCTCACTCTGCACATGTGCCACTAGACGGGGGGGGCTCACAGGTGTGGGGCTGGCTCTGCACGTCAGACACACAGCACTGCTCCCTGCTCACATCAGACGGGCAGGGTATATCCATCCCTCATGCAGCTTGGGTGCTACACTCCACATATGCACCCACCCACATGACAGGGGACTTGCACACACACCCATGTCCAGGGTACGAACACATCATGTGGACACTCTCAGCACAGGTACACAGAACTAACACACATCTGTGGGTACAGTCACCTGTCACACTGGGCTGACAACAGAATCACATGAGGCCTGTAGAGGCTACATTCCCAGGAGGACAAGACAGGCAGAATGTGGCATGCACCATGCAGTGATTGTCACAGTAAACACCATGCTAGTGAGGACGGCAGACATGCACCACAGCATGCCCTGGCTGGGAGACATCAGGCATTCCCCCCCTGGGACCCCCCCTACAGTACATAGCATGTGTGTCACACCTGGACACAATGCCAGAAGTCACAGTCACAAAAAAGGGACACAGTCTGTGCCAGTGGAGTCTGCACTCACCTGATACCCTGGTCGCCCATACAGCAGGGGGTACTGTGGGAGGATCACATCCAGCAAAGCCAGGTTCTCCTCCAGGGTGAAAGGCTGTGACCTCTCCACAGCCCTTGACATGGTTCCAGGGAATCAGTAGCAGCAGCTGGGTAGTGGAATACAAAGATGTGCAGGCAAGTGCTCCCTCATGGGACCTGGCTGCCTTATATCTGCCTTGCTGGCCTGTTTCATGCACAGGAGTACAGAGTGATTGGTCACTCACATTTGCATCCTATGTTTCCTCCAATCCCTTCAAACCTAGCACAGTCAGTGGGTTCTTATTGTGTTCTTTTCTTCAGCATGATGTCAACTCCACAAACACATTGCAACAAAGTAGATTCATTCCAACTGACTTCTGCTGTGCACCTTCCGGAACAAATTCAAACTTTTAACTTGGTCTCCATGACAACCAGCATGCATGAAGGCCTTTATACTTGTCCCTCATGTGTCCCCTATGTAATTTGGAGCTTCACACACAGGTACGGTGCGTTCCGGGGCCCTAGGGCACCCCAAATGCATATCAACGGCCCGTACAGGCGTGTGTATGCTCCGTACCACTATGGGTGTTCTCGCGTATGCGTACTCATGGTGGTACGGACCGTACACACGCCTGTACGCTCATTATCACTATGGGTGATCTCGCGTATGCGTACCCATAGTGATAGTGAGCGTACAGGCGTGTGTACAGTCTGTATCACTATGGTTGTTCTCGCGTATGCGTACCCATAGTGATAGTGAGCGTACAGGCGTGTGTACGACCCGTACCACCATGAGTACGCATGCGCGAGAACACCCATAGTGGTACGGACCGTACACACGCGTGTACGCTCACTATCACTATGGGTGATCTCGCGTATGCGTACTCATAGTGATAGTGAGCGTACAGGTGTGTGTACGGTCCGTACCACCATGAGTACGCATACGCGAGAACACCCATAGTGATAGTGAGCGTACACGCGTGTGTACGGTCCGTACCACCATGAGTACGCATACGCGAGAACACCCATAGTGATAGTGAGCGTACAGGCGTGTGTACGATCCGTACCACCATGAGTACGCATACGCGAGAACACCCATAGTGGTACGGACCGTAGACACGTGCGTACGCTCACCATCACTACGGGTACACATACGGCAGCACTCCCATAGTGATACGGGAACGTACACAGGCCCTCTTTGCGAAAGTACGGTGGTTTTCACACGTCACAGTGGTGACAGGCAGCACACAGGAAGGAATAGGGCTGACATACTTGTCCATGGATGGACATCAAGGCATTGTCTGGCCAGTACTACATGTGTGGGGCACAGGTGTGAAAGGCTGTGATGTGGCACATTACTCCTGAGTCGAGAAGGCACCAGATGTATGATGAGATGTGTACACATGTAATGTGTGACGGTGCAATGTGTTCCAGGGATGCCCTTGACTCCTTTGACATGTGTGCATGTCGTACTGCACACTTGGGATGAGCGTCACTGGCATGGCACGGACAACAACACACGGGAGTGTCCCCTGAGGCCCGGTACAGGGGTTACCACACCTGACATGTCACTACCACGGTGCACGATGTGACTATGTCATGTATGTGTGGGGGGTTCCCATTAGCTTGATGTTGGAGCTCCCTCAAAAGCAGCAGCTGTTGCAGCAACCAACATGTGTGTGTGTGTAGATTGACATGGCACACTGTTCCGCACACCAGGCCACAAGTGGTATCGGATGTGAGGTGCGTAACAAGGACATGTCTGCATCCTCTCTATGAATGTGCGGTGAGTCTTCACATGTACACCTTCATGGCAAGGAGTGTGGGCTGTCCTAGTGTAATGTCATGTGACCTGTGGCCCTAGTGTTCCGCTACCAGTCTTTGCAATCGACATCCTACTTCTGCTGATGTGTGGATGTTTGTCACTCCTGTCTTGCGTCTGGCTGTTCACTTACACTGGGACACAGCCAATCCCATGCCATGGCATGTGGAGGTTCACAATCTCCGTGTGTAGCTGGGTCTTGGTAGGAGTGTCACCTGGCAGCCATACGTGTCCAGGGCATGTGGCACATACCTGACTCCATATGTAGCATATGTGTATTGACAGATTAACATGTGCTCAGAACAAATAAATTGTTGTTGTGGTGCCCTCACTCTTCCCTGTCACTTCCAAATTACTGCAGAGCGCCGCCTCTTCCCCGACCAATTCCGGACTTGGCTGCCATGCGGGAGAATGACTGTATCCGGTGCTACCGCTTCCCCCAACCGTTGATTCTGGAGTTGACGGCGAGACTGGCACCACACCTGCAACCGCTGCACAGGTATCCTACGGCACTGACACCCAAGCTGAAGGTAATGGCATCCCTACATTTTCTTGCCACGGGTACCTTTCAAAATACCATAGCTCATGTTGGTGGCATGTCCCAGAGCATGTTTTGCCGTGTGCTGCATGATTTCTTAGAGGCCATGTTGATTCACCTGGATGACTTCATCCATATCCCAACCCCTGAAATGTTGACTGGGGTCAAGCGTGGATTCTATGCCCTGGGAGGGATGCCCCATGTCATTGGGTCCATAGATGGGACACATGTGGCTTTGGTACCACCACAGGCACAGGAGGTAGCGTACAGGAATCGCAAGCACTACCACTCCATCAATGCCCTTGTGGTGTGTCTGTCCAACATGGTGATTTCATATGTCTGTGCTCGTTTTCCAGGATCAGCACACGATGCCTACATCATGAGGCGTAGCAGGATGCCTGAAATGATGACGCAGCTGCGCAACGAACGAGCATGTGTTGTTGGTGGGTACAGTCTGTCTGTCTGAGGAAATAAAAATTATGAGACCTATGTGTCCCCTATGTGCCCCCCAACGCTTTATGTACACATGCATGTATCCCATGCATTTCCCCTCCATGGCCTGTCTATCATGATGCTTATGCTATAACGTGGCCTGCCATCATCCAGTCTCCCATGAGAGAAACGACAAATCTGCATTGAGGCCTACACGTTTTGCATCATGTTTTCTATACTCGTGTCATTTTCATGAAAGCCCGTTTTTGTGGCTCAGCCAGAGCCGAAAAGAGGTTTCAGGCCTCAGACGCTCTGAGAGCTGCAGCTGCATACCTTTGGCCTTGCACACTTGGGCCTCAGCCAAATGGGCCCTGTCCGAGGTGCCGAGAGCACGGTTATCTGCTTATTTCTACTGAACCACATTCCTGCCTGGAGAAGGAGGAATAAACACAACCCGTCTGCAAAGGAGAGAGCCTAGCCTTTCTGTCTCTTTTTGTGTGATTGCAAAGCTCACATCAGTGAAAAGCCCATAGCCCATGGCCCCCATGTAAGGCCTACGCAGTGAATGAAGAAATAGATGCCACATCGGCTCTTGGTGATGGGCAACCTATGTCACAAATCAGTCCCTGCTCCGGACTTTAGATATCAGATAATACAAGATGTACTGGTCGTCCTGACACTGAAGGCCTCTCTTCCAGACTCCCCGACTGCACAAGCAGCCTTCCCCCAGTCACACGTCAATTACACGTCATACTCGAGTTGAGCACAAGTAAGGCAAAGTTCCAGTAAAGTTCCAGCTGATCACGCAACCCCCTCCAGGTATCCACCCACCTATGACATTCACCAATGATCATCACGTGGACGCCCACATGGACGCCCACCTTCATGCCTACTTACACGCCCACATGCTCTTATCTCATTCTCTCTTGCTCTGCCTGAAGCACTCCTGCTTACGTATAATATTGAATGTATATATATTGTACTCTGTGAATAAAGTTTGAGAATATTTTGAGAATTCTGAGCAGAAGACCCTTCCTGATCCCTTGTGGTGATGGAACTATTCTCCCTATAACTCGAGTTATTGGAATAAAGCCCTTTTGAACCTGATACCACAGACTCAGCCTCTTGCTTTATGCATGATCATATTGATACATATAGAAATTATGAGTGCGTAATACTTTATTTACGACATATAATGGCGCCCGAACAGGGATAAATCTCCTTCCCCACGCGCCAGAGATGAAGGTCCAGTTTTGCCCCCTTCTACAGCCGTGACGGACATACATTTACATTTACATTTACTTCAAGTGTACACGTCGCGGGTTTTTCCCGCCAACTCCCTCAGGCCAACGAAGGAGACGGACTGCGACCAGGCATCCATACAAGGCGGTGAGGATTGCGGATCGTCCCGACCCAGAGCCCACCCTGCGAGAGAGCTGTGTCCGAGGTTTATAGAGATCCACCAAAGATACTCCATTCCCTGCGCAGCGTCAAGTGTCCGAGGCCTTCAAGTTCTGCTTCCCGGTGAGTTTTTCATGGGGGTTGCATAAAGACGGGTTCATTTAATGAACACGGTAAAGACGTGTCTCACTTGTGAGACCGGTATGTTTTCAAGTATTCAAGAGCATGCATCAAGTATTCAAGTCAAGTATTCAGGTGCACCGATTTAACAGTATGAATGTTATTGTCTTAGTCAGGTTCAGTTAGGTTTGAATGTGTCAGGTTTTTATGTAAGTTTGTTTCATTGTGATTTTTGTTTTTGGTTCATTGTGATTTTTGTTTTCGGTTACATTCCAACATGCCGTTGTTTCCGAAACTGCGTAAGATATGTACCAGAAAAGGTGTACTAGAGGAACCAGTTAACATTCTGCCTAGAGACACACCTGGACATTTCATGTACTGTAAGCATGGTTTAGATGCCGTGTTGTTTTTAGAACTATGGGTGGATTACACGAAGGATTTAGAGACAAAGTATAGATGGCCTATCACGGGAACGTGGGATGCGGAATGCATTATGAAGGTAGAGGAAGAGCTATGGAAGAGAAAATGTAGACCTGCTCAGAAGGATGCCATTGAGTTTTGGCGCAAGGAGTGACATAGAAGAACAGAGAAAGAGTTCCACAAAGCAGAGAGAAGTAGACAGGAGTCTGAAAAAGCAAAAGAAAAAAAAAAAGTTACAGGAGGAAGGGGAGCGGGTCAAAAGGGAACAGGCTGAAAGAGAAAGAAATACTGTCGTTGCTGGTATTTATCCCGTCCTTTCAGAGGAACTAGCAAGAGTGGCCCCAGTAGAAAGACCCGTTAGAGTGCCACCGCAAGTACCCCGAAAAATAAGACCAACAGCATCCGAAGCGTTTGTTACCACCTACCTAGAGGAATCCCCACCAGCATACCTAGACGGATCTTTCCCTGCACCCCCAACACAGGCCCAGCTCCAGGAGTAGATGGATAGGTAACAACCAGCCCCTCACCCCGACCGAAAAAGAATTAGCACGGTCAGCGACCCTGTGGGTGTCCCAAAATGATACATATAATAATGATATAGAAGCCCAAAGGTTCTTGAGCCTCCTACCAAACGAACAGCGCATAGCTGGTGTTGACATGGTCCAACATTTGATTACGTTGTCAAAAGGAAATTGAGAGGGGTGTAGCTAGAAAAAGAGCAACACCTGTGATTTGATGACACCCCTAATGTACAAAGTGTTAACGAAAAAATAATTAGTGATCGGTTAAACGTTTAGCTTGAGAAAAATTGTGGGTATTTCGAATTTGACCATTGTGCGAAGTACTACCCAATATCTGCTCTGTACTAGTAAGTTATGTGCTGTACATTATTCACAGTGAGCGTTTCTACTAAACTGAGATTAGAAAAATAAGATTACGACCCCCTGAGAACAAATTGTATATAAAAACGATCTTTCAATAGGGCGAATTATTGCAGTTTATATGGAATTGAGAAGACTGTTTGTCTTTGACAGCTTCAGAGTGAGGAGAAGGTGGGGGCTGAATAGAGCAGAATGTGATACAGAAATCGGAGACAGATTCTGACCTTGAAGCCAGTAAGGTGGGGGCCGGAAAAGGAGCAGAACACAGGCACTGCTTAGAAAGCTTCTCTGACATAGCATCTGTGTAATGCCTGCAGCCGGAGAGCCTTGAGGGCCAGGAGTAGATAGAAAACAGATGGCTGGCAGCCCAGGCTCAAGCCGCGCTGAGGGGCTATTTTTAGCTTCTCTGATAAGACAGGGCAGCTGAGAAACGAAACTCAAGCCTTCCCTTGTTCTATTCTGTGCAAGACTAGTGCCCCGAGGAAATGTCTATGGAAGACTGTTGTGTTTCTTTCTTAACTACTGTTGAATTGATTCTAGAACAAAAAGTAAAATGATGCTCTTGCTTGAAATTTTAAGGGCTATATGCCTATATAAAAACGATTTTCAAATTCAGACAATTTTCACAGTGGAAATTGTGGCCCAAAGCTGCCACCAGTTGGATTGGCAAAATGATCCAAAGGTTACAAGTATGAGAAGAAACATGAGATATGCGCCTTCAAATAGGAAATCAGGGTACATTGTGTTATAATAGATGCATAACACCTTTCCAAAAAGAAATGTTCGTGTGTTTTTCATTTTTGATTATTCTTGCTGGTCCTGTGTGTCAGAAATAACACAGTCAGTCCACCTGACAGCTGCTCATCATTAGGATGAGCTTCTGTCAGATGGGGGGTGAGTAAGGCAGGAAAGGAAAATCAGTTATTGATTAGAAGCCTGACAAATTAAGCAGGCCAGAATGTTCGCCTCTGAGCTGTAGGTACGGTAATTGCGCATCACTGCTCATTTATATATGTTATTATAAATTTGTCTATGCTTTCTGTGCTTGGTATACTGATGGCTTGGCATATGTATTTTATATATGTTTTGTTTTTGTGTCATATTGACCAGTCTGTTTAGCATTAATACAAGTTCTCCTATGCGGTACAGAGATGGTCGTGACGACGTCAATCTTTGCGCAGCGCTTGACTGGAACTTGTTCACAATTACTAAATTTCACAGACATGATATTACCATCATCATGTTGTTAAAATAGCAGACAACACGTCATCAGTGTATGTCTAATTAGTATTGGAGATGAATAAAACAAAAAAAAGTTATGCAAGACTAAAATATGTGTCACATGACTGCCCTTCTCTTATAGACAGGCAGCCTCGGTCATATGTTTCCAGATTGGACATTAAGGAACAATTATGATCTGTACACTCGCATCTTAACACTTGAAATGCCTGTTTTAAATAAGGACTGCCACCCCAGAGTGACAACTCTGCCTTTTAGAATGTTGTAAATGGGCTTTCACAAATGAGGCTCGGTATTTAGGGTAAGGAGAAAATATCTGACAGGATTTCCTTTTTCAAGTTTGCTTTAGAAAGCCCATTCTTGTAAATGGTGGCGCCAAAAGTTGACATGTTTTTAAATTAGGCTATTGGGTTTGGGCTTCTGAAGGGAGACGTTTGAATATGAAAGGCGAGGGATGCAGCTTATTGTATAGGTGGAAATTATTGCAAAATGACTGGTTTCTTTAGCAGATAAATTATTAATTATGAAATTATCAACATTAATAAATGTTCTTAAACTTGGTTTTCCAAATATTTAGGAAGATTAGCATTCCTATTAGGGCCTCCTAGCATTAATATTGACTTCAGGTTGGTGTAGGTTCACATAATAGGGACATTTGCATATGAGATGTTATTTGGCCAGCCTATGAGCTCACACAATGAGGTTTGTACATTTGCTAGAAGGATTTCTCGCCATTTCAAATGCGCTGTGCATCTCCTATAATTTTGCTTACGCCCAGTTGCTACAAACAGGGTTTGATAGTGTTTGACAGCAGTGAAATCTGTTTCAGATTTCCTCCTGTCAAAAAGGGGGGAAGGAGGAGAATATTGGCTTCCTGCTGGCCCCTGAGGAGGTTCGCTTCCCGCTAGCCCCTTAGAAATTAGCCCCCTTAGAAATTAAGCCGAGGAAATAGGTATGTTGCTCTTCCCTTTTTCTCATGTTTTATTGTGATCTTTCAGGGTAATTTGTTGTGGGCACCGGAACGTATTCAATTGATTTCTGGCCTTTCACAGCCCAAGACACAAAAGGAAGTTCGTGCATTCATTGGCCTCACTTCATATTGCAGGCCGTGGATTCCCCAGTATGCTTACATAGCCAAGCCCCTAATACAGTTGACGACACAGGAGACAGCTTCTACTAATGTCCTCCCTTGGACACAAGAACACACTGTGGCATTTGAAGAATTAAAAAGAGCTTTATGTCAAGCACCAGTTTTAGCGACCCCTGATTACAACAAATCTTTTATGCTTTTTGTGACAGAGCGGGATGGAACAGCACTATCTGTCCTAACACAAGATCATGCAGGAAAACACAAGCCCTGTGCTTATTTTTCTAGTACATTGGACCCAGTAGCACAGGCTTTGCCTGCGTGCCTAAAATCTGTTGCAGCAACGGCCTTAGCCATAAGACAAAGTGACTCGATAGTGCTGGGCCACCCCCTGACAGTACAAGTACCGCACGCAGTGGAGGTTCTCTTGAACCGGACACAAACCCAACACCTGACTGTAGCGAGACCGACAGGTTATGAGCTGACGTTATTTCAACCACACATAGAGATCAGACGATGCAACATAACAGAAAACGTTCCACCACATGACTGTGTTAAAGTGATACATTCCGTGACTAAGCCAAGACAAGACTTGACAGACGTTGCACTCCCAGACCCTGACCTAACACTCTATGTTGACGGCTCATGCATGAGGACGGGGGCGGGAGAATTAGTGGCAGCGTATGCAGTGACCACTGCTGCTGAAATAATAGAGACTAAAAGAATAGACATACTGTCAGCACAAGCAGTAGAGCTCATCGCTCTGACACAAGCATGCATAAGAGCTAAGCACTTGAGAGTAAACATTTACACCGATTCACAATATGCATATGGGGTAGTTCATAATTTTGGAGTACTATGGAGAGAAAGAGGTTTCTTGACCTCTCACGGGGCCAAGATACAGCATGGCCCTCCTTATACAAGCCCTTCTGGAAGCGATACATTTACCGACAGCCATAGGTATCCTGAAATGCAAAGCACATACTAAAGCCACAGATACCATTTCTCAAGGCAATGATCTGGCAGACCGAACTGCTAAACAGACAGCTCAGACCCCACTAGACATGACGAACTCACAGATACCATCAATGACCAAAGCCATGACAGTCAGGGATCCTTCCAGGGATGTACAAGACATACAGACACATGCTACTCTAGACCAATTAAAGAAATGGTCGGAACAAGGAGGGGTACTGACTGATCAGGGTTGGATGACTAAGGGCAAGGCAACGTGGTTTCTTCCTGATTCGATGGTACAAGTGATCATAAATACCGCACATAGTCCTGCACACTTAGGAGAAAAAGCAATGCTAGACAGCTTACAGAATATCTGGTTACAAAACTAGCAAAGATTTGTGCAGAAAAAGGTGTAGATTGGATGGTAGCCCTGCCGGTTGCCCTCTTTTACATGAGAATGGTAGCCCATTCTAGAACTGGCTTATCCCCCTACGAAGTGGTCTTTGCTAGACCACCGAATATGTGGGGCACTCCGATGCCTAAAAAGATTACTGATGTTGATAGTAACATGCTGACAGATTACCTGGCTTCCTTGATGTCTGCACTACTCTCTTGTCGTTCGCAGGTTGCTGCCTCCTTCCCTGACAACACCCAGGTCAAGGAACACTGCATCGCTCCTGGGGATTATGTTTTAATAAGGAACTTTGATAGAACGAGTCCTCTTGAGCCGAGGTGGAAGGCGCCGAAGTTAGTGCTATTGACCACGAGGACAGCCGTTAAAGTTGAAGGATGGAAAGGATGGTTGCATCTTCACCATTGTAAACGCTACTTCGGGAATAACGACTCTTTTAAAAAGGAAACAAACTATTCAGACTTTGAGCCCCTTTACTAGAGGAGACTCCTCAGCAGGAGTACAAAGCTAAACTTAGATCTAAAAAGTCAGACCCCGTTTGATCAATTAAGTCCACTAGGTGGTGAAGCGGTTGAACATGTATTCTGGCTTGCATAAGATCTCGGACAATGATAATCATAAAAAGAGCAAGATGAAAAGCAAATACTGTAAAATATTACGTGGTAGATGTATAGTGACTTTGATTTTTCTATCTCTTCTGTGCATCACGATAATATGTATCAGCTTAATACTACATGCTATTTTTCCTCCTATTGCCTCACTCTTACACTCCTCCACTAATGATACCATAAAGCACACATTTAGTGATCTGCCATCCCATGAGCTATCATATCGACTTGCCCTGCGCAACAATACCTTTATTCAGATGCTGCACCATTCACATCAGACTAGCAATGCTACAGACTGCTGGGTCTGTGGCCGACTTCCCCCGTATCAGAAGGTGAAGGGGGTGTTGCCTCTTTTCCCTTTTCCGTTCTCCCATAATGGTTCTTGCGGAGCATGGTTTGCCTTAATGACATCCATCAACGGTGATGCCAAAGAATGTCAAGACAAGGAGTGTAGGGGTGACTGGGTATGGGGTAACTTGAATAAAGTCATGAATGAAGCATGTTTCCCAGACAAAGAAGGTCTTCCCCAAAGAAAAGGTACAGATCTAGAAAATGAAGAGTATCTGCAAGGAAATGCGACCCTCGACTTTATAATGTTAAATGTCAAGCCCATACACAATGTAGGTCCATCCTCAATCACAGTCCTGCCAGTGAGAGGGGACTTGTGTGTCAGAAAAGAAGGCTAAGTACATTTGGGGCACAGCGAGTGTAATACTATAATAGAGTTTATAGACGAAGGAAAGTCCTATTTCAGAGCATCACGACACACCTACTTTATTTGTGGCCAGACAGCCTATGTACAGCTGCCCTTAGACTGGGGTGGGACGTGCTACATATCATTTCTTTTATTTCCTAATAACGCACCATCTGTATACAAAGCAATAACAAGGCTCCACAAGATTGCCCAAAGCATACATCAAGACCCCGGCACGTGGACTTGGTCCAGTTGGCTCTGGGGAGTAATATCGGCATGGGGATGGAAAGTGTTGACCGTCTGTGGGTTATTACTACTAATGGTATTCAGTTGTTGTCTATGTCTGCAGTGTGGCCCGGCCATTTGCGGCCTGTGTGCTACTGCATGTGTTCCACGTCCCCATATACAAAGCATTGAAAATGGAAAAATAATGCTGCAAGAACAGATCGACTGTCTCATGAGAATAGATGTGACATGAAGGGTCCACTAGGGGACAAGGAGGGAATGAGGAAATAAAAATTATGAGACCTATGTGTCCCCTATGTGCCCCCCAACGCTTTATGTACACATGCATGTATCCCATGCATTTCCCCTCCATGGCCTGTCTATCATGATGCTTATGCTATAACGTGGCCTGCCATCATCCAGTCTCCCATGAGAGAAACGACAAATCTGCATTGAGGCCTACACGTTTTGCATCATGTTTTCTATACTCGTGTCATTTTCATGAAAGCCCGTTTTTGTGGCTCAGCCAGAGCCGAAAAGAGGTTTCAGGCCTCAGACGCTCTGAGAGCTGCAGCTGCATACCTTTGGCCTTGCACACTTGGGCCTCAGCCAAATGGGCCCTGTCCGAGGTGCCGAGACAGTATTGAGCACGGTTATCTGCTTATTTCTACTGAACCACATTCCTGCCTGGAGAAGGAGGAATAAACACAACCCGTCTGCAAAGGAGAGAGCCTAGCCTTTCTGTCTCTTTTTGTGTGATTGCAAAGCTCACGTCAGTGAAAAGCCCATAGCCCCCATGTAAGGCCTACGCAGTGAATGAAGAAATAGATGCCACATCGGCTCTTGGTGATGGGCAACCTATGTCACAAATCAGTCCCTGCTCCGGACTTTAGATATCAGATAATACAAGATGTACTGGTCGTCCTGACACTGAAGGCCTCTCTTCCAGACTCCCCGACTGCACAAGCAGCCTTCCCCCAGTCACACGTCAATTACACGTCATACTCGAGTTGAGCACAAGTAAGGCAAAGTTCCAGTAAAGTTCCAGCTGATCACGCAACCCCCTCCAGGTATCCACCCACCTATGACATTCACCAATGATCATCACGTGGACGCCCACATGGACGCCCATCTTCACGCCCACTTACACGCCCACATGCTCTTATCTCATTCTCTCTTGCTCTGCCTGAAGCACTCCTGCTTACGTATAATATTGAATGTATATATATTGTACTCTGTGAATAAAGTTTGAGAATATTTTGAGAATTCTGAGCAGAAGACCCTTCCTGATCCCTTGTGGTGATGGAACTATTCTCCCTATAACTCGAGTTATTGGAATAAAGCCCTTTTGAACCTGATACCACAGACTCAGCCTCTTGCTTTATGCATGATCATATTGATACATATAGAAATTATGAGTGCGTAATACTTTATTTACGACATGTCCTGTATTTTGCGTAGACTTCCAGCACGACCGCTTCTCCTGTCCTACTTATGTCCATGTGCTTTCGATGTAGGGGACGCTGGCTATCCCAACATGCCATGGCTGATCACACCTCTCCGCAACCCCATCACGCCGGCCCAGCTCCGCTACAACACCGCCCATGGCCGGACAAGGCGAGTGATAGAGAGGACGTTTGGCCTCCTGAAGAGCCGATTCCGATGCCTCCACAAGACCGGCGGCGCGCTCCCATATGCCCCGGCGAAGGTCTGCAAAATCTTCATGGTGTGCTGCATGCTGCACAACATGGCAGTTGAGAAAGCTGTGCCACTCATCCTGGATCAAGATGATCAGGACCATCCACCCGTGGAGGACGAAGGTCTTGGCAATGGGGCTAGTGATGTGGAGGACGTGGTTCCGCAAGAGGACATCCGGACTCGGCTCATACGTGACTTCTTTGCTTAGTGGTGAGTACCAGTGTCTGTGTGTGCACGCATTGGTCCCCGTGTGGCATGTGTTGCGATGTGTGTGTCCATCTGCATGTATGCCACGTGAGTCAGAGGAGTGTGTGGATGTGTCACTGGAGTGATGGTGGCAGTGATGTGTATTTCCCCAGTCATAATTGTGACCTGGCATGTTGTCATCCTTACATGTGTCGAGTACATGCACATGCAATTGGCTGTGCTTTTTGTGGCTGACTTCTGGTGTGTCTCTCATCCCCAGGTACTTGCGCATGCCGTCTGCTGGTTGCATTGTTGTGGCACTGCTATTCCTCATGGACACGTCATCGTGTGCTGACTCAGCGTTACAGGCACGGACACGTTTGGAAGTCTCCTTAGGGTAAGGGATGCATCAGGGGTGTATTGGGTGTGGCAGTTGTTCACGATGTATGCACACTGCCCCTGTCGATGTTTGGTTACTCTGCAGACATGTTGCATCACCATGGTACACATTACATGCAGCTGGGTACACCTGAATAGATGGTCAGACTTGTTGACAGTCATCAGTGATGGGATTGTGGAATGTGATGATGGCATCAATGTGTGTTACACTGCCCTCGGACACATACGGTTTGCCTTGGCTTGACATGCTGTAGGACTTCCACATCAGCGGATCAATGGTGTATGGCGGTCTCTCCGTGAGCAGCAGGGGGTGTTTAGCTGTTAGCCGACACCTGTGTGCCAGTTCCATGGCTATCACGCATTTGTGCTGCAGAAGGGGGGTTCCAGTGTTGGACCCACATGTTACTCCACATGACCCGTTCATGTGTACTCCGAGTTGCCTCTGCAATCCCGAATACATGACTAATAAAGGTGTCCCTATGCCTCCAAGGTGCCTCTTCTCAGTCAATGCTGGTGTGTTGCCACGGTGCATCCGGCATGTCTGGCATGGTTTTCCGTGATAGTGGCTATGTGTCTATGTGTAGAGTAGCAAGATGCAAGCTGTTTGTGTGGGATTAGACTCTGTATTGTGCATGTAGTCCATGACTGTGTGGGTATTGTGACATGTACCATCCCCATGCATCCAACGTTGGCCAGGCCACCATTCACTGCATCCACCTGACTCAAGCTTGCAGGACATGGTTCTGCCACCTGTCCACACATACCTGGGTGCCCCCCAGGACACTCCACATGATCCCTGACCTCTGCGCATGGCTGTCGCTGTACTCAATATGTCTGTCGGCACGGTTGTGCGGCCACCCCCTCAGCTGGTTGGGCCCATCACGGGTGTGTATGGTGCTCCATGTCTGTCTTGCCTAATACAATGTGACCCATGTGTGTCCTGTGCCAGACTCAGGCCCCAGGGTGTGGATGGTTGAAGTCAAATGAGAACTCTGGCATAGTTAGACTTTACAAGACACATGTAAGGTAACAATGCAATCAGTAGGCATCTTCTCTTTATGGTGTGACTTTTTATTTTGATTGGGGTAGGGGGGGGGATTTGACATGAGGGGCATTCCGGGTGTGTGGAATCCAAAGTTCACTTGGGGAGTTGGTGTCCTTGCCATTTGAAATCCTCAGAGTCCATGCCACAGTCTTTGTCAACATTGGTCAGACAGTGACCGGCAAGTCCATGTGGCAGAGAATGTCTTTTGATGCTGTGCTGCTGTTGCTCCAGTGGGCCAGGTGCCAGGCCAGGTGTCCTGGGAGATGGTGCTGTTGCGCCGACCCTCACGGTCTTTTCCGTGGACGACCCGCCCTCCTACGGGGACCCTCAGAAGCAGGCCGTGACGATGTTTGGGATGCTCCGTCGGATGTCTCCTCCTCCTCCTCATCCCTCCCTGTGGGTGGTGATGTTCTACGCCTGATGGCACAGGGAGGGTTGCCCATGTTGTCGGCCATCCGACGGAGTGTACTGTGAATTCCCGTGAACACCGTCACGAGCTCAGCCTGTCTGTCCTCCATCCTCCGTTGGTGTTGCAGTAGACAGGCATGTTGCTCCGCATGTTGCTGTGCCTGCTGGGTCTTGATCCCCTCGAGGATGGACATAACCTGGGCCATGCCCGTGGTGTCCTGCCGGTATGTGTCCAGGATGTTTCGGACATGGGAATATACCGGTTCCCGAGCCAACTGGTCAGGCTCGCGCCTCCGCTGTCCTCCACTCCCACCACCCCTGCCCACTTGCACCTGGCCTGCCCTTGTGGGCACATCGGGTCTCCGGGACCCCTGAGGGGTGGCATTGGCGTTGTCGCCTGCCTCCTCCTGGGTGCCCGGGACACCGTGTCCCTCCTGGCCAGCCTGGCTGCATTGTGGTGGTGGGGCAGGGATCCTGGGTGTCTCCTGGGATGTGGCAGGAGTGGGGGTGGTGCTTGGCCCAGTTTTACCTGACGCAGGTGCTGCAGGTCGTTGGACACCAGAGGGGCCAGGTTGGTCAGGGTCGGGTTCGTCCGCAGAGTGGTGAGAGTCGTCGCTGCCGGTGGCTCCGTCATCCCGCCGAGCCGGATCCTGTGTGTCTTCCCCCCCAGTGTTGGGGGGTGATCGACGACGTTGACCTGTGTGTGAGAGAGACAATGTTAATTTTGTTCCATGCAACATCCATGTTTCATTGTTTTGAAAGTTGGCACATTTCCTCTGGGAATTTGTATATGTCTTGCATTCCACTGACAGTGCACTTGTGCATGGGTATGTCCCTTGGCCACAGCTTTTGAGACTTTACCTATGTGTGGCACAGTCTTACTTGCTGCGTCAATTGTGACAGCAGTCAGCAGTGGAGTGGGCAGGTGTGGCGAGCCATGCATTGGCGCCTTCCGTGTAGCACTGTACGTGTGCACATGGAGTGGTTCCACACACTTATATGATGCAGGTAGCTGTCGTTGTGCTCGTGCACAGGTTGTGACATGGCCCTGTGTTTTGCCATGGAGAAGAGGGGGGGTTCTGGCACTGGCCACCCTTGTCGACATGCACGCAGTCCACCTGCTGACAAGTAGATATCCCCACACCCCACAAGGCTGATTTGCTCTCCCTGTGTGTCCCTTTCTCGCTCCCTCTCTGTCCCCCTCTCCCTCCCTCTGTGTGTCATCCTCCTCCCTCTGTCCGTCTCCCTGTGTCTCCCTCTCTCTCTGTCCCCCTCTCCCTCCCTCCGTGTGTCAGCCTCCTCCCTCTGTCCGTCTCCCTGTGTCTCCCTCCCTCTCTGTCCCCCTCTCCCTCCCTCCGTGTGTCAGCCTCCTCCCTCTGTCCGTCTCCCTGTGTCTCCCTCCCTCTCTGTCCCTCTCTCCCTCCCTCCGTGTGTCAGCCTCCTCACTCTGTCCATCTCCCTGTGTCTCCCTCCCTCTCTGTCCCCCCTCTCCCTCCCTCCGTGTGTCAGCCTCCTCACTCTGTCAGTCTCCCTGTGTCTCCCTCCCTCTCTGTCCCCATCTCCCTCCCTCCGTGTGTCAACCTCCTCCCTCTGTCCATCTCCCTGTGTCTCCCTCCCTCTCTGTCCCCCTCTCCCTCCCTCTGTGTGTCACCCTCTGTCACCTCAGCCCAGCTTCCTGGGCACAGACTGTTCGCAGATCTTTGAATGGCCCTTGGCCTGTTGATGTGAGTTTGTTTCTGATCTCCAGGCACCCATTGGGTGTAGTGTGTGTGTCTGCACTGCTGCTGTGGTGGTGTGTGCTGCCACTCTTTCACAGTGTTTGCTGTTCATTAGCTGCTGTCATGTGCAAGAACGTGCCGTCACCCCCATGTGTTGATGCAAGGCGTCCGCCATTTGCTGGCGAGTCTTTCCTGTGTGGGGACACAGTGTTTGTCTGGCTGTGACCTAGGCCATATGGGCAGAGGGCATTGTTGTCTGCTTCTGAGTTGCATTATGTGATTTTTGGGGCGCACACTCCCGCCATCCGGGTTACCGTGTCTTGTGTTGGTGTTTTCTGTGGCCTGTGACTTGACATTGTCCAGCTGGGTGCATGGGGCATGGTGGCGCTAGTGGCATGTGCGTGTTCATGGAGTGTGGTTGAGTCATGCGATAGCTTGGGGTGGTTGCGTGCCTGTTTGTGAGTTTGGTTGTGGATGACGTTCCCCCCATGTGAGGTGAGTTGTTTGTGTACTCACCCGGGTCTCGGAGTCCGTCTAATCCATCCACTGCCACCACCGACAGTATGGCCATCACCCTCTCCTCCCAGGGATGGTAGTGTACGGTTCTGCGGGGCGGCCCTCCTCCAGTGACGTTGGCCTGGTTGTGTTTGTCCGTCATTTTGTCTCGGACCCTCCTCCGCAGATCATACCACCTGGCTTGGCATTCATGCCTGGTCCTTCTGGTGTCCGCAACAGCATTCACAGCATCGACGATGGTCTGCCACATGGATGTTTTTTCTGTAATGGTGGTCTGTCTGACCAATGTTCCAAAGAGGTGTGGCTCAACTCTGAGGATTTCATCGACAAGGACCTCCAACTCTCGGCTAGTGAACTTTGGATTCTTGTTAGTGGGCATGGTGAGGGGTGTGGGTGTGGATGGTGGGGGGGGTGTGGATGGTTGTGGGTGTGTGTGTGTGGTTGTGCAGGTGTGTGTGTGAATGTGATGTGGGGGTGTTTGTGAAGGTGTGTGTGTGGAGGTGTGGAAGTGTAAGGTGTGGTAAGGCTTCTAGTATGGTGCTGTAGGTTGTCTGTGGGGTCTGGCAGCAGTGAGTCTGTTGCAAAGGCTCATGGTTTGTGTGTGTGGGCCCTTTTTATTGGTCCATTGGTGGGTGTGGCTGTGTTTGAACTTTGGGTGGGTGTGTTATAAGGAGTGGTTGTGTTTTGGGCCTCTGTTTTGGATTTTGGCAGTTGCAGGTCAGTGATTGTGTTGTTTTTGAGCTTGTTGGACATGTTTTGTGGCTTTGTGCCATTCGAATGGTGTATTCTTGTGTTGTTTTGCTTTGTCCTGGTTGTGTACATGTGTTTTTAGCGTGTGTACGGTGTGTACTTCGGGCATTTTGTTGTACAGTGCTGTCCTTGTGTCTGCCTTGGTACGACTCGTACATGCGCGATGTTGTGTAGAGGTGCTGGTGTTGGGGCCTGGGGTACGCTCCATATGTCCGCGGGTGAGGGTACGGGTCGTACATACACGGTTGGGGGTAGGACACGTACACGGGTGTACATACACAGGGGGGTACGACACGTACACGGGTGTACATACGCGGGGGTACGACTCGTACACGGGTGTACATACACGGGGGTAGGACACGTACACGGGTGTAAATACACGGGGGGGTACGACTCGAACGTACACGGGTGTACATACACGGGGGTACGACTCGTACACGGGTGTACATACACGGGGGTACGACACGTACACGGGTGTACATACACGGGGGGTATGACTCGAACGTACACGGGTGTACATACACGGGGGGTAGGACACGTACACGGGTGTACATACACGGGTGGGGGTACAACTCGAACGTACACAGGTGTACATACACGGGGGGTACGACTCGTACACGGGTGTACATACACGGGGGGTAGGACACGTACATGGGTGTACATACACGGGGGGTACGACTCGAACGTACATGGGTGTACATACACGGGGGGTACGACTCGTACACGGGTGTACATACACGGGGGTACGACACGTACATGGGTGTACATACACGGGGGGTACAACTCAAACGTACACGGGTGTACATACACGGGGGGTAGGACACGTACACGGGGGTACAACTCGAACGTACACAGGTGTACATACATGGGGGGTAGGACACGTACACGGGTGTACATACACGGGGGGTAGGACACGTACACGGGTGTACATACACGGGGGTACGACACGTACACGGGTGTACATACACGGGGGGTACGACTCGTACACGGGTGTACATACACGGGGGTAGGACACGTACACGGGTGTACATACACGGGGGTACGACTCGAACGTACACGGGTGTACATACACGGGGGTACGACTCATACACGGGTGTACATACACGGGGGTACGACACGTACACGGTTGGACATACATGGGGGTACGACTTGAACGTACATGGGTGTACATACACGGGGGTAGGACACGTACACGGGTGTACATACACGGGTGGGGGTACGACTCGAACGTACACGGGTGTACATACACGGGGGTACGACTCGTACACGGGTGTATATACACGGGGGTAGGACACGTACACGGGTGTACATACACGGGTGGGGGTACGACTCGAACGTACACGGGTGTACATGCACGGGTGGGGGTATGACTCGAACGTACGGGGGCTGGGGGGGTGTTCGGCGCGTATGCGGGCACATGTCTCCATTGTTGCTATGGGTGTTCGGTGCGGACGGTGTTTTTTGCATCCGGTTGTAACATCGGACGCATGGGATGGATCGTGATTCCGCGGTCGGACTAGACTTTTCACATTTGTACGGTAAATCGTCCGGGGACGTGTCGGACACATTTTCCGACCCGAGGACGTGTGGGGAATTGTTCCCAATGCGATTCGTATGGTCTTTTTCCCATGCGAATCGTAATTGGCAGTTTGTACGGCACTTGTACGATTCGTACGGTAAAAAGACCGGATACGAGTCGTACGGGCTATTTTTTTACCGGATCGTAATCGGCACCTTGATGTGTAATGACCTGTGGACACATGTCATGTGTGATGGGGCACTTTGTGGCACACATCACCTTGACACTTGACACATGTGTGTCTGTAGTCCAACTGTGTCATGCACAGCAACAGTGGGATGGCACAGTCAACAACACCCGCACCTGTCTCCTGATGCCAGGGACAGGGACACTCTATCAACTGACATGTCAAGATCAGCGTGCCCCTGTGTGACTATGTCAGGTGTGTTTCATGTGTTCCCATGAGCTTGCTGTCAGTGTTCCGTCAACTGCATCTGCTGTTGGTGCATCCAACATGGATCCGTGTGGAGATGGGCATGGCACACATCTACGCACACCATGCCACATGTGTATTCCCACGGCTGTAGGATCTGTGTGCATCGGACATCATATTTTCCCAGGCATACATGTCTGCGTTGTCTCAATGGCTGTGTTTTCCTGTTGTCACGTGTACCCCTTCATCGCAATGTGTTTGATATGTACATTTGACATTCCATGTGACCTGTGCGTGTGCCTTGCAGTCAGCTATCTGGATAAGATGACATCCTTCCAATGCAGCTATGTGGTTGTGTGTCACTCCGGTGATATCTCCGGCTATTCACTCAGACTGGCCCCCAGCTCATTTCAGGGCATGTCATGTAGACTTGACAATAAACAGGTGTATCTGGCTTTTTGTAGGAGTGCCAGCAAGTTGGCATATGTGTCCTGGAAGTATTGCACACACCGGACTCCATAGTTACATGATGTGTATTAGCAGTGTAGCATGTGCTATATTCATTGATGTTGCCCGACTCTCAATCTTCATTCTTCCAAACAATGTTTTGCAGGGCACTGCCTGTCCCAAGACCAATGCCAGACCTGGGTGCCATGAGGGAACGTGCCTGCATCCGCCGTTACAGATTCACTCGCCAGTTGATTGAGGACTTGATAAACAAGCTGGCCCCACACCTCCAACCGCGACACAGGTATCCTACTGCGCTGACCCCCAAGATGAAGGTGATGGCAGCCCTATATTTTTTTGCCACAGGTACGTTTCAATTGACCATAGCTGATGTTGGTGGGATGTCACAGACAATGTTCAGCCGTGTCCTGCGTGATGTTTTGGCAGCCATGTTGGAGCACCTTGATGAATTCATCAAATGTCCTACTCCTGAGGAGTTGACAGATGTGAAGGGTGATTTCTATGCCCTGGGAGGGATGCCCCATGTAATTGGGTCCATTGATGGGACACATGTGGCTTTGGTACCACCACAGGCACAGGAGCAAGCCTATCGCAATAGAAAACATTACCACTCGATAAATGCCCTTGTGGTGTGTCTTGCTAACATGCTGGTTTCCCATGTCTGTGCACGTTTTCCAGGATCAGCACACAATGCCTACATCATGAGGCGTAGCAGGGTGCCACAAATGATGCTGCAGCTGCACAACGAACGAGCATGTCTTATTGGTGGGTATACTCTGTTTGTCCTGTGTGTTGCGGTATCTTTGTCTCTTACGGCATCTCCTGACCCACTTATTTACATGATGTTTCCATGTAGGGGACTCTGGCTATCCCAACATGCCATGGCTGCTGACACCTCTCTGCTAGGCCTGGGCTAAAATTTCATTCCGTTCGCAGAAATTGCGATAATTTGACATTTTCGCGTTCCGCGGAAAGCGCGAAAATGTCAAAATTTCCGCATTCCACAGCTTAGCGATAATTTGGTTCTTGCTCGCGCGGTAAACTAATACATTCTCACGCGCGCGCGATCGCCTTACCTGAATCCCTGCGTTCGCCGACAAGTTTTCTTGATCCGGTCGCGTTCTCCATGAGAAGTTGTATTGTTTTAGCCACTTGCGCTGTCTCGCGACAGTTTGCGCCCGCAGTGACATCATGCGTCGTGCGATCACGTCTTTCTTCTCGCGATCATGCACCGCGAGACAACTGAAAACAAGATGGCCGTGCCCGCGAGCAACCACATGGGTAAGTTGGAGAGCCGCAACCATGCAGAAAATCTCGCAAACATGCGGGAAAAAAACTTCCGCATCTTCGCGATATTTCCGCATGTTTGCGATAATTTTTAACATTTTCGCGATAATTTGCGAAAATGGATTTCGCAAATTCCGCCCACCCCTAATAATAATAATGTGAAAATAGTGTATATAATAATAGTTACAAATTATGACAAAATGTAATTGTTTTATAAATTTTAGGAGCGGGATGTTGGGTTATTAGGGGATAAGGGTGGGGAGTGTTTTAAAAAAAAATATATAAATAATATGTAAATAATAATTTGTAATTGTTGAGAGTAAATATATTGTTAGGAGATAATAGTAATGTATTAATTTTTTAATAAGTTTATTTGTAATATAAAATATAGGAGTGGGATGTTGGGTTGTTAGGGGATAAGGGTGGGGAGTATTTTAAAATAAAAAAATTATAATATGTTAATTTTAAAAAAATTTATGAGAGTATATTTTTTATGAGACCATAATAATTAGCCAAATGTATATATAAATGTATTGTTTTATAAATTTTTGGAGTGGGATATTGGGTTATTAGGGGATAAGGGTGGGGAGTGTTTTTAAAAAATATATATAAATATTATGTCAATAATATTTTGTAATTGTTGAGAGTAAATATAAATTTAGGAGATAATAATAATGTATTAATTTTTTAGAAAGGTCATTTTTTATATAAATTATAGGAGTGGGATGTTTGGTTATTAGGGGATAAGGGTGGGGAGTATTTTAAAAATAAAAAAATGATAATATGTTAATTGTTAAAATAATAATGAGAGTATATTTGTTATGAGATATTAATAAATTGTCAAATTTATATTTAAATCAATAGTTTTATAAATTTTAGGAGCAGGATGTTGGGTTATTAGGGGATAAGGGTGGGGAGTTTTTAAAAAATAGAAAAGTGTATAATATGTTAATATAAAATATTAATTGTTGAGAGTAAATATATATTTATGAGATAATTATAATTTGAATATTAAATACATTATGAGTTATGGAAATTTTAGGAGTGGGAAGTTGTGTTATTTGTGGGTAAGGGTGTGGAGTGTTTGCAAAACTTTGAAATTTCTCATATGTTAGTAATAAGTAATATTTGTTGAGAGTTTATAAAAGATAATAACATTTTAATAAAATTGTTTACTATATTTAAATTTTAGAATATGTAAAAAAATCTGATTTTATATACAATTTGTTATATTTTAATTTTAGTCTTATATTTATTGGTTGTTTGTGTTGTGGTGTTTTACATAAATGTTCTATGAATAATATTGTTATATCTAATTTTGTAGTGGTTTGTTGTGTTGTAAAGGTATAAAGGTGGGCATGGTTCAGTTATAGAAAAAACAGTAAATTATTTTATAATAATTTAATATTTTGAGATTAAAAGATACATATAAAAATTAAATCATTGACTGGTGAAATAATTAAACGTTTTAGAAATATAATAGTCTATTTAGATTAAAAAATGATAATGGAAATGTATTACTTTTCCCTTTCAATATGTAAATAATTTTAATAAAATATTTTTATTTTTGATATGTTTGACTATTTGGTAGTAAATGTTTATTATTGAATGTAGTGGGAATTGATATATAAATTAGTTATGAATATTGTTATTAAAAACTAATACATATATATGGTTTGTAAATATACAGAATATTTTGTTATTTAAAAGTGACTGGAGTGGGAATAGTAAATTATATTAATTTACTATACACCACCTTCCTGATTGGAGTTGGAATAGTAAATTATATTTATTTACTATCCAGCACCTTCCCTTATTTAATTCTGACAGGAGTTGGATTAGTAAATTATATTTATTTACTATCCAGCACCTTCCCTGAATTAATATAGATTGGAGTTGGAATAGTAAATTATATGTATTTACTATCCAGCACCTTCTTTGATTTAATACTGACTGGAGTTGAAATAGTAAATTATATTAATTTACTATCCAGCACCTTCCATAAATTAATCATGACTGGAGTTGGAATAGTAAATTATATTAATTTACTATCCAGCACCTTCACTGGTTTAATATTGACTGGAGTTGGAATAGTAAATTATATTTATTTACTATCCAGCACCTTCCCTTATTTAATACTGACTGGAGTTGGAATAGTAAATTATATTTATTTACTATCCAGCCTCTTCCCTGATTTAATATTGATTGGAGTTGGAATAGTAAATTATATTTATTTACTATCCAGCACCTTCCCTGATTTAATATCGATTGGAGTTGGAATAGTAAATTATATTTATTTACTATCCAGCACATTCCTTGATTTAATACTGACTGGAGTTGGAATAGTAAATTATATTTGTTTACTATCCAGCACCTTCCCTGATTTAATATTGATTGGAGTTGGAATAGTAAATTATATTTATTTACTATCCAGCACCTTCTTTGATTTAAGAGGGCTCAGGTTCAACTCTTTTCCGTGCGCTGTGAGGACACCCGGTCAGCGGCTCGACGGCACCATAGCCCAGAAGGGCTCCCAGAGCAGGGAGTAATCACCAGAAGCCAGACCTCCAGGTCTGCCGTGAGGGCAACGGCGCAAGTTTAAACGAACTACAACTCCCAGGCTCCGTGGACTAGGCGCAAGCAAGTGACGTCAGTGGCAGGCGTCACCCGCCTACATTAACGCTGCATGCCTCCCGGGCAAAGGGCGGGCCGTCTGGGGCCGTCAGGGGCCGACAAGGGCTGGGCTGGGCCACCTTCCTAAGCTCCTGAGACTCAGTAAGACTTGTGGTATATTTTGATTGCCGTACTTGTTGTTGCTCTTCACATTTTGGTACGTGATCTATTGTGTATCCCTGTGTATGTTGCTAAATGGCAGGGAATGGGAAGCATACAACGGGGGCTGCAACAGTGACTGGTACTCTTGACCAGTTTATTACCAGAGCTGTTTCTGTTCTCGAACATGAAATCGCCATTACCGAGCGGTGCCTCTCAGTAGAGCCAAAGTATGCCAGACGTTCATCCATTGGCACATTGGCATCGGTTAAATCTCCAAACAGGCTAGAAGGGCCCACCAGTGGCAACTTGCTCCATTATGGAAACCCTGAGGTTAGTCCTATTGTGTTATCGTCCAGTGCCAGGACAAAGGAGGCCAATGACGTCCCTGCCTTGGCAGCTGAGGGTTCTTTAAGCCCTGAAGTAACCTTCCCTCAGACAAGGGCTAGTAATAAAGCATCTAGACCAGCTAACCCTAAGAGGAAACGAGGTGGGGATGCCCAAGGCGCCAGGCAGTCGAAAATTCCTAAAACTACAAAAAATGCGACTAAGCCTGGCGCATCATCACACGACGACTGCCTGGCTGTGTGCGAAGCCCTTAAAAGCCCCCCTGGTCAGCCTCATGCTCGCGATATGATCCCCCAGATCGAGCAGGTGGTCCGATCTTTAATATTGCCCCTCCTCGAAAGGGTAAAATTAGTTAGTGAGAAAATTGAACGTCTGGAACAAACAATTCTTGACGATTTTTGTTCACTAAAAAACGTTGTTAAACTTTCTACAAAAGTCAGTGATAAACCTAATTCTCCATTCCTTGATAACTCCTTGTCCATTGTACCTGCTTCCATCGACAACCCTCTTGTGTCAACTATTGCTAGTACAGGCTCTGGTCCTCAGAAGACCCGGGCTAAAAACCATAAGTCAACTAAGGAGGTTGGTCGGACAACTAATGTATCTGGGGGTAACCTTACTAAGGAAGATAGGAAAACAAGAGAAGCTGTAAACCCAGAGACCCGCGAAAACCCTATTGAATTCTCCCTGGCCCACATCCATCTTCCACCAGAGTCCCTTCCTTATGTGGCAGTATTAACTGGTGTCCCCGAACTAAAAAGTGTCAAATCGGAATCCTTCCAAGAACTCAAAAATAAAGTGACATTCTGGCTAAATAAGAACAGACCTATTTCCAACAATATGGACGGGAAGATTTTATTTGTCAGAAGGGTCAGCTGGGTGGGATCAAGACCTAAAGATGCTCCGGGTGACTCCATAATCATTCATTTTAAAGATAGGCGTATAGCGAGTTTTATTTGTGACCACGCATCTTTTGGCATCCAGTCGGGGATTGAGGTGCGTGACTTACACCATTTTTATATCCAGCCCCCTAGTCGTGAGGGTAGAATGGGACAGGATTGGGTGGTGTGAGGAATGAACCCCGGGTTCTCTATCTTACCCCCTGATTACTACAATGGTGCGATTTCTCGCACCATGGACGATCTGGATTGACTGGAGTCGAGAGCGCCGAGTCTAACTGCCTTTAGGGATGTTAGGGCAGTTGGAGATGAGTCCCTGGGCGGTTCAGATGTAGCTTATAAGTTATCAGGCCCCGCTTAGTAAGTCTATCCCCCATAGGGACCCAACCTTAAATTTGCATAGGGAGACCGAGAGGCCATATGAAGTAAGATCCAGCTTTGCTATCCAGGGCATATCGTTGGGACCAAGGCCAGATTCACTGATCTCTTGGAATATAGCTGGCCTAAAGGCAAAGATGGATTCTCCCGAATGGTTGAATTCATAGGTAACTTCGATGTTTGCCTTTTCCAGGAGACATGGGTGCCAATTACGATCCGGTAAAAAATTTCCCCGTACGACTCGTATCCGGTCTTTTTACCGTACGAATCGTACAAGTGCCGTACAAACTGGCAATCACGATTCGCATGGTAAAAAGTCCATACGAACCGCATTGGGAATCATTCCCCACACGTCCTCGGGTCGGAAAATGTGTCCGACACGTCCTCGGACGATTTACCGTACAAATGTGAAAAGTGAAGTCCAACCAAGGAATCACGATCCAACCCGTGCGTCCGATCTCACAACCGTATGGTCAAAACACCGTCCGCACCGAACTCCCATTGCAACCATGGAGACATGTGCCCGCATACGCACCCAACACTCCCCCCAGCACCCATACGTTCGAGTCGTACTCCCCGTGAATGTACAGCCCCCCCTGTATGTACACCCGTGTACGTGTCGAACCCCCACCCGTGTATGTACACCCCTGTACGTTCGAGTCGTACACCCACCCGTGTACGTGTCGTACCACCGTGTATGTACACCCCTGTACATCCGAGTCGTACCCCCACCCCTGTACGTGTCGTACTACCGTGTATGTACACCCCTGTACGTTCGAGTCCTACCCCCACCCGTGTACGTGTCATACCCCCGTGTACCTACACCCGTGTACGTCAGAGTCGTACCCCCACCCCAGTACGTGTTGTACCACCGTGTACCTACACCCGTGTACGTCAGAGTCGTACCCCCACCCCTGTACGTGTCGTACCACCGTGTACCTACACCTGTGTACGTCAGAGTCGTACCCCCACCCGTGTACGTGTCGTACCACCGTGTATGTACACCCCTGTACGTTCGAGTCCTACCCCCACCCCTGTACGTGTCGTACCCCGGTGTACCTACACCCGTGTACGTCAGAGTCGTACCCCCACCCCTGTACGTGTCGTACCCCTGTGTACCTACACCCGTGTACGTCAGAGTCGTACCCCCACCCGTGTACGTGTCGTACCACCGTGTATGTACACCCGTGTACGTCAGAGTCGCACCCCCACCCCTGTACGTGTCGTACCACCGTGTACCTACACCCGTGTACGTCAGAGTCATACCCCCACCCGTGTACGTGTCGTACCACCGTGTATGTACACCCGTGTACGTCAGAGTCGTACCCCCACCCCTGTACGTGTCGTACCACCGTGTACCTACACCTGTGTACGTCAGAGTCGTACCCCCACCCCTGTATGTGTCGTACCCCCGTGTACCTACACCCGTGTACGTCAGAGTCATACCCCCACCCGTGTACGTGTCGTACCACCGTGTATGTACACCCCTGTACGTCAGAGTCGTACCCCCACCCCTGTACGTGTCGTACCACCGTGTATGTACACCCCTGTATGTTCGAGTCCTACCCCCACCCCTGTACGTGTCGTACCCCCGTGTACCTACACCCGTGTACGTCAGAGTCGTACCCCCACCCCTGTACGTATCATACCACCGTGTACCTACACCCGTGTACGTCAGAGTCGTACCCCCACCCCTGTACGTGTCGTACCACCATGTACATACACCCGTGTACGTCAGAGTCGTACCCCGACCCGTGTACGTGTCGTACAACTGTGTATGTACACCCCTGTACGTTCGAGTCCTACCCCCACCCCTGTACGTGTCGTACCCCCGTGTACCTACACCCATGTACGTCAGAGTCGTACCCCCACCCCTGTACGTGTCGTACCCCCGTGTACCTACACCCGTGTACGTCAGAGTCGTACCCCCACCCGTGTACATGTCGTACCACCGTGTATGTACACCCCTGTACGTCAGAGTCGTACCCCCACCCCTGTACGTGTCATACCACTGTGTACCTACACCCGTGTACGTCAGAGTCGTACCCCCGCCCGTGTATGTGTCGTACCACCATGTATGTACACCCGTGTATGTCAGAGTCGTACCCCCACCCCTGTACGTGTCGTACCACCGTGTACCTACACCCGCGTACGTCAGAGTCGTACCCCCACCCCTGTACGTGTCGTACCCCCGTGTACCTACACCCGTGTACGTCAGAGTCGTACCCCCACCCGTGTACGTGTCGTACCACCGTGTATGTGCACCCCTGTACGTCAGAGTCGTACCCCCACCCCTGTACGTGTCGTACCACCGTGTACCTACACCTGTGTACGTCAGAGTCGTACCCCCACCCGTGTACGTGTCGTACCACCGTGTATGTACACCCGTGTACGTCAGAGTCGTACCCCCACCCCTGTACGTGTCGTACCACCGTGTACCTACACCCGTGTACGTCAGAGTCGTACCCCCACCCCTGTACGTGTCGTATCCCCGTGTACCTACACCCGTGTACGTGTCAGAGTCGTACCCCCACCCGTGTACGTGTCGTACCACCGTGTATGTACACCCCTGTACGTTCGAGTCCTACCCCCACCCCTGTACGTGTCGTACCCCCGTGTACCTACACCCGTGTATGTCAGAGTCATACCCCCACCCCTGTACGTGTCATACCACCATGTACCTACACCCGTGTACGTCAGAGTCGTACCCCCACCCGTGTATGTGTCGTACCACCGTGTATGTACACCCCTGTACGTCAGTGTCGTACCCCCACCCCTGTACGTGTCTTACCACCGTGTATGTACACCCCTGTACATTCGAGTCCTACCCCCACCCCTGTACGTGTCATACCCCCGTGTACCTACACCCGTGTACGTCAGTGTCGTACACCCACCCCTATACGTGTCGTACCACCGTGTACCTACACCCGTGTATGTCAGAGTCGTACCCCCACCCGTGTACGTGTCGTACCACCGTGTATGTACACCCCTGTACGTCAGAGTCATACCCCCACCCCTGTACGTGTCGTACCCCGGTGTACCTACACCCGTGTACGTCAGAGTCGTACCCCCACCCCTGTACGTGTCGTACCCCTGTGTACCTACACCCGTGTACGTCAGAGTCGTACCCCCACCCGTGTACGTGTCGTACCACCGTGTATGTACACCCGTGTACGTCAGAGTCGCACCCCCACCCCTGTACGTGTCGTACCACCGTGTACCTACACCCGTGTACGTCAGAGTCATACCCCCACCCCTGTACGTGTCGTACCACCGTGTATGTACACCCCTGTACGTTCGAGTCTTACCCCCACCCCTGTACGTGTTGTACCCCCGTGTACCTACACCCGTGTACATCAGAGTCGTACCCCCACCCGCGTATGCATGGAGCGTACCCACACCACAACATCCTAAGGACGGAGCGCACCCCAGGCCCCAACATCACAACCGAATGTACGACTCGTACCAAGCAACACACAAGGACAGCACTGTACAACAAAAAGGCCCATGTACACACCGTATACACGCCAAAAAACGCACGTACACAACCCACCCAAAGTTCAAACACAGCCACAACCACCAGTGGACCAATAAAAAGGGCCCACACACACAAACCATGAGCCTTTGCAACAGACTCACTGCTGCCAGACCCCACAGACAACCTACAGCACCAAACTAGAAGCTTCACCACACCTTACACTTGCACACCTTCACACAACCACCTTCTCAAACACACCCTCATCACATTCACACACACACCTGCACAACCACACCCACACACCCACAACCATCCACACATACCCCCCCCACCATCCACACCCACACCCCTCACCATGCCCACTAACAAGAATCCAAAGTTCAGTAACCGAGAGTTGGAGGTCCTTGTCGATGAAATCCTCAGAGTCGAGCCACAGCTCTTTGGAACCTTGGTCAGACAGACCAGCATGTCAGAAAAAACAGCCATGTGGCAGACCATCATCGATGCTGTGAATGCTGTTGCGGACACCAGAAGGAACAAGCAGGAATGCCAAGACAGGTGGTACGATCTGCGGAGGAGGGTCCGAGCCAAGATGCTGGATGAACACAACCAGGCCAACGCCACTGGAGGAGGGCCGTCCCGCAGACCCGTACACTACCATCCCTGGGAGGAGAGGGTGATGGCCATACTGCCGGTGGAGGCAGTCGAAGGATTAGGAGGACTCCGAGACCCGGGTGAGTACACAAACAACGCACCTCACATGGGGGGAACGTCATCCACAACCAAAATCACATGACTCAACCACACTCCATGAACACGCACATGCCACTGCCGCCACCATGCCCCATGCACCCAGCTGGACAATGTCAAGTCACAGGCCACAGAAGACCCCAAAACATGACACGGTAACCCGGATGGCGGGAGGCTGGGCCCCAAAATTCACATAGTGCAACTCAGAAGCAGACAACAATGCCCTCTGCCCATATGGCCTAGGTCACAGCCAGACAAACACTGTGTCCCCACACAGGAAAGACTCGCCAGCAAATGGCGGACGCCTTGCATCAACACATGGGGGTGAAGGCACTGTTTTGCACATGACAGCAGCTAATGAACAGCCAACACTGTGAAAGAGTGGCAGCACACACCACCACAGCAGCAGCGCAGACACAGACACTACACCCAATGGGTGCCTGGAGATCAGAAACAAACTCACATCAACAAGCCAAGGGCCATTCAAAGGACTGGAAAAAGTGTGTGTCTAGGAAGCTGGGCTGAGGTGACAGAGGGTGACACACAGAGGGAGGGAGAGGGGGACAGAGAGGGAGGGAGAGGGGGACAGAGAGGGAGGGAGACACAGGAAGACGGACAGAGGGAGGAGGCTGACAAACAGAGGGAGGGAAAGGGGGACAGAGAAGGAGGGAGAGGGGGACAGAGAGGGAGGGAGAGGGGGACAGAGAGGGAGGGAGACACAGGGAGAGCAAATCAGTCCTTTGGTGTGTGGGAATGTCTGCACATCAGCAGGTGGACTGCGTGCATGTAGACAAGGGTGGCCAGTGCCAGCACCCCCCCTCTCCTCCATGGCAAAACACAGGGCCATGTCACAACCTGTGCACGAGCACAACGACAGCTACCTGCATCATTGAAGTGTGTGTAACTACTTCATGTGCCCACGTACAGTGCAACACGGAAGGCGCCAATGCACGGCTCGCCACACCTGCCCACTCCACTGCTGACTGCAGTCACACTTGACGCAGCAAGTAAGACTGTGCCACACATAGTTAAAGGCGCCAAACCTGTGCCCAAGGGACACACCCATGCACAAGTGCACTGTGAGTGGAATGCCAGACAGATCCAAATTCCCAGAGGAAATGTTCCAACTTTGAAACTGATGAAACATGGATGTTGCATGGACCTAAATTAACATTGTCTCTCTCACACACAGGTCAATCTCGTGGTTCACCCCCCAACACTGGGGGGGAAGACTCACAGGACCCGGCTCTGCGGGAGGCCGATCCCACCGGCAGCGACGACTCTCACCACTCAGTGGACGACCCCGACCAACCTAGCACCTCTGGTGTCCAACGACCTGCAGCACCTGCGTCAGGTACAACGGGGCCAACCACCACCCCCACTCCTGCCACATCCCAGGAGACACCCAGGATCCGTGCCCCACCACCACAAAGCAGCCAGGCTGGCCAGGAGGGACATGGTGTCCTGGGCACCCAGGAGGAGGCAGGCGACAATGCCAATGCCACCCCTCAGGGGTCCCGGAGACCCGATGTGCCCACAAGGGCAGGCCAGGTGCAAGTGGGCAGGGGTGGTGGGAGTGGAGGACGGCGGAGGCGCCAGCCTGACCAGTTGGCTGGGGACCCGGTATTTTCCCATGTCCAAAACATCCTGGACACATACCGGCAGGACACCACGGGCCTGGCCCAGGTTGTGTCCGTCCTCGAGGGGATCAAGACCCAGCAGGCCCAGCAACATGCGGAGCTACATGCCTGTCTACTGCAACACCAACGGAGGATGGAGGACGGACAGGCTGAGCTTGTGACGGCGTACACAGGAATTCACGATACACTCCGTCGGATGGCCGACAACATGGGCAACCCTCCCTGCGCCAGAAGGCGGAGAACATCACCACCCACAGGGAGGGATCAGGAGGAGGAGGAAACATCCGATGGAGCATCCCAGACGTCGTCACGGCCTGCTTCTGAGGGTCCCCGCAGGAGGGCGGGTTGTCCAAGGAAAAGACCGTGAGGGTCGGCGCTACATCACCATCTCCCAGGACACCTGGCCTGGCACCTGGCCCACTGGAGCAACAGCATCACAGCATCAAAAGACAATCTCTGCCACATGGCCTTGCTGGTCACTGTCTGACCAATGTTGACAAAGACTGTGGCATGGACTCTGAGGACTTCCAATGGCAAGGACACCAACTCCCCTACTGAACTTTGGATTCCAAACACCCGGAAAGCCCCTCATGTCATACCCCCCCCCCCCACTAAAATAAAAAGTCACACCATGATGAGAAGATGCCTGCTGGTTGCATTATTACCTTACATGTGTCTTGTAAAGTCTAACCATGCCTGAGTTCTCTATTGACTTCAACCATCCACACCCTGGGGCATGAGTCTGGCATCGTCCGAACGCGCTGTCCTCTGCATGGCCACGGAATTCATCTTTTTTATCACATTGAGATTTCCTTTACCGTGTCTTCCACTCCGGAAATTGATGTTCATAGGCATTGTTCCTTCGAAACGCGTCCAATTTTAATTCACGTACCAGTTTTTCGACTCAGACTCGGCGCCCGCTCCGTTGCCTTAAGTGGTAACACGAGGCATTTAAATATGGGCAATTTAACTAAACAGTCCTGATGATGATCCTGAATCCCTCTGATAAGGATCGAAACGCCGTTGACTTTGTTGTCCACCTTACACATTTAATGTTTCTGTATATAATACATTGTGAGGGTGGCAATATTTGTACTAGATGTTTCGCTACTCATTATCTCTAAAAAAGAAACATCATTGTAATTGCCTGATTGTGTTTCACAATTTGTTGTCCACATGATATGTAAGTCCCAGGATACAGGCTTGTGTCCCACTAAGACTCTACTTACATTCTCTGGATCACTGCTAATAACCTCTACTTATTAAAGTTGCCATGCCCGGCTGGACATTGGCTATAATATAGTATCAACTATATTCATTTTTTGTTCAACCATTTTTTCGCTCTCAGGGACCACTGTTTCCTGTAATATGAGTCTGGCACAGGACACACGGGTCACAGTGTATTAGGCAAGACAGACATGGAGCACCATACACACCCGTGATGGGCCCTACCAGCTGAGGGGGTGGCCGCACAACCGTGCTGACAGACATATTGAGTACATCAACAGTCATGCGCAGAGGCATCATGTCCAGTGTCCTGGGGGGCACCCAGGTATGTGTAGACAGGTGGCAGAACCATGTCCTGCAAGCTAGAGTCCGGTGGATGCACCTAATGGGGGCCTGGCCAACGTTGGATGCATGGGGATGGCACATGTCACAATACCCACACAGTCATGGACATCATGCACGATACACAGTCACATCCCACACACACAGCTTGCATCTTGCTACTCGACACATAGACACATAGCCACTATCAGGGAATACCATGCCAGACATGCTGGATGCACCGTGGCAACACACCAGCATTGACTGAGAAGAGGCACCTTGGAGGCATAGGGACACCTTTATTAGTCATGTTTTCGGGATTGCAGAGGCAACTTGAAGTACACATGAACACTTCATGTGGAGTAACATGTGGGTCCAACACTGGCACCCCCCTTCTGCAGCACAAATGCGTGAAAGCCATGGAACTGGCACACAAGCGTCGGCTAACAGCTAAACACCCACAGCTGCTCACGGAAAGCCAGCCATACACCATTGATCAGCTGATGTGGAAGTCCCACAGCATGTCAACCCAATGCAAACCGTATGTGTCCGAGGGCAGTGTTACACACATTGATGCCATCATCACAATCCACTATCCCATCACTGATGACTGTCAACAAGTCTGACCATCTATTCAGGTGTACCCAGCTGCATGTCATGTGCACCATGGTGATGCGACATGTCTGCAGAGGAACCAAACATCGACAGGGGCAGTGTGCATACATCGTGAACAACTGCCACACCCAATACACCCCTGATGCATCCCTTACCCTAAGGAGACGTCCAAACTTGTCCGTGCCTGTAACGCTGAGTCAGCACACGATGACGTGACCATGAGGAATAGCAGTGCCACAACAATGCAACCAGCAGACAGCATGCGCAAGTACCTGGGGAAGAGAGACACACAAGCAGTCAGACACAAGAAGCACAGCCACTTGCATGTGCATTTACTCGCCACATGTATGGATGACAACATGCTAGGTCACAATTATGACTGGGGAAATACAACCATCACTGGCACCATCACTCCAGTGACACACCCACACACACCTCTGACTCACGTGCCATACATGCAGGTGGAGACACACATCACAACACATGCCACACGGGGACCAATGCGTGCACACCCAGACACTGGTACTCACCACTAAGCAAAGAAGTCGCGTATGAGCCGAGTCCGGATGTCCTCTTGCGGCTCCACATCCTCCACATCACTAGCCCCATTGCCAAGCCCTTCGTCCTCCACGGGTGGATGGTCCTCGTCATCTTGATCCAGGATGAGTGGCACAGCTTTCTCAACTGCCATGTTGTGCAGCATGCAGCAGACCATGAAGATCTTGCAGACCTTCGCCGGGGCATATGGGAGGGCGCCGCCGGTCTTGTGTAGGCACCTGAATCGGCTCTTCAGGAGGCCAAACGTCCTCTCTATCACTCGCCTTGTCTGGCCATGGGCGGTGTTGTAGCGGAGCTGGGCCGGCGTGATGGGGTTGCGGAGAGGTGTGATCAGCCATGGCATGTTGGGATAGCCAGCGTCCCCTACATGGAAAGCACATGGACATAAGTAGGACAGGAGAAGCAGTCGTGCTGGAAGTCTACGCAAAATACAGGACAGACAGACTAGAAAACATGATGCAAAATGTGTAGGCCTCAATGCAGATTTGTCGTTTCTCTCATGGGAGACTGGATGATGGCAGGCCACGTTATAGCATAAGCATCATGATAGACAGGCCATGGAGGGGAAATGCATGGGATACATGCATGTGTACATAAAGCGTTGGGGGGGCACATAGGGGACACATAGGTCTCATAATTTTTATTTCCTCAGACAGACAGACTGTACCCAACAAAAACACATGCTCGTTCGTTGCGCAGCTGCGTCATCATTTCAGGCATCCTGCTACGCCTCATGATGTAGGCATCGTGTGCTGATCCTGGGAAACGAGCACAGACATGTGAAATCACCATGTTGGACAGACACACTACAAGGGCATTGATGGAGGGGTAGTGCTTGCGATTGCGGAACGCTACCTCCTGTGCGTGTGGTGGTACCAAAGCAACATGTGTCCCATCTATGGACCCAATGACATGGGGCATCCCTCCCAGGGCATAGAATCCACGCTTGACCACAGTCAACATTTCAGGGGTTGGGAAATGGATAAACTCATCCAGGTGAATCAACATGGCCTCTAAGAAATCATGCAGCACACGGCAGAACATGCTCTGGGACATGCCACCAACATGAGCTATGGTGTTTTGAAAGGTACCCGTGGCTAGAAAATGTAGGGCTGCCATTACCTTCAGCTTGGGTGTCAGTGCCGTAGGATACCTGTGCAGCAGTTGCAGGTGTGGTGCCAGTCTCGCTGTCAAATCCAGAATCAACCGTTGGGGGAAGAGGTAGCACCGGATACAATCATTCTCCCGCATGTCAGCCAAGTCCGGAATTGCTCGGGGAAGAGGCGGCGCTCTGCAGGAAATTGGAAATGACAAGGAGGAGTGAGTGCACCACAACAACAAATAATTAGTCCTGAGCACATGTTAATCTGTCTATACACATATGCTACATACGGAGTGAGGTATGTGCCACATGCCCTGGACACGTATGGCTGGCAGGTGACACTCCTACCAAGACCCAGCGACACACGCAGATTGAGAACCTCCACATGCCATGGCATGGGATTAGCTGTGTCCCAGTGCAAGTGAACAGCCAGACGCAACACAGGAGTGACATACACCCACACATCAGCAGAAGTAGGATGTCGATTGCAGAGACTGGTAGCGGAACACGAGAGCCACAGGTCACATGACATTACACTAGGACAGGCCACACACCGTGCCATGAAGGTGCACATGTGATGACTCACCACACATTCATAGAGAGGATGCAGACATGTCCTTGTTACGCTAATCCGTGTCCCATGCATACATACGCACCTCACATCCGAGACCACATGTGGCCTGGTGTGTGTAACAGTGTGCCATGGCCATCTACACACAGACACATGTTGGTTGCTGCAACGGCTGCAGCTTTTGAGGGAGCTCAAACATCTACCTAATGTGAAACCCCCACACATACATGACATAGTCACATCGTGCACCGTGGGTAGTGACATGTCAGGTGTGGTAACCCCTGTACCGGGCCTCAGGGGACACTTCCGTGAGTTGGTGTCCGTGCCATGCCAGTGACGCTCATGGCAAGTGTGCAGTACGACATGCACACATGTCAAAGGAGTCAAGGGCATGCCTGGCACACATTGCACCGTCACTCATTACATATGTACACATCTCATCATACATCTGGTGCCTTCTCCACTCAGGAGTATTGTGCCACATCACACCCTTTCACACCTGTAGGGGTGGGTGGAATTTGCGTAGTCGCGTTACGCAAATCTCCGCGAAATGGTTTAAAATCTCCGCGAACACGCAGAAATTCCGCGAACACGCGGAATTGCTTGTTCGCGATGCCTTTTTCCTGTTCGCGACCGCTGTTTGCGTGCTCGGGGGGAAATATCTCGCGAACACGCATTTTGAGATCGCAAACAAGCAAAAATTCCGCGAAGCAGCGGAAAGCAGAATTTTGGGTAATTCCGCGTTCCCCGCGGAACGCGAAATTACCTAAATTCCGCAAATTCCGCGAACGGAACGGAATTTACTGCCCAGGCCTACACACCTGTGCCCCACACATGTAGTACTGCCCAGACAATGCCTTGATGTCCATCCATGGACAAGTATGTCAGCCCTATCCCTTCCTGTGTGCTGCCTGTCACCACTGTGATGTGTGAAAAACACCGTACTACTGCTAAGAGGGCCTGTGTACCTTCCCGTATCACTATGGGAGTGCCTCCGTATGTGTACCCATCGTGATGGTGAGCGTACAGGCGTGTGTATGGTCCGTACCACTATGAGTACGCATACACGAGGACACCCATAGTGATAGAGAGCGTACAGGCGTGTGTACGGTCCGTACCACTACGAGTACGCATACGCGAGGACACCCATAGTGGTACGGCTCGTACACACGCCTGTACGGTCCCTATCACTATGGGTGTCCAAGCGTATGCGTACTCGTAGTGGTACGGACTGTACACACGCCTGTACGCTCACTATCACTACGAGTACGCATACGCGAGAACACCCATAGTGATAGTGAGCGTACAGGCGTGTGTACGGGCCGTACCACTACGAGTACGCATACGTGAGAACAACCATAGTGATAGTGAACGTACGCACGCGTGTACGGTCCGTACCACTATGGGTGTTCTTGCGTATGCGTACTCATAGTGGTATGGCCCGTACACACGCCTGTACGCTCACTATCACTATGGGTGTTCTCGCGTATGCGTACTCGTAGTGATAGTGAGCGTACAGGCGTGTGTACGGGCTGTACCACTACGAGTACGCATACGCGAGGACACCCATAGTGATAGGGAGCGTACAGGCGTGTGTACGGGCCGTTGCTATGCATTTGGGGTGCCCTAGGGCCCCGGAAGCACCATACCTGTGTGTGAAGCTCCAAATTACATAGGGGACATATGGGGGACAAGTATTAAGGCCTACATGCATGCTGGTTGTCATGGAGACCAAGTTTTAAGTTTGATTTTGTTCTGGAAGATGCACAGCAGAAGTCAGTTGGAATAAATCTACTTTGTTGCAATGTGTTTGTGGGGTTGACATCATGCTGACGAAAAAAACAGAATAAGAACCCACTGACTGCTAGTTTTGAAGGGATTGGAGGAAACATAGGATGCAAATGTGAGTGACCAATCACTCTGCACTCCTGTGAATGGAATGGGCCAGCAAGGCAGATATAAGGCAGCCAGGTCCCATGAGGGAGCACTTGCCTGCACATCTCTGTATTCCACGACCCAGCTGCTGCTACTGATTCCCTGGAACCATGTCAAGGGCTGTGGAGAGGTCACAGCCATTCACCCTGGAGGAGAACATGGCTTTGGTGGATGTGATCCTCCCACAGTACCCCATGCTGTATGGGCGACCAGGTTATCAGGTGAGTGCAGTGTCCACTGGCACAGACTGTGTCCCTTTTTCGTGACTGTGACTTCTGGCATTGTGTCCAGGTGTGACACACATGCTATGTACTGTAGGGGGGGTCCCAGGGGTGGGAATGCCTGATGTCTCCCAGCAGTGCCCAGAGACAGGAGGGGTGGGTGCCTATCACTCCCAGCAGTGCCCAGAGACAGGAGGGGTGGGCAGAGTCCTCCCAGCAGAGCCCAGAGACAGGAGGGGTGGGTGCCTATCACTCCCAGCAGTGCCCAGAGACAGGAGGGGTGGGTGCCTATCACTTCCAGCAGTGCCCAGACACAGGAGGGGTGTGTGCAGAGTCCTCCCAGCAGAGCCCAGAGTCAGGAGGGGTGGGTGCCTATCACTCCCAGCAGTGCCCAGAGACAGGAGGACTCTGCACCCACCCCTCCTGACTCTGGGCACTGCTGGGAGTGATAGGCACACACCCCTCCTATTTAACAATATGTACGCTTAGTACATACACGTGTGTGGGTTCGCTCCATGGGGGTACGGTTCGTACTTACACTGTTTGGGTGGGAGTCGGCTCCATACGTACGCGGGTGGGGTACGGGTCGTACTTACACTGTTGGGGTGGGAGTACACTCCATACGTAAGCGGGTGGGGTACGGGTCGTACTTACACTGTTGGGGTGGTGGTACGGTACGTACATGCACTGTTGGGGTTGGGGTACCCTCCATGCATACGAGGTGGGGGTACGGGTCGTACTTACACTGTTGGGGTGGGACTTATATGTATGCGGGTGAGGTACTTACACTGTTGGGGTGGGGGTACGCTCCATGCATACGCGGGTGGAGGTACGTGTCGTACTTACACTGTTGGGGTGGGAGTCGGCTCCATACGTACGCGGGTGGGGGTACGTGTCGTACTCACACTGTTGGGGTTGGGGGTATGCTCCATGCATACGGGGTGGGGGTACATGTCGTACTTACACTGTTGGGGTGGGAGTCGGCTCCATACGTACGCGGGTGGGGTACGGGTCGTAGTTACACTGTTGGCATGGGGGGTACGCTCCAAGCATACGCGGGTGGGGGTACGTGTCGTACTCACACTGTTGGGGTTGGGGGTACGCTCCATGCATACGGGGTGGGGGTACGTGTCGTACTTACACTGTTGGGGTGGGAGTCGGCTCCATACGTACGCGGGTGGAGGTACGTGTCGTACTTACACAGTTGGCATGGGGGTACGCTCCTTGCATTCGCGGGTGGGGGTACGTGTCGTACTTACACTGTTGGGGTGGGAGTTGGCTCCATACGTACGCGGGTGGAGGTACGTGTCGTACTTACACTGTTGGCATGGGGGGTACGCTCCTTGCATACGCGGGTGGGGGTACGTGTCGTACTCACACTGTTGGGGTTGGGGGTACGCTCAATGCATACGGGGTGGGGGTACATGTCGTACTTACACTGTTGGGGTGGGAGTCGGCTCCATACATACGCGGGTGGAGGTATGTGTCGTACTTACACTGTTGGCATGGGGGTACGCTCCTTGCATACGCGGGTGGGGGTACGTGTCGTACTTACACTGTTGGGGTGGGAGTCGGCTCCATACGTACGCGGGTGGAGGTACGTGTCGTACTTACACTGTTGGCATGGGGGGTACGCTCCTTGCATACGCGGGTGGGGGTACGTGTCGTACTCACACTGTTGGGGTTGGGGGTACGCTCCATGCATACAGGGTGGGGGTACGGTCCGTACATATCCGTCCCCACGCTATGTGATGCTTGTGCGGCCCGTACCCAGGCCTTTGCCACGTGGGTACGAGCCGTCCCGCCATTGTTGGGGTGACGTAGGTGTGGGCGTGGTACGACTCGTACCCACGCTCTTAAGGCGTGGGTACGGGACATACCTGTCTGGTTGTGTTGCCGGTTCGCGTCGTCATGAACTTCCGTTGTGGCGGTCGCTGGCTTAGCTGGACACGCCCCCACCCCCTCGTAGTGACCAGGGCCTGAGGGTCAGGTATGTCCAGGGCATGTGTGCTGTGTGACTATGGTGGGGGTTTTGTGGCCTGCCCCTGGTCCTGCCCTCCCCCCTTTCCCCCCTCCCTTTGTTGTTCTGACCTTCTGCGGCGTCTGCGTCGTAACCTGTAGAGGAGGTGGACTGCTATGAGGGCCGGGATGACACGTAGGTTCGGGTCCATGTCTGTCCGTCGTGTACGGGTACTCCTTGTTCGCGTCGTCCTGTCTGTCCGTCGCGTACTGGTACTCCTTGTTCGCGTCGTCCTGATTTCCCGGCAGTTTTTGGCTGCCGTAAAATATTCACCGTGCGGGATGACGTCGGTGCGAATCGTAATTCCTGGTTCGTGAATGGCAGGCTGCGAGCGTCCCGACGTCAGCTCGGCGCTTTACCGGATCGCATTTGTATGTTTATTTTGGTCGGTCGGGGTTTTGTACGATTCGTACGGAAATGGTATTTCCGTGCGAATCGTAATTCCATGTTGGTAGATTTTAATAACCGGGTACGCGTCGGACAGAGAATATGCTCCGTCCGACGGTTCGTACCCGGTTTTTACAGGATCGTGATCGGCGCCATGGTCTATCGAGCCCCAGTTCCTACTGGGATATTTGAATTTCCATGTCCCAGCATCCAAGGGCCTCAAAGGCCGCCCCATGGGTGGCCTAACCACCTGGGTCCGTCAGGATTTATTCCCTAAGGTTAGTGTGATGCCAACTGGGTCTCCCGATATACAATTAGTTAGGTTGACTCTGGGCCTTAAGGGTGATTTGGACATTTATAACCTCTATCTTAGAGGGACTAAGGGGCAAAGGTCGCGAGTGTTGGATATTTTGGATACCCTTATAGATGCTCATTCGAGTAAGAGGGGAGTGACTATTGCCGAAGATCTCAATGTTACGTTTGAACCCCTCCTAGATTCAGACTCTGAATGGGGCCTTGACCCTGAGGAGGACCGCTTGTGGGGTATTCCTGGCTTGGCCCTTGTCCCAATTAAAAGATGGTCTGAGGTGGTAGTGCAGATAAATTCCCTTTGCTATGAGAAAGGACTAAGGGCACTGAATGGCAGAACTCCGGGGGATAAGAAGGGTGTCAGCACCTTTGACAATGGCCGCTCTAAAAGTAGGATTGATTACTTTCTTTGCTGTATGAGGTTATGGCAATCCATCAAAGATATGGTGGTTGAATCAAGAGTAGAGAGCGACCATAATCCTATCTGTGTTACACATCAGTGGTGGGTTGGGACCCATATAGTAGCCGAGGCGACGCACTCCGAGTTTCTCAAAGTCGTCCCCTCTAACGACATGCGTAGACTTAAGAGGCGGGAGGTAAAGATTAACGATAAGGTCATTGCAAACATTGATGTCGAGTTGGCCAGAGTAACGCTGCAATTAGAGGGTGTAATGGCCACCGAAGAAGGTGCAACCCAAGTTACCGGGCTTCATGAGTCTTTTTTTGAGGAATTACGCAGGTACTTTTTAAAACCAGTTAATAAAGGCAAAAAGCCCCCTCCCAAGCGGCTTCGTTGGTATGGCGGGGACTGCAGAAGAGCCAGAGCAAATCTGGCTGCAGCCCTGTCTATTGGCCATAGGACCTGTGTCCAGTTGGCCAGACAGTCATATAAAAAATGCTTTGGCCAGGCAAAAAAGAATTGGGATGAACTTTATTGGCAAGATTTGAAGGGAGCAAGCCACGCCAGGGACTCTAGATTGTTCTGGAACGGTATTAGGTGGAACAGGGGTGGCCTGCCCGACAGACGATCAAACCATGTTACCCAAGAGGAGTGGTTTGAGTATTTTAAGCCACAATATGCATGCAACCTCATATATAATCCCTCGGGGCGATATCTTCTATTGTAAAGGTCCTTTTAGTACCAAAGATGTATTAATAGCCTTGGGTTCTGTAGCTACCGGGCCTGCCCCGGGACTAGATGGGGTTCCATCCGATGTCTTTCTCCTTAACAAAACCTGCTGGAGCAAGTACATCGTATTAGTGGCTAACGCCGTGGCTGAAGGTGCCCCTGTTCCTAAATCATGGGGGGGTGCTGTCATTATCCCAGTTTTCAAGAAAGGAGACAAGGCACTCCCATGTAACTACAGACCTATTAGTTTGATAGATACAATCCAGAAGATCATCGGGAGGATGGTCCTGAACTTAATTTTGGATTGGATTGAGGACAATGGGATTTTATCCCCATTCCAAGCTGGCTTCCGCGAATCGATTAGCACAGTGGACCAGGTCTTTCGTTTTGTCCAACTACACTGGAAGGTAGTCACTCTGGGGAAAGGTAGTCTCTACGTCGCTTTTGTAGACTTAAGTGCTGCCTTTGACCTAGTGCCCCGCTCGCGGTTGTGGATCGTTCTCGAAAAACTGGGGCTTCCTGTGGAAATTTTGACCTTGGTTATGAGGTTACATAAGTCTAACTTTGCCAAAATCCAGTGGGGAGGTCCTGGCGAAGTTACCTCAGAGTTCCCAGTAGAGCGTGGTGTGCGCCAAGGTTGTACCATGGCCCCCACGCTCTTTTCTCTGTACATTAATAGGATAGTAGAACGCATGCTTAGTGTTACTACTGATGCTCCTAAGCTGGCAGGGGTAATTACTCCGATATTGATGTGTGCGGACGACACCCCATTGTATCAAAAACTCCGAGTGGTCTGCAAAGAGCTTTGTCAGTCTTCGACGACTTTTGCCTCGGACATGGTTTGGAGGTAAATGTGGCGAAGACTAAACTCATGGTTTTTAATCCTCACCCAAGCTATAGAGCGAAAAAGTTTTTTATGAATGGCCAGCCACTTGAGGAGGTTAATAACTTCGTCTATCTAGGTATGCATGTAACAAATGACAACAAGTGGAGCAAGCATATCGAGATGACTGCCTTGAAATTTAGGCAGATATCAGGAGCTCTATTTAGTGAGTATAAAACATCTCTCACTAAGCCAATTAAACCAGTGCTCCAAGTTTATGAGGCAAAGGCCTTAAGCTCTGTGTTGTATGGGGCTGAGCTATGGGGTTTCGACCTGTTAACTTCTTTAACAGTAGTTGAAAACAAATTTTTCCGTAGTATAACTGGCCTCCCACAGAGTACACCTTTGGTTCCTCTGAGATATGATTTAGGCAGGAAGGCCATCCTGGATCTAGCCAAACTCCGTCCGGTTTTATACTGGCGGAGGCTTTGGACAACTCCGGAGCTTTCTCCTTATGCCAACTGTCTTATGGACGTTATAAAATCTGACACATTCCATAAGATCAGATGGTTGAGGAATCTTCGTGCGTCTCTGATTGATCTGGGCCTGGAGGGGCTGTGGAGTGATCCGGCAGCTGTCCTGTTCCCTTCTAAGAGTTCCTTGAGAACGATTTATTGGGAACACATTGATGATCAAATTTGGAGCAGAGCGAATCGCTCTTGGATGACCAGTTGGTATCTGGAGGCGAAAGTTACACCAGCTCTGGAACCCTACTGGGACCTGATCACCAAACCTGGTGACAGGAAACTTTACTTCCAGCGAAGAGCCGGTTCTCTACCACTTTGGTCCCTCACAAGCAGGTGGAAAAGTGCAGGTGTGGAAACATGTCCTCCTTGTGGCTTGCAGGCTGAATCAATTGCCCACTTTTTGTTTGTTTGTCCTGCATACGTTATTCCAAGACGAGTTTGGTTGTCCCCATTGTGCAAAACTTTAGGCACAAGGAGTAGCCTTGTCGCTTTAAGAATTCTACGTACAAACACTCTACCGATTATTTCTATCGCTCTTGCTAAATACCTGGGTTGGGCATGGTTTTTAAGGAATAAAGCTCCCATGCACACTCCGATAGTTCCCCCTTGAGGTTTTGTACTGTTGGGTCATGGGTCCTTTTTCTTTTCGTATTGTGATAAGACCCCAGTCTAACTGTTTAATGGTCATCTCCTTTCACTGTTTTTATACTGTAGTATTTTACATATTATCTTATCTAGTCGATCGACTTGTTTAATGCTTTTTTAACTTGTACTTTTTAAGTATTTATGATCGGATGGATTTTATGGATTTTATGTATTCTCCAGGGTGCGTTAATAGTTGTTTTATTATGTGTTTTTTCTTTGTTGTTTGTGTCTTCTATGAATTTCAAATTTCGAATAAAGACTATGATGATGAATTATGACTAGAGTTGGAATAGTAAATTATATTTATTTACTATTCAGCACCTTCCCTGATTTAATATTGAGTGGAGTTGGAATAGTAAATTATATTTTTTTACTATTCAGCACCTTCCTTGATTTAATAGTGACTGGAGTTGGAATAGTAAATTATATTTATTTACTATCCAGCATCTTTCCGGATGTAATACTGACTGGAGTTGGAATAGTAAATTACATTTTTTTACTATCCAGCACATTTACTGATTTCATAGTAATTGGAGTGGGAGTACTAAATTATTTTTAATTTATATGCTTTTTTCAATAACTGATAGTTTTGTGGAGTATTTGTTATTCTTGTGTAATAGTATTTTTTTAAATGGTTGTGTTTTTATGAAGTTTATTAAAATGCTAATTTTGTGAAATAATCAGACATTGACATTTGTTGAATGAAGTTTTTATTTTTATTCCAATATAGTTACTTGGATTAGTTATTTTGTATTGGATACATCATATAATCTTGAATACATATGTTGAATATTTGTATAGCATTTATTATTTTTCATTAACTTTGTGATATATATTACAATATTTACATTATATATTTGTCTTCATATATATTAATACATTGTTATGTTCAGTAATACATGTGTTGATAATTGTTAACATAAATTTGCTTCTTGTATGTTTGTGAGAAATATACGTTTAATGCAAAATAATATCGGTATATTAATTAACAGTACATTTTTCTATTATTCACATTTTTCATTTAACATACTAGTATTGGGTAATACAATATTGCATTTTCATATTGTACTTTATAAAACAATCATATTTTCACATAACATTTTTAAATATGTACACAATTAATAGAGTATTAATATTATTAATATGTGTATTATTAATAGTATTAATAACTACATTGGTTATATTTTCATTATTGTTGTAAAAGGAATATTGCATTTAAATTTTATTGAATTTAACAAAACAAAACATAATATAACTTTTATAGTATATTTTTTAGATATAGTAGACATGTTTTATTAATATTATTAATATATATTTTTTAATAATATTAATATTTACATTATGTACGTTTTTAGTATTTTGGTGTAAAGTAATGTATTTATTTTATATTTTGATATTTTGGGTTTATGTGTTTGAAATGTTGAGGTATTAATTGTAATTATTTTTTATAATAATAATTAATATATGTGTTATATTATTTATTATTAATGTTGTACTAGTTTTACTAAATTTTGTGAAATTATTATAAATTTTTCTATTTTTAGAATATATTTTGGTAAAAGTTTGGGTAAGTTTACTGTATGTTTTATTATATTTAAGTTTAACATTTTTATTTATTCAATCCTTTTTGTTGAAGGGGACTTTTTTTTAACCGCTTAGGTGTCAATTCCGATCCTGTAAAACCCGGTTACGAATGGTCGGACGGAGCGTTATTTCTGTCCGACTGTTACCCGGGAAAAACACCTTACAAACTCGCAAGTACGATTTGCACAGAAATACCATTACCGCCCAAGTCGGAAAAAACACCGATCGGCAACATTTTCACATACAAATCTCCTTCGGGACGGCGCACATGCGACGTCCGGACGGAGTCAGGCAGCGTTTCATGGACCAGCAAGTACGATTCGTGCCGACGTCACTCCGCACGCAGCAGGTTTTACGGGAGCCAAAAACTGCCGGGAAAGTGAGGACGCCGCGAACAAGGAGCCCCGGCACGCCAGGGACAGCAATGGACCCCAACCTACGCGTCATCCCGGCCCTCATAGCCTACCACCTCGTATACAGAAACCGACGCAGACGCCGCAGAAGGTCAGAACAACCCCCAGGGGCAAAGGGGTGTGTGTGTGTGTGCAAGGGCCAGGAATCCTAACCCACACCCCACAAATAACTACAACATCATGCACAGCAATTGCCACCATGGACTGGTCACTTCGGGGGGCGTGTCCACCAATCCCACGTCCCACCACAACGAAAGTGGACGTGGACGCGTACCCGTCACCACCACAATGGTGGTACGGCACATACCACGCCCACCCCTACGTCACACCAACTACGCCGGTACGGCCTGTACCCACGTCCCAAAGGCATGGGTACGGGCCGCACCCCCAAAGTTGGGGTGCCCTAGGGGTACGGGCCCCACCCAGGCCATCAGCGCGTGGGTACGGCTCGTACCACGACAGTGGACAGATACATAGGGGTGTGTGCCTATCACTCCCAGCAGTGCCCAGACATATGAGGGGTGGGTGCCGATCACTCCCAGCATTGCCCAGACATATGAGGGGTGGGTGCCTATCACTCCCAGCAGTGCCCAGACATATGAGGGGTGGGTGCCGAGGACCCCCAGCAGTGGACAGAGACATGGGGGGGTGTACATCATTATCAGATGACCACAGCTCCATGGGTGAATGTACGTATCCCTAACTTAGGACAATGATGATAGTGCCATAACAACACATCACTGACAGCAGTGTCCCACTCCCAGGAGGATGGTCGTCCTACCCCCACTGCATGACACACCACATGTGGGTGTGAGGACAAATTACACATGCATACCCACCCCTGGCGGAGGCAGCACAATACACACACTGAGATCATGCCACAAGACTGCACCCTCATGTCAAACACCACTAAACAATGAGAGCCAAAGGGAACACACACTATCACCCACATTCCACGAATGATAGGAATGTACAGGTGCCGGGGCAGCCAACAAGTCATTGCCCCCCATGGAAGTGAAAGGGTGGAGTACACACAGATACAATACCCACAATTGTCAGGCAGGTGCCCAAATACCCTGCAGAACACGTAACACATGTGTGTGAGGCAGGGAGTACACACATGCAAAGTGCGGAAAAGGGAAAATGTCCACATGAAGACATGTCAATATACGCAATACACAAGTACAGTGCCCACCAAGGATGCCACAAACGATGCAGGTGGAGAAATTGCAGAGCATGCATGGCCAAAGTCGAAGGGATGTGTCACACACCGAGGCAATGTTGACACAGCTCAGCACAACAATTGGGAAACACCCTGCAGGGAAGATGACAGGTGCCACAGAGGAAGGAACACACCTTGGGACAATGTCACCATGCAGTAAGAGCTAACATGACCTACGAATATATGCAGACACCTTGTGATGGCATGCAGATACCAGGGTCCACCCCATGACCAGGACACAACAACATTTACCAGACACACAACACATCACACCACCCCAACTCAGGGAGCAGCAGCACCAGCAGCAATACCAGAATAGAAATAGTGTGCAAATGATAAAATAACAACCACATTCAGCATCTCGAAGAAAAGTAGCCACAGTACACCATTCCACAAGCCCATAGGCCACACCAGATGCGAAGTCACGGGGGGGGACACGTAGGGACGTGTCTCCCCAGGCTCGACTGCACAGTACACTGTACCATATCATCCACAGAAGGGGGGGCATCATGTGGGGGGAAGAACCAGGCACCGCAGAGACAGGAGGGGCACGGGTAGGTGTCGTGGGTGCAGGGACGGACGACCCCACCACAGGGGGTGCGGTGCCTGGCACGAAGGAGACATATTTGGCATACCATAAACTCCACTCAGAACCCAGAACCCCACATCCGACTAGCTAAGTGTCCCATTTGATATCCGAGGTTGGGCCAGGCGGTCCCAATGTATAGACAAGCCAGAACAAGCGACTTACAACATCCTCAGGAATGGTGGGAATCAGACATACCTGTTCGTCATGATTCACAGATCAGTCCACAACAGAATAGACACAGACAAGGTAAAGTTTAATGAGTACATTCAATGAACCTCGCGTCCTAAGATGCAGGACTGTGGCCAACATAAGCAGACAAATGGTTAAGGCCAGAAACATCTGCATTGTTGCAATATCATAGACATTGAAAGGAGCAATCATAAGAAACTGACAGTGGAAACAGCAACCTTCCTGTCACCAGTAAACTAATAGTAGTATCATTCGACTAATAGCAGGTCCCTAAGCTAGAACGGGGGACCCCCCACCGTACAGATCAGCTCAGTGGAATCACATCACAGGATCATCTAGTCCCATCTCCTGCAAAAATCCTCCATCACAATGAAACGAAAACGTGCTGCACTGCAATATGGCAAGCACTCGTCTATCAGGTATCTTCAGCTGCATGCATGTAATGGCTAACTAGTGCGACGATCAACCTGCACACAACAACATGCACCGTCTAGTCACCCTGACTGTGTGTGTACACAATGCACAGTACAAGCTCGCTGCTCACTGTGAAGGATGTCAATCAACAGACAGTCCTCATGTGAAGTAAACTCGAATAGGCATTTCAAAAGTAATAACACGCAACCACAGTGTCGTGTGCAAAAGCAGGAAAAGTGGCAAGATGGCTTACTGACAACTAACGCGGTGGTGCCAACTTAGCATTGTACATAGGGAGATAGGAATCGTCACTACAACCCCCCTTGTCCGTACCACTAACCACTAGGGGCGCGAATTCGAGAACGCAGAGTTCAAGTTTGATAGAACGGAACCAAGGGCATGAACTGGAAGTCCATAGAAGGGAAGCGAAAAAGTCAGAAAATAAATGTTAATCATAAACGATGTTGAAGGGCAATTAACCATGTAAAAGGGGAGAAAAATATCACATCGACGGATGCACCATGAAATGAGCAGGGATAAAGTCAATCCATGAAGGCATAGGCACTATAAGTTGCAACAGCTTCCAAGAGGAAATCATCTGCACGTTCCGAAAAATTGTCTGCCATCCAGTTCAGCAGGGGAAAAGAACACACATGTTCCTCAACAATCGGGCCATCCAGCACTATTTGTGGACAACAGGTGGGGACATCAAGATAACTTCTGGATAAGAAATCATTTGCTGCTGTTCTGATGTCCCAATTCCCTAGGACTCCATGTGCAGCAGCGCAGGCCATGACACTGACGCCAGAACAGTCCAACTCATGAGCCACTAAGGGGCTCATCAGTCCATCAAAATCCGGGTCAGGAGGCACCGAGTTAGACAGGCACAACTCCAGAGCCCATTCGAATGGACAATCTAGGCAATGAAAGACTGGTTGTACGCAGGTAAAGAAGGGAAACCGGAAGGACAATCCATAGGCACTGCTTAAGGTCGCCAGCGGCAGAGTGCCGTACAATTCAAGCATCATGTTCCGAAGATAGAGCAGCCGGTGCATGCTGTCTTGTAACGCAAGTTGTGAAGCCACAGCATAGTACGCAGATCAATTATGGCACCCCAGCTACGAGGGCGAGAAGCAAAGGGACACCTCCGAAGACGGTAGACAAAATCGAAAGATGAAATGCGGGGATCACACCAAACAGAGGTTGGAAGGAGGTCACGAGGCCGGAGCCCACAATGTAGAAAAAAACAGCCAGGCCACTTGCTGACGAGGCATGAAAGATAGTCTGAATCCGAGTCCCAAATATGTAGTGGGAGAGCAGTGTTAAAAAGCGCTTGCACCCCTGTGCGCGTGTGATCTACGTGAAGGCCAAATGTTTCTCGGGATGAAGTCAACACGACTTGTTTTTGAGACAATGGAGCCCATATACTGCTCATCTTGTTGAACTCCGCTTTCAAGGTTGTAATGGAAGGCCAGATGGATACATCCAGCCGGCCATGCAGGGGTGGGAAAAGGTCGAAATGACAGAAAACCACTCGTAGTGATACAGTCACGATGTCAGAAATTGCCGGTAGCATCCCACAGCAAGCTTCAGCATTGAATAGCACATAATTACCGTTAGCAAGCAGCGCACAAGACGGGGTCATGACTGGCACACGAATCCCTATCAGAATACAAGCTACATCATGAGCGTGCATGTAACAAGCACCATGCAATTGAATGTGCCTACACACCACAGAATGATCCGGAGTGGAAGTGCACCATTCACCTCTTAAATACACCTCCTTAACGTCTCTCACGCACCTGTTGTCGCCTAGCACTGACACAAGGGACCCGAGCAACTGGGAGGGCGGTGATGAGAATGGAGGGTGCTGCGAGGGATGGAGTGCTGCTTTCAGCTCTGGGAGCAGCCTCCGCCCCCTCTGGGAGCTCAGCCTCGGACCCGTCTGCGTCATAGGCAGTGTTGGGACTGGACAGGTCCTCCGCCTGACTCCCCTCGGCCTCCGTGCCACTTGCTGCGCCAGACTCCCCAGCACCGTGGGCCCCGGTGCTGGCTACCTCCCCCACGTCCATGCCAGTGTCTCCCTCAGTTTCCCCCAATGATGCTGTGGCCAAGGTGAAGAGACAGGAAATGACCAGACACCTGTATACATATGACACATGAGTCCAATCTACATAGGACACAGCGCATAGCATTAACGGCAACATGAGTGACATCTACAATACTACAAACATATGTAGGCCCTGCACCACACAGTTGGTTTACCCACCATGCCACTGGGAAACAATGGGGAGCATGACACAACAGCAAATTACTTGTTCTAAATCGATACAGAGGAGCTACTCACTGGGGACAGTCGAGCACTGCATCACTGGCATGGCACAGTCACCTACACCCGCAACTGTCCCCCGATGCCAGGGACACGGATAATGACACCTCACCTGTAACTACCGGCGTTGCACGTTGTGACTATGTCATGTGAGTGTCATGTGTTCCCATGAGCTAGCTGTATTAGTTCCGTGACATGCATCTGCATTTGCTGCATCCAACATGTGTGTGCGTGTCGATGGGCATGGCACACTATTACGCACACCAGGCCACATGTGGAATCAGACGTAACGGGTGTATGTATGCATCGCACATGGACTTGCGAGACAAGGACATATCTGTGTAGTCTCAATGTATGTGTCATCATACCTGACATGTACCCCTTCATGGCAAGGTGTGTGGACTCTCCTGTTTCAAGGACATGCGACCTGTGCCTCTAGTGCCCCGCAACCGGTCTGTGTGATAATACATCCTTCTTATGCACATATGTGGATGTCTGTCACTCCTGTAATGCGTCAGCCTCTTCACTTACACTGGCCCACAGCAAGTTCCATGTCATGTCATGTTGACCTTGCGCACCCACGTGTGTAGCTGACTGTTGTTAGGGGTGTTACCTGGCTGGCATACGTGTCCTGGATGCATTGCACAGTACAGACTCTCTATGTAGCATATGTGTAGTAGCTGTTGAACATGTGCTCAGTCCATTGTCAGTGGTGTAGTGCTGTACTCAATCTTCGTTATTCCTTCCAAATTTCTGCAGGGCACCGCCTCTCCACCGACCAATGCCAGACTTGGCTGCCATGAGGGAACGTGACTGTATACGCCGCTACCGCTTCACCCAACCGTTGATTGATGACTTGACCACAAGGCTCGAGCCACACCTGCAACCGCTACACATGTATCCTACTGCACTGACCCCCAAGATGGAGGTGATGGCAGCCCTACATTTCTTTGCCACGGGTACGTTTCAATTGGCCATAGCTGATGTAGGTGGCATGTCCCAGACCATGTTCAGCCGTGTCCTGCATGATGTGTTAGAGGCCATGTTGGTACACCTGGATGAATTCATTACCTTTCCAACTTGTGAGCAGTTGACAGGTGTCAAGGGTGATTTCTATGCCCTGGGAGGGATGCCCCATGTCATTGGGGCCATTGATGGGACACATGTGGCTTTGGTGCCACCACACGCACAGGAGGTAGCCTTCCGTAACCGCAAGCATTACCACTCCATCAATGCCCTTGTGGTATGTCTTGCTAACATGATGATATCCCATGTCTGTTCACGTTTTCCAGGATCAGCACATGATGCCTACATCATGAGGCGTAGCAGGGTGCCTGAAATGATGCTGCAGCTGCGCAACGAACGTGCATGTCTTGTTGGTGGGTATAATCTGTTAGTCCTGTATGTAGGGGTGAGCGGAATTTGCGTAATCGCGTTACGCAAATCTCCGCGAAATGGTAAAAAATCTCCGGGAACACGCAGAAATTCCGCGAACATGCGGAATTGCTTGTTCGCGATACTTTTTTCCTGTTCGCGATCGCTGTTTGCGTGCTCGGGGTGAAATATCTCGCGAAAACACATATTGAGAACGCGAACAAGCAAAACATTTCGCGAAGTTGCGGAACGGAGATTTTTGGGTAATTTCGCGTTCTCCGCAGAACGCAAAATTACCCAAATTCCGCAAATTCCGCGAACGGAACGGAATTTACCGCCCAGGCCTAGTATTTAGCCGTTTCTTCATATCTTACTGCTTCTCCTGACCCACTTCTGTCCATGATGTTTCCATGTAGGGGACGCTGGCTATCCCAACATGCCATGGCTGATGACGCCTCTCCGCAACCCCAGAACAGCCGCAGAACACCGGTACAACAACACCCATGGGCAGACGAGGCGCGTGATTGAGAGGACGTTTGGACTCCTGAAAAGCAGATTCCGGTGCCTCCACAAGACCGGCGGCGCCCTCCCATATGCCCCAGTGAAGGTCTGCAAAATCTTCCTTGTGTGCTGCATGCTGCACAACATGGCAGTGGAGAAGGCCGTGCCACACATCCTGGATCCTGATGAGCAAGATCATCCACCCGTGGAGGATGAAGGGCTTGGGCACGGGGCAAGTGAGGATGAGGATGAGGATGAGGACATCCGGAGTCAGCTGATCCGCAACTTCTTCTCATGATGGTGAGTCCCTGTGTCTGAGTGTGCACGCTTAGTGCCTTGTGTGGCATGTGTTGCAATGTGTGTGTCGAGCTGACTGTGTGCCAAGTGACTTGGAGGTGTGTTCTGATGTGTCATACAAGTGCTAATGTCATTCCCCATATTTGTGCAGGAACAAAAAAATCATTATTTCCATGGTGACAACATCAATCCTGTAGAGTGCATGTACATGTCTGCGGATTACTAGCTCCTCGCTGACTTGTTGTGTGTCTGTCCTCCGCAGGTTCCTGCGGCTGTCGTCTGCTCATGTCATCATTGCACTCCTGCTATTCCTCATGATTTTAGCAACGTGTGCTGGATCAGAGTTACATGCACAGAGATGGTGAAAAGTCTTTTTGGGTAAGGAGTGCAGCAAGGCGTTTTGTGGGTGGTACGTGTTTGTGATATGTGTGGACTGCTCCTGTGCATGTTGTGTTACCATGCATACATGTCGACTCACCATGGGCCACGTGACGTGTTGCATGGCTCCCATGAATTGATAGTCACCCTTCCTGACAGTCATCTGTCACGGATTGTGGATTCTGATTAAGGCATCAATGTGTGTCTAACGTCCCTCAGGAACATACCGGATGGTCATGCTGGACATGGTGTGGGACATCCCCATATGAGGCTCAATGTGGAATTGTAGACTCGCCGTGTGCAGCAAGGGGTGTGAGGCTCAACCCCTTCACTTGTGTGCCAGCTCAGTAGGATTTACCACATCTGTGTGTTGCAGGGGGTGTCCAGTGTGTGTCACACATGTTCAGCCGAATGACCTGTGATTCTGTTCCAATGGATGCAACTCCATTAGTGTGAGGCTGAGTAATAAAGGTGTTCGTCATACTCCAAGGTGCCTCGTCTCTGTCAATGCTGGTCTCTTGCCACTTGGCATGCGGCATCTCTGGCATACTTTCTGTAGATAATGCACAGGAGTCCATGTGTAGTTTAGCGACATGCATGCAGTTGTTCATGGATTAGGCTCCCTATTGGGCATGTAGTACATGGTCGTGTATGTTTTTCAGCGAGGTCAACCACACAATGGGCCATCACCAGTTGCTGAGGGTGTGTCTCCAGTGCGCAGGTCGGCCTTCTGTTTCCTGATCCGGTGTACTGGTTCTTTGGAGATTGTGCATGCATTGTCTCTGGGTGTGCCATGTGACACTGGACACTCCTCACTTTACACACGCGCCTGTTGCAGTTGTCCTTCTGACATCCTAGTCTTTGTGTGCAAGATGGGCCATTTGGCAGGGAGATGGCGCCTGCTGCTGCAGGCCCTGCACAGGCACCCAGTGGCCACACTCACAAGATGTTGTGCATCATGTTTGGCTCGCTCACATTTGCCATGCTAGTCCGCAGCATCTGTACCCCATGCTGCAACGCCCTCTGCATCATGCACATGATCCACAGATAGATCCACTCCAAGTTACGACAGACCATCCCCCAGGTCCATGACGACATCCATCTCATATACTGCCCTGCCCTCTACGGAGCAAGTACATCCACACTCCAAGGACACTGGTCCACTTCCAGGGGGCATCTGCACACCTCAGCTTCTACACCCTGCGCCCCAGCCACCTCACCGTCCACCATAGATAGCTGCAATGGATCACTGTCTGCTGCAGGATATCCTCCGCACACCCCACCCACACTCAGGAGGCAGTCCACAAACCCGACCCCACACCAACCTTGTACGTCTGTAATCCTAGATCCCGTTGGTCCATCTCCGTGCATCCAACCTTGCCCTGGCCACCGTTCTTCACATCCACCGTACTCCAGCATACAGGACATAGTTCTCCCACCTGGCCACAAATACCTGGGACTCCCTCCCCGGGTACCTCCACATGGGCCATGGCCTCTACGCCTTGATGATGATCTCCCAAATAGGTCTGTCCGCACAGTTTAGCAAGCCCCCCCTCAGCAGCCAGAGGCCATCACAGGTGAGTGTTGTGCTCCATGCCTACATTGAATGATACTTGTGACCCATGTGTGTCCTGTACCACACTCTGTTCCCAGGGGATGGATGGCTGGAGTTGGTTCAACACTCAGGCATAGTTAGACATTTCCACACACATATGTCATAGAATGAGGCAAACTGACAGCAACATCTCCTGTGCAGAACAATGTGAATTTATTTTTGGTGGGGTGAGTCTTTTGGTACATGTGCTAAGGTGCTCTTCCGGGGGAATAGAATCCAAAGTTCACTGGGGGAGATGGCATCCTTGGCATTGGAAGTCATCAGAGTCCAGACCACAGTGTTGGTCATCATTGGTCAGACTGGGACCAGCAAGTCTATGTGGCAGAGAATGTCATTGGGTGAGGTGGTGCTGTTGCGCCAGAGGGCCAGGTGCCAGGCCAGGTGACCTGGGAGATGGGGATGGTCCGCTGACTCTCACGGTCTTTTACGTGGACAACCCACTTTCCTCCGGGGACCCTCAGATGCAGGCCTTGACGATGTTAGGGACGCTCCGTCAGATGAATCCTCCTCCTCCTCCTCCCTCCCTGTGTCTGGTGCTGGTCTACGCCTGTTGGCACAGGGAGGGTTTACCAGACTGTGGGCGATCTGATGGAGTGATTGGCTCACGTCCCTGTGCACCGCCAGGAGCTCAGCCAGTCTTGCCTCCATCCGTCCTTGGTGTTGTTGGTGACTGGCATGATGCTTGACCTGCAGGTTCTTTATCTCATCGAGGGTCCCCTGCATCCCAGAAAGTCTGGACACGACCTGGTCGATGCCTCAGGTGTCACGCTAGTATGAGTCCAGGATGTTGCGTATGTGTGCCATACCGGGGTCCTGAGCTGGCTGGTCCGGTTCGCGCCTCCGCCTGCCTCCACTCCCACCACCCCTGCCCACACGAGCCTGGCCTGCCATTGTGGGCACATCGGGTCTACGGGTCCCCTGAGGGATGGCATCGGCAGGGTTGTCTGCCTCCTCCTGGGTGCCCGCAGAACGTTGTCCCTCCTGGTCAGACTGGCTGTGTTGTTCAGTGCGAGCAGGGATCCTAGGTGTGTCCTGGGATGTGGCGGGTATGGGGGTGGTGGTTGGCACAGATGTACCTGACGCAAGTGCTGCAGGTGCTTGTACACCAGAGGGTCCAGGTTGGTCGGGGTCATCCACGGAGTGGTGAGAGTCGTCGCTGCCGGTGAGATCGTCTTCACGCTGTGCCTGGGACTGTGATTCTTCCCACCCAGTGTTGCGGGGAGATCGTCGACGTCGCCCTGTGTGTGAGAGAGAGACAATGTTAATGCTGTTTCATGCCACATCCATGTTTCATACATTTTCAAGTTGACAGGTAGTTGGATGTTCCTGGCATTCCTCTCAGTGTCCACTTGGGGATGGGTATGTTGCGGGGGACAGATTGGGATGTTCTCCTGAGTGTGTGGCCTGTAGATAGTTGGCTTTGATCAGGTGCGCAACACCCATTGGGCTCACCGGGCTTCTGCCCCCCCGTCATGTGTGTCAGCCCGGCTGAGACAGCCTCGCGGGCTGGCGTCCATCTAATTGCAGCCAGACCCGAGTACTTCACAGGTGTATGGTTGACCATTTACTCGTAAATGAGGATTTTGTTGTGTTTTCACCCCTTCTTACAGCCACTCTGCCTATGGCTGGTTGATTTAGCCCCCCCCAAATCTTTTTCTGCCCCCCCCCCCCGGAAATTGACTCTAGTTGCCCGCCTGGCTCTGATGCTTACTTTGCTCCTGATTGCACTTGTTGTGTCACATGTCCATTGTGGGAGTGGATGTATCCGTTGCCTGCCCCGGGGGTGTGTGCTTGTGGGGGGGGGGTGTGACCGAGCGTGCTGTGGTGTGTTGTGTGAGTTGTCATTGGGTCTCCCAGGTGATGTGTGTGTCCCCTCAGGGTGTATGCTGGCATGACAGTGTGTGTGAGTTCCTGTGCTAGATGCCTGTGCTTGTGGATTTGGTGTTTGAGTGTACAGTGGTCCCAGGAGGGCCTTGTGCTGCATACAGCAGGGCCCAGTGTCAGCGACCTTGTTAGTAGTTTGCCAGTCCCTGTGCATTGTGCATGGGTATGTCCCTATGCCATATGGGCTGGGACATTGGTGTCTGCGTCTCATTTTCACGATGTGTTGTGTGGGGCCCACCCTCCCAGCCTCCCGGACATCCTGTCTTGTGTTTGTGGTTGTTGTAGCCTTGGACATGGCCTTGCCTTGATTTGTGAAGGGTGAATGGTGGCGTTCGTGGCATGGGCGTGGTTATTGAGTGTGGTTGTGTGCGGTGAGTGCTTGGGGGTCGGTGCGTGCATTTGTTGTTGTTGGGGTGTGGATGCCATTCCCCCCATGTTACGTGAGTTGTTTGTGTACTCACCAGGCTCTGTGACTCCTTCCACTCCGTGTAATCCCACCGGCGGTAGCATGGCCATCACCTTCTCCTCCCAGGGATAGTAGTGTACGGGTCTGCGGGGCGGCCCACCTCCAGTGATGTTGGTCTGGGCATGTTCTTCATTCATCTTCCTCTTGACCGCCCTGCGCAGATCGTACCACCTGGCTTGGCATTCATGCCTGGTCCTTCGAACGGGCGCAACAGCATTCACCTTGTCGACGATCCTCTGCCACATGGCAGATTTTTCAGATCTGCTGGTCTGTCTGACCATTGTTCCAAACAGCTGTGGCTTGACTCTGATGACTTCGTTGACGAGGAGCTCCAGCTCCGCCGTAGTGAACTTTGGATTCTTGTCTGTGGGCATGGTGTGGGGTGTGGGTGTGGGTGTGGGCGGTTGTGGGTGTGTGGGTGTGAATGTGTGTGTGTGTGACTGTGAAGAGGGGGATGTTTGTGGGGGAGGTTGTGTGAAGGTGTGTGAGTGGCGGTGTTGAAAAGGTATGAGTTCTGTGGGGTGGTTTGTGTGTGAGCTCTGTCTGCAGTAGGTCTGTTGCAAGGGCTCATGGTTTGTGTGTGTGGGCCCTTTTTATTTGTCAATTTGTGGGTGTGGCTGTGTTTGAATTTTGGTGGGTGTGTTATAAGAGGTGGTTGTGTTTGGGGCCTCTGTTGGCCAGTTTGGATGTGGCAGGTCAGTCATTGAGATGTATTTTGTCGTGTAGACGTGTTCTGCGTGTTTTTCTGTGAGTCGCTTTGGCCCTCCTTGTGCTGTTTTCCACTGTCCTGGTTCTGTATGTGTCTTTTTTGCGTAGGTACGATCCATACATTCCCGATGCTGTGTGAGGGTGCTGGGGTTCGGTGTTGGTGTGCGGCAAGTAAATGCGGTGGGGGGCTGGGGGTACAGTGCGGACAGGGTGATGTACAGTGCAGACGTATGGGGGGCTGTACAGCTCGTACACGGGCATGAGTTTACCCGTGTACATGTGTGCTTCAGCGTTGGCTCCGTACGGGCATTTTTACGTGTGATTGTGTATTCGGACGGGCGGTCGGGATCGTACTTGCGCGCTCCGACTTGTGTTTTACGATTTGTAAGTTAAACTTTCCGGATCACTTTCGTACACTTTTCTAGACGATATTCGGACCTTTCCGATGCACACTCGTAGAATTTTCCCAACACTATTCGTAGTTATTTTTCATGTCCCAATCGTACTTGCCAGTTTGTACGGTACTTGTGCGACTCGTACTTAAAAAAATACGGATGCGGGCCGTACGCAAATTATTTTTACCGGATCGGAATCGACACCTTAGTGTCGTTTTGGGTTATTTCGCCGGGATGAGATCGCGGTTGGGAGCTGTGTCGTTTGGAGGCAGGTAAGAGTTATTTATTTTTGTTTAAATTAGGTTTAAAGTTAATTTGGATGTAGTTAGGTGGTTTGTAGTGTATTTAGAGTTGAGTAGTTGTGTTTTTGGTGTAATTTAGGTGTGTGTTACGTTGTGTGAATTTTCGAGTATGTTCCGTGTTTTAGGCCTCGTGTTTCGGTAGAAGTATTAGTAGATATTTTTATGTGTATTGTTATTAAATGTTATTAAACGTTTTTTGAGGTTGTGTTTATGTATGTTTGTGTGGGGGGGTATGTATTGTTTTGTTTTACAGGTTTTCCTTTGACGACGTCGCTTTTTGGAGAATGTTGCCGTTTTTTTTTTAAGAGGTGTGTCTTAGTTTTGTGAACTACTGTTTATTTTTGAAACACTCTTAATTCTTCGCTTTTTCATGGAGCGTTTTTTAGTTTGTAAGCTTTTTCGGGTTTTTGAAGGGTTTGCCAATTGGATCTATCGCAAAAGGAATTGTTTTTGGATAAGTTGCTCTTTTTTTTTTGGAACAAGGTGTGTATTTGTTTTGTAATCTAATCTTTATTTAACACACTCTTTTTGGTTTTTAGCATTTTCTTGGAGTGTTTTTTACATTTTAAATTTTTTCGGGTTTTTTATGCCATTTTAAGTTGGATTTATCAATTAGAGGAATAGTTTTTGGACATGTTTGCATTTTTTTTGGCTTATTTAACGTTCTTTGGGATACATCGTCACCTGGATGGATTTGGAGGTTCATTTGTATTGGATTTGGTGCTACAACAACTGCAAGTAATTTTTTTAATGGTATGTGGGAGGGAAATGTAATTTATTTCTGTTTTGCTATGTATTGTATTTTGTAAAAAATTATTAGTTTGTCAATATATTTTTCTTATTTTATCAATTGTATATATTTGACAAATTAATAATGTTTCATGAAATAATGGAAGTATTTTCTTTATGCATATGTTTCTGCTTTATATGAGAATGTTTTCATTAATGTAGACATTGGAATTAAAGGATGCTTTTTGCAATTAGGGATAAGTATTCTAAGCCTCTAGTTGTAGAATAGAGTGTAACTTGGCTTTGTAGAAGTTCATACATTTTATTTGTTTGCTTAGTTACTTTTGGTTTAATTAGTGTAATGGGTTGTTGTATCCTTAGTTCTTGGTAGCTTTGCTCCTTTTGAATACTTTGTAGTAGTTTTTGAAGTGTGGGTGTACCTCTCCCTGTTGTTGCCTGGAAGACGTTATGCCATCCTTCAATGGCGTTGTTACTTTTGGCTTCCTTGTTTAGGGTACTGAGGTACACGTTCCACCATGGTATGTGGAATTTTGGTAATCTTCTGTGGCCTGATCGGTGTAGTCTCCCTACCCATGTGTCCTCAAAGTAATCCAGTAGTGGACTTAACTTTTCTCCATTTCTTTTTTAGAAAGGACTCTCTATTAATAAGTTATAGTGTTCTGGTACGTCAGTCACACGGACATAGGCTAGGGCTATCAGTTTTTTATATGGTATGCTAAGGTGCTATCTGTTACGTATTCTACACTCAGGTGCCGATTCCGATCCTGGAAAAACCGAGTACGAACCGTCGGTCGGAGCGTTTTCTCCGTCCGACTCGTACCCGGGAAAAAAACATTACAAACATGCAAGTACGATTCGCACGGAAACACCATTTCCGTACGAATCGTAAAAAACACCGACCGACGAATATATACATACAAATGTGATCCGGGAAAGTGCCGACGTGACGTCAGGACGCATTCAGGCTGCGTTTCACGAACCAGGAAGTACGATTCGAACCGACAGCAGTCCGGACGGCAATATTTTTACGGCACCCAAAAAGTGCCGGAAAAGCGAAGTACGCCGTGATGCGAGCGGGATTGGGGGCCCGGTACGCGCCGTACCTCCCCCAGCCCCCAGTATGTATGCGCCGTCCCCCCCCAACCCCCCGTATGTACGCGCCGTCCCCCCCCAGCCCCCCATATGTACGCGCCATCCCCCCCAGCCCCCCGTATGTACGCGCCGTCTGCCCCCCAACCCCCGTATGTACGCGCCGCCCCCCCAGCCCCCGTATGTACGCGCCGTCCCCCCCAGCCCCCCGTATGTATGCGCCATCCCCCCCAGCCCCCCCGCGGATGGACGCGCCGTACCCCCAGCCCCCCTCCGTGCATGTCCGGTGCGGACCCCCACCCCCCGAATGTACGGAGCGTACCCCCACCCCCGTATGTACAGTGCGGACCCCCACCCCACCCCCCGAATTTACGGAGCGTACCCCCACCCCCGTATGTACGGCACAGACCCCCACCCCCGAATGTACGGTGCGGACCCCCACCCCACCCCCCGAATGTACGGAGCGTACCCCCACCCCCATATGTACGGTGCGGACCCCCAGCTACATGCTGGGGGTCCGCGCCGTACATACAGGGGTGGGGGTACGCTCCGTATATTCGGGGGGTGGGGGTCCACACCGGACATACACGGAGGGGGGCTGGGGATACGGCGCGTCCATCCGTGGGGGGGCTGGGGGGGACGGCGCGTACATCCATGGGGGGCTGGGGGGGCGGCGCGTACATACGGGGGCGGGGGGGTCGGCGCGTACATACGGGGGGCTGGGGGGGACGGCGCGTATGCGGGCACATGACTCCATGGTTGCTATTGAGGTTCGCTCCGTGCGGTGTTTTTTCCATACGGTTGTACAATCGGACGGACGGGATGGATCGTACTTGCGCGCTCGGACTTCATTTTTCTGATTTGTACGTAAAATCGTCCGGGGACGTGTCGGACACTTTTTCCGACCCGAGGACGTGTGGGGGATTTTCCCAATGCGATTCGTATGTATTTTTTCCCATGCGAATCGTACCTGCCAGTTTGTACGGTACTTGTACGATTCGGACGGAAAAAATCCGGATACGATTCGTACGGAGAAAATTTTGCCAGGATCGGAATCGGCCCCTCAGTGTTGACTTTTGGAGAAATCTCCAGAGGCAGTGATTAAAATGATAGTAGCATCCTTGTATAGATGTATGGGGGTATGTTTTTAAAATAGCATGAATCATGGCTATTTCAAAATCCATTATTATTTTATGTGGGAAGTAATTTGGATTTTCTGCTTTTATTTTGTTGAGAATCTCTAGATAGGTACTTTGAGTTTTGTTTGGGAGTAAGCAGTAGATGAAGGGAATGTTAGTGTTTTGGTACATAGCATGTACTGTGTACAGTTGATAAAATGGCTTAGGACGTATCTTAAATGTGCCATCTATGATCCAGGTGTTGCACTGTTGGAGTTTAGTTAAGTTATTTGCAGTGGCAAACATTATTATACGTTTTTTACTGTTTTTATTGTCAAAGAAAATAAATGGCTCTTTATTATGGGTAATGCTTAGTTCTTGTGGGATGTTTACTTCTTGGAAAGTTTTAGGGATAGGTATGGGAGTTGTTGTTTTCTTTTTTTGTCTAATTATAAAAAAATGTAATGCATCAATGGATGGTAATTGTCCAGATGCATGTTGGGGTATTTGTAGTAGCTGTTCTTTTAATATTTCACTAGTAGGTTTTTCTGTGCCAGTGCTTGCTTCTTTGATATTTTCTAAAGCTCCTCTAACTTCAATTTCAGTAATATTCGGGGGTGGTTGTGCTCATTGACAGATAATACAGTAGTTTCTTGAGTTGTGGCTCTTCCGTAGCATTTGTTAGCATAGTACTTGCTACATTTCCAGAAGACTTTTAAATCTTTCTGTTTTTCTTGCGTATAGACATAACCCATGTAACATAGGAGCATTTATCCTTTTTGTGATAGGATGAATTCTGCGCCTTCAGTCATGGTGATGTGTTTAGTTCTAAAGAAAATGTAGATATAATTAAGTTAATATAATGTGATGAAATAATGTGTTACAAAGATATATATTTGTTCATATATACTTACTATTTTGATGTAGATTTTGTTGTTTGTTGGCTGTTGTTTTTCGTAGGGAGTTGGTATATCTGTTGATATATAAAAAATAATGTTAATACATTTTCCAGTATTTGTTGTAAGTGATAGGGGAATTGAGAAAGGGTTTATTTTAATTAGCTATAATATCTATTTTCTTTCAAGTAATTTTTTTATATACTTACTTTTGGATTAGCTTTATTTTCTCTGTTGTTGGAGATAATTTTTTAGATTGCTGGAAGAGTCTGTTGTGGAGATATAAATAAATGAAAGCATTTTGTAGTTTATTATAATGTCATAGTATTTCTTACTACTTTTTTCCATAATTAATATTTTATAAAAGATAAATTACTTACTTTTTGAATAGCTGTCTTTCTTTATTTGTCGAGGAATTTTCTTTTGCTTGCAAGTATCTGTAGTGGAGATATAAGTAAATGAAAGTGCATTTTAGTTAAATATAATGTCTATGCATTTCTTAAACATTTTTTGTACAATTAAAGTTTTACCAAAGATTATTTACTTACTTGTTTCTGTTTGAGGTTTTGTTTCTACAGTATATCTTGTTGTTAGGAAAGAATCTGGTAGCGTTGTTTCTTCAGTTTTCTTGTAGTGTTGAAGTGGAAAAGAGTAAAAAAATCTTTTTTTATGCTGTTGTCTTAATTAGTTAGTTTGTCTCATTGGTTGGCTTAGTTACTCTTTCATTCTGATTTGTTGTTGTGTTCAGTTTGAATTTTTTTTTCTTGGTGTTTCCATATATGGAAGATGCTAATTAAGTAGTAGTAATGTATTTTAAGTATATTTCATTGTTTTTATTTTATTTATAACTATTTTAATGTTTTATATGTTGTTGTTTGTTTTGTTTAGTATATATATTTATAATTTTATGAATGGTTTTAGTATAAGGTATATTTTTTGATTTTCATGTGTTTGTAAAATGTATTTATATTAGTTAATTCTATTGTGTATGTTTATGTAGGAAAAAAGTCAGTTTTATATGCATTTATATGTTATAATGTGTTTTATAATTAGTCGATATTATTGTAGTTTCGATATTGTAGGCTGTCTATATTGTGATATTCGATATTATGGTTCTGTATTAGTGAATTGTATGGCTTTCGATATTTGTATAATCGATGTTTTGTGTTTCGATAATGTTAGAAACGATATTTTGTTTCGTCGATATAGTGGGTTCGATATTTTAGTGCATTTTTAATTAAGTATTGGTGGTCGATATTGTGGTTTCCGATATTTTGTCGTCGATATTGTGTGTAGTCGATATTTTGTCTCTCGATATTAAGTCACTGATCCATTGACACAGGGGACCCACGAGGGACACGTGCAGTGTGAGAACACAGCCGCAAATCGCCATTTACTTCTATGGGGGAAGTCGCGGTTGGAAATTAAGAGTTTAAAGACACTTTGAGGATGACTACGAGCGAACCCTTTTGGACTTAGAGGTGTCTAGGGCCAACACCCACGGGAGCACCGGAGTACTCGAGTTACCTCACCCAGGGAAGCCGGGTGCATAGGTGTCAAATGGTGTCGGGTCGCGTCGCTGTTTTCAATGGAAGCTGCTCAGGAAGTGCTGTTGCCGTGAAGAGGAGAAGTATCCGAAGCAATCCAAGCCTGGATCGAGGATGGAAGGAATCTGAAAGCAGAGGGGGCAGAGTCTGGGTCACTTACCAATCACCAAAGGCATGATAGTCCAATGCCCACAAATGCCGGGTGCTTCAGGTGAGTTGAAGGGTGTCTTGACTCTTCAGCCACGAGGTCCAGGAGGCATCGACGATAACCAGGAGCTGGATTCGAGTTGTCTCACAAAGTCTGTTGAGTGCTGCGGTGTCGATGACCAGATTGGACCCAACAAGCCTTGGCAAATGCAAGTCATTTGGAAACAGAGAAAGGACGTCGGTGCAGACCAGCAAGGTCTGGGGGACTCACCCAGTGAGGGTAAGTCGGGGCACGTCTGGAGCAACCAGGAAAGCCCAATCAGAAGAGGAGTTGCCTTCGTGGGGACCTACTAGCCAATGGGCTAGTGATCGTGAAGGAGCCTCAAGTGGTCACACTTGAAACCGGCCCACGGGTCACTCGTGGAGTGGAGGCCAGCAATCTTCAGTGCAGGAGGTGCTCAAGGCTGGGGCTACTTGGAGCCCAAAGCACAACTTCAAGGAAGACCAGGAAGATGATGGATCAGCAAAAGATCACGGTGTCCAGGGGTCACGGTTCCACATCACCCACGATAGCCACGTGCCTCAGCTTTGCTGTGGAGTCAGGGTAGCCTTGGAGAAGTCTGGAAATCCACCTATGGTGATTCAAAGACTTTGGCGTCCAGCTGGAGCTTCAGCGATGCAGACCAGACAGTTGTTTCTTTGGTGCCTGCCAAGCAGGGGAGTCACTCCTTTACCCCAAGGGAGATTTCTTCAGTCTTCTAGTTAAAGTCGAACATCGAAGGTCCAGGGTATATGTTGCAGAGTTTCATCCAAGGTAATCTAAAGTCGCTAGGACTGGGTTCCCATACAAAGTTTGTGGGTTGGACATACTCCAGGGACACACCTATGGGAGGGTTTGGAAAGAAGGGTGGTTACACCCATTTCCTTTGTTCAGTTTCGTGCCAGAGCAGGGGCAGGTAGCCCCTGCAACCGGTTTGAACTGGACTATGCACAGGGAAACCAAGGGTGCCCCCAGTGCAGGATTTCAAAGCACCAGAGAGTGCTCCCGCCCAGCCCCAATACACATCTACCTGTCTGGGGAGGTGGTTACACCTCCCTGGGACAGGAAACCTATTGTCCAGGCCTCCCCTGCCGGAGTTTCGGTCAGCAGCAGGAGGCCAGACCCGTGTCTGTGGCAGTGGCATCCATTTTGTGATGCCAGAGCTTTAGAAATTCTTTACCGGGTAGACAAGTGTGAACATGTCTCTCCCTCTAGAAGGGTGGAATGCTACCCCCACCGCCAGAACTGGCGGGGGTAGTATACAAAAGCGTTTGACACCAAACACAACATGTTTAAGTGCAGCCAATCCAAAGTTAGCATTTACCGCGAGGTTATAATGCACTTAAGAGTATATGGTCAGGCTGCACCACAAACAGCATCAGAGGGGGTACTCCGAACACTGCAGGGGGGCTCTGCTCATGCAGGGGCACCATCTCACATAAAAACCAAGCACTCTGCCTTCAGGATTGTTAAGGCCTGCCATAGGAGTGACTTATAGGTTTTATATGTGTGTGCAATGGTAGTGATTTAGGTAGCCTATACCACTGTAAGGGGTGCAAGCACCACCTTACCTAGGCTGCAGTAGCCAGGGGTGGCATAATACATGCTTCAGCCCCTGGTAGGCCTCTGAGGTACCTATGGCCTAGGTACATAGTATACCATATACTAGGGGCTTATAAGGCACTCCAGAATCCAATTAGAAATGTACCTAATGTACATGGAAACCATTTTAGAGAGGAAGCACCTAGGCTGGGGGTCCTGGTTGGCAGGGCCACAGTCAGACTAAGGTCAAAAAACAGTGAAACACCAGCAAAAAGTGAGGGTACCCATGTGAAGCAGATCCTACTCTCCTACAGTAAGTTAACTGTACTCAGGGGCATAACAACAAACAGAAATGTATGAGCTTAGACAACCATAATAAACTAATGGAGTTCTCCCAGAAAGCGTCAGAGAACCTGGGAATAAATTCAGTCTAAACAACAATTGGTCCTGATGTACCTTTTTTCAAGACAACAAAAGGAGCAAAATCCGAAAACATTCACTCCAAATGGACATTCATTAGGTTATTCTATACATAGAGAGATACACCAGAGAGAAAAAACAAAGACAAATGTATTTTGTAGGACAAAATCGTTTTGTTTATATGATCATTATAAATAGACAATATTCAATACATCATCATTATAGCAGGCGTTTGTCAAAACGAAGAGTGTAAAGAATGTGCTCATGTGCAATGTGAACGTGGAAGTATAGAAGAAAAATCTGAAAAATAAGGAAAATAATATCCTAATTTCTACATAAACAACAATGGTTGGAGTGGATTATAAAAACCGAACCAATGTTAGGCCTGTATACATTATCACTTGACTATATCATTCCTTCTCTGACCTCTTTGCAGAATAAGGCCATCTAATCAGGCATGCATCATCCCAAAAGTTAATGAGATATATTACAGGCCAAGAGAGAACATTGTCCACGTTTCGACCCATCTTGGACGATGAGGGAAATATCTACCTGCTCATGAAGGTCTTCATCAGGACCCAGAGACAACCTAGACATAGTAAAAAGTATCATTAGAGCCTATCTCTCTGGTATATTCATAGGGCCAAAACTGAAAAATACTGAAAACACTGACCGTGATTGTAGACTGGACAATCCATAACATTATGTTGTCTGTGTTGAATGGATTAAATCCTATTCACAGAAAACGTAAGGGGGTGGTCTGCAACATTGAATGCATCCTGGTTAGGAAACCAGCATCTTATTTGAAAATAAACCACACTGTATACAAGGCAAAAAAGGCTTAATTAAAAACGTACCCCAACACAGGGGTGATTGGCCTCCCTAAGGTGCTTCAAAAAATTACTACCAAAATTCAATGAAGAAAATATCAGGCGAGACCTCGCCAGAGAGATCTCAATGAATCACTAAATAAAATAAGCCCTTAGCACGTATTGTATGAAAAAAGAAATATGGATATCATGATGAAATGGGGGAATCTTAGTGAAAGAATGCTTTAGACGTACCTTCCTAAAGAATTGATGTAATTCCATTTTGAGATTAAATGTATTGGGAAGGGTAATGGGTACGAATGATAAACCCTTACATAAAACCAACTCAGTTCCCGACCCAGGTCATTATCAATTTACTTGAGATTGCTATGACCAAGAACTTTTTCTTTTTCCGGGGAGAGTACAATGTTCAAACTAAGGGAGTAGCAATGGGTGCAGAACTCACACCAGATCTGGCCATTTTGTACATGGACAACTATGAGCATTGCCAGGTTTGTAGTGAGAATAATCCATACAGAGTCAATGTGGAGCTTTGGAAATGCTACATTGATGATGTAGTCATGATCTGCTTGCATTCCACAATTGGTTTAGCAAAAGGTCGAGTAATATCCAATTTTCCATTGATTACAGCAATAGTATGATCAATTTCCTTTGTATCACAATAAAATAGGAGGGGGGAAGGCTCTTCACCTTCCTCTATAGGAAAGGGAGTGAAAGGAATACCCTCTTACGCTACTCTAGTCATCACCCTAGGAACCTAAGGGACAATTTACCCTTTGGTCAATTCCTCCAACTTAGGAGTAATTGTATAAAAAAAGAGGGTTATTTTAGGGAATCAGATGATCTCATACTCAGATTATCAGAGAGAGGGTACCCTAAGAATCTATTAAAGTGAGCTCATAAACAAGCATGGTTCTGCCATATCGAATTTTTACTCAAACCAAAGCAGAAATCTGATTGGGAACAGGAATGTATGGTCTGTGTTACCACTTTCTGCACATGGAGCAATGAGCAAGATTGTGAATCGTCATTGGCATTTGGTGGCAGAGGAGGTGGGCATCCCCAATCCACCCATGCATGCTTTCAAGAAAGGTAGGAACATAAGGGACCATGTGGTGAAATCTTTGCTCCCAATGTCTAATACATGGAATCCTTCCACTCTATGGCAGATACTAACTGTGAAAAGCCATTTCAAATATGGGAGATGCACGTCCCATGACTAAAGTGATCAAGAGCCACACCCCTAATATTTACACGCATACACTTAGGGAGCATACTAACTGCAATACAATGGGAGTGGTTTATGCTATAACATGCCCTTGCAATTTTATGTACATTGGCCAGCCCACACAAAAGATAAAAACCTGTATACTGCAACACTGTAGTAGAATAAATTCATGAGGCACCCCTAGTTGAACATTTCTCCTCATTCGGCCATCAAGCTGTCTCAAATGGTGGGTCGTGGAGAAGGTCAGTCTTAGTCCAAGGGGTGGCAGCTTTGGTAACATCCTCATCATGCGGAAATACAAATGGAACCATGTATTTGATATAGTGTCGAGGGGATTAAATGAATATGAAGAGATTGCACGACAAGTGGCCACTCTTAATAATGGTTGACCCATGTTCTGGTTTCTGTCCTATGCTTTAACCTCGTGACATACCATGATGCAATCTAGTTAGGGAGAGGAGTTGGCCTAACGGCTAGGGCGGTCGACCTGGAATCTGGGGAACTGGGTTTGAATCTCAGCAATGGCGCTGAACATCCTGTGATTCTGGGCAAATCACTTAATCTCCCCATGCCTAACAAAAATGAATGTGTCCTCATGTAATGCAACTGGTGCTATGTAAGCGCTCTGATACCCGATTCGGGTCAAGTTCGCGCTATATAAAACTCTGTAAAATAAATAAAAAATAAAAAGTTGTGCAATGGGCTTAATATGAATCATGGTGCATAACTGTAAAGTATTTTTCACTCTTGTGGCTACAGACATTCTGTTAAATATATTGTAAATATTGTGAGTTTTGTTTTACTATGTAAGTCCAAATGCAATACTGTTTGGTTTGTTACAACACGCTGTGAAAATGTATTTATATGTGAATTTTTGTTGACTTACCTGTCTCCTTATCTTCTTTTTCTTTTTTCATATTTATTATGTCTATCCTCAACTTGTCTTATCCTTTAGGGGCATACAATTCATCTACAGATACATCGGTATTTGGCACGTTTCTTAATAGTGCTTCTGTCCTAAACTAGAGGGTAAAATGATTTGGATGAGACCCTGTTTTTGCCGCTCATTCTAGTAATTTTCCACCCTTTTAGAAAGCTCATAACAACACATAACAAGGCAGAAAGCATGTTTTAAACAAAGTATCTCCGCTAATATGGGTTATTTAGTGACCTATGTGTCACCTTTTCTTTGCTGTGCGTTCTAATCATTTGGCACTTTTCTGCTGTTTCCATACAATCAATAGTGGGCAGCCTTTTTTCCATCACTATGTTGGCAATGCAGCCAGCCGGTGACAGTTCATGCCGGCCTCGCTTTGACAATCAACTTACACATGCACGCTAGTGGTGTGCACCCTTACTATTTAACTGGGACGGCCCATATCCTCATAACCCCCTCCAGGCGGCAAGTCGTCCCGCCCAGCTCCCCTTGCCCATTTCTACCAACTGTGCGCTTTTACCTTAAATCAGCACTGACAACGTTTTTTGGTGCCTGAAAAGGTAGCAGTTTATTCATCAACATAACTTTATCCATTTCACCCGTTTATGGTCATAACCACATTTAGGCGTCGATTCCGATCCTGGAGAAACTGGGTACGAACCGTCGGACGGAGCATTTTCTCCGTCCGACTCGTACCCGGCCAAAAAACATTACAAAAATGCAAGTACGATTCGCATGGAAACACTATTTCCGTACGAATCGTACAAAACACCGACCGACGAAAATATACATACAAATGTGATCCGGTAAAGCGCCGACGTGACGTCGGGACGCATTCAGGCTTCGTTTCACGAACCAGGAAGTACGATCCGCACCGACGTCACCCCGCACGGATTATTTTCTCCGGCTGCCAAAAACTGCCGGGAAATCAGGACGACGCGCACAAGAAGCACCTGTACGCGATGGACAGCCATGGACCCGAACCTACGTGTCATCCCAGCCCTCATAGCAGTCCACCTGCTCTACAGGAACCGACGCAGATGCCGCAGAAGGTCAGAACAACACCCAGGGGCAAAGGGGGGGGCAGGGGCAGGACACATAACCCCCACCCAAGTCCCAAATCAGACATGCCCTGGACATACCTGACCTGCAGGACCTGGTCACCTCGAGGGGGTGGGGGCATGTCCAGCAACGCAAGCGTCCGCCACAACGGAAGTGGATGTTGACGCGAAACGGCAACACAACAATTCCGGTACATACCGTACCCACGCCTTAAGAGCGTGGGTGCGGGTCTCACCACGCCCACCCCTACGTCACCCCAACAATGGCGGTACGGCCCGTACCCACGTTCTAAAGGCCTGGGTACGGGCCGTACCAGCATTGTTGGGGTGATGTAGGGGTACGCGTGGTACGACCCGTACCCAGGCTCTGAAGGCCTGGGTACGGTGCGTACCCCTACGGCACCCCATTGGGTTTCCGCACCGTACCCAGGCCTTAAGAGCGTGGGTACAGGTCGTACCACGCGTACCCCTACGTCACTCCAACAATGGCGGTACGGCCCGTACCCACGCTCTTCAGGCCTGGGTACGGTGCGGACACCCAATGGGGTGCTGTAGGGGTACGCACCATACCCAGGCCTGAAGAGCGTGGGTACGGGCCATACCAACATTGTTGGAGTGACGTAGGGGTACGCGTAGTACGACCCGTACACACGCTCTTAAGGCCTGGGTACGATGCGGACCCTTACGGCACCCCAACAATGGTGGTACGCACCGTTCCCACATTCCAAAGGCATGGGTATGGGCCGTACCCAGGCCTGCAGAGCGTGGGTACGGGAATGTACGGAGCGTACCCCCACCCATGTATGTGTGGAGTGTACCCCCACCCGTGTATGAAAGGAGCGTACCCACACCCCACCAGTGTATGTACGGAGCGTACCCCCACCCGTGTATGAATGGAGCATACCACACCCCACCAGTGTATGTATGGAGCGTACCCCCACCCGTGTATGAATGGTGCGTACCCACACCCCACCCGTGCATGTACGGAGCGTACCCCCACCCGTGTTTGTCCCGAGCGTACATGGCCAGACATAGGAGGGGTGGGTGCTGAGTCCTCCCAACAGTGCCCAGACACAGGAGGGGTGGGTGTAGAGTCCTCCCAGCAGTGCCCAGACACAGGAGGGGTGGGTGCAGAGTCCTCCCAGCAGTGCCCAGACATAGGAGGGGTGGGTGCAGAGTCCTCCCAGCAGTGCCCAGACATAGGAGGGGTGGGTGCCTATCACTCTCAGCAGTGCCCAGACAGAGGAGGGGTGGGTGCCTATCACTCCCAGCAGTGCCCAGACACAGGAGGGGTGGGTGCAGAGTCCTCCCAGCAGTGCCCAGACATAGGAGGGGTGGGCGCAGAGTCCTCCCAGCAGTGCCCAGACATAGGAGGGGTGGGCGCAGAGTCCTCCCAGCAGTGCCCAGACATAGGAGGGGTGGGCGCAGAGTCCTCCCAGCAGTGCCCAGACACAGGAGGGGTGGGCGCAGAGTCCTCCCAGCAGTGCCCAGACATAGGAGGGGTGGGTGCAGAGTCCTCCCAGCAGTGCCCAGACATAGGAGGGGTGGGTGCCTATCACTCTCAGCAGTGCCCAGACATAGGAGGGGTGGGTGCCTATCACTCCCAGCAGTGCCCAGACACAGGAGGGGTGGGTGCAGAGTCCTCCCAGCAGTGCCCAGACATAGGAGGGGTGGATTCAGAGTCCTCCCAGCAGTGCCCAGACATAGGAGGGGTGGGTGCCTATCACTCCCAGCAGTGCCCAGACATAGGAGGGGTGAGTGCCTATCACTCCCAGCAGTGCCCAGACACAGGAAGGGTGGGTGCAGAGTCCTCCCAGCAGTGCCCAGACATAGGAGGGGTGGGCGCAGGGTCCTCCCAGCAGTGCCCAGACACAGGAGGGGTGGGTGCAGAGTCCTCCCAGCAGTGCCCAGACACAGGAGGGGTAGGTGCAGAGTCCTCCCAGCAGTGCCCAGAAATAGGAGGGGGGGGTGCCTATCACTCCCAGCAGTGCCCAGACATAGGAGGGGTGGGTGCCTATCACTCCCAGCAGTGCCCAGACACAGGAGGGGTGGGTGCAGAGTCCTCCCAGCAGTGCCCAGACATAGGAGGGGTGGGCTCAGAGTCCTCCCAGCAGTGCCCAGATACAGGAGGGGTGGGCGCAGAGTCCTCCCAGCAGTGCCCAGACACAGGAGGGGTGGGTGCAGAGTCCTCCCAGCAGTGCCCATGGAAAGAAAAGGGTGGAGTACCCACAGATACAATGGCCACAAATGTCAGTCCGGTGCCCAAAGACCCTGCAGAACACGTAACACATGTGTGCAAGGCTGGGAGTACACACATGCATAGTATGTAAAAGGGAACATGTCCACATGAAGTAATGTCAATAAACTCCATACACAAGTACAGTGACCACCAAGGATGCCACTAATGATGCAGGTGGAGACATTGCCCAGCATGCATGGCCAAAGTTGAACGGATCCGTCACACACCAAGGAAATGTAGACACAGCTCAGCACAACATATTGGAAACACCCTGCAGGGAAGATGTCAGGGTCCACAGAGGAAGGAACACACCTTGGGACAATTTCACCATACAGTAAAAACACACATGACCAAAGATTATTTGCATAGCCCTTTTGATGGCACACAGATACCAGGGTCCACCCCATGAGCAGCACACCACAACATTTCCCAGACACCTAACACATTATCACCACCCCAAATCATGGAGCAGCACCACCAACAGCAATACCAGAAAAGCAGTAGTGTACAAAGGAAAAATAAAACATTGGTTTATTCAGCATGAAAAGAAATAATTGTTAATAAAAGTTCAATATGTACAAGGCCCATAGGGCAGTCCATAGTCCAATTCCTGGTGGGGGACACATAGGGACGCGTGTCCCCTAGCTTGCCTGCACAGTTCATACCTCCTTTGCTTCCACAGGGGGGGGAAGGACCAGGCACTGCAGGGACAGGAGGGGCAAGGGTAGGTGTTGTGGGTGCAGGGACGGAGGACTCCACCACAGGGGGTGGGGCAGCGCCAAAGGTGGTGGTGAGAATGGCGCTGCACACGGTTGCAGGGTCCCCCAGCGTCTCCCCTGCACCCGAAGGAACCACAGGCCGTGAGGAGGGGGGGTCAGAGGGATGGGTCGCAGCGCTACTGGGGGAGGGTGCGGACAGGGGGGGGGGGACTCAACCACCCTGACCGGGGACTCCTTTGACCGCTTGCGGGGTGGTGTCACTTTGGGGCTCAGGGACAGAGTGGCCATGAAGGAATCTTTGTTGGAATCTTGGCCAGGAGAGCTGAGGGCAGTGGATTCTGGGGGAGTGGGTTGTGAGGAATGTGGACTCCCACTGTGGCTCTGTGTCTTCCGTTTGCCCCCCGACCCAGTGGGTTTGCCTACTTCACCCTGTGTGTGCGTGAGAGGAGGTGTGCGCTTGGCCTTCCCTGGTGGTGTGGTGCCTGTGTCTGGTGGGGTGCGTGCATGGTGACGTCTGGGTGTGCGTGGGACAGGCATGGGAGTGGGAAGTGTGGATGGTGCAGGGGTAGGGGGGGACGCAGCGCTGCAGGAGATCCACTGCTGCAGTCAGTGTCGAGTCTATGGACCTCAGCAACTGGCGTTGGTCAGACTGCGCAGCTGAGATGCCCTCCATGTATGCCTCCATCTGGGTGAGCACTCAGGTGTGGCCATGGAGGACATTAAGCATCGCAGTCTGACCAACCTGCAACTGGCGCAGGATGTCCACAGACTCGGCATTCACGGCAGCAGTGGAGACAGGGGCAGGGGGTGCGGTGCCTGGCAAGAAGGAGACACGTGGTGACCTAGCACGGCGGGAAGGGACCCGAGAAAGTGGGAGGCCGGTGATGGTAATGGAGGGGGTGGGTACAGATTGAGTGCTGCTTTCAGCTGTGGGAGCTGCCTCCGCCCCCTCTGGGAGCTCAGCCTCGGACCCGTCTGCGACATAGTCGGTGGTGGGACTGGACAGGTCCTCCGCCTCACTCCCCTCGGCCTCCGTGCCACTCGATGCACCAGACAAGACAGCACTGGTGCTCGATCCCTCCTCACGGTCCGTGCCAGTGTCTCCCTCGGAGTCCCCCGACGATGCTGTGGGCAAGGTGAAGAGACAGGAAATAATCAGACACCTGTATACATATGTCACATGAGTCAAATCTACATAGGTCACAGTGCATAGCCTGAAAAGCAACATGAGTAACATCTACAATACAAGGTACATATGTAGGCCCTGCAACACACAGTTGGTTGACCCACCATGACACTGAGAAACAATGGAGAGCATGACACAACAGTAAATTACTTGATATCAAATTGGACAGAGGAGCCAGGCTCTGGGGACAATCGTGCACAGCATCTGCACCACACAGCGTTGCCAAAAAAGGGATGAGCAGGAACCATGTCTATTACCTTTTTGCACATGCTGCAAAGCTAATACATTAAACCATGCCCAACATGACTGGGTCACTGCACCTTGAGTGTATGTCCAGACAAACATCACACACAGGCCAGACCTAGCAAGGAGACTTCAGATTTTTACATGTATGCCTTGCCCGCACAAACCACCCCCTACCTGAGACAATGTGATTGAGACAGAGGAAGTACTTACAACTCTTACTCTGGGATAAAAACACATGGCCTGCTTTAAATCCTGATTGTACACAAACTACCCCTGGTGCGCCTATCCACATATCTCATTGACAATCAACCATCATCAGATTGTCGTACCAAGACACACAGGCACTGCCCACTGTGAGTATGCACAAGCAAAATTGGGTCACACTGTACAGTGGACACATGTAGCAGTTTACGTAAATACAGATGAGGCCAGGGTACAATGCCACAGAGCCCAACCTATGCCGAAGACACAGAGAATGTCCACATTGTTGGATGACACACATGATACCTAGGAAAAGGTGCCCCAGGGCACGGTAGTGGCCACACTCCTCCATGGTCCTGGATGGATATGACTGCAACTGAAGCAACCGTCCCTGCACTATGCATTACTCCCACTCATGCACATCATGTCAGAGGGCACAACATTGGACATGCATGCTGTAAGGCAGTACACTTTTAAGACACACTCCTATGTCGGGACTCACCATCAGTGCCAACTGACATGGACCCCACAATGACTGAACTGGCCAGGGCACAGCCAAGGTCCCAAAACCTGTTACATACCACCCCCACACATGATGCTGCAAGCATTGGGCACTTGGATTAACTGCCAGCCTAGATTACCTTGTGCAAGAGTGACTACACACAGACCAGGGAACACATGGCAAGAAGGGGAAGGGAGGAAGAACAGCACCGGTTTACTTTGGGGAACTGGTAATGCACTGCACATTTAAACCCTGGCAGTGTATCCATGCAACTGCGCACTTCCAAAAGCTGGTGACACACAACAAACACACATGTACCTACCCCCTTCCTGCTGCTGCTTCTCCTGTAAGCGCCTATCCAAGTCGGGGAAGACCTCCGCCAGCACACGCTTATGGATGTGGGTCAGACGCCGGCACCGACGGTTCTTCTGGCTCTCAGGTGAGTCCCCCAGCAGGACCCGTGCAATCCTCCTCGTCCAGCACCGGATATCCTGCCAGCGTTTCCTCACCTGGGCTAGGCGCCGCTTCCGACCCTCCGTCATCCTCACGGCACTGACGGCTTGCTTCCATATCTCCCCCTTGGCATGGACGCCTACCTGTGAGGATGCAAAAGTGAGAATACTTTAATACACCTGATCAATGACACAGAGACACACATATTAACAATTTGTCTTGTTTGAACAGGCCATGGTATGCAGGCAACTCATTGCACCTTTGTCATAGGGACATCGTCCTCTGGGGAAGGCAAAATGCACTACGTGGCATTGAAAGTACACAGGTGGCATGAGGGGTGCCACTCAATCAATGATCCTGGATCACACTGTGCATCACAAGCTACACAAGGATTATGGACAGCACCTCAAACCAGTCACATGCCCCAGCCCACTGACGCAACCTCAGCAGAGTACACAGACACACACAGGCACAGGACAATCACCTGCCATTGCCAACTGCGGGTACAAACCTCACTCTGCCCATGTGCCACTAGACTGGGGGGGTGTCACAGGTGTGGGGCTGGCTCAGCACGGCAGTCACACAGCACTGCTCCCTGCTCACATCACATGGGCAGGGTATATCCATCCCTCATGCAGCTGGTGTGCAACACTCCCCATATGCACTCACCCACATGACAGGGGACCTACACACACACACCAATGTCCAGGGGACGAACACATAATTTGGACACTCACAGCACAGGTACACTAAACAAACACACATCTATGGGTACTGTCACCTGTCACACTGGGGGGACCACAGAATCACATCAGGACTGTAGCAACAACATTCCCAAGAGGAGTAGCCAGGCAGAATGTGGCATGCACCATGCATTGATTGTCACAGTAAGCACTATGCAAGTGAGGAGGGCACACAGGAACTACAGCATGCTCTGCATGGGAGACATGAGGCCTTCCTCACCCTGGGACCCACTCTAAACAACATTGCATGTCTGTCACACAGGGACACAATGCCAGAAGTCACAGTCACAAAAAAGGGGCACAGTCTAAGCTAGTGGAGTCTGTACTCACCTGCTCCCCTGGTCGACCATACAGCATGGTGTACTGTGGGAGGATCACATCCACCAACACCATATTCTCCTCCATGGTGAATGGCTGGGCCCTCTCCACAGACCTGGACATGGTGCCAGAGGAATCACGAGCAGCAGCAGTGTTGTGGAATGAAAGGATGTGCAGGCAAGTGCTCTCTCATGGGACCTGGCTGCCTTATATCTGCCTTGCTGGCCTGTTTCATTTACAGGAGTACAGAGTGATTGGTCAGTCACATTAGCATCCTACGTTTCCTCCAATCCCTTTAAACCTACCCCAGTCAGTGGCTTTGCATGGTTTAAAAATTGAGCATGATGTCAAGTCAACAACCACTTTGCAACAAAGTATATTGTTTCCAACCGACTTCTGCCGGCCACCTGATGCAATAATTCAAACTTTAAACTCGGTCTCCATGACAGCCAGCATGCATTTAGGCCCTTATACTTGTCCCTCATGTGTCCCCTATGTTATTTCAATATTTACACACAGGTACGGTCCGTTCCACGGCCCTAGGGCACCCCAAATGCAGTGATACGGACCGTACACGCGTGTATAGGGTCCCTATCACTATGGGAGTGCTGGCGTATGCGTATGCCATAGTGATACGGACCGTACACGCGTGTGTAGGGTCCCTATAACTATGGGAGTGCTGGCGTATGTGTACGCCATAGTAATACAACCCGTACACGCGTGTGTATGGTCCGTATTTCTATGGCGTACGCATACGCCAGCACTCCCATAGTGATAGGGACCCTACACACGCGTGTACGGTCCGTATCACTATGGCGTACGCATACGCCAGCACTCCCATAGTGATAGGGACCCTACACACGTGTGTACGGTCCGTATCACTATGGCGTACGCATACGCCAGCACTCCCATAGTGATAGGGACCCTACACATGCGTGTACGGTCCGTATCACTATGGCGTACGCATACGCCAGCACTCCCATAGTGATAGGGACCCTACACATGCCCTCAGAGCGTATGTACGGTGCGTTTCACACCTGACAGTGGTGACAGGCGTCACACAGACAGGAATAGAACTGTCATACTTGGCCAAGGCTGGACATCAAGGCATTGTCTGTGCAGTACTACATGTGTCGGGCACAGGTGTGTCAGGCTGTGATGTGGCACATTACTCCTGAGGTGTGAAGCAAATAAAAGTATGATGAGCTGTGTACACATGTCATGTGTGATGGTGCCCTATGTGCCACACATCCCCTTCACTCCTTTGACATGTGTGCATGTAGTACAGACTTGTTGAGCCATGCGTCACTGGCATGGCACAGTCACCGACACCCGCAACTGTCCCCTGATGCCAGGTACACGGAATATTACCCCTGACATGTGAATGCCCGCGATGCACGCTGTAACTATGTCATGTGTGTGTCATGTGTTCCCATAGGTTTGCTGTAGGTGTTTGGTCAAATGCATCAGCAGTTGCTGCAACCAACATGTGTCTGTGTGTAGATGAGCATGGCACACTGTTACGCACACCAGCCCACATGTGTAATCCGACGTAAGGTGTGTATGTATGCATCGACACGGAGTTTCAAAACAAGGACATATCTGCATACTCTCAATGTATGTGTGAACAGTCTTGACATGTACTCCTTCATGGCAAGGTGTGTGGTCTGTCCTTTTTCTATGACATGTGACCTGTGCATCTAGTGTTCCGCAACCTGTCTGTACAATAAACATCCTTCTTCTGCACATATGTGGATGTCTGTAACTCCTGTAATGCGTCTGCCTGTTCACTTACACTGGCCCACAGATAGTTTCATGGCATGGCATATTGAGGTTGAGAATCAACGTTTGTAGCAGGCTCTTGGTAGGCGTGTCACCTGCCTGGCATACGTGTCCAGGGCATATTGCACAGACCTGACTCTGTATGTAGCATATGTGTATTGCCTGTTGAACATGTGCTCAGTACATTGACAGTGGTGGTGTACTGTACTCACTCTTCGTTGTCCCTTCAAATTCACTGCAGGGCTCCGCCTCTCCCTCGACCAATTCCGGACTTGGCTGACCTGAGGGAACATGACTGTATACGCCGCTACCGCTTCCCCCAACAGTTGATTGAGGACTTGACGACACGGCTGGCACCACACCTCCAACCGCTACACAGGTATCCTACTGCACTGACACCCAAGATGAAGGGGATGGCAGCCCTACATTTCTTTGCCACGGGTACCTTTCAATATACCACTGCTCATGTTGGTGGCATGTCCCAAACCATGTTCAACCGTGTTCTGTATGATTTTTAAGAGGCCATGTTGGATCACCTGGATGAGTTCATTAAATTCCCAACTCCTGAGCAGTTGACAGGTGTCAAGCGTGAGTTCTATGCCCTGGGAGGGATGCCCCATGTCATTGGGTCCATAGATGGAACACATGTGGCTTTGGTACCACCACAGGCACAGGAGGTAGCGTATAGGAACCGCAAGCATTACCACTCCATTAACGCCCTTGTGGTGTGTCTTGCCAACATGGTGATTTCACATGTCTGTGCTCGTTTTCCAGGATCAGCACACGATGCCTACATCATGAGGCATAGCAGGGTGCCTGAAATGATGCTGCAGCTGCGCAACGAACGAGCATGTATTGTTGGTGGGTATACTCTGGCAGTCCTGTATTTAACGTCATCTTCCTGTCTTACTGCTTCTCCTGACCTACTTTTGGCCATGATGTTTCCATGTAGGGGACACTGGCTATCCCAACATGCTATGGCTGATCACACCTCTCCGCAACCCCAGCACGGCTGCCGAGCACCGCTACAACAACGCCCATGGGCGGACCAGGCGAGTGATAGAGAGGACGTTTGGCCTCCTGAAGAGCCGATTCTGTTGCCTCCACAAGACCGATGGCGCACTCCCATATGCACCGGTGAAGGTCTGCAAGATCTTCCTCGTGTGCTGCGTGCTGCACAACATGGCAGTGGAGAAAGCTGTGCCACTCATCCTGGATCCGGATGAGCAGGACCATCCACCCGTGGAGGATGAAGGGCTTGGTCACGAGGCAAGTGATGTGGAGGAGGAGGAGGCGGTAGAGGACATCCGGAGTCAGCTCATACGCAACTTCTTTGCTTAGTGGTGAGTTCCAGTGTCTGAGTGTGCACGCATTGGGCTGTGTGTGGCATGTGTTGCAATGTGCGTGTCTATCTGCATGTCTGCCAAGTGAGTCAGAGGTGTGTTTGGATGTGTCACTCGAGTGATGGTGCAATAGAAGAATGTTTTTCCAGAGTCATCATTGTCACCTAGCATGTTGACAACCTTATACGTGTCGAGTACATGCACATGCATGCGGATGTGCTTCTTTTGGCTGACTTCTGGTGTGTCTCTCATCCACAGGTACTTGCGCATGCTGTCTGCTGGTGGCATTGTTGTGCTCCTGCTATTCCTCATGAACACAGCAACATGTGCTGAATCAGCGTTACATGCACGGCCAAGTTTGAAAATCTCCTTGGGGTAAGGGATGCAGCACGGCTTTTGGGGAGTGGTATTTGTTTTGAATGTGTGTGCACTGCTCCTGTTCATGTTTGGATACTTTGCATACATGTAGAATCACCATGGGGCACATGACATGGAGCTGAATTCACCTGAATTGATGGTCAGACTTGGTGACAGTCATCTGTAATGGGATTGTGGATTGTGATGAAGCCATCAATGTGTGTAACACTGCCCTCGGAAACATACGGGTTGCCCCGGGTTGATATGGTGTGTGAATTCCCCATTAGAGGCTCAATGGTGTATAGCAGCCTCTCCGTGAGCAGCAGGGGGTGTTTAGCTGTAACCCGTCACTTGTGTGCCAGTTCTATGGATTTCCAGCATCTGTGGTGCAAAGGGGGGTGCCAGTGTCGGTCCCACATGTTCATCCACATGACCTGTGTATGTGTTGACAGAGTTGCATTAGCATTCCGGCACACATGACTAATAAAGGTGTCCCTCTGCCTCCAAGGTGCCTCATCTCTGTCAATAGTGGTCTGTTGCCACTGTGCATGCGGCATGTCTGGCATAGTTATCAGAGATAGTGCATATGAGTCTATGTGTAGAGTAGCAAGATGCAAGCTGTTTGTCAGGGATTAGAATCTGTATTGTGCATGATGTCAATGGCTGTGTAGGTATTGTGGCATGTCAGTCTCCACGACGGCCACTGTGCTGCATGTGCATCCATTATGTGTGTGTGTGCCATGTTGAACCAGACATTCCTTCCTTGACATACACCTTTTACATAGTTCCTTCCTGAGATCCTTGTCTTTGTGTGCAACTTGTGGCATTGTTTTCTTGACATGGCGCATGCTGCTGCAGGCCCTGCAGCAACGGCACCCAGTGTCCACGCAAACGAGCTGGTGTTCATCATGGATTGCTTGCTGACGTGCTATGCTGATCAGCAGCATCTGTGCCTCATGCTGCAGCACACTCTGCATTATGCACAAGATCCCCAGTTCCATCCACCTCAAGGCAAGAGAGACCATCCCCCAGGTCAACTACGACATCCGTGTCTAATCCTACCCTGCACTCTATGGACATGTGCGTTACAACTCCCATGATACTTATCCACATCCAGGGTGCATCTGCACAGCTCTGCTTCTACATCCGGCGACAAGGCCACATCAAAGTCCAACAGAGATGGGGGGTGAAGTACTGGGTATTTTAGACCCAGCGGTGCAGGGGCACACACCCTATGACTTCGGGGTTCACCCTGTTCCGGACCTACAGAAACACAGAGTCTTCTGGGTGAAGTCAAAGATTCGTTTATTGGCTGCAGACCAATGACAGGTATCCTAGAAGTACAACAGCGTGTATGTTCTCAGGAGACTGCTGAAAATCATAGGAACGGACTTCATCTTAAATACGCTTTTCCTTGCCTCAAGCATACATTCCTAGGTTTTATGATACGGCAATATACAAGTGTACATTACAAAGAAAAGGCAGAGTCATGATGACCATCCCACATTCCAGTTCGGCCAGCCCACAATGATTTATACAGTAAGGTTCAGATCCCACATCAGATGTAAACAGACCCCCCAATAAACATGAGCATCTCCTGTTTTGGGAAACAAGTCATAAAGCAGGAACAAGCAGGTGTGGAAGAGATTAGCCGGGGGATTGTGTAGAATGAAAGGGTTTTATGACGGGTCAAGCCCTGATGCTAATCACAGGTGGACGGAGGAAGGGGAGCTCGTGAGACCGGTTTGACCTGGGGCAGCAGAGCCAGCTGCCCAGGTCACAGAGAAGTCAGAGGGAAAGCCCATTTACTGTGAGGCCCGTATTAACTCCATCATAGCCTATGTGAGGGCAATGACAAGATGGCCACTGCTTCCAAAATGGAACCCACGTAGTGAAGCAGAATAACGTGTACACAGTGCATTCATAGCTAGAACGATATATAAAGCACTCGTACATGCCGCATTTACCAGTTGCGGTTTGCTAATACCAAGATAGACAGGGGTAGGGCCCTGTCCCCTACGCGGTCCCGAATATTAAAGTACGACAGACCCTCCTTTTGCCCTTACATAGGCAATCACTATACTCATCTTAATCCGAGTCTAGGTCAATGTCCGCAAAGTCATGGAGATGTTGCTGTAGCATCATCCTACTACTTAGCTCGTCCCTCGATACAGGTTTCCTTACACATAAGGTAGTACAGAGACCACATATCGCGGGAGCACACTGTATACACAGACAGAACAGGAAAAGAATGGCTAAGATCATTCCAACGACCATCAGAACTTTCCAACCCCAGGCAGATATCAATTCCCAGAACCACCCCACCAGTGACCAATCTCCCTTATCCACGTGTATGGCTTCAGATATTTTATGGAGTTTGGAGATGGCTTGATACACTGTTGGAGCATTATCTGGTATGAAAATGCAGCAACTGGATTGGATGACCTTGCATACCCCACCGCGGTCTGCAAGAATAACGTCTAGAACCATGCGGTTCTGCAAAGTCATAAGGCGATCCGCTTGGAGCTCAGCTGTCAGATTACTAAGGGCACCAGCCGTTACATTGACAGTGGATTCAACCACACGAGTCAGTTGTCTCAGGTTCCTACTATTGACCATAGGTCCCCAAAACGGCAGGAAACCCAAGAAGAAGTCTCCTGCTTCCTGACCGGCAGTATCCTCCTTACTAATCACACCTCTCACAACTCTGGTCTTGTGATAGTCAGAGGCAGCAGTAAATGTCGGCGGTAGCAAGTTCGCAATATAACATGTGCCCGAGAAATCAGGGGGCAGCCATGTATATGCTCGGTCATGACAGATGAAATATGTGCCCTTGGCAGCCAAAAACGCAGGGGAAAACTGTGACGGGAAGGTGTACGTTTCAGTACAGTCACTTCTTCCCAGTTGAGCTCTAGGATTCTGACCATTACCCTGTAAGCAGAACCGACCCATGTGGGGTACGACCCAGATTGGAGATGAGATTTTTCGCTGTCTTTCACCCAGACTAATACTATACCCCGTCGCGTTCCATCCTACATAAGGTCTCAACTCTTCTTTGGGAATGGATGAGTATGCATCGATATCCCTACTCATATCGGCAACTCCTTTCATCAAAGCCTTATTATTGGTGATAGGTCTGATGGAACGCGGTTGGCGAGGGGAGTATGTATCTAGAGCATAGAGAAACATGGTTTGGAATGCCCATGACGATCCATTGTAACTGTACGGTAGCACCAGGTAGGGAATACCTTTGTTAATGGTATGTGGCATTAACCCACACACCCAGCAATTGGTCGTATTCATTACTAGTTGGTGCTGGTGCAAGAGTTGGATAAACGAGTTATTTACAAACTCTGATCGTCTGGTCTGTTCGTGCTCAGGCAAAGGGTGAAAAGAGTGAGAGGAGGCAGTAGAAAGAGATATAGGCTGTTGAGTGGGTGCAATGGGCTTTTGAGCGGAGAAAAACACAAATCCTACAATAAACATTATTATACTACACAGCGTAAAAAGGCACAAAAAGACAAAACATTTACTTTTTACAATTCTACACATCCTTGCGTTAAAGTTCATTTCCTCAATCGGTCTCTCCATCTTAAAAAACTCCATCCTCTACTCGGGCCGCTCGCGGTGGATGAGTTTCTTCTGCTAAAGAGTACGCCTGTCAGTCCAGGGAAACGCCCTAGACCAACCAGAACCGTCGACCTAGCGTCTTCAGCCTGTACCCCAAAGTCTTGGCACCGCGACCCTGCGGCAGAACCCGGATGGTGGTTCGAAAAACAAAAATCAAGAAAGTCCTTTAGATGGGAGAGCAAAAATGTCAAAAGGGAAATAATGAGGAAATCTTTATTTGTCCATGGGCCTAGGTCTCAAATTATAGCGGAGACGGCCAGGTGCTGTTTGGTCTTGAAACAAAAGTTCAGGCTCAGTGGTGTCCAGTCGACTTGATGGTGGCACAGCTTCCTGCAGAATATTGTCACTTTTCGTCTGAAACTGTGCCTTTTATGCGTGCGTCACTGAATGGTACAAAGCGAGGTACAATGTCTGTCTCTGAGTCGGCGATACCCTCCTTGACCCACTGGTCATATGGCAGAGGCAAGGGGACTACTTTGCAGTGGGTACCATGAATCCAGTGCTTCTTCCCTTTCACTCGCACTGCTGATCTTGTCGAAAGAAGAACAAGATGAGGGCCGATCCAGCGAGGCTCGTCGTTGCTCTTGCGCTGGAAATTTCAGACTAGCACCCACGTACCAGGGTTGATAGGGTGTCCAGGAGGTTCAGAGGCTTGGGGAAGAGTATCATGTACCTGTTGGTGCAAAACACGCAGTTTAACAGTCAAATCATACAGGTAATCGAGCAGTACTGGATGTTCTATTTCGCTAAATTTCGCCGGTCTTGGCACGCCCCATACATTAGCCGGGCGGCCAAAGACGACCTCGTAAGGGCTAAGTCCCACTCGTGAGTGTATGGTCATTCTGGTGGACAGGAGTGCTAAAGGCAGAGCGTCAGGCCATTTAACCCCTTCCATGCTGGACGGATTCCCCTGCTGTGCTGATCTTTTCCTGCGCGGGCGTGGTCATGACGGAACGGTTCCGTCATGAGCACAGCTCAACCGTGGCTCATGACGGAACCGTTCCGTCATGAGCACCGAAGGGGTTAAGACCGGTGCTCGCCTGGATTTTAGCCAGCTTGAGCTTTAAGGCTCCATTGTAGCGTTCTACTAATCCAGCTGATTGGGGGTGATTTGCAGCGTGGAACTTCTGCTTTATCCCTAGCCCTTCACATACATTCTTCATCACTTTACCCACAAACTCACTTCCGTTATCACACCACACCATTCTTGGCATCCCAAACCTAGGGAAAAACTCCTTCACAAGGGCTTTGGCTGTGGATAGGGCAGTGTTATCTTTCAGAGGATAAGCCTCTATCCATTTTGAGAAAGCACAAACAACCACCAATACATATTTCAGGTTGTTGCATCTTTCCATGTGGATAAAGTCCAGCTGCAAAACTTCAAATGGACATGATGGGGGTGCAAAGTGACCAGCCGGAGTTGGGGTTCCCCTACCAGGGTTGTACTTCAAGCATACTATGCAATTCTTGACCACATTCTCTGCACACTTGGGAATCCCAGCATTCTGCCATACTGGAGCCAACAACTTGCATATACCTTTCGTACTGATATGTGCCATTCCATGTGCCATAGTAACCACTGGAAGCACATATGCATCAGGCAACAACCATCGCCTATGTTCTGTCAGATCAATCCAACAACCATTCTCATCCAACTTACCCATACTTTCTCTCCACTTGCTTAACTCTTCCTCTGTGGCTTCAGCTTGAAGCGACTTCACACTCTCTATTGTGTTTTCACACATTCCAACATCATTAACCCATCTGGCGGGACCTGCAACATACATTCTAGTCTTCACATTCTGTGCAATTTCTTTCGCGGTCTCATCAGCAAACGCATTCCCACGTCCAACATCATCTGTGACTTTCCTGTGCGCACTGCATTTCATGATCGCAACTTGCAACGGTAGGGTCAGTGACTCAAGGAGATCATTCACCAACTTGCCATTCTGAATTTTAGCTCCATGCGACGTCAGGAACCCACGCTCCTTCCACAAACGCCCAAAATTATGAGCCACGCCAAAGGCGTACTGGCTATCTGTGTATATGTTCACTCTCATTCCTTCAGACAACACACATGCTCTCGTGAGGGCGATTAATTCTGCTGCTTGGGCCGAATTATGTGGCACTCGTGCAGTTTCCACGACCGTGTGCAAAGTCGTGATAGCATATGCAGCAGTCGTGTCACCATTAGGGAGCTTAAAACATGACCCATCTACCCATAAAGTGCCATCACACTCAGTCAGGGGAGTATCTTTTAGATCCACTCTCCCTTTCGTCTCTTCTTCTGTTCTGAACAGACAGTCATGTTGCTCAATCTCATCTGAGTCTGCTGGAATTGGCAACAATGTAGCTGGATTCAGCGTATTGCATCTTTTTATGTGTATGTGATTAGCTAACAGTGTAAGTTCGTAGCCCGATAATCGTGCACTAGTCAAGTGTTGTGTCTTGGTCCTATTTAATAATGTGTCTACAGCGTGTGGAACCATGACAATCAATGTGTTGTCCATTACCAAACCAGCAGATTGTCGGATAGACATCGCTGCAGCAGCTGTCGCTCTCAGACAGCTTGGCAATGCCCTCGCTACAGGGTCCAAGGTTGATGAAAAATATGCGCATGGGCGCGGTCTGTCGCCAAAAGGCTGTGTTAACACTGACAACGCACATCCATCTTTCTCGTGAACATACAATATAAAAGGCTTACTGTAGTCAGGAGTACCCAACACAGGTGCTGAACATAATGCATTACGCAATTCCACAAAACTTTTCTGGCACTCTTCAGACCATGGGATAGGATTCGGTGTGTCTTTGCATGTTAAGGCTAACAAAGGTTTTGCCAATAAGGAAAAACTAGGGATCCAATGCCTACAGTATGAAGTGATGCCCAAGAAAGCACGCACTTCTCTCTGTGTCTTTGGCACACTCAACTGTGCAATAGCTTGAATTCTTTCTGGGGTCAGTTTCCTTCCCTCCTTCGATAAGAGATGACCTAAGTAGGTCACTTCTTGTCGACAATATTGCAGCTTAGAGAGAGACACTTTGTGATGGAAAGCGGATAAATGGCGCAACAGTGACAATGTGGCTTCTTTACAGATCTTCTCAGTATCCGCAGCGATCAGTAAATCGTCCACGTACTGAATCAGGATAGCGCCACTAGGTAAAACAAGTGCATCAAGCTGCGCTTTCAAAGCCTGACTATATATGGATGGACTCTCACAGTAGCCCTGGGGAGCGCGTTTGAAGCGGAAGCTTCGGCCTCCCAGACTAAAACCAAAAATATCTCTGCTCTCTTCTGCAATTGGGATACTAAAGAAAGCATTCTTTAAATCGATCACTGAAAACCATGCAGCAGAGGCTGGAATCATCGTTAACAAGGCAGTTATATCGGGGACAACCGGAAACTGTGGCACAACAATCTTATTAACCTCTCTGAGATCGATCACAAATCTGTAAACAGGTGGCTGTGAAGGGTCCGTTCGTTTTAAGACAGGTAAAATCGGACTATTGCAAACGTTGCCTCTTGTCTCTTCAATCACACCCTTCTTAATCAAGTCGCTGACAATGTCTAACAATGCTTTCTGCCCTTCATTAGAGATCTTGTACTGGGGAATACGTGGCAGTCTGACATTAGCCTTTAAAGTCACCACATATGGCGGTATCTCCAAGAGGCCCACATCATTGGGACCAGTAGCCCAAAGGGCATCCGGAAGGGACGACAATTCAGGTGGCATTGTATTTTTAGACAAATACATTGGGGAAACCACTTTCTTGCCTAATGTAAGTTGTACTCCTGAAGGAGAACAATACAGTGTAGCGTGCAATCTTTTCAACAAATCTAATCCCAGCAAATTCTCACCACAACCTGTTGTCAGGATCAGGGGTGCTTTCAGCTCACAAGGTCCAACAGAAAGTGACATGGGACTGGAAATCGGGTTCCTAACCGGGGCGCCAGAAAAACCTACTGAAACATTTATATCGCCAGACAAAGGTGCGCCAGGGAGTTTTGAATGCATGATTGAACTCTTTGCAGCACCAGTGTCTAGCAGAAAAGGCTCCGTTTCATTTGCTGTCGTCACCTCAACATACGGTCCACTCTGATCCACTGGCACTGAAACAACTCCCTCTCTCTGTCTATGGCTGTCCTAGTAATCATTATTTTCTGCATCACCTTCCTCTGCATAATAATCATTATTATAATACTGTGCCGTATTACTAGTCGCGTTAGCTTGCTGATCAAAGCTATTGATGGTACTTTGAGGCGGCAGAGGACGCGCGTTCTGGGGAACACTTCCACGCCCTCTGCCTCTAGGAGTTAGCTGACCACCCCTACCTCTTGCGCCATACATATTACCGTTCCGCTGCATTAATTTAGGGCAACTGTATTTAAAATGACCTTCCTCTTTACAGTATGAACATTGGTTGGGACCTACAGGGACACGTGGTTGGTAATACCCGTTCATTTGCTGGTTTGTCTGAAACTGTTGGGGTTGGTGATAGACACCTTGGGGTTGCCTATAATTATTACCACCTCCACGTGGCGGATAGGCCTGCTGTAAAAGGACCTTTGTCTTTAGTTCCTTCGTTTTCTTCTCCGTTCTATCTTTGTCGTCTTTATCTCTATTTTCATAATACTGTGCAGTAGCCAGTATTTGTGCTGAAGAAGAAACAGCCCAAGAACTCTCTGAATCTTTCAACTTTTTACACAGGTCAGGAAGTAAATTCTGCACGAACTTATCCACAAACAGCCGTTGGCCACCCTCAGTACTCATATCCTGCCCACTGTGGTCAATAAACGTTTCTTCAAACCTAGTGAAGAAAGCAGCTTAAAACGTGGATATTTGACAAATAATCCTCCTCCCCTTCCTAAGCGCCTTGAAACCCTCTGGGTATGTAGTGCGCTATACAAATTTTATGACTTGACTTGACTTGACTTGACACTGTCTCATCTTTCTTCTGCTTGCATGCAGATAACTTGTCCCAATTTACGCGCATCGCAGGCATTATTGTCTTCATATACGTGATGATTCTACCAGGCAATTCAGCTACTAAAGGTTCTGGTTTCGCACCACCAGTTTGTCTAGCATCAGCAGCAACAATGTTAGCCCATGTATCCCCTAGTTCTGCATTGTGATCTACATTACGAATTGATCCCCATAGAGGCTGTGGAACAACATTGCCAAACAACATGTCTATATCGGCTAGATTCATAATGCATGACCCTGCCGTCTGTGACAACTCTTTATAATAACCTGCTGGGTTTTTACGGGGATCAGGCAAGGACTGCTTAAGCGCTAACACCTCAGAGCGCTTCCATGGAACATGCACCCAAACACGCTGGAAATGCGCTGCCACAGCGGGGTTACCACCGACAGCTGCAACCGCTTCCTTCCATACCGGGGGAACTTCTCTCATAGGGTATTGTCGCGCTTTTACCTTTTTCCCCACAAGGACATCTTGTTCACACAATGACTGTTGGCAATCGTCATTCCTTAAGGACAATACAACCGCAACTGCTTTATCTACTCCGCGGTCCACAATTATACCAGTTCCAAAATCGAACCTCACTCTACACAATTCCTGCGGGTTCGGATTTTTACCACTATCCTCCAATTCTTCACAGAGAATTTCGCACATTTTCTCAAACACATATCTCTGTTTAGGGGCATCCCATTGATGGAAAATGTTGACAACTGATTCCACATCATAAAGTGAAGGAAAAACGATCCATCTACGCGCCATGTGATCTATTACCTTTTTCTCATCAGGGTTAGGCAATTGGCTGCGCAACTGCTTACGCTGTACACCAGGAGTTGCACCAGATGACCCAAAGAGAGGAGACATTAATGTAGTAACCACATTAGCTAAGCGCTGTCGCGCTGAAGGAGAAGCTGAGGCGAGAACAGGGGGAAAAACAGAGGGAAGAAAAGAGGATGTAGAGACAGGTACTGGAGTGGTGGAAGGAAGAGTGTTAGGGGAGGCAGTTACTGGATTAGGCAAAGTCGCAGGAAGTGCGGGGGCAGTTGGAAGCACAACTGGCGGCGCTTGAGAGGGCTGCGCTACAGGAATAGGAACTGGCTGCAAAGCAACTGGCGGTTGCGGCAAGGCTTGCAGTATATGCACTGGAGACGGCATATTTACAAGCTGGGGAGGCGCCGTGGCAGTTTGAGCATACGGGGGTGGCGAACTCAACAAATGTGACATCAAGGGATCTTTCTCCTTTTCTTCTGACTCATCCTGCTTAGAATGTGGCAAAGCTGGGTAACATTTGTCAATCCCTAACTTACGCTGCCTGTGCAATTGCTCATTCATTTGCTCCTCTTCATTGTCTTTAAATTGTACAGCTGCTTGCATTACTGACATACCTCTCTCTCTCTTATTCTTTTTTGCTAACTTAATTTCCTTCTGTTTGGCTTCCTTTCGCCATAAGCGGAAAGAGTCAAACATCGCCGGCCGGGCTTTCTTCTTAAACAATTTAATTTCCAAATTATCTAAAATATCGGTATCAAAACTACCATTTTGGGGCCATTTTAAAACACCATCTTTCCTGGTGTAGTGGATCCACACTTCGTTATATGCAATGGGGCCTACGCCATGTTTTACATAGAGCTCATAAGTTGGAGTTCCAACCGGAGGAACCGGACATGATTCCTCTAGCTGGAAATCCTTTCCACAACCCAAACAGAATAATCTACCAAATAGTCCAGAACCAGGCATCTTCGCTCACTAGTCTAGATCCAAACGTCAAAGGATTATCGAATACGATATTCTCGTGAATACACGAGTCCTCTGGTTTTGGCGTTTGCAAACTCCAAAGTACCAATTCAAATGATCCCGAAGGATACCAAAACAAATGGGAGACGCTCCACTTATACTTAACTGAATATTGCTGATCGATGGCGTCACCAGAAGACTCTCTCGATTGTTTCACTCTCTCAAACTCGTCAAGGGTCCAAAACAGGTCGATTAATCAGGGCAGCAGTCCTTCGTAGCCGTCGGGACGCGGAGAACCTTGTAGAAAAGACTTTCGGACCACGTCGACATGCAGGGGTCGATGAAGTGGCGGCCTTCCTCCGGAATTTCCACACGAAGCTCCTCACGAACCTCTGGCTTGGACTGGTACCGCTGAAATCGTCCCGAGTTGGGCGCCAAACTGAAGTACTGGGTATTTTAGACCCAGCGGTGCAGGGGCACACACCCTATGACTTCGGGGTTCACCCTGTTCCGGACCTACAGAAACACAGAGTCTTCTGGGTGAAGTCAAAGATTCGTTTATTGGCTGCAGACCAATGACAGGTATCCTAGAAGTACAACAGCGTGTATGTTCTCAGGAGACTGCTGAAAATCATAGGAACGGACTTCATCTTAAATACGCTTTTCCTTGCCTCAAGCATACATTCCTAGGTTTTATGATACGGCAATATACAAGTGTACATTACAAAGAAAAGGCAGAGTCATGATGACCATCCCACATTCCAGTTCGGCCAGCCCACAATGATTTATACAGTAAGGTTCAGATCCCACATCAGATGTAAACAGACCCCCCAATAAACATGAGCATCTCCTGTTTTGGGAAACAAGTCATAAAGCAGGAACAAGCAGGTGTGGAAGAGATTAGCCGGGGGATTGTGTAGAATGAAAGGGTTTTATGACGGGTCAAGCCCTGATGCTAATCACAGGTGGACGGAGGAAGGGGAGCTCGTGAGACCGGTTTGACCTGGGGCAGCAGAGCCAGCTGCCCAGGTCACAGAGAAGTCAGAGGGAAAGCCCATTTACTGTGAGGCCCGTATTAACTCCATCATAGCCTATGTGAGGGCAATGACAAGATGGCCACTGCTTCCAAAATGGAACCCGCGTAGTGAAGCAGAATAACGTGTACACAGTGCATTCATAGCTAGAACGATATATAAAGCACTCGTACATGCCGCATTTACCAGTTGCGGTTTGCTAATACCAAGATAGACAGGGGTAGGGCCCTGTCCCCTACGCGGTCCCGAATATTAAAGTACGACAGGGGAATGGATCACTGCCAGCTGCAGGATGACCTTCTCAATCCACGCACACACTCAGGATGCAGCCCACAACCACAACACAACCTTGTGGCACTGTGATCCAACACCCCATTGTGCCATCTCCATGCATCCAACCTTGGCCGGCCCACCATTCTCCACATCCACCTGACTCAAGCATGCAGGACATGGTTCTGCCATATGTCTACACAAACCTGGGAGTAGCACCCCAGGACACTCCACATGATCCCTGACCTCTGCGCATGATTGTTGCTCTTCTAAATAGGTCTGTTGGCACAGTTGTGCGGGCACCCCCTCAGCTGGTTGGGCCCATCACGGGTGAGTATGGTGCTCCATGTCTGTATTGGATGATACATTGTGACCCATGTGTGTCCTGTGCCAGACTCAGACCCCAGGGTATGGATGGTTGGAGTTACTTCTGAAATCAGGCATGGTTTGACTTTACAACACACACATGTAGTGGAATAATGCAAAAGGACGGCATCATCTCGTGATTGTGATGATTTTTATTTGTGGTGGGGTACGTGTTTGGGGGGATGAAAAGAGGTGCTTGGCGGGAGTGTAGAATCCAAAGTTGACAGGGGGAGTTGGTATCCTTGCCATTGGAAGTCATCAGAGTCTGTGCCACAGTCTTTGTCAACATTCGTCAGACAGTGACCAGCAAGTCCATGTGCCAGAGAATGTCATGTGATGATGTGCTGCTGTTGGGCCAGAGGGCCAGGTGCCAGGCCAGGTGACCTGGGAGATGGTGATGTTCCACTGACTCTCACGGTCTTTTGCGTGGACGGCCCACCTTCCTGCGGGGACCCTCAGAAGCAGGCCGTGACAAAGCTTGTGATGCTCCGTCGGATGAATCCTCCTCCTCCTGATCCCTCCCTGTGGGTGGTGATGTTCTTCGCCTGGTGGCACAGGGAGGGTTGCCCATGTTTTCGGCAATCCGACGGAGTACACGGGTCATGTCCGTTTGCACCGCCACGAGCTCAGCATGTCTTGCCTCCATCCGTCCTTGGTGTCGCTATTGACAGGCATGTTGCTCGGCCTGCAGGGTCTTCATCTCCTTGAGGGTCCCCTTGATGTCTGTGAGGGTGGACGCAATCTGGACCATGCCCCTGGTGTCACGCCGGTATGTGTCCAGGATGTTGCTGACGTGTGACATTACCAGTTCCTGAGCCAACTGAGCAGGTTCGCGCCTCCGCCGTCCTCCACTCCCACCACCCCTGCCCACTTGCGCCTGGCCTGCCGTTGTGGGCACATCGGGTCTCCGGGACCCCTGAGGGATGGCATTTGCGGTGTCGCCTGCCTCCTCCTGGGTGCCCGGAGAACCTTGTCCCTCCTGGACAGACTGGCTGTGTTGTGTGCGGGCAGGGCTCCTGGGTGTCTCCTGGGATGTGGCAGGAATGGGGGTGGTGGTCGGCACAGTTGTACCTGACGCAGGTGCTGCAGGTGGTTGGACACCAGAGGGGCCAGGTTGGTCTGGGTCATCCACGGAGTGGTGAGAGTCGTCGCTGCCGGTGGGGTCCTCTTCATGCAGAGCCTGGTCCTGTGAGTCTTCCCCCCAGTGTTGGGGGGAGATCGACGACATTGACCTGTGTGTGAGAGAGACAATGTTAATTGTGTTACATGCGACATCCATGTTTCATTCATTTTTGAGTTGGCACAGTTCCTCTGGGTGTTTGGATTTGGCTTGCATTCCTCTCACAGTGCACTTGTGCATGGGTATGTCCCTTGGCCACAGCTTTCGACACTTTACCTATGTGTGACACAATCTTAGTTGATGCATCTTTTTGGAACGCAGTCAGCAGTGTAGTGAGCGGGCGTAGCAAGCCATGCAGAACCGCCTTACGTGTTGCACTGTACGTGGCCAAATGGTGTTTTTTCCATGCTATTTGAGAATGCAGGTAGGTAACTTAAGCATTTGTGACAGGGTTCTGACAAACACAGTGGGTGGGTATACTGGGTGTAAGGTTAGGTTTGTGCCTGCAGCACGGATGTACTCGTGCCCAGATTGACACATGGCCCAGTGTTTATCAAAGGTTAAAGGGGGGGTTCACGCACTGCCAAACCTTGTCTACATGCACACAGTCCACCTGCTGACGAGCGGACATGGCCATACCACCCAAGGGTGATTTGGTCTCCCTCTGTCTCCCTTTCTCCCTCCCTCTGTCAGCCTCCTCCCTCTGTCCGTCTCCCTCTGTCAACCTCCTCCCTCTGTCCGTCTCCCTGTCTCCCTTTCTCCCTCCCTCTGTCAGCCTCCTCCCTCTGTCCGTCTCCCTCTGTCAGCCTCCTCCCTCTGTCCGTCTCCCTCTGTCTCCCTTTCTCCCTCCCTCTGTCAGCCTCCTCCCTCTGTCCGTCTCCCTCTGTCTCCCTTTCTCCCTCCCTCTGTCAGCCTCCTCCCTCTGTCTGTCTCCCTCTGTCTCCCTTTCTCCCTCCCTCTGTCAGCCTCCTCCCTCTGTCCATCTCCCTCTGTCCGTCTCCCTCTGTCTCCCTTTCTCCCTCCCTCTGTCAGCCTCCTCCCTCTGTCCGTCTCCCTCTGTCTCCCTTTCTCCCTCCCTCTGTCAGCCTCCTCCCTCTGTCCGTCTCCCTCTGTCTCCCTTTCTCCCTCCCTCTGTCACCCTCCTCCCTCTGTCCGTCTCCCTCTGTCTCCCTTTCTCCCTCCTTCTGTCACCCTCCTCCCTCCCTCTGTCTGTCTCCCTGTGTCCACCTCTGTCTCCCTCCCTCTCGCTCCCCCTCTCCCTCCCTCTGTGTGTCACCCTCTGTCACCTCAGCACAGCTTCCTGGGCACACACAGTTTGCAGGTCTTTCAAAGGCCATTGGCTTGTTCATGTGGGTTTGTTTCTTATCTCCGGGCACCCATTGGGCGGTGTGTCTGAGTCTGCGCTGCTGCTGTGGCGGTGTGTGCTGACACTCTTTCAGAGTTATGCGTCTTCATTAGCTGATGTTATGTGCATATTGTGCCTTCATACTCATGTCATCCTGCAACACGGCCAGCATTTGCAGGCAACACAGTACTGTGTGGGGACACACTGTTTGTATGGCTGTGCCCTAGGCCATATGGGCTGAGGGCATTGTTGTGTGCTTCAGAGTTGCTCTATGTTAGTTTTGAGGCACACCCTCCCGGCATCGGGGACATCCTGTCTTGTGTTGGTGTTTTGTGTGGCAAGTGACTTGGCATGGCCTTGCTTGGGGCATGGAGCATGGAGGCGCTAGTGGCATGTGTGTGTTTTTGGAGTCTGGTTGTGTCCGGTGCTGGCTTTGGGGGGGTTGCGTGCATGATTGGTATTTTGGTTGTGTATGGCATTCCCCCCATGTGAGGTGAGTTGTTTGTATACTCACCAGGCTTTCGGACTCCTTCTACTCCGTCTACGCCCACCGGCGGCAGCACGGCCATCACCTTCTCCTCCCAGGGATGGTAGTGTACCGGTCTGCGGGGCGGCCCTCCTCCAGTGATGTTCCCCTGGTTGTGATCGTCCGTCATTTTGCGGCGGACCGTCCTCCGCAGATCGTACCACCTGGCTTGGCACTCATGCCTGGTCCTTCTGGTGGCCCCAACAGCATTCACAGAATTGACAATCCTCTGCCACATGGCTGATTTTTCGGATATGCTGGTCCGTCTGACCAATGTTCCAAAGAGCTGTGGCTCGACTCTGACGATTTCGTCGACAAGGACCTCCAGCTCCTCCTTTGTGAACTTTGGATTCTTGTTAGTGGGCATGGTGTGGGGTGTGGGTGTGGATGGTTGTGGGGGTGTTGGTGTGGATGGTTGTGGGTGTGTGAGTGTGGTTGTGAAGGTGTGTGTGTGTGAATGTGATGAGGGGGTGTTTGTGATTGTGGTTGTGTGAAGGAGTGCAAGTGTAAGGTGTATTGATGGATGTAGTATGGTGCAGTGTGTTGTCTCTGTGGTCTGGCAGTAGTGGATCTGTTGCAAAGGATCATGGTTTGTGTGTGTTGGGCCTTTTAATTGGTCCATTTGTGGGTGTGGCTGTGTTTGAACTTTGGGTGGGTGTGTTATAAGGAGAGGTTGTGTTTTGGGCCTCTGTTTAGCTGTTTGGCAGTTGCAGGTCAGTGTATACGATGTATTTGGGCTGGTTGGACATGTTTTGTGGTGTTGTGTGCATCGAATTGACTCTCCTTGTGTTGTTCTGGTTTGTCCTGGTTCAGTACGAGTGTTTTTGGCGTCTGTACGGTGCGTACATGGGCCATGTTGTTGTACAGTGCTGTCCTTTGCTATGGCTTAGTATGACTCGTACATGCGCGATGTTGGGTGAGGGTGCTGGTGTAGGGGCCTGGGGTAGGGTGCGTACAGACACGGGCAGGGTGTTGGTCCGCACCGTCCATCGGTGGTGGTGTTTCGCACCGTACATACAGGGGGGGCTGGGTGTACGCTCCGTACATACATGGGTGGGGGTACGCTCCATACATACACGGGTGGGGAGTTGGTACGCTTCATGCATACACGCGTGGGGGTACGCTCCGTACATACATGGGTGGGGGTACGCTCCGTACATACACTGGTGGGGTGTGGGTACGCTCCAATCATACACGGGTGTGGGTACGCTCCATCCATAAACGGGTGGGGGTACACTCCATTCATACACGGGTGGGGGTACGCTCCGTACATACACGGGTGGGGGTACGCTCCGTACATACACTGGTGGGGTGTTGGTATGCTCCGTACATACACGGGTGGGGGTACGCTCTGTACATACACTGGTGGGGTGTGGGTATGCTCCATTCATACACGGGTGGGGGTACGCTCCATTCATACACGGTGGGGGTACGCTCCGTACATACACTGGTGGGGGTTCGGCGCGTACATACGAGGGCTGGGGGGGTGTTCTGCGCATACATACGGGGTCTGGGGTGGGGTGTTCGGCGCGTATGCGGGCACATGTCTCCATGGTTGCTATAGGAGTTCGGTCCGTACGGTGTTTTTTCCATACGGTTGTGAAATCGGAAGGACGGGACGGATCGTACTTGCGCGGTCGGACTACTTCATTTTTCCGATTCGTACGGTAAATCGTCCGGGGATGTGTCGGACACATTTTCCGACCCAAGGACGTGTGGGGAAATTTTCCCAATGCGATTCGTATGGACTTTTTCCCATACGAATCATACTTGGCAGTTTGTACGCTACTTGTATGATTCGTACGGTGAAAAATCCGGATACGATTCGTACGGGGAAAATTTTTCCTGGATCGGAATCGGCCCCTTATTGTCCATGTTATATATTTACATCTATTGCTCTTTAAACTTTTTCTCTTGCATTATGGACCCAGCCTCCTCAATATCCTGGGAGGGGAGGGTCCCCTTTCTCTGGGCTTCCAATTCACGGGTCTAGGCTTCAGCTTGCTACCGATTAGGAGGGTGTCCATCTGGACCTGCCCAGGCTGCAAGTGCCGTCCCGCTCGCCCTGTAACCCTTTCGTGGGCCCTCCCTTCTCCCAGGGGTCCATGCCATGAGGCATCCCAAGGACCTTACATGAGCATCTACTCTACCTTTCCTGAGGCTGAGTCCTTGACTTCTTCTCCCTCGGTGCCCTGCCTTGAGGCATCCCAAGGGCTGTGTGAAGCATCACATCTACGCTTTCTATGGCGGCACGCCCCCCTTTGGCTCCCTCAGTGCCCCTGCCGTGAGGCATCCCAAGGACACTGTGAGAGCCTTCCCTCTACCTTCTAGTAAATTTTCTCTTTTTACTAACTTTCTTGTGTTTGTTCCACTTACCCCTCTACCCTTGTGACTGCAACGCCCGTATCTTAGGTGTGGGTGGGTGGGATTCTTCTCCTTCCTTGATGCAAGGGGGGGTGTATGTGCTTACTTGGGCTGTTGGCCCATTTTATCCCCCCTTCACCCTAACTATCCCACCCCCTGATTTGTGGGGGGCTTGCCTCATTTGAGGGTGTGTGCAATCCTGGCCCTCCAGCCTTGCCTGCATGCAAATGGGGGCGGGGAGGGCCCCCCACCTCAGACGGCATTTTCCGCGGGCCCCCATTGGTCCGGCTTCGCCTACCCGGCATGGGTTTTTTCCGGCTCTACTCCCGCACGGACGGGAGGTTTTTGTTCTCATTTGCAGGCACAGCATGAAGGAGGGTAAGATTTGTGAGGCTCCTCCGGCCCATTAAATTATATCATTCTGAGGTGCTCCCCTTGGAATTTAGACTTTTTTGTTAGCACTCATTTTCAGATATATACGGTGTTGGGCTCTCTGGCCCCCCACCCCCCAGTGAAGAGCAGTTTCCTTTCCACACAGTAAAGGATACAGCTCCTCATTTGCTCAGGCTCGCTTTCAGGTAAACTTCCCCAATGTCATCATGATACCCATAGTTCTTTTTTTACACACTACATGCTAAGGGCTTATTTTATTAGTAATTTGTTTAGATCTTCCTGGCGAGGTGTCCGCGTATTGAAATGCGACAGATCTCGCCTGATATTATCCTCATTGAATTTTGGAAGTAATTTTTGGAAGCACCTTAAAGAGCCCATTCACCCCTGTATTTGGGGTAAGTTTTCAATTATGCCTTTTTTGCATTGTATACAGTTCGGATTCATTTCAAATAAGATGCTGGTTTCCTAACCAGGATGCATTCAATGTTGCAGACCACCCCCTTACATTTTCTGTGAATAGGTTTTAATCCAATCAACACAGACAACATATTGTCATGGATTGTCCAGTCTACAATTATGGTCAGTGTTTTCAGTATTTTTCTGTTTTTGCCCTATAAATATAAGAGGGAGATAGGCTCGAATTATACTTTTTACTATGTCTAGGTTGTCTCTATATCCTGATGAAGACCCGCATGCGGATGTAGAGATTTCCAACATCGCCCAAGACGAGTCGAAACACCAACAATTTTCTCTCTTGGCCTGTAATATATCTCATTAACTTTTGGGATGATGCATGCCTGATTAGATGGCCTTATTCTGAAAAGAGGTCAGAGAAGGAAAAATATATTTAAAAAGATAATGTATTCAGGCCTAATATTGGTTGGGTTTACTTATAATCCACTCCAACCAGTGTTGTTTATATAGAAATTAGGATATTATATTCCTTATTTTTCTGATTTTTCTTCAATCCTTCCATATTCACATTGCACATGAGCACTTTCTTTGCACTCTCCTTTTTGACAACCGCCCACTGTAAAGATGATGTCTTTAATATTGTCTATTTATAATGTTCATATAAACAAAAAAGATTTTGTCTTATAAATTCAGTTGTCTTTGGTTTTTCTCTCTGGTGTTATTCTATGTATAGAATAACCTAAAGAATGACCGTTTGGATTGAATGTTATAGTCCTTTACGCCTCTTGCTGGCTTGAAAAAAGGTACATCTGGACCAATTGTTGTTTAGACTAGACAACCAAAATGGCATAAAGCGGGTTACTACGACTGAGGTTATTTCAAAACTCCTAAAATCCACTCGCCAAAAGCCCTGCATAGAAGAGTGAGGAACCAACCACAAACTGGCCTGAAAGCGTTAATCCTTAGCCCCAAGATCGAAGGTCGAACCAGTCCTTTAAGACTGATTGCCACATTGCATGCTATACGTGACTCATTCCAATAGAATTACACGTTTTTTACCGAACATTTCGGCGAACTTCAGTGGAGAGCATTCTATATATACCTCGGAATAAATGGGCGACATTATCGGATGAAATGAAGTGGGTTGGCTAAAACAAGAGCCAAAGTCTTGGCTGTGGGTTCAAAGCCACTGGCACGAGGCGCCGATAAACAGGCACCCCTCAGCTATTACGCAAAAGTAAACATTCTCCGTTTACTGGACGCACGTGGGAGAAATTATGCAGTGGGTTCGTTGAGGTAAAATGATTTGTTTTGAATACTTGCAGTTGAATAGCCATTCTGTTTTGCCATCTGGGCAGAACAAGAAGAATGCACTGTGACAAAGGCCAGGGAAAGCTTAAGAGCTTTTTCGTTCTGCTTATGACACCAAATATAAATTGTAAACATCGGAGAACGGAGCACAGTGCTTATCTGTGGTCACTGAACACGGATAAACAATTATGCCAATGAAAAATTAGCAACCGCTGGAAAGGACTGATTCGCTCTGCTCTTGTGTTTACTCCTAACTGGTTTACTGGCACCGAGTGCCACAAGACATGTGGGTTAAATACAAACAAGTGTATAGGCTTGCTTGTCAACGGAGAGCAGTCCGGTTCGTGAGCATTTGTCATCAGCTTATCCTGAACATATCTGCCCGAATAAATATAGATTTGAAGAAAAAATGTTAAAAACGAAGGTATTACCTTTCCAACGAATAGATCGATTGATTACCACCGCGTGCGATTCATAGGCCATAGGTTTGAATGAAAACAGATAAACGCAACCTTTCCTCTTTCCTATTTCGGCAAAATGAGTATCTTTGAATTAGATAATAATACAAGTTGGTGTTTACAGCGCTGCGCCGCTGCACCCCTGTACGACAAGCGCTGCATAGAAAAAGTAACATTTTACTAACCAACATAGCACAGACTAAGAGGAGACGATTACATGATCATTAGCATGGAAAAGCAAGGCAAACAGCACACCCAGGCCTCAAACTCCTTTACAAACTAACAGCAAGCAGAAACATGGTTAATGTACAAATGCTGCAAAAACAGGTATTTGGAGGAAGACCGAATATGGCACTCACTTATTGATACAAGGTCAAGAAGTGGAAGGGGTGGAAATCAGCGGGACTGAAAGATGGTCAAGTTAAGAAATGAACACAACAATCAACTCTCTGTGGCACTCAGGGGGATATGTACAAGGAAGTGGAGGAGAGAGGAGTTAGCCTTCCTGGCTTAACGCCTCTCTCCTCCACTTCTGAAACGCAAGGCTGCACCATATTTACAAGAATGTGGTGCAGCTTTGCGTTTCCCCCAGTGATGGCGCTAAGTTTAGCAACTTAGCGCCAACGCAGGCACCCTTGCACCAGAGTGCAAGGATGGCTGCGTGCAGGGCAGGATTGCTTACGTGTAGGAAGGTGTCCTTTCCTGTTGCCAGATTGAGTTATTTACCGCACAATTGGGCGACATTTTTCCCATTAGTGCGGGAAAAACCCATACCTGGCTGGGGGCTACAATTTGGGCGGCTTTAAGCCCATTGTGCGCAAAAATACTGCTGGGGTGGCGCCGACCACGAGGAGTCTGTTGCCATGCGCTTGCTGGTGAATGAGCGACTCGCAGCAAGCTGGATTGAGGTATGATTGGAGGAGGGAGGAGAGGTATGATTGGAGGAGGGAGGTGGTCATTGGTGAGGTACGATTGGAGAAGTAGGATTGGAGGAGGGAGGAAGTCAGGACGGAGACGACCAGCCCAGCCTGTGCGCACAGTGCGTGTGACGACGTGACTAACTCTCTTGTCCCTCTTATGATTCCGTATATGCTGCCAGCAGCCCTGCCCCTTGCCTTAGTCCATGTATAGCGCACAGCACGTCCGTCTACCCCCACCCCACTGTCCCCACACGTGAATCTCTCATGCCATGCGCTCTCCTCACTCAGGCTCTCAGCAGTTTTGGCGCGCTTTACAAACTGACTCGTCTCTACTCAGGAGGAGCATCTCTCTCCCGACTCCTGGTTGACGATGATGTGCGTGGTCAGGCTGTGTGATCACCCGTCCGCAGGCCGCATCAGGCAGACTTGCTCCTTGTAATGTGGGGTAATGTAAAATGCACCCCTCTCTGTGTGGTCTGGTGTCTTTCTGTCACCCACCTCTCCAGTACACTGTACTGAGTCTGCACCGTCTCTCTCAGACAGTCTGGAGGAGGCCAAAGGCCAGCCTGGAAGAGGCCAAAGGCCAGGGCAGGGTAGGGACAGACGAGGTACAAGAGCTTGGTGACTCAGTCTCACTCACACGGTGGGTCATCACTGTTGGAGAGATACTCGAGACTAGTAGTGTCTGTGGTACTGTGACTGCAGTCCCAGACCGTAGCAGGCTCTGGTGGTTAATCTTCTAGTTGTCTCTCTCGTGCATGCCCACGTGCCCTGGGCTACCTGGCCTGGGCTGGCCTGTGTCTGCACTGTCTGCTGCCAACAAGTCGCGGCCCGGCCCCAGCCTTCAATACCTGTCCTTGAGTAGCTGCCTTCAACTTCAGGAGGACACCAGGAGTGGACCAGGATGGTTTGGTTGACTGACTGTATCCTGCCCTAATCTAAGTAAGTGACATAACATTTAATTTTTACCTCTGTCCAGGCTACCTATACTGTAGGAACTTGTCTAGGTTGAGATTCATGCCACAGCGGTAGGGTGACTTTCACCAGCTGTCCCGGCATATTTCTGCAATTTTGGCTCATGTCCCGCTTTTTAGAATGTGTATACGGAAACCATTGAGAGGAACTTATTGGGTGTTGTAAAGTTGTACTACTTGGCAGATATTATAAGTAAGCAATTTAATTACCAGGTATGTTGCTGGTTTTAGAAATTGCCATTTTATTTATTTTCTTACTGCTTCTCTGTTTCTATGTTGATAAGAGTTGTCATTCTGCAGAGCACCATTGATGTAAAATTGTAGTCCTTCTATTTTTGCAAAATGTCCTGGTTTTTAGTTGTCAAGATCTGGTCACTCTACATAGAGGGTGTGTGTGCACTGACCAATGCGTCGTTCCAGTCAACCTCATTTGTTAAAATAATTAAAGGGTGGCTGCTTTTTCAAGGTATCTCTCTGGTCTGGTCCTGTTTTTGTTATGATATTGGGTGAAAGTTGGAAGTACACCACATGTGAAGTTAGTTACCCGAAGGTGAGGGGCAGGCCTGTGGAATGCATGTGTGGATGTGAAAGCATGGAACTACCTTCCCTGTGTTAGTGCCTTTTTCCATGGGACGCGTGTGTTAATATGCCAAATCATTAAAGGGAAAATGTGTAAATTGTATTTTTTTTAATATTGGACTTGATGGTTGGTAGTTTTTTGAAAAAGTTGGCAAAGCAGGTTTTGTGTTTGGGTAAAATTATTCCTTCATAAAATAGAAGGCATTAAAGTTGCAGCTTTAGCACGTGGGGGAACAACCTAGTTAGTCAGTAACCTAGTTAGTCAGTATGCAAGCGACCTCATGGCGTGTGCCATCACAGCCCATGATGTCACAATGTGTGGCATCACAGTAAGTGACATCACGCGAAGTGACATCAGATAAGAATCCACACATTTGTTTTGTAGTATACAATGAGTACATTAAGCACATTATGAGATTCATCAAATTGTGCTTTAGGCTTGTGCTGCAAAAGTGACACAATCCCAATGTAAAATGTGGAGCTCAACACATAGTACTAAAATTGTTTTTAAAACCCTGCTATAAAGAAACTGGCAACAAGGAGAAGCATGGTACTACATCTGTTATGCTTAATTGGTTGCAAAGTCTGTGTTTTCTAATATTTTATGGGCGTAAGACATCTGCAGAGGTGCCCAGTAAATATCAGGGAATAATAATTGGTGAGAACTCTGGAGGTTAATGTATTTGTCGGAGAGATCTCTGCTTTGTGTAGTCCCAGATCTGAATCAAAGTAATGTAGAAGGTTAATGTGTCTCCTGCAAAACACATCATGTAATATGCAGATGACAGATTTTTTTTTTTAAATGTAGCTAGGTTAGTGGGCTACTGCTTTGAACACAGATTATTTTGTTCCTTGCAGTTCATAATTAGTAAGCCTCTTACTATTGCACAGTTAGCTATTTGTGACTGTTGCATCTTTTAACCTTCACAGTCATGCAACACATCTGCTACATTGATTTACACGCTTGCATGATTTATTGTCAGTGTCTTTATGTAAAGCACTCTGATACCCTGCAAGGGAAATACAGAAGGAGGGTGATTAGTAATATTATAGTATATATGCAGATGTGCAGAGCATCATATATTTATTGACACCGTTGAGTGTGGGGCAAGACCATGACTCATGAGAATTGAAGCCTCCAGTGAGTAGCATTTCCCAGTTAACTCCCTCCCACGATCTGTATATTGAATAGAATGTATATTTGTCCTTAACATTGTTTCTGATGACTATTTGTGCATATTTTGAGACTTGCTACTTTGGGCTGGTTTTTGGACTGGAACTGTTCTGCGTTGGGCTGGATTGGGCTTATAGTTGAGCAGCTTTGGGCTTGGGGTGGGTCTCAAAATCTGGCAACACTGCCCGCCAAGTGCTCCAAAGCCGGAGAGGGGGGTCGGAGCCTTGCGGGCTCCATGCTGCTGATCGCCGCCTGCCCCCGGTTCCCTCTGCAACACAGCCCAGTGAGTGGGACTGGACGGTGCTCTAGAAACGTCACAGCTTCTCGGGGCTTCTGTAACTTAAGTGGCACAACCCGGTGCATCACAGTGTACCGCAGCACCCCTTCCTTTAAAGCAGCACCCCTCAGCCCCATAGCGTCTCTCATGGGGGTGTAAAGCGAGGTGTTGGAGCACGGGCAGGGGTGCCTTTCACTCCAGCCCAGAACACTGAGTCTTCTGTTGGGCAAAAGTTAACATTTAAAGTGACAATAGCAGCATAAAAATAATTAAAATGGTGCGTTTGGTGACAGAGCACAGCTGAGGTTACACGCGAGCAGCAGCTAAACGCGCATGTAATGTGTTCAATTGAAAGCGTGAGACCAACGGCGATCAAGGATTGTCCCTGAAGCAGAGGTGCGTTTAAACGCTGCAAAAATACAGGCTATGTACCTTGAATCCAGTACTTCTTTCATGTATTTTTTAGGGCTGTGCTCGTTTTATTTTCAGGCGGTGCGTTTGCTTGCCTATATGTAAACATTCTTCCAGAATAATATTTAAAGTATATTTCAACAGGACGCATAAGCCTCCTGGTGAAAACGACATATTCAGGGTTTAGAGCAGACAAAGCCTTATGATGACAGTACTGGCACAAAGGATGTTTCCACTGCGAAGCCTGCAAAATGACTTTAAACATGAACATCTACAAAGGATACGAGAAGAAGCCGTACTGTAATGCCTAAGTACAGCGGGTACCAAATGAGGGGTGTGGCAGAAATATGCAGAAAACAACTGGTTCAGTCAGACTCTTAACATAAACATGCAGAGTGCTGTTGTGAAACATTGGCCTACCCTGTCGTTTAGGTGTGGTGGTAGTCTTCTACAAGTTCTTGGCAGCGCATGTGTTGTATTGTCCTCATTTATTTTGTATGCGATAATAGAATTTGTCTTGGCTGGTGTAGTGTTTAATTGCAGCACTTTTGTGTGACCATGAACGCCGACAGCACTGACTGGTTTGGTCGGCTGTGCCAGTCAACAACTGCTCTCTGTTATTTCTCATTCACAGTTTCATAACACATTGGTGTTTATCAAACGATGCAGTAATTGCGACACACCACCACTTCTTATGAATGGTATGTAATTGTTTTCAAGAAACAATCATGCAAAGATAAAAAGGGGATCGGGAACACCTGAATAGCACAGACATGGCCATTGGTGCAACAGGTGCAGCGGCACCCGGGCCACAAAGCCCTAAGGGGCCCATTGAGCCATTAATATGTTTGTCCCTTGTTCCTAAATTAAAATAAGTTTAAACTCTATCAAGATTCAAGCACCTGGTCGGCGGGTATAATAAACTGTAGACCAACATCTACATTAAGTTCGGGCCCCATCTTTTGTAAGCCCCTCATATGAGTTATGCCTTGGCTGGCAGTGCCCTCTCTAAAAGCTTCAGTCTCTCCGTCACATCACACCCGGAATCCAGGGCCCTACGTGGAACTGAGCCATAACCACTCGCAACCTTTTAAGGGATGAACGGATTGGTCCGTGCTTTATGATCCTCACGCGGGCTATTATATGCTCAAAAATAAACATACATGCCTATGTGATCATATACATATTTATACATACTTATGCATGCATAAATAATAATAAAATTAGAATTTTCCTTGCAGCCAGCACAGTGGAAGGGAAATAGTTTTTCTGTTAATATTTTTACTTTCAAACTAACCTATAACACTTGGATCTAACAACCTTCCCATTTTCTCACAAATCCATGGTCCACTGAGATGTTTTTTTGGGCAAACCATTAAAAAGTGGTTTTGATTGGTTTCAGCCTGCCATATGATTAACCCCTCCCTTATCTAATATCTAAACCATTATATAACCCAGCCTGTCAGGGCAAGGTTACTGTGACCTATAGTAATAAAAGCCCATGCTATCCTAGGCCCTTTATTAACCTTTTTAAAAGCCCTCTTCAGTCCTCAGGATACAGGCTGGTTCTACCCAGACATGTCCAGATTATTCTTACGTAAGGGGTAGAAAAGGCACAGCTGTGCTTTTATTTGTTTATGAAATACGCTTGTGCGTATAATGAAAAGCACACCATGGTAGATGTTTCAGCCCACAGGCTAATGTGCTGCATATCTAAATTTATTTATTTATTGTCAGATTTGTATGGCGCATAGCTGCCCCAGCAACGGGGCGTCCCAGCACGACCAAAGACAGTGAGAGTAGCTGGAAGGAAAGCAGTTTAGACGTGAATTGGTTGCGACGCAAGACTGCGGAACGAGCGCCCTCCTACTCTCGCTCTCAGAATGCGAGGGACATTCACTAACGCTTGGTCACCCGATCTAAGGGACCGCCGTGGCACATAAAACTGTAGCAGATTGGACAGGCCCAAAGGAGCCTGTTCAGTCAGAATCCTGTGCGAAACGCAAAGAGTCTTGAACTGGATTCATTTTTCAACAGGCAGCCAGTGTAGCTTGGGCATGGCATGGGAAACTGAACAGGATCTCGGCAGTGCCACCAGAATACGTGCAGCAGCGTTCTGGATTCTCTGCAAGCGCCTAATACAGGACTTGTTGGCCCCAAGGTACAGAGAATTACCATAATCCAGCCTAGACAGGATTGTCGCTTGGATAAAGGGGGGAAACAACCGAGCAGAGGCTTCAAGCCACACAGCAGCCCAAAACATGTCCCTGCCACGGCTTTAGATTGTGTATCGAAGGTAAGCCCACTGTCGATCCAGATCCCCAGGTTCTTAACTGCCTCTTTAGGCACAGGGGCCGGTTTGAGGCTGTCTGGCCAACACTGCATGCACCATAACTCCCGGTCTTTCCCAAATAACAGCACCTCGGACTTTCTGGCATTCAGCTGCAGGCAGTTGGTTGACATCCAGCCTGCAACCTCTACCAGATCCTCCTTAAACCTTCCCAAACTAACATTATTTCTCTTGGAGAAAGCGATCACCTATTGGGTGTCGTCTGCGTACAACACCAATGACAACCCTCTACCCTTAGCCACCTGTGCAAGAGGTTGCATGCAAATATTAAACAGAAGGGGGCTCAAAATAGAGCCCGGAGGCACCCCCTGTTTCAAAGCAAACTCCTGAGATTGAAATGGTGGCACCCAGACCTGGAAAGATCTTCCCGTCAAGAAGTACCGACACCAATCCAAGGCCAGATCCCTCACTCCGATGTCATGCAGACGCCTCAGCAGAATCTCGTGGGAAACAGGCCTGATAAATACATATCAGGTCCCAAAGGCGAGACCGATTGCATTGCAAATGCTTGTTTAGAGTACGTCATACCTTTGTAGTAATATGGTTCCAGTGATTTAATTACCACAGCCATTAATTGTAATAGAGACACACATTTAGAATTAAATAATAGCAGCAAGAAGGGGCTCTGGGGGTCCCTATTTTATAATATAGGAAAATGCAATTGCTTGGAGGGATTAATTCCAAAATCACAGAAGGAAGCCTGTGCAATTATTGTCTCATTTCAACAATTGATTCATAAAGTAAAGTCTTTCTGAGATGGTCCATAAACCATGACTGCAGTAGTTACTTATGCGGGATCATTTTGTGGGATCAAATGCTTACCAGTCTTAAGACTGCCTTTGAGGTTAGAAGAAGCATAATCTTGGCAGCCCATTCCCTCCTTGCTTTAAATTTAGTTTCTGCTGCAAGAAGGCAAATATAACACTTCCATGTGAGATCTGAAAATAATGGGGGAGGACAGAATAGGTCAACATAAACTTGGGAGCGGGGCTTTGTTGTGTCCTGGCTTCAACTTTATTTAGCTTGTTTCTTTTTACAAGTGCTGGTGCAGTCAAATGTCAGCGCACCGAATACCGAGGCAACGTTGCCCTAAAATGACCCCATGCCTTTACCAGGTACCTGTTTATCTCACTCTGACAGGTTCCTGCTTTCTCTCTTTGTGACTGTTTTCCGTCCTCATCTTCCTTCCTTTTTCCATTTTGTATGTCTTTCCCTTTCTTTCTCTCCTAAATGTCTGGTCCTTTAAAATAAGCACCGGCCCCTAAAAAGGAGTGCCGGTGGCCTCCACCAGCAGCCACCTGCTCAAATTAAGAACTGAGCTTATTCATTAACGATTTGGAATTGCTGATATTGAACGGACAACATTATGACACACCTCAAATCAGTGACTTTCATGCACAAATCAAACCCCTCCCAAGGGCGAGTCCCCCCCTTCTTAGCGCCCTGCCCGACTGCGTCCCTTTCCACATGAATCATTCCAGTGACAACATGGTATGGTGCATAGAAAGTTCACAGTTTATTAACATGTTTTATACATCTCGCAACTTTTGGTTGGTCATTCATAAACATCTATGTCATTTCATATCCTGCATTTTTATCTAAATTTGGCGTTAGCTCTTTTATAACAGCGCTTTATTAGCTTGAGCTGCCCCTTTCAAGCAAGGCCTCTGTGTTGCGCGGTTCCAGGCTTCCCTTGCTAACAAGTTTGTGGGCGCCTGTTAGGACTGGCCTGGGCTGCAAGTTCTGTATCGCTTGCCCTGGACCCTTGCTGGGCACTCGCCTGCTCACCAGTACCCCTGCCGTGTGGCATCCCAAGGACCCTGTGCGAGCATTTCATCTACTCTGCCTGTATCTGTGTGCTGTCATTCGCCCACTTAGTGCCCCTGCCATGAGACATCCCAAGGACTCTGTGCAAGCATCTCATCTACTCTGTCTACGGCTGTGTGCTGTCATTTGCTCACTCTATGTCCCTGCCATGAGGCATCCCAAGGACACTGTTTGAGCAGATCCTCCACCTCTATTAGTTTCTCCTTTTGGATCTTTTTCTGGGTTTCATCAGCCACACTGCCTACGGTTTGATGATTGAAGGCAGCTCCCCCCTTTTGTCACCTCTCTTCACCCTTACTCAAGACAAACCCAGCTGTTCCAGGACCCCAAATATGTTAAGTAAGAACATGTCCATTCCTACCCCCGCCAGGTGGATGCCATCTTCCAAGTGGTACCCTGGGACTTTAGGTTAATCAGACCGTGCCTTACTAAGCCTCCACTATTAGCCCTAGATATTTTTGCCACGTTAATATTCAATTTGTGTCTAGATTTTTCAACTGCACCTTGGTTCATGGCCCCCCTCCAAGCCCTGCATACTATTCTTTCAGACCATATTACCTCAGCCAGCCGGATTAGCTTAGCTAGTGCTGCAAGGTTTGCCATCTTCTTTGCCAGGAGGCTTCTCCTCCCTAAGGCCGCTAAATCATTGCCCCCCAGGTGAACCACCACCGCATCCGGTGCGTTCCCCCGCCAAAGTGCCTTTCGTACTGCATGTAGCAGCTGGTCTCATTTCATCCCTGATTTTCCCAGTCAGGTCACCTCCGTGTCATGAAGCCAGATCCCTTTGAATGCATGCCGAGCCGCTGCTCACTGTTGTGCCCGGGTTATATAAGGGTGCCCCACAATCCATACTTTCTTGCGACCTGCTGGCTGACCTGGATGACCTAGATGACCTGGATGATGGGGCAGAGACCATAGATCAGCAAAATGCAGGGCGTACATAACGCTTGAAGGCACTTGATGCCCAACGCCCCACTGGCATGATTTTCTTTGCACTAAACCCCAGGTCTGCCACTGTGGTTGCCGCCCCTATGCGAAAGGAGTGCGATCCGAATTTTTTGGGTGGGAAGCTTGCTCTTTTCAGGGATCTCCGCATTACTGCCACGTACTGAAACCTACTGAGTCATGACCCATCCCTGTGTGTAAACAACGGCCCCCAGCCGGTCCTGCTTGAAGCATATAATCTTGGACAAGGCATAACGAGCAGCAGGACTTATCTTTGATCCTGGTGTATTTCCCTTTGCCTGCCTGATCCGTTTTATAGTGGCATAAGTGAACTACCGCAGATAATGTAGTTATGCCATAATTTGCTAAGATTTTTCACTGCTTGTCAAAACATATATGTCTGAATATTGGCTTAACCAAAAAGTATTGTGGCCAGTAATACGCTCATAGCTAAAGCTGCTTTTTGAGAACTAGTTGAATGGCGGTCGGCAAAGAAGACTGCAGTTAGTCCCATGGCTTCTATTGCCTGCGGTGTAAGGATTTACCAAGCAGGGAGCCATATTTGGACACAATTGAGTGATTGTATGCAACACTCATTTGGTCATATTTTTTATCAACACTTCGTACCAGAGCAAAATCACTAAAAGTGAAGCAAGCCAACACAGAGGGTCTGATTACAAGTTTGGTGAATGGGTTAGTCCATCAAAAATGTGACGGATATCCCTTCCGCTGTATTACAAGTTCCATTATAGCCAATGGAATATAATAGTACTCATAATAAGGCAGATGCGATATCAATCACGTTTGTGATGGAGTAACCCGTCTGCCAAACTCGTCATCAGGCCCATAGTGTTATGTGATTTTGTACTTGAAATGTGCCTAAAAGTAATACAATTGTAGGACATAGTGCTACTATGTGGGAAAGGGTGTCACATGACTGGTGCATGGATGTTACCATGCTACCACCAGTGGTTTTTGACACAAAGCCCTATCTACTAATATTTGTGGATAGGGATTAGTGCCAAATAAATATGGTTCCTTGAGATAGGCACAAAGAATGAGACATTGATTATTTTCTCTAATCTTTAATAACTTTGCATGTGTGCTTTACTGCACAGCACAGAGTGGGAACAGTTTAAAAGTAAGTCTGAGCATAGCATTCTGCACTCGAAAGGTGCCTTTCCTTTTCTAAACTTATGCTAACCTCACATAAGCAGCTTTGCACTATGATGCAAAGGTGTGTGTGGATGTGCTTGACAGCCTGAAAGTGTTCCAGTGCATGGAGAGAGCAGCAGTGACATATCTTATAAATATGGCACTGCCCTGATCCCTTCCTCCAATGCAACACAACACAGCAAACTCTGGTTGCTATGCTGCTTTGTGTGATATACTAGCAGATCTGCCCCTTTATCTAAACTTCAGTTCTTCCACTTGTCAAAGAAATCAAACCTTGCATTCTTTGTAGTGGGCTTCAACTGGGAACTGTGCATATTGCATTATCAAAGACACTTTGTGGTACTATTTCATATGCTCACAAAAAAAGCAAGTTATGAAGTATATTGTAATTCCAGAGATATAGCTGTAATGTGGCATTGCAATTGTATATATGCACTGCCATTTTCATTGTCAGCTTTGCAGCTGCCTAATATATTGATGCAGTTTGGAGCTACAGTGAACTTTTCTAATGGTACCTGTATGAACGCTAATTATCATCTGGGATGGACAAGTGTCCTACTCAAAGCATAATGCCTCCACTTGCTAGATGTGAGACAAATGAAATAAATTAAACCTGTGCTCAATCCCTGGTAACCTGACACAAAGCAGTCAGTCTTAATTCAAAGGCAATGTGTAAAGTATTTTAGCATAGCATAAAACGTGGTAAAAGACACACAGCACACAATAAAACTCCACAACCAAATATAAAATAAAGAGAAGAATTTATGAGTAAAGTAAGACTAAACAACAGAAATCCAATAAAGGAAACTGGAGAAATGAATTTTGAGTGAAAATACCACCAAAAAGCACAACATGCCAATGACAGTCTAGTGAAGCAGTATACCAGGACCTATGCATGATTTGGAGCTGACCACAATGAAATCCTGGTCATATTAAACAAGTGGATTGGAGTAACTGAAAGTCTGGAAGACAAAAAGCCCCAAAAAGTTTCTTACTCCCAATTCAGTAATGGACTATGTAACTCTTTTTTTAAAGAGAAGCTTTGACATTTCTTCTAAGTCCTAACACAAAAAGTGACTTTCTCACTGTTGAAAATAGCCCTTTCGGCTGGGTCACCCTCAAACAGTTTGCCTTCTCCCCCCCTGTTTTGCTGAATTCGTTTTTGTTGGCTTTAGGACTCTAGGCACTTTACCACTGCTAACCAATGCTAAAGTGCATGTGCTCTCTACTTAAAACATGGTAACATTGGCTTATCCAAAATAGGCATATTTCATTTACTTATAAGCCCTTAGTAAAATGCACTAAATGTGCCCAAGGCATGTAAATGAAATGCTACTAGTAGGCCTGCAGTACTGATTGTCCCAGTCACTTAAGTAGCCTTTAAAATTTGTCTCAGGCCTGCCACTGCAGAGCTGATGTGTGTAGTTTTAAACTGCCATGTCAACCTGGCAAGTAAGCTCTCTGGCCAGGCCCAAACATTCCTCTTTAATACACATAAATCACCCCTATGGTAGGCCCCGGACAATGCACGGGCAGCGTGCAGTGCATTTAATAAGTAGGATATGTACTTTTAAGTTGTAAATGTCCTGGTGGTGAAAAGTTCTTACATTCATTTTTCACTACTGCAGAGCCTATCTCCCCCATAGGATAACATTGGGATTACCAGGATACTGATAGCTGTTCCTCTTGTTCCTTTCAGGAGACATTTGAAAAATGTTCATAGAGAGACAGATGGTCAGAACACAGGTCAGAAGAGCGAGTCAAGCCGAAAAGGGAGACACATCACACTTCAGACTACATCATTAAACAGGAAGACAAACAAAAGACTTTTGAACCTCAATTTAAAAAGGAGAAGGTTGCCGGGCTTACAATTAGAATGCCCAGGCTACTGAGGACTCTGCTTCTAAATGGGGAATGGGCAGTGACAATGCAAGACAACGTGGCAGAAGTCACAATGGCTCGCCGGAACAGGATGGATTATCTGGAACATATAGCAGTGGAAACACCTGATACAAGGGTAAGTGTCCCACATCGTTTATACAAAATAATGCTCCAAATGGAGGTGATCATACCCAGGTGAGTGAAGGGTCTCTTTTGGGAGAACCTGACATATGGTTATGACATTCTTATGGCCGAAAAGGATTGGTCACCTGATTTCATAGTGGATTGCCCAATGGGGGGAAGAAGTCATTGTATCTGTTAAAAATTCATACACGCAGGAGTGGTCATTAACGCTAGCTACTACACTTTAGCGCAATCATGTTAGGTGAGATGATGAGTCACCTCATCACGAGATTCCATTAAAATCCATTGTTCAACCACAGAGACAATACCCATTAAAGCATGAAGTAAAGAAACAAGTCAGGGAGATCCTAGATCAACTTGAATGCCAGGGTGTGAAAGAGAATTTCACCTCACCCATGAATAATCCCTTGTTTCCTGTAATGAAACCCAATAACTCATATAGTCTGGTCTTAGATTACAGACATTTAAATGTATCCACACATACATTTGTATTATAAAATGCACATAGTGCCGCACTAATAAATAACATAGTGCAGAAAAAATGCAAAACAACACTAGGCATCTCAAATGTTTGATGAGGAGGCATTGTCCTATGTAGATGGAATCTATCTGATGGACAATGAACTAATGGAACACTTGTCTAGGGTGAACCACATACTTCTTGGCTTCTCTCACCAGGGTTACAAATTTAATTTAAAAAAATCAAAAATTGCTCATCTCAGTGTCCTATTTCAAGGGTACAAGCGATCAAGTGAAGGAAAAAGCCTGGCAGCACAGTTTTCAGAAAAATATGCACTGCTTCAACCTCCCACAACTCTGAAATCCATTTTAGGATTTTGGCAGGACATACATTTTGGATTATGCAGAAAGGGTGAAACCTTTCTACGACTTTATTAGACCGGATGTTTCAGTACATCATTGGATACAGAAACATACAGATATTCTGCGTTCCGTACAAGCTGAAGTGATAGCTTCTAAATGTTTACTGACACATGTTAACATAAATAACCTGGCGATCCACGTAGTCGCAGGACCATCTGGGTACACATATATCACTTTCAATGAAAGTGATACAGTGCCTATTGCATACAAATCACATTTGTACACAAACGCTGAAATGTATTTTGTACCCACTGAAAAAATACTCACAGTGGTACAGACTGCTGTAGTGAGAGTGAGAGCACTAGAGCAAGGGAAACACATTATTGTCATGAACCCAGTACCAACCCTAGAGGCCAATACAAAAGCAAGCATCCGAAATGCATTACATCCACAATGGATTCAATGGGCTAACTCTCTCACTGCAACAGATGTAAACTACAGATTTGACTCTATGTTACAAATACAAGCATTCTTGTAGTACAAACAAGAATATCCTCTGAAGAATGAAATGATGCCTCTCTATCAATATGAATGTATCATTTATACAGATGGTTGTCCCCAGCCAGCCGCAATAATGAAACAGCAATATTCCACAGCATGTGCAATTGTAAAAGGACACATGCAGGACGGAAAGTTCTGTCCTGGGAAAAAACACACTCAGTCCCTAGGGGACTGTATGGCGCAGCTGACAGAACTAAAAACCCTGATACTGGCACAACAAAATATGGATCATAAATTCCCCACACTAATTGTGTGTGATTCATATTACTGTATCTAGTCCTATAATGAATATTTACACTATTGGTGCCAGAATGGATTTAGGGATTCTAAAGGTTGCACTGTAAAGCACAAGATGCTTTGGGAACGAGTGGCAAACCTAAAAGAAGGCCTGCCACGGGCTCATGTTATTCATACATTGAGTCATCAACATGTTGGCCTTCACATTGAAGAGAATTCGATGGAGGATGAAGCCGCCAAGGCAACAGTTCGTACTGCTGCCGTTGCTGCTATAACCTGCTCAAGTATGAGAATGTACGGAACAACTATGGTGGCAGACAATGCCACGCGCATCTTAACAGCCCTGCCAAAAGGCTTTCCACTCAAGTACTCATACAAGTTAGACTCACAAAACATTCCATGTGCTCAAATTCCAGGAGTGGGTATAAAGTTATACCAAACACTGATCACAGATTAGGACAAATACTAGCTGAACATGAGGGACTGGGTTCCCCTCACGCAGGGATCATTGCTATAATTTATTTACTATGGCACCGCTATTGGTGGCCAGGTCTATCAAAACAGTTGAAGGACTTTGTCCTTAAATGTGATATCTGCCAACCTATGAAAGGTTCCACCATAGCACATCCAGCACACACACTGCTATTGATCTCTGACAATCCTTTGGCTTGTTTTTACTTGGACCACAGCGGCCCTTTACATTCAGATGGGGCTTAGAAGTATATCTTGGTGGCAGTGGATTCACGCTCCAGACTCCTGTGGGTTTGGTGACAGCGCTCAGCTGATGCTCTAACTGTTATAAAGGATTTGCAAGTCTTTATCTGGGCATATGCAATTGACACACTACATTCTGACCAGGGTCCAGCATTTAGCTCTCTGGCTTACAAAGAAGTCATGGGAAGTTTGGGTGTGGGCTTGCAGTAATCCTCCCCATACCATCAAGAGGGAAATTTGGTCATTGAGAGGAAAAACCGTGACTTAAAACAATCCTTAACAGCAAGGGTATTAGGCTCGGGTAGCAGTAGGGTCAATCACCTATACAGGGTTCAGAGGGCATGTAACAGCATGCCAATAAAATCCCTAAGGGGTCGTACACCTTATGAACTCCCGTTTGGTATGTGGGTAACAGACCTCGATGGTGTCAGCGCAGTGGCGGCTGAAACACCATTTCACATCAATGAACGTTTGGCTTTTTCTACAGGAACTCAATGAATTTGGGGTTGGTGATGTCATATAGTGTTGGGAAGTTGTGCCTGGATTGGCTAAAGACCTCAATACTTTCTGAGGTGAAGCAACACCTGCTCCTTCTTTCTGATGACATGGGTCGAAAGGATTTTTTTTTTCGGTCTTCGGCACCCACATCAAAAACGCTTTTTGTATGGATTATACAACAAAATGGAAAGATTTCTCAACAGAAAGCTGCTGAGAGATTGTGTGAGGTCAACAGGGTTAATTTAGAAAAGGCTTTGGCTGTGGTTAACAGTGGTATAACCACATTATCATCCAGAATGTCTTCAGTGGGCAACATAGTGTCTTCTGCAATTGACATAATACAGCAAGAAATGTCTATTTTACAACATGAACAGTCACAATTACTGTCAATCACAATACTGAGCTGGAAGTTACAAACATTCTATTCTGGCAATGTTCCATGGTGTTACAGCAACAGTACAAGTCTGTTTTCGGCATACAATCTAATGTAAAGACAGATAGTAATGGCACGCAGAACTGCAAAATATACCATGGCGCACATTGAAAAATTAGACCAATTACCTTTCACCGTGGCTGAGACACCATCTACTGACTGTATAATCCATGGTTGCATCACCCTACCGGTCACAACTTTCCAATTCCAATATTGTCTCCAGTACCAACAGGTAGGCAGATATGATGCGATAGGGGAAGAGTATGTGCACAAATTTGGGAATTATCGTTCAGGTTTAGATGCAGGAATGGGGGCACAGACGTTTTTCTTAGTGGCTCTGACTGTGAAGATGCTTTAAGGGGATCCTCAGTTTACAAGGACATTTTTCTCTACAGGGCATGCAATGTTTCAGTAGCAAACTTGTCTTGTTATCTGAAGGGCTCTCCAGAAGCCGTGATTCATCCTGTGTTCAGGCTGCTTTCGAATGGAAGTAACTTGATGCTGAACAATCAAGGTTGCTGTGGAACGGAACCGGGCATTGCTTATCTGGTGACGGTTAATTCCATAGTGATTTGTTGAGCAAAAATACTTTTTCCATCTGCCCGCACAGTTAGAAAGGCAGTGCTATGGCCTTCGATAAATGTCTCCAACAAATAGTATGATTCTCTGAGCAAACTGAAAGCCATGCTTTTTAAAAAGGATGTGACCTCAACTTCAGCCAGAGAGACGTTTGATCTCCAGGTTGCAAGATCCTCATCTGAGATACAGACACTACTCCACACAAACTTCCCGCTGCATTTTGGGGAGCTGGTCCCTCGTATCTTTAACATGTCTGATACAAAAGGAATACTGCACTTTTTTAAATATATCGGCTCTGGTTAGCACCTTTCAGATGATTTTCGGAGTGATACCATCTTTTACACATTCCTTGTTGGGAAGCGTTTTTGAAGGGCTCCCGCTTGTTCCCCTACTTGTTGCAGGAATACTTATTTTATTTTATCTGCTCCACAATGGACGTCCCAGTTCAACTCAGAATGGAAACAGCTCTGCTAGTGCTCCATTGCCATGAGCGCATGGTACACTGCTTAGGCACACCTCGGCTCCAAGAACCAAATGAGCATCGCTTCTTATCCTTCAGGCCTGGATGTATGTCGTTACAACGCACACTTTTACAACGCATGCACTTACAACGCATTTTTTACAACGCACAATCCATTACAACGCATGACATTACAACGCAGGACACTACAACGCATTTTTAAAAACTACCTTTACAACGCATTTCCATTACAACGCATACTACCTTTACAACGCATACCATTACAACGCATAATATTAAATTGCATTTAAGGTAAGTATTAGATAGTATAGGGGTAAAAATTACTATTCTAACTCCAGGGGGTGCAACAGTAGGGTAAGTGTTGGATAGTATAGGGGTAAAAATTACTATTCTAACTCCAGGGGGTGCAACAGTAGGGTAAGTGTTGGATAGTATAGGGGTAAAAATTACTATTCTAACTCCAGGGGGTGCAACAGTAGGGTAAGTGTTGGATAGTATAGGGGTAAAAATTACTATTCTAACTCCAGGGGGTGCAACAGTAGGGAAAGTGTTGGATAGTATAGGGGTAAAAATTACTATTCTAACTCCAGGGGGTGCAACAGTAGGGTAATTGTTGGATAGTATAGGGGTAAAAATTACTATTCTAACTCCAGGGGGTGCAATAGTAGGGTAAGTGTTGAATAGTATAGGGGTAAAAATTACTATATTATGCGTTGTAATGGTATGCGTTGTAATGGTAGTATGCGTTGTAATGGAATGCGTTGTAAAGGTAGTTTTTAAAAATGCGTTGTAGTGTCATGCGTTGTAATGTCATGCGTTGTAATGGATTGTGCGTTGTAAAAAATGCGTTGTAAGTGTAGTGCGTTGTAAAAGTTGCGTTGTAAAGGTTGTTCCCCTTCAGGCCTGTCTGGCTTGAATGCATACAACCTGTCTTCCCTGTCTGCTTTGCAGCCACAAATGTATCCTGGATATATGTCTCGGATCAGAATTGGTTGAGCCACTGGACATTGAAGTACTAATGGACCCCTTAAAGACCCATGAGTATTGTTGTCCCCATCGTATTCCATTGATGATGGATGCATTCTTAGAGCCAACCTGGGATGCTTCAATTCCTGGTGATGTGAACAACAGCTCTGCGGAAAACATATGGGCTACAACACCTTCCTCAGAGGCTGCTGGGGGAAATGGATGGAATCACCATTCCTCCATAAACATGTGTTCTGCTTGGGTTTTCGGATCAGATAGAACTCGCTCATCAGAGCCTCACTAACCCAGCCAGAACGTTACCCCGTCCCTAGGGCCTATTTACAATAGGTAACCACATATATCTACCACCTAAGGACAGGGAATTCCTACTCATACATACCAAGACCTCTTATAATCGGCGGCCTCGCGATCCCATACGGATCCAGACCTCTCTACCCAGACGGCAGTCTCAGCACAAGTGGCGGCCTCGCGATCCCATACGAATCCAGACCTCTCTACCCAGACGGCAGTATCAGCACAAGTGGCGGCCTCGCGATCCCATACGAATCCAGACCTCTCTACCCAGACGGCAGTCTCAGCACAATTGGCGGCCTCGTGATCCCATACGGATCCAGACCTCTCTACCCAGACGGCAGTCTCAGCACAAGTGGCGGCCTCGCGATCCCATATGGATCCAGACCTCTCTGCCCATACGACAGTATCAGCACAAGTGGTGGCCTCGCGATCCCATACGAATCCAGACCTCTCTACCCAGACGGCAGTCTCAGCACAAGTGGCGGCCTCGCGATCCCATACGGATCCAGACCTCTCTACCCAGACGGCAGTCTCAGCACAATCGGCGGCCTCGCGATCCCATACGGATCCAGACCTCTCTACCCAGACGGCAGTCTCAGCACAAGTGGCGGCCTCGCGATCCCATACGGATCCAGACCTCTCTGCCCATACGACAGTATCAGCACAAGTTCATCCTATGATCACCATAACATACAGAAAGGGAATCAGTCTCACTATTCATCAGATCACACAAAGACTGCCAGTTCGAGCACAACCTGTTCTCTGGTTCGAGGGGCTCCTCTCTCCCTTATTCAGTTACCACTTACCTGATCAGGGTTAACATCTGTTCATGTAGCCGCAGCCGACTAGAGGAATAGGCTACCCTCTCATACAAGAACACGCAGCACATGTTGGTTCACTACAAACTGGGGTACTTTATTACTCATTACATACGCAATCACATAACATTACAATATAACACATAACCTGTAAAGAAAAGTGAAAGATTAAGTTGTACACTCTAATAAGAAAGGGGTCGACATCACCTTAGTAGTATGTAGCCTGCACTCAATGGTCATCTAGGTTCCCTTCTCGTCTGTGCCTCGGCTCGCCTGGAAGTCACACCTCCGCAGTCACGGATCTGTTCCCTTCACCCTTCTCCGAGTCACTGGGACCTCTTCCTTATCTGCTACTCTCTCCTCTCTGGCTATTCTGCTAGGAGAGTATCTGTCTCTTGGTTTTTCTCCGCCTTCAAGATGGCATCTGTCTTCCCTGGAATAAGTAGTAGCTTTACTGCTAACGGCTAGATGCCGCCTACGGACTGAACATGTAACTGGCTCAGACTTTCACTAATATAGAGGTGCGTTTCCTCATGGAAAATTCCGGCCCGTAACCTGCCGCCCACCAAATTCTTGTACCTCCCCGTACCAAGGACACTTTCCCAGCCGGCCGGCCTGATGTAGTGTCTTCGGCATGAAGAAAAATACAATCCTTCGATAAGGGCCGGCCTGAACCGGTTCTCTCCAAGCGAATAACACCTCATAACTAAAACATTACATTTGACCTAGAAGCATCCCAAGCTGCCGGAGCAGAAAGAAAGATGGAGTCTCTCCCGTTTGAGGCCTACCAGGCCTGAATTCAGCACGGCTCCATGAAATACCCTCACTACAGGACAGGTTATCCCTAATACTAACAAATCTATCCCCTAGGCTATGTGTGCAAGCCCTGATCTATGGGGAAGAGCACAGGAGCATGTCGAAGTGCCTAGTAAATAGGCTCCATTCACTACTCTAACCCTTAGACTTGAATGGTAAGAGACTGAAGTCACATTCAATCACCTCTCAACACAAGAAGGCCGGGAAAATCGAGCAGAACATTTCACCCTTGACTTCAGTCTATTATACATTCATTAAACAGAACTAACATCTGTGGAAGAATAATATGAAACCAAACTAACTGATCGATGTCTAGTACCAGGTGTGCAGAATTGAAGTAGTGAAGGAATACACTGAATAAAGCAACAGATAGAAATCAAAATGCCGATAGTAAGCAGAATACCTCCTACTATCTGACGTAACATATGCAAATCAGGTAACCAATTAAAGAGCCAGTCAAACCAGCCCTGGTCAATGTGTTTTCTAACTTCTTCTGTCAAGTCATGTAGTTTATCAGTGTGAGCTTGAATGGATTTTGTATGATCAGACAAGTTAAAACAACAAAGACCCTCAAAATCAGAACAATCGTGTCCATGTTTAAGCAAAAGATAATCAATGGCCGCTCGATTTTGCAAGATAGCTCTACGTTCACCCTGGGCGTCTAATAGCATGTCAGACAGGACTGTAGAAGTATGATTAATGGATTTTACCATCCAGCAAGCCATTTTCCCAATAGATTTGGCATTATAAACTGCCAAAGCAGGAACACCAATAATTGAAATAGCCAGGCTAAGGTATTCAGACTTGGAATATAAATGCAAAGATGAGTCACAATCCTCCTGTAACCTCACTGCATCTCGAATCACACGAGAGTTGGCATTCGGATGTGAGGAAAACATTAACAAGCTCAGTCTAGTAATGGCACAAGGGCCTCCAGAAATATTTGCGGGGATATATGGCCAGGAAGTATTACCACATGAGAAAAGCCATCCGGCAGGTAGTAACATCGTGCGATAATGACTGGGGGTAACTACCAAACTCTTGCAAGTCATGTTATTCTGAACAGAAGCACATGTTTTCGGTGTCCTTTGAAAGCACAAAGTTCGTTCATGAGCGGTGAATGAAGTGGCACCTTTCAATCTTAAACGCATACATTCAGAAATCGCACTAGGATCACAAGTAAGGAAAAAACACAAATCACCCTGTGTGATATTATAGGTAACTATTTGGGACTGGATGGGGGGTATCGGGTCTGACAGTACAGTACACAAGGGGCAATACTCATGGGTAGCAAAATCGCCCAGAAGAACATTGGGGCGAGCATTCGATATATTGAAAATCTGAGTCAAAGTCTCCAATGAAGCAGGGACAGCAACTAGACAAGTTGCTAGAATGTCCGTCACCGATCTCATCGGTGTCAAGCAGAAATGAGGGGCTTTAGTCACCCGTTTGGCTAACATGGTCCAAAAGTTCGATGACGAATCCCACGCAGCGAAGGAACGCGACACTCGGGTTCTCAACTCAGCCCGGGTTGATGGGATCCCTCCTCTCTCGTCGTACCAGCCCAAAAGGAGTCCAACGCCGACACATCCTGCAGCAACAGTCCAAAGAATGATCTGAAAGAGAATCAAATACAGGCATTATTCATTCTCGTAAGTAACATTTGTCAGCCGGGACTGCTTCCCAGCTATCTTTCCCTGGTCTCATAACTAAAATGGTGTTGTCTTGACCGGTTGCAATGACCTCTGCTTGTTCAGGGGGATTCTTAGGCGACTGCACCCAAACTCTGGCCCCAGGGTTATCTGTGGAGCCAAAACCTTTCTGGCCTCGTACAGTTAGCAACGTTGGGGCAGTGCCTTTTGTCATCTCACCACTGAAAACAGGCATTATTAGTAATTGAGCCACTCGGTCAGTTTGATGTATCAGTAAGTCAACCTCACTGCTATTCAGCAGGAGCACCTTAATCTCTCCCTGATAATCACTGTCAATGATTCCTCCAAGCACCTGAACGCCTTTTACAGCCAGCCCCGATCTAGGGGCGATCAATCCAAAATTCCCAGTTGGTATATGAACACCAACACCAGTTTCAATGATGACTCGATCCTTGCTTTTTAGAACGGTGTCATCCATGGCATGCAAGTCTAAACCTGCCGACCCTGGGGTCGCTCTACATGGAGCCAAAGCTCCGGGAGTAATTTCCCAGTACATCACAGTCTCTCTGATTTCATTGGGCTTAGCATCAACATTCGGAGGAAACAAACGCATAAGTGGGGATTCAGCATTTAGAAAAGGACGGTTATTCAAAATCAATAGCGCTTGAGGCAAAAAGTCTCGCCAATTCTTATGCTTGTCATCTGTTAATTTGCGTAATTGATCTTTTAGCAAGCCATTCAACCTCTCCACAAGACCCGAGGCCTGTGGATAATATGGTATAAGAAACACCCATTCAATATTGTTTTCCACACAGAATTCCTGTACCAATCTTCCACGAAAATGGGATGCATTATCAGATTGAATTTGAAATGGCACACCATAATACATCATAATCAATTCCAATGTTTTAATAGTGTTCAGTTGGGTAGCTTGCTTACAGGGAAGGGCCACCAGCAGGCCACTGTATGTATCAACAATAGTGCAAACATATTGACAATTCCTACTCATAGGAAGTGGACCGATGTAATCAATCTGCCAAATTTGAGCGGGCAATTTCCCGCGATGTAAATGACCTTTAACAATTTGGGGCACTTTGCGCTGCCTGATATGCTGACAAATGGGACAATGTAGAATAACATTTTTAATTAAATCTAGGGGAATATAAATTCCTCGATCAGCAGCCCACCTGCTAGTGGCTTTCTCTCCAAAGTGTCCTGCTTTCTGGTGGGCCCATTTCGCCAATCCCGCAATATCAGAATCTTGCCTGTCCACCACTGCCTCAGCAATTTTAGATTTCTCATCTGCAATGTTATGAAAGAATTTGTCAAGAGAGTCTATCGGGGTATGAGCATCCACATGGAAGATTGTAACAGTACTCTGTGGGAGCATTTCCCAAATCTCCTGCCATAATTCTTTTCCCCACAGTTCTTTTGAATGCAATTTCCAACTATGGGAATGCCAAGTCGGTAACCAAACTGCCAGTCCATTGGCAGTAGACCAAGAATCGGTGAAAATATGACATGTGCCAGGTAACTCTTGTTTCAGAACTTGATAAACAGCATAGAGTTCAGCAAATTGACTGCTCTTACCCTCACCAGTTGTACTCAGCAATTTTTGTGTGATCGGATTATAGGACACCGCCTTCCAATGCCGTTTCGTCCCTATGAACCTTGCTGAACCATCCGTAAACCAGACATGGTTTCTGTCCTCAGCGGACAAATCATCAAAAGGTCTACCCCACTTAACAGGAGACTCCTGTACTAAAGGTACGGAACATTCACTCTCAGTCTCAGTCGATGGCGCTCGCGCCACCTGCTCATGCAAAGATGCAACTCCTTTTTGTCCCACACGTGCCCTGTCTTGTATATACCATTTCCACTTAATCACACTCGCCTCTTGAGCGTGTCCAATTCGGTGAGTTTTCGGCGAACTCATAACCCACTGCATGATAGGAATTTCAGGTCGCAAAACTATATCATGTCCCAAAGTCAATTGCTCGGTATCCACCAGAGCCCAATAACATGCAAGTAACTGTTTCTCAAAAGGTGTATAACGCTCACCAGCATCAGGTAACTTTTTGGTCCAGAAACCTAACGGTACTCTACTCTTGCCTTGTTTCTGCCACAGACTCCAATTCGCATAAAGACCTTGTACAGACACATTCAAATCCACATCACCATCACGTACAGGCCATAAATCCAGAGCATGCTGAATTGCTTCTTTTGCCAAACTGAACGCATCTTGCTGTGGTTTATCCCATTCAAATGCATTCTTTTTACGCGTGACACGGTACAAAGGGGCCAATATTTGACTCAAATGAGGAATATGCTGGCGCCAAAAACCAAACAAACCAATGAAGCTTTGGGCTTCTTTCCTATTCCTCGGAACTGCAAAATCAAGAATTTTCTGTTCAACCTGAGGGATCACTTCTCGGTGCCCCTCATGCCAATTAATACCCAAAAATTTCACAGCCTGGGACGGACCTTGTAATTTATCCGGGTTGATTTCCCAACCTTTCTCACACAGGCACTCAATGATCCTGTCCAATTGGGTCTGAACTTCCTCTTGTGTTTCACCTTGGATCAAAATATCATCAATATAGTGACATATCTGAATTTGCGGATGAACCGGTACCTCAGCCAAATGCTCTGCCACCAGCCGGTGACATATCGTAGGACTATGCACATAGCCCTGAGGAAGACTTCTAAACGTCATCTGACGCCCGTTCCACGTAAAACTGAATTGTTCCTGACACTCAGGGGCAATCGGGATTGAAAAGAAAGCATTAGCAATATCAATGGACGCATACCATGTACCTGGATGTTTTTGGATTCTTTCAATTAGGGTAATAACATCCGGTACTGCAACAGTCAAAGATGGTGTGTGTCTATTCAATTCTCGATAATCAACAGTCATGCGCCAAGAATTATCACTCTTACGTACAGGCCAAACAGGATTATTCCAAGCAGAAGTAACTGGGGTTATAACTCCTGCATCCACCAACTCCTGAATAGTGGTACTAATCTCTTCATGACCACCTGGAATAAGATACTGCTTCTGACAAACCACTTTTGTCGCCTGGAGAACTTTTATGGGGGGCATTCTTAAACGACCAACCCGTACAGGCCTGGACGATATATAATGTTTAGTTCCAAATTGGTAACATCCATCCTCTAAGTGCAAAGTCATTCCTTTCAAAATATCAATTCCAATTATGAATTCTAAGAGTGGCACCACTAATACAGAGTATTCTTTTCTAGGAATTCTACCTATTCTCATTTCAAGTAAAGTTTGAACTGCGGGAGTTTCCTTTCCACCTAATCCGGTAATTGTAAAAGGCTGACCTTTAAACTTCTTTGATTTTCCATGAATAAGAGTGGCCTCCGCTCCTATATCTACCAATGCTCGGGCCCTTTGGATATTACGATGTCTCCAATAAATATCAATATCTACATAGGGTCTATTATCTCTGTGAGCCCATCTGTGTACTGGAGCTTGACCTATTTCCTAGTCATTTTTACTGCATTCTGTGTACCAGGATAAATCAGGATAAAGACTCTCACGTTTCTTAGGTATCGATACCTCCTGTTCATATCCATCTCCATTACGAAATGGATTCCTGTCCTCTGCATTGTACTGCGGGTTTCGATCGGCCAAACTGTGTCGATCCTCTCTCCTTCTCAACTCTTGGGATTGATCCCTATCATCTCTACGTCTGCTGTTAACATAATCATCTCTCCCCCTTTCTCTTTCCCCCTCTCTCTCTCTGTCTCTCTCACGACGGGGGGACAAATCACGTACATGACGTCGATCATCACGACGATCAGAGCGCCCACGGCGGTCGTCATCACCGCTACCGTCAGAAAAACCACGATCACACTCAGTCGTCCGAACACGCCGGGCACCCTCCTTTCGATCCAAGCCACGTTTGCGAAACATTTCCCACAAACGAGCAGTAGTCTCACCGTCAATGTCCTCCTTCCGCACACCATCGGCCACAAGACCAAAAAAGATATCACGTCTAGTAAGTTTATTGTCACCAGGAGTACGAGTGTCAGGCCGGGACTGCCGTTCAGGTTTAAACCACTCACCCAACTCACCGAGTTGGCGTACTGATTCCAGCACCGTAGATAACATGTTACCAGTCTGATTAATCAATAAAGTCATCATGACCTGCTTATAAGCAACAGGGGAAGAACGAATAATACGATTCCGCACAGAAGATGTCAACAAACCATCAAGCAACCTGTCAGCAGCACCCAGAAAAATTGCCGTTTTCATCACCTCCTCTTTGAGACGTTGTGCAGTGTCGCGCAAAGTATACCACGGTTTGTCATTCACAGGCCAGTCAGACTCAGTAGGATATTTTTGATTACAACCCTCCGTCGCCAATTGAAGCAAAGAAATTTGACCACCACCATTAAAGTTAAGAAAATGATCTTGTACAGTAGAATCCGAACACAAGGAACAAAACTTCAAACAATCGCCATTATCCAACATAATGCCAGCAGCGCCCAGTTCATAAAGGTGCACCATCCATGTGAGTAAGGTCTCACCAGCTCGCTGCCGAAATCGCTGCAAAATATCACTAATTTCTTGTTGAGTAAAATCCTCCAAAGAGTCTAAAGAAATACCATTCGGAGCATTGGGAGCCTGCTGCAACTTCCGTCGAAAAACTGGATGCACCGAGACCGCAGGACGAGCATCACAAGGAGCTCGATCAGTACACATAGAGGAACAATCAGTGCAAGAAGTATCGACCCCACTCGAAGGACGAGCGCAATCACGGGGTGCACCATCAGAGGTGCGAGAAGCAGACTTACAATCACGGCCGGAGCGAGAGGACTCGCGCTTGGCAGACTCCTCACCCGAGGAACAAGAATCACTCGAGTTCCAGATATTACCATCCCATTCATCAGGATTCCAATCTAGTCCGGCTTTCGCCACGACCAGACGCACCTTTCGCGTCGAAACCCGACCACGCCGATTCTTGTATTTATAACGAGCAATTCGCACAGCCGCCCTCTCGGCAATAGTCTGGTAAGTCTCAAGTTTGTCAGCAAGCAACTTATTTTGACACCGCAACAAAGTACGAGCATTCTGAATCTCAACAAAGTGCGCTTCCACATCCTTAAGTGATGTCTGTAACTTCAACAACCTTTCATGCAGAATCCTGTACGCAGACAGAACAATCCAACCTCTGCGCCCCAAAACGGGAAGCTCATCACCCTTAGATACCGGCGCCTTCTGTAAACAAGTAATCACATTAGCCGGCTCCGCCAGCTCCAAAAAAGAATTCCAATTCTCACTCTAACCAGTAGAATCAGCCCACTCACGGGCTAAGGCTTCATACGGCGTTGAATCCCATCCGGGAATATCAACGGGCAACTTAAAAGTAGATTTCGATTTTCTAGAAAACATCTCGGAAAAGAAAGAAAGAAGAAAAGAGAAGAAAAAGAGAAAAGAAAGAAAGAGAAAAACAACTATACACACAATTATATAGAAATAATATACAAACAAAACCACGCACGCGCCGAAAGCAAACACGATACAACCACAACGCACACAGGTTTCGTAAACGGTTCGTGACGCCAAATGTTCTGCTTGGGTTTTCGGATCAGATAGAACTCGCTCATCAGAGCCTCACTAACCCAGCCAGAACGTTACCCCGTCCCTAGGGCCTATTTACAATAGGTAACCACATATATCTACCACCTAAGGACAGGGAATTCCTACTCATACATACCAAGACCTCTTATAATCGGCGGCCTCGCGATCCCATACGGATCCAGACCTCTCTACCCAGACGGCAGTCTCAGCACAAGTGGCGGCCTCGTGATCCCATACGAATCCAGACCTCTCTACCCAGACGGCAGTATCAGCACAAGTGGCGGCCTCGCGATCCCATACGAATCCAGACCTCTCTACCCAGACGGCAGTCTCAGCACAATTGGCGGCCTCGCGATCCCATACGGATCCAGACCTCTCTACCCAGACGGCAGTCTCAGCACAAGTGGCGGCCTCGCGATCCCATACGGATCCAGACCTCTCTGCCCATACGACAGTATCAGCACAAGTGGCGGCCTCGCGATCCCATACGAATCCAGACCTCTCTACCCAGACGGCAGTCTCAGCACAAGTGGCGGCCTCGCGATCCCATACGGATCCAGACCTCTCTACCCAGACGGCAGTCTCAGCACAATCGGCGGCCTCGCGATCCCATACGGATCCAGACCTCTCTACCCAGACGGCAGTCTCAGCACAAGTGGCGGCCTCGCGATCCCATACGGATCCAGACCTCTCTGCCCATACGACAGTATCAGCACAAGTTCATCCTATGATCACCATAACATACAGAAAGGGAATCAGTCTCACTATTCATCAGATCACACAAAGACTGCCAGTTCGAGCACAACCTGTTCTCTGGTTCGAGGGGCTCCTCTCTCCCTTATTCAGTTACCACTTACCTGATCAGGGTTAACATCTGTTCATGTAGCCGCAGCCGACTAGAGGAATAGGCTACCCTCTCATACAAGAACACGCAGCACATGTTGGTTCACTACACACTGGGGTACTTTATTACTCATTACATACGCAATCACATAACATTACAATATAACACATAACCTGTAAAGAAAAGTGAAAGATTAAGTTGTACACTCTAATAAGAAAGGGGTCGACATCACCTTAGTAGTATGTAGCCTGCACTCAATGGTCATCTAGGTTCCCTTCTCGTCTGTGCCTCGGCTCGCCTGGAAGTCACACCTCCGCAGTCACGGATCTGTTCCCTTCACCCTTCTCCGAGTCACTGGGACCTCTTCCTTATCGGCTACTCTCTCCTCTCTGGCTATTCTGCTAGGAGAGTATCTGTCTCTCGGTTTTTCTCTGCCTTCAAGATGGCATCTGTCTTCCCTGGAATAAGTAGTAGCTTTACTGCTAACGGCTAGATGCCGCCTACGGACTGAACATGTAACTGCCTCAGACTTTCACTAACATAGAGGTGCGTTTCCTCATGGAAAATTCCGGCCCGTAACCTGCCGCCCACCAAATTCTTGTACCTCCCCGTACTAAGGACACTTTCCCAGCCGGCCGGCCTGATGTAGTGTCTTCGGCATGAAGAAAAATACAATCCTTCGATAAGGGCCGGCCTGAACCGGTTCTCTCCAAGCGAATAACACCTCATAACTAAAACATTACATTTGACCTAGAAGCATCCCAAGCTGCCGGAGCAGAAAGAAAGATGGAGTCTCTCCCGTTTGAGGCCTACCAGGCCTGAATTCAGCACGGCTCCATGAAATACCCTCACTACAGGACAGGTTATCCCTAATACTAACGAATCTATCCCCTAGGCTATGTGTGCAAGCCCTGATCTATGGGGAAGAGCACAGGAGCATGTCGAAGTGCCTAGTAAATAGGCTCCATTCACTACTCTAACCCTTAGACTTGAATGGTAAGAGACTGAAGTCAAATTCAATCACCTCTCAACACAAGAAGAGGGGAAAATCGAGCAGAACAACATGCTATAAGGTGTGCCTCTGGGATCGTCATCTGCGGTTGTGGGCAACATTAATGTTGCATCTCCCACACATAAACAATTGTCTTTTTCTGTGTGAGAACAATTTGGCATATTTTTTAAACAAAATGAACCAAACAGCTTTTGCTTTCCTTTTCTAGGCATCATGGCTTACTGAATGCTTGGGATCTCAGATGGTATAATGGTTTAAAGGGTTTTAAGTAAATATTTTAAAGGGAGGCCCACTTCTAGATGCCTTGTACGAGTCGTTTTTAACATTTTAAAAATGGTCTGCTGGCTTTTAGAGAGCTTTCAAATATCGACCCTTAGGATGAGGAGTGGGTGTTATATTCCAGGGTTAGGCCCATGTAGCAAAGCAGCTTATTTCGTACATTTTCCTCACAATAACATTTCAGCTGTGACCTTTTTCACATATTTGCATGTGTGACAATGTTGGATTAGTTTCCCTGAAACTAAACTTGTTCACACATCTAGCTTCGCACAACATTATCACAATGCCCTGAACATCATGTACAAGATTTCTTTTCACACTATGTACAAATGTCATCTCTATCTTCAACCAGGGGGCAACCTGGCTACAAATCCACAACATCACTAGTCTATACATGCATCGCAAGGCTGCTTTTTATTATTAAAGATGAGCATCCCGATAGATTAGTAGAGGAGGCACTTCAACTGGACACCGAGGTTCCATGCATGCTGAGATTTCACCACACAACAGTCTGACATCTCGTGAGGGGTGTCCAGTTTGTGACCAAGACGGGGTCCTTCATTCTCTGCCATTAGATAATGGGGTAGGATCTTCCCTTGGGGGATTCATGGCTCTACACCTACACACACTCTAGGTACACTTGGAGTGGGGTTTGCATAGGCAGAGTACGCTCAATTACTGCTCTGTTTCATATGCCAACATATATACATTGCTTTAGCACTATGGTAGAACTATATCTACTATTTACACTTGTGGTGCTTGTAATCACGTTTATCTGCTTCTGTCTATTAATCATTGTAGCATGTGTTTTTTTATACAAGAATAACTTTGGTTCAATAAACCTATTGAAAACGTGCAACTGTGTATTCCCTGTATACTTCTCTGAGAGTAAGTAAGCATGAGTGACTGAGCGAAAGGTTCTGTACTGTTTCCATGATCCTTGAGGAGTCAGGGTTGTCATGTTCAGTGGTTGCCAGAAACCATTTGCTCCCTGGTAGGGTAGGGGGCTTACAGTGGCACTGTGAGTTAGCTGGTCTATAGGCCAACATATCCTGAGAGGTGTCCGTAATTATTCTTGGCACCAAGCCCCTAGTTTATGTTGTCCAAACAAATGTGCAGATTATATGATTAGTAGAAACTACATAATAATGTCAGAGGCTAATGCCAGTTAGTCTTCTGAAGGTGCAGGTAGGGAAAAATAAACTTTCTAAAAGTTACTTTCCTTTAATATTTATAAATGTCTTCACCATTAAATTACAGTTTTAATACCTATTAAAAACATCAGTTCAACTATTTTTCTTTCTGGTCCTAATCCAGAGATCTCAGTTTTGTATTCTATTTTCTATCTAGGACAGAGTGAAAATAGCTTTTGAGATCTTGTCACTGTAAGGACATGGTTACAATCATTTGCTACACTAAAAATATTTGTATTGGTTTTAATGATTAAAGAAAAACATTATACTACAGAAAGCATCTTTACAGTGATAGTTACATTATGATTGTAGTACAAGCTTGTACAAATGTATTATTCAGTTTTGCAGTACACAGGCTACCATGTATGGAAAGTGGATAATCATCATAGTACTTGTTAATGGAACCGTTGATCCATTTTGAAAACTCTAAATGTGGTGAAACTAAAGAAATTCCCACTTCTCCCACCCACATTACCTTGGAGTGTCCCAAAGTTATTACAAAGCAATTTTATATCAGCTCTAAATTCAGGTATGTACATGTACAGAACCACAATAACGGGGAAAATTCCAAATATAGCGAGTGTTCATATTAGCTCTTAGCCAAAGGTCAATAGTTGCTCATATGGGGGTGGGCAAGAGGTAAAAAGCCATAGTAGACTTGTATGATATTACATAGCTTGTGTGATCTGTTCCTAGTTCTTTTCTAAATGGATTTAGGAGTGGGGATTATGAATCATGGTGGCCTTTTATCATCTTTCATGTCATCTTTAGAAGTCCGCAAGAGTTTTTACCCCAATGCATGGCAATTAGGTATTTCCCCATTCCCCACATTTCTTCCATGCAGAGTCTTCAACTTTCAGTCTCATACCAATATTCAAGGTCTCTATTCCATGTGCTAATTGTGGGGGCATTGGGGATTTCAACCTCATGGTTATTGCACACTTAGCTAGTATAGGGGCAATGTCAGTGAATTTTGTAATGATTTTGTTTTTTCTTGCCCTGGGTTATATGCCCAGCAAACAGGCTTCAATGTTTTCTCGTCTTGGTTCATTGGTTGCAGAGGCAATACACTGTATTACAGAAGGGGTCTACTTTTTCACTAGCCGATAACAAATGCTAAAAGTCAGTTGGTGACTGGTGGCATCTGGAGCAGGCTGCCGTCACCCGGGATAAAACTGATGTAGCTTGTGTGTTGTAAGGTAATCTCTGTGGAGAATGCTAAATTGAATAAAATGGAAGTAGGCATTCTGGGATATTTTCAGGGATATTCCAGAGCCCTTTCTAATTCTTTATCATTGTATATTCACCCCGCGTCCTCCTCCCAATGGTCTTAGGAGGTTTGAGAGATACTCCAGTATGTTCTAGGGTTGCTTTGTAGAACCACGTGATCGGCTTGCATCCATTTCTAATAGTATATAGTGATTGTCTGACATCATGCGAAGGGGGGTCTGTACAATTTGTGTTCCACTGTTTCTTGATTGAATTTGTGTTCTTACCATACAGTAAGAATTAGCCTTCTCGCAGCCCGTATGTGTCCATCAATAACTGGTACTCTTGTATTGACCAATCATCATAGAGCTCCCCTACAGACACCCTATTACAATAAGCAAATCAAACGTCTGTGCGTCAGCTCTCCCATTCTTGTAAAAAACCCTGTATTGAAATTGCTGGTTTACATGGTAATATGAGCGCTTATAGTGATGATAGGGCTTCAGGTTAATTGCTGCCATCCGAACCAAAGTTGGGAGTTCTTTCAGGGGTGAGCCTGGAAATAAAACTCTGCGTATATCTTCCTCTCTGATTTGTTCTCTCATCATTCCCGTCTCTCCTAAGTGATGACCTGCTAGTCAGAAGGCTGCCTATTAAAGTTGGGCAGCAAAGGAGTATCCAAGTAATTCAGGAGCACCCAACCCCCCAAATGGATAGCAATTTTAGTTTAGTTAGGTTCACCATACATCTTCCATTGCCCCATATGAGATCAATTTATAGGGAGTACATTGCTGGCATTGTCAAAGTAAGATTTACAAAATAGTAAAGAAGACGGGGTGCATTATTATTGTCCCTATAGATACACAACCGCATGTTGATAATGGCAGCGATATCAGAACGTAATTTGGGATTTCAATGACTGGAGCACTCTGCCCTGATTCCAATAAAGATCTAGTTTTACTATGGTGTATTGTATATTGATCCTTAGGTGTTGGAAAGTATGGGCTGTCCATTGTAGCGTCTGGACTCCTAGCGTGACTGCTCAGTTAGGCGATGTGTGTCAAAGGAGAAATTCATGAGATTTTGTGGGGTTGATACACAATCCTGATATTCTAATGTATTAGCAGTTGGGCTAAGGTCTGTGGTCACATCTTGAATATTAAGTAGCCTGTCATCCGTATATAGGGAAAAAGCATGGATATACCCCGGCACTTGTGATGCCCAAAGCCTGCCCCTGTTCACACATATTTATAGCCTGGGGTTCCATAATCAGTGCAAATAGTAGTAAAGACAGTGGACACCCGTTCTTGTACCCCTTGTACCCATGGCTATAGCATAGGTATAACAGATATGCCTCCCTGTTTTTGCCCTAGCCGTTGGTGAAGTGAATAGAAGCCTAACCCTTTTAATAAGATGCTTACCAATACCAAAGGCTTGTAAAACCTTTAACATATATATTAGGCCTGGGCAGTAAATTCCGTTCCGCTCGCAGAATTTGCGGAATTTGGGTAATTTCGCGTTCTGCAGAGAACACGGAATTGCCCAAAATTCTTCTTGTTCGCATTCTCAAAATGTGTGTTTGCAAGATATTTCGCCCCGTGCACGCAAACAGCGTTCGCGAACAGGAAAAAAGCATCGCAAACAAGCAATTCCGCATGTTTGCGAAATTTCTGCGTGCTCGCGGAGATTTTTTACAGTTTCGCTGAACTTTGCTTAGCGCGTCTACGGAAATTCCGCCCACCCCTAATATATATCCAATCTACAGAATCAAAGGCCTGCTCAAGGTCTATTGCAGGGCAGGTTGAGCTGGGCCAGAATTCAGGGGACTTTTCAAAGACGTAATAGAACCATCTAATATTAAGAAAGGCGTTGCTCCGTGGTATAAAACCATTTTGATCTTCCTGTTAGAGCTCAGGTATTAGTGGGAGTAGGATTTTACTCAGGATTTTATATTTGGTATTCAATATTTGGCGTGGTCTATAAGAAGATAAGTTTGATGGGTTTCACCCAACTATTAGTAATGAGATGACCACTGCTTTGTTAGTTGTGATAGAGAGATTCTTAGGCTCTTTTTCAGTATCGTATACCTTAAGCAGCCTAGGCGTCAACAGAGCTTCATATGTGACATAGCATCCTATACGCTGGTGATCTGACCTGTCCATCCTGCCCTTAACGAGTGTGCTTATCACCTTCTAAATTTCTTGTTCTGAAATGGGAGCCACAATGCCTTCAGCTGCTTCTCAAGGCACCTTGGGAATAGGTGCATGGTCCAAGAAGTCAGCAATGGCTGTAGTAATGTGGTCAGTTGGATTGAAATATAAATGGGAACAGTACTGTAATCCCTAAATGAGTCATTAATTTCCTCTTCTGTATGAATCTCAACTCCCTCCTGAGTTATAATAGACATGATGGGGCTTTGTGGGCATGGCATTCAAGTGAGCCACACAAGTAGCCACCACTCTCTAGCACCCTTAGGGTGGGCTTTGCCTGCATAGACTGTGTGATTGCGACATTAAAGATGCTCCATAATATGACATGATTCTCCCTGCCTCCAAATAGGTGGTTTAGACCGGTAGAGTCATGAGCAGCAGTGTGCTATAGTAACAGTAGTAAATCCTTCACTTTTTTCAAATCCGTTTTATCTTCTTCCAAGTTGCTATGGTAGTATTAATACAGAAGCCCTTAATCACTTCTTCGAAAGCTTCCCACTCAGCGATGGGTGGGTATGTTGTGTTTTCATTGCCACAAAAATAATTCAGTATTGTCTCTCAGCTCCTTGAGAGTCTGTATCTTCCAACCATGTATTTTGGACTTAGCATATTGGTATTGGTCTAGGAACTCTTCCCCATTCTAAACCTACCTAGAGGGGGTTATGGTCTGATAAAGTCACACCAATGTATATCTTGTGATGAATTGATAACTAAAGGGGTTTGGAATAGCCAATATGGTCAAACCTGACCTGACATGCAGATTCTGAGGAGGGGAGTAAAAGGAGTATTTCTAAACACCAAGATTTTTTGTCTCCAGGAATCAACCAGCATCCATTCCCACCGACATACCTCAAGCACCTTGGTGTTGCATACTTCAGGATCACTTCGTAGTCGGGAATGAGAGTGGTCATTTTGTATGTCTAGTGTGGTATTAAAGTTCCTGACAAGAACCCAGGGAATAGTCCCCCAGTGAGCAAATTTGTTTGACAATACCTCTAGGAAGAGATGTAGATCAATATTGGGTAAGTATATCCTACCTGCTCTATTGGAGAGACATCTAATTGTCCTTTAAGTAGGACATAGGAACTATTAGGGTCCAAGTGCTTCTTCATGTGCAGAAAGTATTCTTGGTTTAACCAGACTGCTGCACCTCTAGCTTATGCTGAATATGTGGTGCTGAACAATTGTCCCCTCCACTTATGCTTTAATTTACTACGTAATATCTCTAGCAAATCATTCTAATACCTGGTTAGTTGCAAAAGGGCAACCAAAAAACCCTAAACTAAAACAAACCGCTAAAACACATCATGAACATATTGCTTAGGCTATAGCTTGGGGGTAAGCACACTTTTGCACCCAACTATATTCTGTCCTTGCCTATTGTTCAGCCTGGATAGCTGCCCAGCTATCAGGCCATGATTGTGTGGAGAGGAGCACACCGTGGCAAGTAGTTATGCATTTAATATGATAAATAAGCGTGGTTACTTTATTAAAATTGATTTTGTCCAGTGTCGCAACTATTAGTGTGGTGGGGTTCTCACCGGCTTAATAGTGTTTGAAAAAGGCCTAATTCTGTCCGAAACATGTGTAGCAATAGCTATTAACCTTTATATAAACTCAATTTGATGTTGTTTTCTCAATGTGGGTGTGTTTGTGGTTAAGACCTTGTATATAATCTCTGAGTATTGTGGTAGCAAACTCTGATAGCACAAGATAAAAGATATAATTCGCATTTTTGGATAAATTCATCTGCAGGTTGCAACATCACCAAAGGGAGCACAGTGGATTCATCACTGGAGCTTGATTTTGCTGGATCTTTTTTCAGTGTCATCTGTGAGGGAGAATGAAACTGGATCACGAATGATGGCTGCAGTTACAATTGCTGCACTACATCCCTCCTGGATCTGCCTTTTTCCTTTTTTTACTAAGTTTTATATAGCACGAACTTGACCCGAAGGAATCGGGTATCATATCGCTTTACACAAGCACCAGTTGCATTACATGAGGACACATTCATTTTTTGTTAGGCACAGGGAGATTAAGAGATTTACCCAGAATCACAGGATGTTGTACGTCCCTGCCGACACTTCAACCCGGTTCACCAGCTCCGAGGTCGATCGCCCTAGCCGTTAGGCCAACTCCTCTCCCCTTTTTGGAGAGTGAAGCACAGACAGCCTTTCATTGAGGTCTCCTGATGCTTCATCCTGGATTAGGTCCTCTGTATTTGTGTTGTGTGTCTCTATCGCCTCCCACATTTTTGGTAACACCTTGGTATTCCTCCATCCAGACCCAAACCTCCGATGGGCTTGCAAGTCCGCAATTATTTTCAGCTAAGCTATGTCATTTGGTCACTTTTTTACACCCGAAAAGGAGAATTTTTCATTGCTAAGTCAGGGAAAATCATTATTTTAGCGTGACCTATTGTTAATGGAATTCCAGAGCATGCTTGTTGAAGGATCACGTCACGGTCATGGTAATTCAGGAGCTTAGCAACTATTGGTTGGTGGAGCCCCCAGCATGGGTCTTCTGGTGGGGTCACAGTGTGCTTGTTTAACTACGAACATTGGTGGCAGGCTTTGAGGGGAGACACCATTCTGAAGCCAGTTCTCGATGTGTACCGTGGCATTCAGGCCCTCTGTGTTTTCTGGTAGACCCACTATATGCAGGCTATTTTGACTAGCTCATCATTCAGCATCTTCGGCATGGTGCTTAAATAATGTGATCCTTTCTGTAAGGTCCTGCATTGTTGTGGCTGCATCACTAGTTTGTGGTAGCAACTCCTTTAGTGGCTCTTCATTACTTTTAAATCTGTACAAGACGAGCTGACAGAGAGCGCAGAATAGGAAGCAGAACGAGTGGCCGTGAGGACATGAAGAGTGGAGCAAAGTAGTCAGTGTGGCACAGCAGCACAGTGGGCCGCCGCATTGACGCAGCAGCTTTGACACGGAAGGTGTCCCGGGGGAGGGTGAGCATTGAAGATCAACCATCTAGAGCCAGTCTTGGCCCAGGGAGTCTCGGAGAGCGTGG